>NC_092348.1:51037125-52237125 GCF_963676685.1 Mytilus edulis | reverse complement strand
GGCACATCAGGCAAGAACACGTTTCTTCCGCTCTTTTGTTTGCTTTTCTTTTTACTGTGCCCCAGGTATATCCCCTTTCTTTAAATTCGATTTCTATAATGCGTCTTCATGTTGCTTTTGGTCTTTCGTTTTTTTATTTTTATTGCTGGTGTCCATCTTAGGGCTACCTTGGTCATGTGTCTTCAGATGATTTGTGTAGAACATGACCATGCAACCTCCATCTCTTAGTATCAACAAAGTCTCAATGTCCTTGGTGTTTATGATCCCCTGTATGCCTTTGTTTGTCCAGAATATTTTCATTATCTTCCTCATATATATGTCAGGAAGCTGCAGAGTATTTTGATATCTTTCTGAGTCATTCTCTAGTACTGAATCATATACAATTGATAAAGGTGTACATATAATACACAGCTGTTATAGAGTCTAAGCTTGGTCTTCTTTGAAAACGCTTTTTTTTCCGAAAATTGGCTAATGAAAACTGATCTAGCTTTTCCAATATCTCTTTCAGCAACACCTTTTGTTGTTATACAACTTCCTAGGTGAATAAATAAGTCTACTGTATTCAGCTGTTTCTCTCTACAAAAACGACGGGCAGTCTCTTTGTTTTGAGGCACATTAACTTTATCTTTTTGGCATTGATCTCAATTCTAATCATTCCAGCATATTTTTCTAGCTTTCTGGTCTTCTCCTGTATAAAGGTCTTCGGTATGCAATAAAAGTGCTAAATCATGAACTTATTTTGTATCCTCAATCGTCAGTCCATCTCAGTCCGGTTTAACTTTCTGCTAAGGTCTTTCCCGTTACCCAATCAATGGCAATTATTAAAAGAACAGACGAAATAACACATCCTTGCCGTACTTTTGATTTTACAAGGAAAGTAGTGTCAGCTTCAGAGTTAAAGGTACATGAGAAGTTTGCATAGAACTGCTCGATGAGTTGCACTATCTTACTTGAAACTCCATAGTTTTAAAAATTTCCAAAGACCTTCCCTGTGTAAGCTGTCTATGGCTTTTTCGAAGTCCATATCATTCACAAGCAGTTGTATCTGTCACTCATGCACTACAAAAGTCCAAAAGTCTGAAAAAAACAGTATTTGTCTTAATTTGCATGAACAATTACTCGACAATCTCCAAAAGTATGACTTGTGTCTTATTTTTTTTTAACAAATTCTAACTTATATTAAATTTGAATGAAATTTCCTCGACATATTCTCGACATTCGGATTATGCTCTTACATTTCTTGACAACATCTTGACATTTGAATACTGTCTTGAAATTTCTCGACAGATTCTCTGCATTCTTTTTTTTTCAGTATAGCTTGGCATATTCTGAACATTTTGAATTGTGTCTTAAATTTACTTAACAAACTGTGTTTTACAAAGCATGATTATTTACAAACCAACATTTAAATTGGTTTATATCAACATAGCAATATTTGTATTTATAAAATATTTATACAACCAAATTTTCAATTATTTTAAATGTACATGCCCAGCTTTTGTAAGTGTAACTTGAAACAACAATATAATATATAAAGAAAAATAATCATGCGTCTCTTTTGTTTTTATGTTAAATAATTTCATTTCATAAATTTTTTCTGATAAATCAATAAGACTATACAAATCCTTGGAATAATTAGTATACAATAATACTTTGCTATTTATTAAAACCATAGTTTGATACATTAATTGTTTCTTTACCATATTAACACTGAATATTATGCATGTAGAATGACATTTGTCTATAGTATGATTGGTTTAAATCATTTAGCAATTATTTATAAGATCAGAAGAAAATTTGTGTTATGTTATCTGTTGCAATATATATATTAAGTATTATATGTGGACAAGATGTTCCCAATAAAATTAAGGTATTCCAAATAAGTTATACTCACCCCAGGGTACACGCGACTGTCATATGGAAAATTACTGCTTTACCTGTAATCAGCGATGCAACTTATCAGTTGTGTGACCATAAGAACTGCAACCAGAGTTCATTTTTTTAAACTTTAATGGTCCAGAAGAACACACACCTAAATTATATATCGATGGAAAGAGGAAAACGTGTATAATAAGAAAAGTTGGGTCGTAAAAATCCAGAGTGGTCACAATTTTGTGAAATTGAGGTAAAAGGTCAGACCTAAAAATATCAACATTTCAACCACAAGGACAAAAAGGAGAAATATTTTGATATTTATTCAATAGAATGCTACAAAAACGATTCAATCATAAGCATATGGTATAAACGATGTTAAAACGACAAATTTGACTACTTATATGAAAAGCTGCCATTAAAAAATGGCGTTGATTTGGAACCTTCTGATTTTTTTTCCATTTAAGACATACCAAAAGAAGAAGTGGCCTTGACCTTTTCACATCCATAAACTTTCATATTGTGTATAGTATTTCACTATAGTATATTACAGAATTATTTTCTAAAGTATAAAACACCAGTTTATCAAATTATTTCAATATTTTTTCTATCTTTGAAAAAAACAAAATTCAAGCGCTGAAACAGTGTTTTTAATTTTGCATCTTAAAGGTTGTGTATTTTGTGAAAATTAGTATCTAGTTATAGATAAACACATATTGTGTATTTGCAAAGTCTAGACAGGGCAGTTATAACACAAAATATACTATAGTCACACGAGGCGAATGCGAAGTTTAAAAAAAATGAGTGTACAACAAAGTCAGTTGCATGAACATTTTTTTAGTGGGATAATCCTGGTCAAAAAGTTAACTCATTAATTTTTTAAGGGAAGGATGAAAAATTATACAATGCAATGCCAATTTTCTAATGTTGTAATTCAAAATCAGTCATGGTCCTTATATAACTTTTAAAAGTGACACACAATAGCTCAAGTATTCATAAAATAGGGACATGAATCAATCTCTTAGTCATCATATGCGGATTCAGTACGCGTATTAGCATTACAAGACACTTCCTTTTTTTATAAGAACAAGTTCGGCGTAGGACAGAGTTTGTTCAAAGCAAACACATTTTTTGAGTACAAATGCTATCTGGAGCGTAAATACCGTCATGATACGGTCAAACTCGTCAGATATAGTTTTACCTTTGCATAGGAAACACAAAAGAAATGTGAGTACAAAGTTTCGATCAATGTTAGTGACCCATATTCCCATATGCATGATGTATCTGCACTGCCAATCCAAAATGTAATGTGGCGAATGTTGCTACAGAAACGATTGATTTTGTTATAGCCATCCATTTACGAATTTTTGTTATCTTTAGGGACAATATACGGTTCAGAAGCGCCTTTGTGTTATTTTTATCAATTAACTAACAAATGAACTTTTGAGCCTAGGTTCCGTGTTGAAGACCGGACCGTGACCTTTAATGGTTTACTTTTATAAATTGTGACTTTGATGGTGTGTTGTATCATTGGCACTCATACCACATCTTCCGATATCTATTAACAAGCTATGCATTTCCATAGAAATACCAAAACGAGGACATAGCTCATAAGAGCACTGGTGGCAGGGTGAAGTAATTGTTCTTCTTTTAATGTATCCTTAATATTTTCAGACACACCTTGGTGTAATTCTGAAAGTCTTAACATAGACTTCAATTTTCCTGCAGCAGAGATGGCATCCCCTAAATTGAGTTCAGAGCTAAACTCTTTATTTTATATCCCTTGGCCCCACTGTGTCTGAATTGTAAGGTGTCACAATATCTAGTTACATGTAGTTCTGGAGTTTGGCAGTTTGGTAAGCATCAGAGACAATCTTGGGTAAAAGTGATAGGTATATATAGAGGATGTGCTACATGAGAAAGGCTTTTTTTTTTATGGAAGAACAAATCACATCACTAACAATCGTTATTAATGAACTGACAGCAAGTTCAAATTCTAATTTTTCAGTAACTGTTTTACTTAATTGCACAGGTGTTGACTTCAATAAGTACTTGGTTATGCATGGATAAATAATTACTCACATTAATAAGCACAACTTAAAAGACTGTCAACACGTTTAGAAGACTCAGTTTTGCGTAGTTTTCTGGGTTTTTTTTAAAAGGTTTGTCTTTTACACAAAAACCCTGTTTTCATATCCCAACTACAAGGAAGAAACTGAGCGCGAGATCGTATAAAAGTGTCAGGTTGTGAGGATACATGTCGATCAGTTTGATCACATGTATGGATTTCTGTTGTTTCTAATTTAAAGTTCCCCAAGGGTGACTGGGGAAACGAAATGTGGTCACTTGGTCTTCTCCCGACCGGCAGTAAAACGAAGTGGGGCGTCCGTTTGGCTGTGCGGGATGTATCAAGTTCGCAGTCACGTCCGGTCAGGGGACGTTAAGTCCGATGCCTCGTGTAAAGGGAGTGTCACGTTCTTTGCATGTTAAAACTCTTGCATCAACTCTTTGAGGAGTCCGAAGGTGGCCTGTTGCAATGGAAAATTTCTGTCCCAATCCAATATACCATCATTTTCCAGTGGCAGTCTAAATTTTCCCGATCATCATCCCGAATGGCCTCTATTATGACAAAACCTACCTATTGTTTTTATTGTTAAGTTGTTCTCGTCCTGAACATGCATGAAATATTTGTCACTGGACGTTAAGCAACCAACAATCAATCAATCTAATTTAAAGACGCACCAATTTTGCCTTCTGGTGCAAGTCTCATAACATCACTGATGATTCGCCCACGGAAAGCAGAATATTAAGAGAAGTTGGTTTTAGCATCACCTTATCACACACCAAATCTCGGCGAATCTTCAATAGTACTTTTCCCCCGACCACTTGCGTGCATATTAATTGCTCTGAGGTTAAACATTGACATACAATGTATTTTCACACAATGTCAAATATAGTCACTATCCGGAAAAAACTCTTATCCGAAAGATTTGGTTAACTTTTATATAAAGTCAAAATTTTATTAACAAAAATATAACTTATTTACAGAAAATACACGAAAGAACTACTATATATATTCAAATCACTCAAAAATAAATTAACTTCTCCTACAAAATCTACATAATCACATCGAAACTATCAAATTGATGGTGAAGGAAAAAATAAATGGTGGAGCTGATTGACGGATAGGAAATTTCCGTAATTAAAAAAGGTACAAATGAAGTTTTTATTTTTGAGTTTTTGACAAAATTGTTTTGAATTTGCCAAACAAAATTTGCATGCAGTATCGCAATAATATGTTTTGTCCTCTCAAATGTCAAATACTATTTTTGAATCATATGTTATCTCGTTTTCAAAGAAAAACGCGTTAAATTTCTACCTAAAAAACAGCTAACTTTAAGTTTTAAAGTTTTACTTGGAGATGGTATTATATTTATGTCTTCATCATTCCGATGCTCCTTGATGATATGTGCATAGAAAATATTTACGAAAATAGCGGGAAATTTAACCAAAAAATATATTTTTGGATTTTAAGGTAACTACCCAAAACCGTAAATTGTGGGATACCCCCATTAAAGGGATAAAATACAAAAATGTGACCATAGAAACTTTTTACGACCCGACGGAAATTAAAATATAGATATTTTTCTATCATTTAAAACAATTTGCAGCCGTGTGTTATTCCGGACCATTAAACTCGTTAACTAAGCGTCTTTTTCGATGTCAGTTGCAGTACTACATGCCACTACATTTTTAAAAGTTCTTTAAATTTTTAGTACTAAAATGGGATTTTCTTTAATAAAATTATGAAGTTAAATTATTTAACATAAAAACAAAAGAGACGCATGGTCACATTTTAAAACTGCCTCAAGTCTTCCATTCTAGTAAAGCAAATCTGACTGGCAGTTCTTCGACCGGTAAAAATCTCAAATGCTGTTTGTCAGTAACTTCGACATATAGTACAAGTGAAAACAATTTAATTAAACGTTTAATAAAAAAAATAATCAAAATTAAACTACATCGGGGATTATTCGGGGTTTTCCCACTTAGGTGTACTCAAAGGGTAAATTACAATAAAAATCCTTGACTCCTCTAGGTTTAGTTAAGCGATAATAAAAATGAGTATATAACAGCAAAAGAAAGTGTTTAAATAGTTATCAAAGGTACCAGGATTATAATTTAGTGCGCCAGAAGCGCGTTTCGTCTACATAAGTCTCATCAGTCACGCTCATATCAAAATACTTATAAAGCCAACAGTGTGGAATGTGTCTATACACAATTCAGGCGAAATTTATACTGCTGAGATAGTGTCAACACATCTTTAAGACTGTGTCGAAATATATTCAGACAGCTTAAAGACTGTCAAGATTGTGTCAAGACATATTTATACATTATTAAGAATGTCAAGATTGATTGAGACAAATTTAAGACAGTCAAGAATTGATAGAGACTATTCAAGACTCTTATCAGATGATGCAGATAGTGTCGAGACATGTTTATACAATGTTGATACTAGCAAGACACTTTCAGACTTTTCAGACTTTTTGACTTTTGTAGTGAGGGCACTGATATTCTTGATATTAGAATTATACAGAAGACCTTACTTGGAATGGATAGTAATTTGTTTCCTCTCCAGTTGTTCATTATGTCTCCTGATTTTGGTATTGTTATGAGGTTGACTTCAGACCAACTGTTGTGAATAACAGCTTGTTCTCATATTTTTTGGAATACTGGATGTAAAGTATCCGCTGCTAGAACTGGATCTATCTTAAATAGGTCTGCATTCAGCTGGTCCATCTTTGATGGCTTTCTGTATTTCTTGTTTTGAAGGTGGATCTGTATCCATACTGACTGGATGTAAATATGACTGGCTGGGGATTTATATTGACAAATCGTGTCCATTTAAAATTATTTTTATGTTATTAAAAATTGCTGTTACAAATTTTGGAAATTATTTAAGATTAAGGAATGTATCATTTTGATTCCTTGCCCGGTTTTGGTTATACTTTTTGTTCTTTTTTTGCATCTGGTAAAGAAACATTGGTACCGTTTGGACCCAAAACAATATAGGTGGGATTCAAGTTACCATGCCTATAATGGTTTACTTTTATAAATTGTTATTTGGATGGAAAGTTGTCTCATTGGCACTCACACCACATCTTCTTATATCTATCTACCAGACTTTTTAGTCTTAATATTTTTTGGTCATTTTTCATGGTGCACTATTTAAGTCAAAAGTTTGCTCCAATAGACTCAATTTACTGTTTATATGTAACTGGAACCTCACATACTGTTTTATTGGCCCTATGTTATTTGACAAAACAGTCACCTAGATTTTACAGACCAGATTTATAAATGGTCATATTTTACTTCCGTGGGTTCCTGTACCTTATATATATGCATGTATATATGATAATAGTTTATACATACAGCCCGTACTAGTATTCCAGTGGCCATCAAAAGACTCCTACTCCACCGGATTTCGGCAACTTTTAACGTTTTCCGATTTTGAACACTGAAAAGGCCTTTACAATTGTTATATTGCCTCAAAAAACAAACCTGGGGGCAGTTCACAAAAAGTATGAAGGGTCATATAATGACGGTTGGAATCACACCTACAGGCGTGATGTAGGGTGATGGGGTATGTTCAGTGGCAAACAATCCATGTATGTCCCATTAAACAAATGTTCACGCGCTATTTAACAGGTTGAGCGTGACATTCATTTTCAAAAAAAGAGGGACGAAAGATACCAAAGGGACAGTCAAACTCATAAATCCAAAACAAACTGACAACGCCATGGCTAAAAATGAAAAAGACAAACAGAAAAACAATAGTACACACGACACAAAATAGAAAACTAAAGAATAAACAACACGAACCCCACCAAAAACTAGGGGTGATCTCAGGTGCTCCGGAAGGGTAAGCAGATCCTGCTCCACATGTGGCACCCGTCGTGTTGCTTATTTGATTACAAATCCGGTAAATAGTCTTAATTCGGTAGGTCATATTCATGAAAGGGAAGGGGATTGTAGTTACGACGTAAGGAACATATCCGATATCATTTGTGAAACGATCATTCCATAACGGTCAACCAACTCGTGTAGCGTCCGTAAAATTTACGAAGGGATGATTTCAACTTCACCATTTGGAACTCTTGGTTTAATACCTTCCTTGTGAGCAGCAAACCTCTATCAAGAAAATCATGATAGGAAATGCAAGCACGGCAATATCGTATCAATTGGGATATATATACCCCGTATGCAGGTGCTGCTGGAATATTGCTACTTAGAAATGGAAAGTTCACATTGGAAAGCTGAAATCATCTCTTTTGTCGTAAAGTTTTGTTTTCAACCGACCCTCTTGGTCAATTTCTAGATGTAAGTCAAGATATGAAGCCGACTTAACTGTATCTGTAGTATCCTTTATCTCTAGTTCGATTGGATAGATGCGTTCCACATAGTCACCAAATTTTGAATTGTTTAGTGAAAGAACATCATCTATATAGCGGAAAGAAGAGTTAAAGGATATTGCTAACTTCTTATCTTTCTTCCTAAGAAGTTCCTGCATGAAGTCAGCCTCATAATAATAAAGAAACAAGTCGACGAGTAGAGGGGCACAGTTTGTTCCCATTGGAATGCCGACAATCTGTTGAAAAACACGTCCTCCGAACGTAACAAATATGTTGTCAATCAAGAAATCAAGCATCTTGATAATATCAGTTTCAGAGAATTTTTTGTTTGAATCAGAGTGATTCTTTACAAAGTAGGATTTATCCCTCTCTAAGACAAGATACTTTGGCCATTCTTTTTTATGAAGCAAAGTAATACCAACTCTTTCAATTTGTCTTTTAGTTTGGAATGTGGAATACTTGTGTACAGAGTAGAAAAGTCAAATGTTTTAATACTGTTACAAGATGAAAGAGAGTTAGATTGTATGTACTCTAAAAGATCTTTTGAATTTTTAAGTATCCACATCTGATTCACGCCACCTCTAGAATAGGCAGTTTCACAATAACTTTGAAGCCCGTCTTTGATTGCTGATAAAATAGATGTTAATAATTTAGAAAGAGGTTTCGTTGAGCACTTGGAAGACCCAGCAATATACCGTTGTTTGTAAGAACACTTATGTAGTTTAGGTATCCAATACAGTGACAATACAGTGATGGAAGATCCAGTTCTTCATCTTTGGTTGAAATTCCAAAGGAACATAGAACAGACCTATGATTATCCAGGATTTCCTCTTTGGTAAGTGTCGTGAGGATATATGTTGAGTTTCCAAGTGAATTGTCAATACCTAATTCGTTTATCAAGCAACTGATGTAGTGACTTTTACACACAAAAACAATGTTATTTGGGGCTTTATCTGCGGGGACAACAACATATTTGTCATGGAGGTCGGATAGGTGTTTTGCAACATTTGGGTCTTTAAAGATTGACGTAGCATGGGCATTGATGGACCCATTCAGTTCCTTAATTCTGATTTGTATCAACGACCTCACTGCCTTAATCCATTCGGAAAGAGTGTCTACGTCTTCCTTCTCGCGCTTAGCCCATTGCCTGGCATAATTCTCGACTGAATCCATCAAAATTTTAAAGTTGTATTTCCAATTGATGGATTTAGGCTCACGATATTTGGGACCTTTCGATAACACATTTCGTAGAGAAGTGTTAATAACAGTGTTAAGGTCACCGGTAATAACGTGACTAGCAGGATTATATGTGAATTTGGAACTAGCACAAGTGCAATCAGGAGGTTTAGACTTGAAGTCGTCAATATCGAGATCCTGCAAAACGCGTTTGTAATTGAAAATTTTAGTTGCAATAGGTTTGGTATAGGTATAAGAAATTATTGGTACAGACTGGTCTTTGAAATAAGGAGGTATTTTCGATTGCACTAATTTATGATGAAGGATATTACCTAGGTTGACGCCATCGAGACCTTTGTTGCCAAAGGAAAGATTAAGAAAAGATCTTTTCTCTTTTTCATCTTTTCCAATGTGAACTGGCTTGACAAGTCTGTGACTACAATATCCGAAATTATAGCTTCAAGTTTGTATTGGTTTGAATGAGGGAATCAAGTTTTGGGATTAGCATCCATTCTCCAACCTGGCGTGGCTACTAAATGATACATCCCAGATCATTATCCATTGTACAATATAGTATTACCGTCAATATCTTAATGTTACTTAGGATTGATGATATATAATATCGAGTCGAAGAATATAATAAGTTTTTCCTTGTCTTATAAAATTTCAAAATTGATGGTACAACTGGCTTATTTTGCGTAATTAGTAATGTCGCTATCTAGAACTTCCGTATAGCCTTAAAATATTTTTATTCTCGATTTAATTTCTGAAAATTTGCAAATTTACATAATTAACATACATTCATGCTTATAATTAATATAATACATTGTCTTACCTTCCATCAACCAGTGTTACTGTTTACGGATGTACAATTTCTTGTGAGCTTATGCCATCACTTGGCGTCCGTCGTCGTCTGTTGTCGTAAAGTATTTTAAAAATCTTCTCCTCTGAAATTATTGGGCCAAATACCATCAAACATTAGCTGTATGTCCCTTCTAGAGTATCACGTTTATATATAATATCCAAAGCTTTGATTCATCAACAAACATGGCGGCCATGGCTAAAAATAGAACATAGGGGTCAAATGCAGTTTTTGGCTTACATCTCAAAAACTAAAGCTTTTAGATCAAATCTGACATGAGATTAAAATTAGAAATGGTCTGATCTATAAGCCTATAAATTTTCAAACGAATTCAACAACCCATTGTTGGGATGCTGCCACTAAATTGGTAATTTTAGAAGACATTTGGTTTTCGCACTCTAATTTTAGTAAAAGTAAATAGAAATCTATGAAATTCAAACACAAGGTTTATGACCATAAAAGGAAGGTTTGGATTGATTTTTGGTGTTTTGGTTCAAACAGTTTAGGAATTAGGGGCCAAAAAGGGCCCAAATAAGCATTTTTCCTGGTTTTCGCACAATAACTTTAGTATAAGTAAACAGAAATCTATGAAATTTTAACATAAGGTCTATGACCACAAAAGGAAGGTTGGGATTCATTCAGGGAGTTTTAGTCCTAACAGTTTAAAAATAAGGGGCCAAAAACAGGTCCCAAATAAGCATTTTTCTTTGTTTTTGCACAATAACTTTAGTATAAGTTAATAGAAATCTATGAAATCTTAACACAAGATTTATGACCGCAAAAGGAAGGTTTGATTTTGGGAGTTTTGGTCCCAACGAATTAGGGACCAAAAGGGTCCAAAATAAAACTTTGTTGATTTCATCAAAAAATGAATTATTGGGGTTCTTTGATATGCCAAATCTAACCGTGCTTTCAGATTCTTAATTTTTGGTCCTGTTTTCAAATTGGTCTACATTAAGGTCCAAAGGGTCCAAAATTAAACTTAGCTTGATTTTAACAAAAATTGAATTCTTGTGGTTCTTTGATATGCTGATTTTAAACATGTACTTAGATTTTTGGCTTTTGATTATGGGCCTAGTTTTCAAGTTGGTCCAAATCGGGGTCCAAAATTATTTTATTAAGTATTGTGCAATAGCAAAAAAATTTCAATTTCACAGTATTCTGCAATAGCAAGAAATCTTAAATTGCACAGTATTGTGCAATAGCAAGAAATTTTCAATTGCACAGTATTGCGCAATAGCAAGACATCTTCAATTGCACAATAGCAAGAAATTTTCAATTGTACAGTATTGCGCAATAGCAAGAAATTGCTAATTGCACAATATTGCGCAATAGCAAGAAATTTTCAATTGTACAGTTTTGCGCAATAGCAAGAAATTGCTAATTGCACAATATTGTGCAATAGCAAGAAATTTTCAATTGTACAGTTTTGCGCAATAGCAAGAAATTGCTAATTGCACAATATTGCGCAATAGCAAGAAATTTTCAATTGTACAGTTTTGCGCAAGAGCAAGAAATATTCAATTGCACAGTATTGTCCCGTTTTCAAATTGATCTACATTAAGGTCCAAAGGGTCAAAAATTAAACTTTGTTTGATTTCAACAAAAATTGAATATATGGGGTTCTTGAATATGCTGAATCTAACCATGTATTTAGATTTATAATATTTGGGTCCGGTTATCAAATTGGTCAACATTGAGTTCTGAAGGGTCTAAAATTTAACAATATTTGATTTCATCAAAAATTGAATTCTTCGGGTTCTATGATATGCTGAATCTAACCATGTATTTAGATTTTGGATATTGGACCGTAATAGGTAAATGTCCAATTTAAAATTTTTAAGTTTAAGTGCTTAGACCACATTCATTCTGTGTCAGAAACCAATGTTGTGTTAACTATTTAATCACAATCGAAATTCAGAGCTGTATCACGCTTAAATGTTGTGTCCATACTTGCCCCAACTGTTCAGGGTTCGACCTCTGCGGTCATATACATCTACGCCCTGCGGAGCATCTGCTTTGTTATTATTTTGAATATTATAATAGATAGAGATTTACTATTACGAGCAATAATGTTCAGCAAAGTAAGATCTCTGCCACTGCTGGTGGAGATTTATTCCCCGAGGGTATCACAAGCCAAGTAGTCGGACTGTTTGTGCTGACATGAATTATCATTGATATTGTTATATTTATAAATTAACTGTTTACGAAATTTTGATTTTTTTGGAATACTCAGGCTTTTCTACCCCAGGCTATAGATTACCTTAGCTGTATTTGGCAACACTTTTAGGAATTTTGGATCTCAAAGCTCTTCAATTTCGTACTTTATTTGGCCTTTTTTATAACTTTTTTGGATTCGAGCGTCACTGATGAGTCTTTTGTAGACGAAACGCGCGTCTGGCGTATATATAGAATTTAGTCCTGGTATCTATGATGAGTTTATCTACTAAAGGATTTTATATGACCAAAAATGCCAATCGACTCCTTAAGGAGTTATTGCTCTTTAAAGACAATTTTACACTATTTGTTCTTGTTTGCTTACATTTAAAAATCTTCTCATCTGAAATAACTGTGCCTTATACTGTTTAACTTTAAATGAATGTTCCTTTCGGAATCTAGTTTATGAATTGTATCCTTATTTCTGATTCATTAATAAACATGGCCGCCATGGCCACAATTAGAACATAGAGGGCAAATGCAGGTTTTGGCTTATTTGTCAAAAACTAAAGCATTTAGAGCAAATCTGGCGGTAAAAATGTTGATTAGGTCAAGATCTATCTGCCTTCAAATTTTTGGGTTGCTGCCCTTTAACTGGTAATTTTAAGGAAATTTTGCAGTTTTTATACGACCGCGAAAATTTTGGGGTCGTATATTAGTATAACCTGTCGTCGTCGTCGTCTGAAGATATTTGGTTTCCGGACAATAACTTTAGCACAAGTAAATAGAAACATGAAAATAAAACCACAACAGGAAGGTTAGGATTGATTTTGGGGATTTTGGTCCTAACAATTCAGGATTTGGGGGGTCACAATGGGGCCCAAATTAGCATTTTCCTAGTTTTCAGACAATATCTTGTTGAATGGTGTATGGATCTCTCTGAAATTATATCAAAGGGTTCCATACCAGAAAGGGATGGTTAGGATTGCCTTTGGGGGGTTATGGCTCAAACCGTTTAGGAATTAGGGGCATAAAAGTGGGAAAAACAAGGGTGTCCTGGTTAATGGACAATTACTTTTAAGTAAAATGTAAAAAAAAATTGCTTTTAAATTATTTTGGTAATTATGGTTGCACACTCTATTGGAAATTGGAATGGACATTATGACAATTTATTGAGGGAAAGAATTGATTGGTTTAAAAAAAAAAGGGGGGGTATTTTTTTAATTTTTGGGGGGTGGGATCAATTCGCATCAACTTGTAATGCACAATAGCAAAATATTGAATATAAATTCATATCATTTAACCAATTCTTATTTCTTAGACTACGGTTATTCTGTGTCAGAAACCTAATATTTGTCAAATATTTAATTACAATCCAAATTCAAACCTTTATCAAGCACGAATATTGTGTTCATTTTTGCCCCAACTGTTCAGGGTTGAACCTCTGATGTCGTATCGAGCTGCGCTCGGCGAAGCAATTTCTAAGTTCTTATCTTGGATATTATAATGGATAAAAATAAACTGTAAACAGCAAAATTGTTCAGCAAAGAAATATCTACAATAAGTCAACTTGACCAAAAATGTCAATTGACCCCATAAGGACTTATTGCCCTATAAGACAGTTTTACACACTTTGTTTATTTTTTCTAACTTTAAACAATCTTCTCAAATGAATCTAGTATAAATTTTGTATGTAATGTCCTTGTACGTCAAAAAACACCGCCACTATGGCTAAAATGGAACATATGGGTAAAATGCATGTATTTGCTTTTGAAGTTTATATGACAAATACAAAGAATATTTAAATGGCATTTGTAAGCCACTCATTCTTATATATTGAAAAGCAAAAATAATCATTGATGAAAGATAGAAACAAAACAAACCAGGTGAGCGATTCAGGCTCTTAGGAGCCTCTTATTTCACAATTAACTCTAAAATGAACAATAAAACTAAACGTAAATTGTATTAAGAAGTAAGTTTTTCTATTGTGACTTTTTTTACCTTAGAAAAGTTGTAATAATAGAATAGCAAAATAATTGTAGTTTTTGAATCGATAGATGATACCAAAATTTGATTTCTTAACATTAGACCGATCATAACTCCTGACACAGTAATGATATGCAATCTATGATCTGCTGTTCATTAACACATCGATGGTTAAGCATTATTTTGAATTGTGTGCTAATTAAGTTATAGGGTGTTTTGCATACATTTGCATACATCCCTACCGTGCATTGCAAACAATTTGGTCACATATTTTGTTACTTTAGATAAAAATTTCATTCAAATGCTGCTTCAATCACAGTTGTAAGTTCGGGGGCATCGTGATCTCCTTACTATATAGCGGGTTGCACACTTCCACTATTTATGGAAAAAGTTATGTGCTACATGTTTTTGGTATTTTCAATATTTATTATATATAAACACTCATGGTTTCGTTATTCACATTACTTCTTTGTTTTTATGTCAGTCGCTGTTTTGAAGTCTTATGTTTGATTACGTTATTAAATGGCAATAGCTAACAACGACCCTTTTGATCAGTTCAGCTGTATTTATTGAATATAAACTATTTTGTCGAGCCTTTGACTTTTGTCGAAACAGCGAGACATAGCGATCCTACATTCCGTCGTCGGCTGCGTCCACAAATATTCACTCTGTGGTTAAAGTTTTTGAAATTGTAATAACTTTCTTAAACTATGGTGGATTTCTACAAAACTTAGACAGAAGCTTCTTTATGATTATAAGATAGTATCAAGAAGAATTTTACATTAAAAAAATCTGTTTTTCCGTATTTTACTTATAAATGGACTTAGTTTTTCTGCTTAACTATCCTGGATTTCTATCAATCTTGGACAGAAGCTTGTTTATGGTCATGAGATAGTATCCAGAAGTAAATTTTGTTACATTTCTGTATTTTACTTTTAAAATGGACTTAGTGTTTCTGCCAGGATACATTACATTCACTTAATTGTTTCAGTTTTTTAAAATTTTATAGTGTTTCTGCCAGGATACATTACATTCACTTAATTGTTTCAGTTTTTTAAAATTTTATATAACTTTCTTAAACTATCCTGGATTTCTACCAAACTTTGACAGAAGCTTGTTTATGATCAAAATCTAGAAGGAAATTTTGTTAAAATGTGGTACCTGTTTATCCGTATTTGACTTATAAATGTACTTAATTTTTTCTTCCAGTTTAAAATTTACACACAGTCTGCAGATTAAGTTTTAAAAACATTTATTAGATTCATATACTATCCTGGATTTTTACCAAACTTGGACAAAAAAAAAAGACAAAGAAATAAAAATGAGAGGAATATTTTTATTGATTTTTTTCCTCAGTTTTGTTAAGCCTGCGTTAACAGCAAAGGTAGGCGAGACACTGGGTTCCGCGGAACCCTTACAACTTTTTTAATGATGAAGATTTAGTTAGATCATTGTTATAATAATCTATTTAATATTATACAATTTTATATACAATCCCTTTTCTGTCATTTTTAAGCATCTGGAGGACAGCTGGTAGATATTTCTTTACAGAAGCAACAATATGAAGAAACTGTTACTGAAAATAAACTGAAATCGTTAATGAATGATGTCACAAACAAAATGGTGGGGTTTTCTCATAAAACGAAAAGTCATGGACAATTCATAATAGAGACAAGTGTTGATAATAACCAGCAATCCGAGGACTCACAAACAGATGCCAGTATGAAATCTAAAAATGAAGAAAAAGAGTGCGAAGCTTCAACTGTGGCATGCAATAATTCATTAATAAAGGAGACTTTAACCCACTTTTCAAACGAGAATGAATGTTGAATCCCCTTATAGTTTATTGAATACAGTCAACATTTTGAAATCTTAATAATAACTATTGGATATACAGAATTATATATCAGTTCTTTTATGTAATTAGTCTTATTGGAACTAATATTACAGAATAGCCAATAAAAACAATTTCAATATTTATTTCTGTTGATGCAAACAATAAAAAATGTTTTATCATATGGGGAAACATTTATATCTTGGGATTAATTATGATAGATTATTTTGAGAAGAAAATCTTTATTGAAAGATCCGGCCTTAGTGAGTACTGATTTAGCTTTTTCGGTAAAGCTTCATTTTGCAGAAAGTAGATGGTTGATCAATATTTACACAATTGTTGGTATAATATTCATCCTGTCCACTTTATCACCCTTCATGTTTTGTCAGCTCTTCTTTCAATTTGAATTAAGGTGTTCACTCATTTAATTCGTACTTGAGCAAACAAAATGAGAAAATTTCTGAAATGGAGAAATAATGATTTTGTTAATTATTTTTTTTAAATTTGCATGAAAGTTTCTGCTGATCAAACTTTTGATGAGTTGGATAATAAAAATTAATCTACATATTTTTTTCAGAGGGGGGGGGGTCGTCTTGTACGGACGCCATCACGAGTTGGTTGACCGTTATGGAATAACCGTATCATAAATGATATCGGATATGTTCCTTACGTCGTAACTACAATCCCCTTCCCTTTCTTGAATGTGACCTACCGAATTAGACTATTTACCGGATTTGTTATCACATAAGCAACACGACGGGTGCCGCATGTGGAGCAGGATCTGCTTACCCTTCCGGAGCACCTGAGATCACCCCTAGTTTTTTGGTGGGGTTCGTGTTGTTTATTCTTTAGTTTTCTCTGTTGTGTCGTGTGTGCTGTTGTTTGTTTGTCTTTTTCATTTTTAGCCATGGCGTTGTCAGTTTGTTTTAGATTTATGAGTTTGACTGTCCCTTTGGTATCTTTCGTCCCTCTTTTGTAAAGATGTGTGGCCATTATTATTTTTTATAACATCTTCAGAGTTAAATATAGGTTTCTACTTAACAACACCTCAAATGAGTTCAATAACATGAACAATCGATATCAATTAAAGAGGTTTGCTTGCCAAAATATACCTTTGAATACTGGTTTCTAAGAAACTTACATCTTACCCTTCCGAAACACCTGCGGTCACCCCTAGTTTTTGGTGGGGTTCATGTTGCTTATTCTTTAGTTTTCTATGTTGTGTCATGTGTTCTATTGTTTGTCTGTCTTTTTTCATTTTTAGCAAGGCGTTGTCAGTTTATTTTCGATTTATGAGTTTGACTGTCCCTCTGGTATCTTTCGTCCCTCTTTTACAATACGAAAACATCATAACAAGTGTCATGGCAAAAGAAATAATAAAAATAAAAATGAATGAAACTTTATATATATATTATACTTGATGATTTTATCCGCATTTAAGAAAAGGGTAATTATTATGAAAATTTGGTCAATTACCAATTATAATTTGAGTATGTTACAATTTCTTATTTGAGCTGCTCTATAATAATAATTTTTTGTAAATATACGCTTTGTATTGAGAAACCTTAAATTATAAATGGTATTTTGTTGAACAAAATATCGGGATTGTTTTTGGGGGTTATGGTTCACATAGTTTAGGAATTAGGGCCAAAACAAGCATTTTTGAAGTTTCCAGACAATAACTTGTGTGGATCTCTCTAAAATTATACAACAAGGTTGCATACATCAAAGGGGTTGAGTTTGGGCGTAATTGCCACAATGGGGATTTCAAAAAGTTTGGGTGTTATTATTAGCTCACCTGGCCCAAAGGGACAAGTGAGCTTTTCTCATCATTTGTCGTCCGTCGTCGTCGTTAACTTTTACAAAAGTCTTCTCCTCTGCAACTGCTGATTTAACCACACTTGGCCACAATCATCATCGGGATATCTTGTTTAAAAAATGTGTCCAGTGACCCGGCAAACTGACCAAGATGGCCGCCATGGCTAAAAATAGAACATAGGGGTTAAATGTAGATTTTGGCTTATAACTCTGAAACCAAAGCATTTAGAGCAAATCTGACATGAAGAGAAATTGTTAAGCAAGTCAACATATCTGTCTGCCCTGAAATTTGCAGAGGTATCGGACAACCGGTTGTTGGGTTGATGCCCCTGAATTAGTAATTTTAAGGAAATTTTGCTGTTTTTATACGACCGCAAAAATTTTAATTTTTCGTCGTATATTGCTATCACGTTGGCGTCGTCGTCGTCGTCCTGCCTCGTCGTCGTCCGAATACTTTTAGTTTTCGCACTCTAACTTTAGTAAAAGTAAATAGAAATCTATGAAATTTTAACACAAGGTTTATAACCACAGAAAGGAAGGTTGGGGTTGGTTTCTGGAGTTTTGATCCCAACATTTTAGAAATTAAGGGCCAAAAAGGGCCCAAATAAGCATTTTCATGGTTTTCGCACTATAACTTATGTTTAAGTAAATGTAAATTTATGAAATTTTGACACAAGGTTTATGACCACAAAAGGAAGGTTGCGATTGATTTTGGGAGTTTTGGTTCCAACAGTTTAGGAATAAGGGGCCAAAAAAGGGCCCAAATAAGCATTATTCTTGGTTTTCGCACAATAACTTTAGTATTAGTAAAAAGAAATCAATGAAATTGAAACACAAGGTTTATGACCACAAAAGGAAGGTTGGGATTGATTTTGGGAGTTGAGGTCCGAACAGTTTAGGAATTAGGGGCCAAAAAGGGTCCAAAATTAAACTTTGTTTGATTTCATCAAAAATTGAATAATTAGGGTTCTATGATATGCCGAATCTAACTGTGTATGTAGATTCTTAATTTTTGGTCCCGTTTACAAATTGGTCTACATTAAGGTCCAAAGGGTTCAAAATTAAACTTTGTTTGATTTTGACAAAAATTGAATCCTTGGGGTTCTTTGATATGTTGAATCTTAAAATGTACTTAGATTTTATTATTATTGGCCCAGTTTTCAAGTTGGTCTAAATCGGGGTCCAAAATTTAACTTTGTTTGATTTCATCAAAAATTGAATAATTGGGTTTCTTTGATATGGCGATTCTAACTGTGTATGTAGATTCTTAATTTTTGGTCTCGTTTTCAAATTGTTCAACATAAAGGTCCAAAGGGTCTAAAATTAAACTTAGCTTGATTTTAACAAAAATTGAATTCTTGGGCTTCTTTGATATGCTGAATCTAAACATGTACTTAGATTTTTGATTATGGGCCCAGTTTTCAAGTTGGTCCAAATCAGGATCCAAAATTATTATATTAAGTATTGTGCAATAGCAAGAAATTTTCAATTGCAGAGTATTCAGCAATAGCAAGAAATCTTCAATTACACAGTATTGTGTAATAGCAAATATTTTCAATTGCACAGTATTGCGCAATAGCAAGAAATATCTGTTTGCACAATATTGTGCAATAGCAAGAAATTTTCAATTGGAGTCATCTTTCTTTGTCCAGATTAGTAGTTGAATCAACTTAAATCATTGTTTTATACAATATAAAATGTATATTTTTACTTTTACTACCAACTGATAAATTAAAACAATCTTTACCATTCAGTAATAACAAGCACTTTTTTTACATTTAAATATTTTATGATATATTTAAATGAGTAGTTATTGCTATTTCTTCTATTTTTTTGAGAGGATTAATATTCAACTGCATAGTGAATTGCTCAAAGGCAAAACAAACATTTTAAGTTCATTAGACCACATTCATTCTGTGTCAGAAACCTATGCTGTGTCAACTATTTAATCACAGTCCAAATTTAGAGCTGAATCCAGCTTGAAAGTTGTGTCCATACTTGACCCAACCGTTCAGGGTGCAACCTCTGCGGTCGTATAAAGCTGCGCCCTGCGGAGCATTTGCTTGGTTATTATCTTGAATATTATTATAGATAGAGATAAACTGTAAACAGCAATAATGTTCAGCAAAGTAAGATCTACAAATAAGCCAAAAGACCAAAATGGTCAGTTGACCTCTTAAGGAGTTATTACCTTTTATAGTATTTTTTTACCATTTTTATACGACCGCAAAAATTTTAATTTTTATGATGTATTTAAATGAGTAGTTATTGCTATTTCTTCTATTTTATGGTTTATGACCATAAAAGGAAGGTTGGGTTTGATTTTGAGAGGTTTGGTCCCAACAGTTTAGGAATTAGGGGCCAAAAAGGGCCCAAATAAGCATTTTCTTGGTTTTCACACTATAACTTTAGTTTAAGTAAATTGAAATCTATGAAATTTTGACACAAGGTTTATGACCACAAAAGAAAGGTTGGCATTGATTTTGGGAGTTTTGGTTCCAACAATTTAGGAGTTAGGGGCCAAAAAAGGGCTCAAATAAGCATTATTCTTGATTTTCGTACAATAACTTTAGTATAAGTAAATAAAAATCAATGAAATTTTGACACAAGGTTTATGAACACAAAAGGAATGTTGGGATTGATTTTGGGAGTTCTGGTCCCAACGGTTTAGGAATTAGGGACCAAAAAGGGGCCAAATAAGCATTATTCTTGGTTTTGCACCATAACTTTAGTATAAGTAAATAGAAATCTATGAAATTTAAACACAAGGTTTATGACCATAAAAGGGAGGTTGGGTTTGATTTTTGGAGGTTTGGTCCCAACAGTTTAGGAATAAGGGGCCCAAATGGTCCAAAATTGAACTTTGTTTGATTTCATCAAAAATTGAATAATTGGGGTTCTTTGATATGCCGAATCTAACTGTGTATGTAGAATCTTAATTTTTGGTCCCGTTTTCAAATTGGTCTACATTAAGGTCAAAGGGTCCAAAATTAAACTTAGTTTGATTTTAACAAAAATTGAATCCTTTGGTTCTTTGATATGCTGAATCTAAAAATGTACTTAGATTTTTTATTATCGGCCCAGTTTTCAAGTTGGTCCAAATCGGGATCCAAAATTAAACTTTGTTTGATTTCATCAAAAATTGAATAATTGGGGTTCTTTGATATGCCAAATCTAACTGTGTATGTAGATTCTTAATTGTTGGTCCCGTTTAATCTGGAGACCTAAATGATCCTAATAGTTATCTAGTTATTTTAGGTTTTTTTATTAGTTGTCTTCCAAATTTGTTTAAAATAACTCGGTGAAAATCAGTTTGGTTTCGAGAAAACCATCGGACGTCAAAATAACAGATTGAATAAAATTATAGACAGGTATCTCTGTAAAAATGAGTTTTTAATAGTTATTCGAGAAAACCATCGGAAGTCTGACAGAATTTTTTAGTTAGAATCTTTGAATTAAGGAATCAGCTACGAGATATATAAAAAATCTGAAGTATGATTTTTCTTGGTACAATCAATAATGAAAGTGAAATAAATATTCGCTTTTAAAAGACATTTGCGGAAACTGTCATACACCTACAATTAGGATAACAATTACACTCACAGGTAGCATTTAAATCTTGGGCTTTCTCAAAGTGTAAAAAGAAACCGTCATTCCAAAACAATGTGACGATAGTGATTTTTTTCTGTAGTTGAAAAAACATTTTTTTTGTAATATATTTTCAGCAATGTGTTAACAATAATTATTGTATACGGTGTTATCTATGTTGAAAATTTTTTTTTTTTATTTTCATTGATTTCATATTTGTTCCAGATTTACAAAATTCAACAATTTAAGGTGAACTCCAACTTATATTTTTGTTAGTCAGGTATTTTTCCTTAAATAACCAGGTGAATCTGAATGGTTCATCAATAAAGCGATATGAACAGATTTTTATTTTAAAATGAGCCATCATTTTACTATGCTTATATTTAGAAATAAAACTCTAAAAATCTGCAAGTTTGTCGTTATTGTCTAGGATGAATAATTTAATGATGTTTTTATTTAAAAAGACAGTAAACGAAGAACAGATTCTGTCAATGTTAAACCTTAAATGTTTATTCATCCAGGGAAATTTGAGCAGCTGTTAATCATAATGTTAAAGATTTGGATAAGCTACATTTGTGTCGGGTCTGCGACTTTTGACGCAGAAAGCTCGACATAGGGATAGAGATCCATCGGCTACGGCGGCGGCCAACTTCTTTATTGCTTGATATCTTAGAAGGTGGAAGACCTGCATTCTTTATACTTGGTATATAGGTGCCTTATGTTACGAAGTTTCCGTCTGTCACATGCCCATAGTTCTTGACCTCACTTTCATGGTTCAGTGACAAATTTTTTGTAATGTTAATTTCTCTCTTTATATGAGTAATAAGATAACTATATTTGGTATGTGCGTACCTTACAAGGTTCACATACCCGTCAGACAGTTTTCACTTGACCTCGACCTCATTTCATGGATCAGTGAACAAGGTTAAGTTTTGGTGGTCAGGTCCATATATCAGATACTATATACAAGGTTGTAAGGTGTACATGTCGAACTGGCAGGTGTCATCTGACCTTGACCTCATTTTCATGGGTCAGCGGTTATAGTTAACTTTTTGAGTTTTGGTCTTTCTACTTATACTTTATGCAATAGGTCAACTATATTTGGTGTATGGGAATAATTTATGATGTACATGTTAGTCTTACAGATTTTATATGACCTTGACCTCATGTTCACAGTTCATTGCTCATTGCTAAGTGTTAAGTTTTTATACGACCGCAAAAATTGAAAAAAATTTAGTCGTTTAATGGTATGACGCTGGTGTCGTCGTCGTCGTCGTCGTCCGAAGACATTTGGTTTTCGCACTATAACTTCAGTATAAGTACATAGAAATCTATGAAATTTAAACACAAGGTTTATGACCATAAAAGGAAGGTTGGCATTGATTTTAGGAGTTTTGGTCCCAACAGTTCAGAAATTAGAGGCCAAAATAGAATGAAATTCAAAACAGTGTGGCTGTGGCCATTCATTGACCTCACATTCCCCCTCATTGACACATTAAATTCATCCATTGACTGGGACAATTTAGGTGAACGTTTGTATATGTAACGACCATTGCTCACTGTGTACTTTTTAAAGATACTTAAACTATGGGGTCACCAAAGGTTCTCAACACCTTAATAAAGTAATTCGAAAAAATTAATCAGAAATAACACGATGTTTTGATTTATATCAATTATATAAATCAAAACATAAAGATTATTCCTGATTAATTTTTCAAATTATTTTATAATTAAAGGCGTTAAAAACCTTTGGTGACCCCACAGTTTAAATGTCTATCGTAGGTACTTCGTGAACAGTGGTCGTTACAGACAAACGTTCACGTAAATTGTCCCAGTCAATGGATGAATTTAATGTGTCAATCAATGGCCACAGCCACACTGTTTTGAATTTCATTCTAAGCATTTTTCTTAGTTTTCGCACAATAACTTTAGTATAAGTAAACAGAAATTTATGAAATTTTAAAATAAGGTGTATGACCATGAAAGGAAGGTTGGAATTGATTTTGGGAGTTTTGAACTCAACAGTTTATGAATTAGGGGCCAAAAAAAGGTCCCAAATAAGCAATTTTCTTGGTTTTTGCACAATAACTTTAGTATAAGTCAATAGAAATCTATGAAATTTTAACACAAGGTTTATGACCACAAAAGGAATGTTGGGATTGATTTTGGGAGTTTTGTTCCCAACAGTTTAGGAATTGGGGGCCAAAAGGGTCCAAAATTTGTTTGATTTCATAAAAAAAATGAATTATTGGGGTTCTTTGATATGCCAAATCTAACCGTGTATTTAGATTCTTAATTTTTTGTCCTGTTTTTAAATTGTGTTACATTAAGGTCCAAAGGGTCCAAAATTAAACTTAGTTTGATTTTAACAAAAATTGAATTCTTGGGGTTCTTTGATATGCTGAATTTAAACATGCACTTAGATTTTGATTATGGGCCCAGTTTTCAAGTTGGTCCAAATCGGGGTCCAAAATAAAACTTTGTTTGATTTCAACAAAAATTGAATATATGGGGTTCTTCAATATGCTGAATCTAACAATGTATTTAGATTTTAAATGTTTGGGCCCAGTTATCAAATTGGTCCACATTGAGATCTTAAGGGTCTAAAATCGAACATTATTTGATTTCATCAAAAATTGAATTATTGGAGTTCTATGATATGCTGAATCTAATAATGTATTTAGATTTTGGATATTGGACCATAATAGGTAAATGTCCATTTTAAAATTTTTAAGTTTTTAAGTTTAAGTTCTTAGACCACATTCATTCTGTGTCAGAAACCTAGGCTGTGTCAACTATTTAATCACAATCCAAAGTCAGAGCTGTATCAAGCTTAAAGATGTTTCCATACTTGCCCCAACTGGTCAGGGTTCGACCTCTGCGGTCGTTTAAAGCTGCGCCCTGCGGAACATCTGGTTGTGTTTTGGTTTGTTTTTCTTAAAACTATAAGCAATAGGTCAACTATATTTGTTGTATGGAATGATTGCAAGCTTTACATGTTTGCCTGGCTTGATGTTTATGACCTTGACCTCATTTTCAGGATTCATTGGTAAATTTTTAGTTTTCTTGGTTAATTTCTTAGAAACTATAAGCAACAGGTCAACTCTATTTAGGGGATTGCATGATTTTGAGGTGTACATGTATTTCTTATTTGGTTTATATAACCTTGACCTCATTTTCTTGGATCATGTTAAGTTTTTGTGACAGTTCTAGTAAAGCTTCATATTTAGCCTAGGACTATCAGCACAATATCAATGGTAAGTAAAAAAAAAAGGCGAGGCATTTCAGCGTGTGCACTCTTGTTGTTTCATGTTCATTGGAGATATAGGGGAGGGTAAAGATCTTACAAAAAACGTTTAACCTTGCTGCATGTTTGCGCCTGACCCAAGTCAGGAGCCTCTGGCCTTTGTTAGTCTTATAAGTTTCTAATTCTTACTTCATTTATATGTTTAGGAGTTTGGTGTGACGTTTATTTTCATTGAATGACATGTAGTACACATTTTGTTTAAGGACCAGCTGGAGCCCGCTTTCAGTTGCGGGATTTTCTTGCTGTGCTGAAGACCCATAGGTGGCCTTCGGCTGTTTTCCAGTCTTTGGTCGGGTTGTTGTTTCTTTGACGCATTCTCCATTTCTATTCTCAATTTTCTAGAATGTTAGGTTTAAATGAAAATTAAATCCTTTAATCTCTTTGAACAATTAATGTAAATCATTTATAGCTTCAATAGTACAATTCACCATGTTTAACCCCGCCGCAATGTTGCGCCTGTCCCAAGTCAGGAGCCTCTGGCCTTTGTTAGTCTTGTATGATTTTTAATTTTAGTTTCTTGTGTATAATTCGGAGTTTAGTATGGCGTCCATTATCACTGAACTAGTATACATATTTGTTTAGGCGCCAGCTGAAGGACGCCTCCGGGTGCGGGAGTTCTCGCTACATTGAAGACCCTTCGGCTATTGTCGCCTTGACACATTCCCCATTACATTTCTCATTACGGTTGTGAAGTACAACTACCGCGCTGAAGTACGTCCATTATTCATAGTTCATTATTCAAAATTCAATAACGAATAATGAAATAGTTCACTATTCACTATTCAATGTTTAAAAAATAAATAATGAATAATGAAATAGTTTATATTTCATTATTCAACTTGAAGCGGTGAATAGTGAAATAAAAATTTAAAAAATTGACTGTGACACTATAGCTATATCACGTATTTCTAAATTCGTCTTTTTGGTAATATCTAACAAATATTCAAATTAATATCAGAAAAAAAAGATAAAAACTCTCTTTAAATTTTGATTTTATATATGTATCTAGTTCCTAGTTTCGGAGGATAAACTAGTTGGTTTTCCTAACTATTTTTCACAGAAATTCCTTGGTTCAATGTATGGACGACCTGAATACCAAAGCATATTTTTTCAACATTGAAATACTCTACGTGGTCTTTCTTTTTTTAATTTTCACTGGACCTTTGTTAATCTTCATCCTTTAAAAAAATATAGATAAAACAAGTCAATTGTGCCGCAATGACCATTAGAGGTGTTACGGAGGACCTAAATGCCAAAATACGCGTGAAAATTAAGAAATAGCCAATTTTGAATAATGAAATGGATATTTTGAATAATGAAATTGACTACTGCGACCCTTTAGCCAATAACTATAGATAAACCTTCTACCTCATTCGAAAGCTTATAACGAGAGAAAAAAGATGTATATAGTCAATTCGTTCCGCAACGAATATTAGAGGAGAAACGAAGGATTTAAATATCTAAATACGCGTGAACATTGAGAAATAGTTTATTTTGAATAATGGAATGGACTGGTGCAACCCTTCAGTCCATAATCAAGGCAAAATTCAGACACCAAATTAGAGCTTATTGGTAGAGAAATAAACTGAGTATAAACGATACGTGCCGCAATTACCACCAGAGGGGTTACGGATGACCTGAATGCTAAAATACGCGTGAAAATTAAGAAATAGCCAATTTTGAATTAAGATATAGATATTTTGAATAAGGAATGGACTGCTGCGACCCTTGAGCCGCTAATTATGAATAAACCTTATACCTCAATTGAAAGCTTATTACCAGAGGAACAAAAGGTATATAGTCAATATGTTCGCAACGCATATTAGAGGAGTAAGGAAGGACCTAAATATCGAAATACGCTTGAACATGAAGAAATAGCTTATTTTGAATAATGGAATGGACTGCTTCAACCCTTCAGTCCCTAATCAAGGCTAAATTTATACACCAAATTAAATATCGAAATACGCTTGAACATGAAGAAATAGCTTATTTTGAATAATAGAATGGACTGCTGCAACCCTTCTGTCCCTAATCAAGGCTAAATTTATACACCAAATTAAAGCTTATTGATAGAGGAATAAACTGAACATAAACAATATGTGCCGCAATGACCATTAAAGGGGTTACGGAGGACCTAAATGCCAAAAGACGCGCGAAAATTAAGAAATAACCAATTTTGAATAATGAAATGGATATTTTGAATAATGGAATGGACTGCTGCGACCCTTAAGTTTAACCCCTAATTATAGATAAACCTTATACCTCATTCAAAAGCTTATTACGATAGGAACAAAAGATATATACTTAACATGTTCCGCAACGCATATTAGACGAGAAATGAAGGACCTAAATATCGAAATACGCTTGAACATGAAGAAATAGCTTATTTTGAATATTGGAATGGACTGCTGCAACCCTTCAGTACATATTCAAGGCTAAATTTATACACCAAATTAAAGCTTATTGATAGAGGAATAAACTGAGCATAAACGATATGTGCCGAAATGACCATTAGAGGGGTAACGTAGGACGTAAAAGCCAAAATACGCGCGAAAATGAAAAAATAGCAAATTTTGAATAATGAAATAGATATTTTGAATCATGGAATCGACTGCTGTGACCCTTTAACCCCTAATTATAGATAAAACTTATACCTCATTCGAAAGCTTATTACGAGAGGAACAAAATGTTGATAGTCAATTTGTTCCGCAACGATTATTAGAGGAGAAACGAAGGCTTTAAATATCGAAATACGCTTGAACATTGAGAAATAGCTTATTTTGAATAATGGAATGGACTGCTGTAACCCTTCATTCCGTAATCAAAGCAAAATTCATACACCAAATTAAAGCTTATTATAGAGGAATAAACTTAGTATAAACGATAAGTGCCGCAATGACCATTAGAGGGGTTACGGAGGACCTAAATGCCAAATTACGAGTGAAAATTAAGAAATAGCCAATTTTGAATAATGAAATGGATACTTTGAATAATGGAATGGACTGCTGCGACCTTTTAGCCGCTAATTATAGATAAACCTTATACCTCATTCGAAAGCTTATTACAAGAGGAACAAAATGTATATATTGAATTTGTTCCGCAACGAATATTAGAGGAGAAACGAAGGATTTAAATATCGAAATACGCGGGAACTTTGAGAAATAGTTTATTTTGAATAATGGAGTGGACTGCTTCAACCCTTCAGTCCCTAATCAAGTTAAAATTCATACACCAAATTAAAGCTTATTGGTAGAAAAATAAATTGAGTATAAACGATAAGTGCCGCAATGACCATTAGAGGGGTTACGGAGGATCTAATTGCCAAAATACGCCCGAAAATTAAGAAATAGCCAATTTTGAATAATGAATTAGATATTTTGAATAATGAAATGGACTGTTGTGACCCCTTAGCTCTTAATACAGATTTACTTTATACCTCATTTGAAACCTTATTAAGAGAGGAACAGTAGTATGATTATAAGAGTACTGCCACACACACACTTTGAGGTTGAGGTCGAGGGAAAATGTGTCTTTGTGGAAGAAAGAAACACACACACAAAAAATAAAAATTCACAGATAGAAAAAACACAATGGATTTTAAGATTATAAATATGTCTAATCACAAATAGAATACGGCGCAAGAGAAATTCTGAAAAAAAACGGTCGCAGTTAAGACCAATCGAGAACAGCGCCACAATGATGAGGAAATTCTCAAATGGCGAGAAGTAGGGCAGGCCTCACCCTGGATTGTCAAAGACATTAAAGATGTTGACACGAGGTAAAGGTCTGCAAAATTATAACCTTATGCTGGAAAGGGAAAACTTTTCTTAAATGGAGATGTGAGAGATTAAACATGCAGCTGACTTCCGCAAAGAGAGAGACCGATCGAGCTGTGCAGATTGTGAGCTAAGATATGAAAAAATACAGACGTTTCACGACTTTTTTTTATTTTTTATAAGGATTGTAGGATCGCAAGTGTTAGGATATATTTTGTAGGCCCGAAAAATGGGTCTAAAAACCAGTGAATTGGGGATGGTGGTTTTGGAGTGACCCAAATTGTTTTATTTTTTATTGTTAGGATAAAGACATGGATCCAATAGTGTACATGGAGTTAGTAGTGGAAAACGTCAAAGCCCTGAGAGGTATAGCCACAATGAACAACCTTCGAGGGTACTCCCGGTTGAGGAAAGATCAGTTGGTTGAGAGTTGATAGAAACGAAGACAAATCTTAAATTTCATCGTCAGCCCAAACTCCACACGAGGAAGGAGATTATGACCCAGGCAAAACAACTTGGGTTGGAAGAGGTTAGCAGACTGTCGATAGATAGACTGCTAAAGAAGGTGCAAGAAAAAATTTGGGAAGATAGGAAAGCCATTGGGAATAAAATTGAGGTACATTCGCCGAAGAAAGCCGTTAAATTTCTATTTACTACCTGGAATATGACCCCCATTATTGGCATGGATGTGCAGACCTCCCTTGAGGTCTCTCGGATGTCACGGGTGGAACTTATAGAAAATTGGGATTGAACGGGGGATACTTTCACTCGGGAAACTTGATTTTTACCGCGGCCTAGGACTTGGTTGAAACCCTTGAGGAGATGGATGAAAAGATCGTAGAAAAGATTGCCCAGTGGACCTCTGACAAAACTAGGGAAATGGCGAATACTTCCTAGGTCTAGCGGGGGGTGTACCCCTTCTCGAATGTACCTTTTTTCTTGGTGATTCGGAAAATCGCAGTGGTTTCATGGGAGGTATGCTGCCGTAAAGGGTCCTATACAACTTGTTTTTATGCTCCTTATGACTTGCGGCAACAGGGGCCATCTTGCTAGCGGTGTTTGTTGGTATTGTACTGGCAAACAAGATCGTCCAGGACATCGATATAGGTGCGTGTGGAGTTGGCTGAAAAGTATTTGAACATTTTCTCTTTCATGGTGCGGCTCCAACGATTGAAAATACTCGACTTCTTTTCGTTCCCGATGGATGGAGTAGAGATCGATAACATGCTTTTGAAACAGCTGATTTACATGTTTGTTGTAAAACTCACTGTCTTTGTCTGTCCATAGCTTCTTGGGCATACCGCTTGGAAGGCATCCCGCACCGTCACCCCCTTCTTGTTCTTGAGTGGTATCAGCCAGCCATATTTGGAGAAGACATCGATAATGCTCAGGATAAATTTATTTCCCTTGTTGTCATGGTGAAAAAGAAACCACAATCGTTCGAGCTCGACGACCTTGGCGACTATGCAGAGATCCTGAAAAGTTCAGGTGCTATCTACAAAGGCAATGCCATCCTTTCAAGAATTCGGGCATGAAGGCGAATAAGAATTACAAGTTGAAGGGAATCGTGTCCCACATCTACCAGAAGTATAAGTTTGTCAGTGAGCTGTAAACCGTGTTTTTTCCAACTTCAAGCAGCTTCTCGATCGCTTGGAACTGTGTGCTGCAGCATACCGATCAGGAAATAATGGTGTGCGCAACGAAATTGTGTAGATTATCCATTCTATGAAAAGGGGTAGATATATCAGCATCGAAGAATATATGGCGCTTCATCATAGCATCCTATAAGTAAATGATGCAAATCAAGAAAGGTTACGCCTGAAAGTTCGAAACATCAATACAGCCTTGAAAGGTGTTGAAAAAGGGGCCCCCAAAGCCGTCGACCATGTGGTTGATAAAGTGACCCGCCCCCGAGAACGCAGAATGTCTTCTCGATAGTCCAATGTTCAACGCAGCAAACCGCAGCAAACCCAGTTGAACAACCTGATCTCCGGTTCTGGCATTTCTACCATCCGCGACAGCGCTATAAATAAATACATAATGTCCAACATCCTTATAATCACCGAAGGGTTGACCTTCGACGAAAGTCTCCAAAAATATCAGGTTCACGAATACGAATCTCAAGCTGGTGCCAACCTGAATACTTCAGGTGAGATCCGAATCAACATCGGTTCCTCCATCCCGCTGAAAATTATATCTTGTAAGAGGGGCGACTGTAAAATAACCACGGTAGTCGTATGCTTAGGCAGATCTAGTGTCTCTCATTCACAATTGAATCATGTATCTCTTCAAGACCATCAGTTACAATTAATGCAAGCTTTCAGACTTCGGCAGGGCGGCTGGCAAAGAGAATTTACTTGTAGGTGAATTTTATCCATTTTTTTACTTTTTGTACACGACGTTCATCTTCTGACCATCGGATCAGATTCATACTGCAGGATTGTTTCTCTCTTGACAAGCTTTCGATTGAAGTTATATATATATATATATCTGTAATTAGGGGCTCAAGGGTCATAGCAGTCCATTCCATTATTCAAAATATGCATTTCATTATTCAAAATTCGCTATTTCTTAATTTTCACGCGTATTTTAGCATTTAGGTCCTCCGTAACCTCTGTAATGGTCATTGCTGCACATATCGATTATGCTCAGTTTATTCCTCCATCCATTAGCTTTGATTTGGTGTATAATTTTTTCCTTAATAAGAAGCTGACGAGTTGCAGCAGTCCATTCCATAATTCAAAATAAGTTATTTCTCAATGTCAACGCGTATTTCGATATTTAAGTCCTTCGTTACTCCTGTAATATCCGTTGCGGAACATATTGATTATATACCTTTCGTTCCTCTCTTAATAACATTTCGATCGAGGTATAATATATATCTGTAATCAGGGACTGAAGGGTCATAGCAGTCCATTCCATTGTTCAAAATATCCATTTCATTATTCAAAATCGGCTATTTCTAAATGTTCACGCGTATTTCGATATTCAAGTCCTTCGTTACTCCTCTAATATGCGTTGCGGAACATATTGACTATAAACCTTTTGTTTCTCTCTTGATAAGCTTTCAATCTAGGTTTAATATATATATATGTAATTAGGGGTTAAAAGGGTCAAAGCAGTCCATTCCATTATTCAAAATATCCGTTTCATTATTCAAAATTCGCTATTTCTTAATTTTCACGCTTATTTTAGCATTTAGGTCCTACGTAACCTCTGTAATGGTCATGGCTGCACATATCGATTATACTCAGTTTATTCCTCCATCCATTAACTTTAATTTGGTGTATAATTTTTTCCTTAATAAGAAGCTGAGTAAGTGCAGCAGTCCATCCATAATTCAAAATAAGTTTTTTTCTCAATGTCAACGCGTATTTCGATAGTTAGTCCTTCGTTACTCCTGTAATATTCGTTGCGGAACATATGGACTATATACCTTTTGTTCCTCTTTTAATACGCTTTCGATTGAGCTATAATATATATCTGTAATTAGGGCCTGAAGGGTCATATCAGTCCAGTCCATTATTCAAAATATCAATTTCATTATTCAAAATTGGCTATTTCTTAATTTTCACGCGTATTTTAGCATTTAGGTCCTCCGTAACCTCTGTAATGGTCATTGCTGCACATATCGATTATACTCAGTTTATTCCTCCATCCATAAGCTTTAATTTGGTGTATAATCTTTTCCTTAATAAGAAGCTGACGAGTTGCAGCAGTCCATTCCATAATTCAAAATAAGTTATTTCTCAATGTCAACGCGTATTTCGATATTTAAGTCCTTCGTTACTCCTGTAATATCCGTTGCGGAACATATTGATTATATACCTTTTGTTCCTTTCTTAATAATATTTCGATCGAGGTATAATATATATCTGTAATCAGGGACTGAAGGGTCATAGCAGTCCATTCCATTGTTCAAAATATCCATTTCATTATTCAAAATCTGCTATTTCTAAATGTTCACGCGTATTTCGATATTCAAGTCCTTCGTTACTTCTCTAATATGCGTTGCGGAACATATTGACTATAAACCTTTTGTTTCTCTCTTGATCAGCTTTCTATTCAGGTTTAATATATATCTGTAATTAGGGGTTAAAAGGGTCAAAGCAGTCCATTCCATTATTCAAAATATCCATTTCATTATTCAAAATTCGCTATTTCTTAATCTTCACGCTTATTTTAGCATTTAGGTCCTACGTAACCTCTGTAATGGTCATGGCTGCACATATCGATTATACTCAGTTTATTCCTCCATCCATTAGCTTTAATTTGGTGTATAATTTTTCTTAATAAGAAGCTGACGAGTTGCAGCAGTCCATTCCATAATTCAAAATAAGTTATTTCTGAATGTCAACGCGTATTTCGATATTTAAGTCCTTCGTTACATCTGTGATATCCGTTGCGGAACATATTGAATATATCACTTTGTTTCTCTCTTAATAATTTTCGATCGATGTATAATATATATCTGTAATCAGGGACTGGAGGGTCATAGCAGTCCATTCCATTGTTCAAAATATCCATTTCATTATTCAAAATCGGCTATTTCTAAATGTTCACGCGTATTTCGATATTCAAGTCCTTCGTTACTCCTCTAATATGCGTTGCGGAACATATTGACTATAAACCTTTTGTTTCTCTCTTGATAAGCTTTCAATCGAGGTTTAATATATGTCTGTAATTAGGGGTTAAAAGGGTCAAAGCAGTCCATTCCATTATTCAAAATATCCATTTCATTATTCAAAATTCGCTATTTCTTAATTTTCACGCGTATTTTAGCATTTAGGTCGTCCGTAACCTCTGTAATGGTCATTGCTGCACATATCGATTATACTCAGTTTATTCCTCCATCCATTAGCTTTAATTTGGTGAATAATTTTTTCCTTAATAAGAAGCTGACGAGTTGCAGCAGTCCATTCCATAATTCAACATAAGTTATTTCTCAATGTCAACGCGTATTTCGATATCTAAGTCCTTCGTTATTTTTGTAATATCCGTTGCGGAACATATTGAATATATACATTTTGTTTCTCTCTTAAGAATTTTTCGATCGAAGTATAATATATATACGTGATCAGGGACTGAAGGGTCATAGCAGTCCATTCAATTATTCAAAATATCCATTCATTATTCAAAATATCCATTTCATTATTCAAAATTGGCCATTTTTTAATTTGCACGCGTAATTCGATATTTAAGTCCTTCGTTTCTCCTCCAATATGCGCTGCGGAACATATTAACTCTATACCTTTTGTTTCTCTCTTGATAAGCTTTTTATTCAGGTATAATATGTATCTGTAATTAGGGGCCGAAGGGTGATAGCAGTACTAAAGTAGTCCATTCCATTATTCAAAATATCCATTTCATAATTAAAAATTGGCTATTTCTAAATGTTCACGCGTATTTCGATATTTAAGTCCTTCGTTACTCCTCTAATATGCGTTGTGGATCATATTGACTATATACCTTTTGTTTCTCTTTTGATAAGCTTTCGATTGAAGTTATATATATATATATCTGTAATTAGGGGCTGAAGGGTCATAGCAGTCCATTCCATTATTCAAAATATCCATTTCATTATTCAAAATTCGCTATTTCCTAATTTTCACGCGTATTTTAGCATTTAGGTCCTCCGTAACCTCTGTAATGGTCATTGCTGCACATATCGATTATACTCAGTTTATTCCACCATCCATAAGCTTTAATTTGGTGTATAATCTTTTCCTTAATAAGAAGCTGACGAGTTGCAGCAGTCCATTCCATAATTCAAAATAAGTTATTTCTCAATGTCAACGCGTATTTCGATATTTAAGTCCTTCGTTACTCCTGTAATATCCGTTGCGGAAAATATTGATTATATACCTTTTGTTCCTTTCTTAATAATATTTCGATCGAGGTATAATATATATCTGTAATCAGGGACTGAAGGGTCATAGCAGTCCATTCCATTGTTTAAAATATCCATTTCATTATTCAAAATATGCTATTTCTAAATGTTCACGCGTATTTCGATATTCAAGTCCTTCGTTACTCCTCTAATATGCGTTGTGGATCATATTGAGTATATACCTTTTGTTTCTCTTTTGATAAGCTTTCGATTGAAGTTATATATATATCTGCAATTAGGGGCTGAAGGGCCATAGCAGTCCATTCCATTATTCAAAATTGGCTATTTCTTAATTTTCACGCGTATTTTAGCATTTAGGTCGTCCGTAACCTCTGTAATGGTCATTGCTGCACATATCGATTATACTCAGTTTATTCCTCCATCCATAAGCTTTAATTTGGTGTATAATCTGTTCCTTAGTAAGAAGCTGACGAGTTGCAGCAGTCCATTCCATAATTCAAAATAAGTTATTTCTCAATGTCACCGCGTATTTCGATATTTAAGTCCTTCGTTACTCCTGTAATATCCGTTGCGGAACATATTGATTATATACCTTTTGTTCCTTTCTTAATAATATTTCGATCGAGGTATAATATATATCTGTAATCAGGGACTGAAGGGTCATAGCAGTCCATTCCATTGTTCAAAATATCCATTTCAGTATTCAAAATCGGCTATTTCTAAATGTTCACGCGTATTTCGATATTCAAGTCCTTCGTTACTCCTCTAATATGCGTTGCGGAACATATTGACTATAAACCTTTTGTTTCTCTCTTGATAAGCTTTCGATCGAAGTTTAATATATATCTGTAATTAGGGGTTAAAAGGGTCAAAGCAGTCCATTCCATTATTCAAAATATCCATTTCATTATTCAAAATTCGTTATTTCTTAATTTTCACGCGTATTTTAGCATTTAGGTCGTCCGTAACCTCTGTAATGGTCATTGCTGCACATATCGATTATACTCAGTTTATTCCTCCATCCATTAGCTTTAATTTGGTGAATAATTTTTTCCTTAATAAGAAGCTGACGAGTTGCAGCAGTCCATTCCATAATTCAACATAAGTTATTTCTAAATGTCAACGCGTATTTCGATATCTAAGTCCTTCGTTATTTTTGTAATATCCGTTGCGGAACATATTGAATATATACTTTTGTTTCTCTCTTAAGAATTTTTCGATCGAAGTATAATATATATACGTGATCAGGGACTGAAGGGTCATAGCAGTCCATTCAATTATTCAAAATATCCATTCATTATTCAAAATATCCATTTCATTATTCAAAATTGGCTATTTTTTAATTTGCACGCGTAATTCGATATTTAAGTCCTTCGTTTCTCCTCCAATATGCGCTGCGGAACATATTAACTCTATACCTTTTGTTTCTCTCTTGATAAGCTTTATATTCAGGTATAATATGTATATGTAATAGGGGCCGAAGGGTGATAACAGTACTATAGTAATCCATTCCATTATTAAAAATGTCCATTTCATTATTAAAAATTGGCTATTTCTAAATGTTCACGCGTATTTCGATATTTAAGTCCTTCGTTACTCCTCTAATATGCGTTGTGGATCATATTGGCTATATACCTTTTGTTTCTCTTTTGATAAGCTTTCGATTGAAGTTATATATATATCTGTAATTAGGGGCTGAAGGGTCATAGCAGTCCATTCCATTATTCAAAATATCCATTTCATTATTTAAAATTCGCTATTTCCTAATTTTCACGCGTATTTTAGCATTTAGGTCCTCCGTAACCTCTGTAATGGTCATTGCTGCACATATCGATTATACTCAGTTTATTCCACCATCCATAAGCTTTAATTTGGTGTATAATCTTTTCCTTAATAAGAAGCTGACGAGTTGCAGCAGTCCATTCCATAATTCAAAATAAGTTATTTCTCAATGTCAACGCGTATTTCAATATTTAAGTCCTTCGTTACTCCTGTAATATCCGTTGCGGAAAATATTGATTATATACCTTTTGTTCCTTTCTTAATAATATTTCGATCGAGGTATAATATATATCTGTAATCAGGGACTGAAGGGTCATAGCAGTCCATTCCATTGTTCAAAATATCCATTTCATTATTCAAAATATGCTATTTCTAAATGTTCACGCGTATTTCGATATTCAAGTCCTTCGTTACTCCTCTAATATGCGTTGTGGATCATATTGAGTATATACCTTTTGTTTCTCTTTTGATAAGCTTTCGATTGAAGTTATATATATATCTGCAATTAGGGGCTGAAGGGCCATAGCAGTCCATTCCATTATTCAAAATTGGCTATTTCTTAATTTTCACGCGTATTTTAGCATTTAGGTCGTCCGTAACCTCTGTAATGGTCATTGCTGCACATATCGATTATACTCAGTTTATTCCTCCATCCATAAGCTTTAATTTGGTGTATAATCTGTTCCTTAGTAAGAAGCTGACGAGTTGCAGCAGTCCATTCCATAATTCAAAATAAGTTATTTCTCAATGTCACCGCGTATTTCGATATTTAAGTCCTTCGTTACTCCTGTAATATCCGTTGCGGAACATATTGATTATATACCTTTTGTTCCTTTCTTAATAATATTTCGATCGAGGTATAATATATATCTGTAATCAGGGACTGAAGGGTCATAGCAGTCCATTCCATTGTTCAAAATATCCATTTCAGTATTCAAAATCGGCTATTTCTAAATGTTCACGCGTATTTCGATATTCAAGTCCTTCGTTACTCCTCTAATATGCGTTGCGGAACATATTGACTATAAACCTTTTGTTTCTCTCTTGATAAGCTTTCGATCGAAGTTTAATATATATCTGTAATTAGGGGTTAAAAGGGTCAAAGCAGTCCATTCCATTATTCAAAATATCCATTTCATTATTCAAAATTCGTTATTTCTTAATTTTCACGCGTATTTTAGCATTTAGGTCGTCCGTAACCTCTGTAATGGTCATTGCTGCACATATCGATTATACTCAGTTTATTCCTCCATCCATTAGCTTTAATTTGGTGAATAATTTTTTCCTTAATAAGAAGCTGACGAGTTGCAGCAGTCCATTCCATAATTCAACATAAGTTATTTCTAAATGTCAACGCGTATTTCGATATCTAAGTCCTTCGTTATTTTTGTAATATCCGTTGCGGAACATATTGAATATATACTTTTGTTTCTCTCTTAAGAATTTTTCGATCGAAGTATAATATATATACGTGATCAGGGACTGAAGGGTCATAGCAGTCCATTCAATTATTCAAAATATCCATTCATTATTCAAAATATCCATTTCATTATTCAAAATTGGCTATTTTTTAATTTGCACGCGTAATTCGATATTTAAGTCCTTCGTTTCTCCTCCAATATGCGCTGCGGAACATATTAACTCTATACCTTTTGTTTCTCTCTTGATAAGCTTTATATTCAGGTATAATATGTATATGTAATAGGGGCCGAAGGGTGATAACAGTACTATAGTAATCCATTCCATTATTAAAAATGTCCATTTCATTATTAAAAATTGGCTATTTCTAAATGTTCACGCGTATTTCGATATTTAAGTCCTTCGTTACTCCTCTAATATGCGTTGTGGATCATATTGGCTATATACCTTTTGTTTCTCTTTTGATAAGCTTTCGATTGAAGTTATATATATATCTGTAATTAGGGGCTGAAGGGTCATAGCAGTCCATTCCATTATTCAAAATATCCATTTCATTATTTAAAATTCGCTATTTCCTAATTTTCACGCGTATTTTAGCATTTAGGTCCTCCGTGACCTCTGTAATGGTCATTACTGCACATATCGATTATACTTAGTTTATTCCTCCATCCATAAGCTTTAATTTGGTGTATAATCTTTTCCTTAATAAGAAGCTGACGAGTTGCAGCAGTCCATTCCATAATTCAAAATAAGTTATTTCTCAATGTCAACGCGTATTTCGATATTTAAGTCCTTCGTTACTCCTGTAATATCCGTTGCGGAACATATTGATTATATATCTTTTGTTCCTTTCTTAATAATATTTCGATCGAGGTATAATATATATCTGTAATCAGGGACTGAAGGGTTATAGCAGTCCATTCCATTGTTCAAAATATCCATTTCATTATTCAAAATCGGCTATTTCTAAATGTTCACGCGTATTTCGATATTCAAGTCCTTCGTTACTCCTCTAATATGCGTTGCGGAACATATTGACTATAAACCTTTTGTTTCTCTCTGGATGAGCTTTCGATCGAGGTTTAATATATATCTGTAATTAGGGGTTAAAAGGGTCAAAGCTGTCCATTCCATTATTCAAAATATCCATTTCATTATTCAAAATTCGCTATTTCTTAATTTTCACGCTTATTTTAGGAATTTAGGTCCTCCGTAACCTCTGTAATGGTCATTGCTGCACATATCGATCATACACAGTTTATTCCTTCATCCATTAGCTTTAATTTGGTGTATAATTTTTTCCTTAAAAAGAAGCTGACGAGTTGTAGCAGTCCATTCCATAATTCAACATAAGTTTTTCTTCTCAATGTCAACGCGTATTTCGATATTTTGTCCTTCGTTACTCCTGTAATATTCGTTGCGGAACATATTGACTATATACCTTTTGTTCCTCTTTTAATAAGCTTTCAATTGAGGTATAATATATATCTGTAATTAGGGCCTGACGGGTCATATCAGTCCAATCCATTATTCAAAATATCCATTTCATTATTCAAAATTGGCTACTAGTATTTCTTAATTTTCACGCTTATTTTAGGAATTTAGGTCCTCCGTAACCTCTGTAATGGTCATTGCTGCACATATCGATCATACTCAGTTTATTCCTTCATCCATTAGCTTTAATTTGGTGTATAATTTTTTCCTTAAAAAGAAGCTGACGAGTTGCAGCAGTCCATTCCATAATTCAAAATAAGTTATTTCTCAATGACAATTAATTCCTTCGTGTCTCCTTTAATATCCGTTGCGGAGCATATTGACTATATACCTTTTGTTCCTCTATTAATAAGCTTTCGATTGAGGTATAATCAATATCTGTAAACAGGGTCTGAAGGGTCATAGCAGTTCATTCCATTATTCAAAATATCCATTTCATTATTTAAAATTGGCTATTTTTTAATTTGAACGTTTAGTTTGATATTTAAGTCCTTCGTTTCTCCTCGATTATGCGTTGCGGAACATATTGACTCTATACTTTTTGTTTCTCTCTTGATAAGCTTTCGATTCAGGTATAAAATGTATCTGTAAATAGGGCTGAAGGGTGATAGCAGTCCATTCCATTATTCAAATTATCCATTTCATTATTCGAAATTGACTATTTCTCAATGTTCAGGTGTATTTTGATATTTAAGTCCTTCGTAACTCCTGTAATATCCATTGTGGAACAAATTGACTATGTAATTTTTTTTCCTTCTCTTGATAAGCTTTCGATTGAGGTAAAATATATGTTTGTAATTATTGAATATTTCTCAATGTTCAGGCGTATTTCGATATTTAAGTCCTTCGTTATTCCTGTAATATCCGTTGTGGAACAAATTGACTATGTAATCTTTGTTCCTCTCTTGATAAGCTTTCGATTGAGGTATAATATATATCTGTAATTAGGGGATGAAGGGTCATAACAGTCCATTCCATTATTCAAAATATCCATTTCATTATTCAAAATTGAATATTTCTCAATGTTCAGGCGTATTTCGATATTTAAGTCCTTCGTTACTTCTGTAATATCCGTTGCGGAATATAATGACTATATTCATTTTTTTCCTCTTATAATATTATTTCGATCGAGGTATAATATATATCTGTCACCAGGGACTGAAGGGTCATAGCAGCTCATTCCATTATTCAAAAATCCATTTCATTATTCAAAATTGACTATTTCTCAATGTTCAGGCGTATTTCGATATTTAAGTCCTTCGTTACTCCTGTTATATCCGTTGTGGAACAAATTGGATATAATATTTTTGTTCCTCTCTTGATAAGCTTTTGATTGAGGTATAATATATATCTGTAATTAGGAGCTGAAGAGTCATAACAGTCCATTCCATTATTCAAAATATCCATTTCATTAATCAAAATTGACTATTTCTCAATGTTCACGCGTTTTTCGATATTTAAGTCCTTCGTTACTGCTGTAATATCTGTTGCGAAACATATTGACTATACACCTTTTGTTCCTCTCTTGATAAGCTTTTGATTGAGGTATAATATATATCTGTAATTAGGGCCTGAAGGGTCATGGCAGTCCATTCCATTATTCACAATAACCATTTCATTATTCAAAATTGACTATTTCTCAATGTTCAAGTGTATTTCGACATTTAAGTCCTTCGTGACTCCTGTAATATCCGTTGCGGAACATATTGACTATATACATTTTGTTCCTATCTTAATAATATTTCGATCGAGGTATAATATATATCTGTAATCTGGGACTTAAGGGTCATAGCAGTGCATTCCATTTCATTATTCAAAATTGTCTATTTCTTTATTTTCACGCGTATTTTGGCATTTATGTCCTCCTTAACTTTTGTAATGGTCATTGCGGCACATATCGATTATACTCAGTTTATTCCTCCATCTATAAGCTTTAATTTGATGTTTATTTTTTTGACTTAATTAGGAGCTGACGGATTGCAGCAGTCCATTCCATTATTCAAAATAAGTTATTTTTCAATGTTCACGCGTATTTCGATATTTAAGTCCTTATTTACTTCTCTAATATCCGTTGCGGAATATATTGAATATATACATTTTTTTCCTCTCTTAATAATTTTTCGATCGAGGTATAATTTATATATGTAATCAAGTACTGAAGGGTCATAGCAGTCCATTCAATTATTCAAAATATCCATTTCATTATTCAAAATATCAATTTCATTATTCAAAATTGGCTATTTTTTTAATTTGAACGCGTAGTTCGATATTTCAGTCCTTCGTTTCTCCTCGATTATGCGTTGCGGAACATATTGACTCTATACTTTTTGTTTCTCTTGATAAGCTTTCGATTCAGGTATAAAATGTATCTGTAAATAGGGCTGAAGGGTGATAGCAGTTCATTCCATTATTCAAATTATCCATTTCATTATTCGAAATTGGCTATTTCTAAATGTTCACGCGTATTTCGATATTTAAGTCCTTCGTTCCTCCTCTTATATGCGTTGTAGAACATATTGACTATATACCTTTTGTTTCTGTCTTGATAAGCTTTCGATTGAAGTTGAAAATATATCTGTAATTAGGGGCTGAAGGGTCATAGCAGTCCATTCCAATATTCAAAATATTCATTTCTTTATTCAAAATTCGCTATTTTTTAATTTTCACGCGTATTTTAGCATTTAGGTCCTCCGTTACCTCTATAATGGTTATTGCTGCACATATCGATTATACTCAGTTTATTGCTTTATTCATTAGCTTTCATTTGGTGTATAATTTTTCCCTTTATAGGAACCTAACGCGTTGCTGCAGTCCATTCCATAATTCAAAATAAGGTATTTCTCAATGTCAACGCGTATTTCGATATTTAAGTCCTTCGTTACTACTGTAATATCCGTTGCGGAACATATTGACTATATACATTTTGTTCCTCTCTTGATAAGCTTTCGATTGAGGTATAATATATATGTCATTGGGGCCTCAAGGGTCATAGCAGTCCATTCCAATATTCAAATTATCCATTTCGTTATTCAAAATTAACTATAATTTCTCAATGTTCACGCGTATTTCGATATTTAAGTCCTTCGTTACTGCTGTAATATCCGTTGCGAAACATATTTACTAAATTCATTGTGTTCCTCTCTTGATAAGCTTTCGATTGAGGTATAATATATATCTGTAATTAGGGCCTGATTCATTATTCAAAATATCCATTTCATTATTCAAAATTGACTATTTCTCATTGTGCAAGCGTATTGCGATATTTAAATCCTTCGTTACTCCTGTAATATCCGTTGCGGAACATATTGGCTATATACCTTTTGTTCCTCTCTTAATAAGATTTCGATTGAGGTATAATATATGTCTGCAATAAGGGGCTGAAAGGTCATAGCAGTCCATTCCATTATTCAAAATATCCATTTCATTATTCAAAATTGGCTATTTCTTAACTAAATGTTCACCCGTATTCCGATATTTAAGTCCTTCGTTTCTCCTATAATATGCGTTGCGGAACATATTGACTATATACCTTTTGTTTTTCTCTTGATAAGCTTTCTATTGAGGTTGAATATATATCTGTAAATAGGGGCTGAAGGGTCATAGCAGTACATTCCATTATTCAAAATATCCATTTCATTATTCAAAATTCGCTATTTCATTATTCAAAATTCGCTATTTTTTAATTTTCACGCGTATTTTAGCATTTAGTACCTCCGTAACCTCTGTAATGGTCATTGCTGAATATATCGATAATACTTCGTTTATTCCATCCATTAGCTTTAATTAGGTATATAATATTTTCCTTAATCAGAATCTGACGAGTTGCACAGAACATTCCATAATTTTAAATAAGTTATTTCTCAATGTCAACGCGTATTTCGATATTAAAATCCTTCGTTACTCCTGTAATATCCGTTGCGGAACATATTGACTATTTACCTTTTGTTCCTCTCTTATTAAGTATTCGATAGAGGTATAATATATATCTGCAATTAAGGGCTGAAGGGCCATAGCAGTCCATTTCATTATTCAAAATATCCATTTCATTATTCAAAATTGACTATTTCTCAATGTTCACGCGTATTTCGATATTTAATTCCTTCGTGTCTCCTTTAATATCCGTTGCGGAACATATTGACTATATACCTTTTGTTCCTCTATTAATAAGCTTTCGATTGAGGTATAATCAATATCTGTAATAAGGGGCTGAAGGGTCATAGCAGTTCATTCCATTATTCAAAATATCCATTTCATTATTCAAAATTGGCTATTTCTTAATTTGCACGCGTACTTCGATATTTAAGTCCTTCGTTACTCCTGTAATATCCGTTGCGGACATATTGAATATATACCTTTTGTTCCTCTTTTAATATGCTTTCGATTGAGGTGTAATGTATGTCTGTAATTAGGGGCTGAGGGGTCCTACCAGTCCATTCCATTATTCAAAATATTCATTTCATCATTCAAAATTGGCTATTTTCACGCGTATTTTGGCATTTATGTCCTCCGTAACTTCTGTAATGGACACTGCGGCACATATCGATTATACTCAGTTTATTCCTTCATCCATAAGCTTTAATTTGGTTTATAGTTTTTTTCCTTAATTAGGAGCTGACGGGTTGCAGCAGTCCATTCCCTTCAAAATAAGTTATTCCTCAATGTTCACGCGTATTTCGGTATTCAAGTCTTTCATAACTCCTGTAACATCCGTTGCGTAACATATTGACTATATACATTTTGTTCCTCTCTTAATAAGATTTCGATCGAGGTATAATATATATCTGTAATCAGGGACTGATGGGTCATAGCAGTTGATTCCATTATTCGAAATATCCATTTCATTATTCAAAATTGGCTATTTTATAATTTGCACCGGAATTCGATATTTAAGTCCTTCGTTTCTCCTCTAATATGTGTTGCGAAACATATTGACTATATACCTTTTGTTTCTCTCTTGATAAGCTTTCGATTCAAGTATAATATGTACCTGTAATTAGGGGCTGAAGGGTGATAGAAGTCCATTCCATTATTCAAAATATCCATTTCATTATTCAAAATATCAATTTCATTATTCAAAATATCAATTTCATTATTCAAAATATCAATTTCATTATTCAAAATTGACTATTTTCTAAATGTTCAGGCGTATTTCGATATTTAAGTCCTTCGTTTCTCCTGTAATATCCGTTGTGGAACAAATTGACTATATAAATTTTGTTCTTCTCTTGATAAGCTTTCGATTGAGGTATCTATGTATCTGTAATTAGGGGCTGAAGGATCATAACAGTCCATTCCATTGTTCAAAATATATATTTCATTATTCAAAATTGGCTAATTTTTAATTTGCACGCGTAATTCGATATTTAAGTCCTTCGCTTCTCCTCTAATATGCGTTGCGGAACATATTGACTATATACTTTTTGTTTCTTTCTTGATAAGTTCGATTCAGGTAAAATATGTATCTGTAATAAGGGGCTGAAGGGTGATAGAAGTCCATTCCATTATTCAAAATATCCATTTCATTATTCAAAATTTGCGATTTTTTATTTGAACGCGTATTCGATATTTAAGTCCTTCGTTTCTCCTGTAATATGCGTTGCGGAACATATTGACTGTAACGTTTTGTTTCTCTCATGATAAGCTTTCAATTCAGGTAATGTATGTATCTGTAATGAGGGGCTGAAGGGTGATAGAAGTCTATTCCATTATTCAAAATATCCATTTCATTATTCAAAATTGACTATTTCTCAATGTTCAGGCGTATTTCGATATTTAAGTCCTTCGTTACTCCTGTAATATCCGTTGTGGAACAAATTGACTATATAATGTTTGTTCCTCTCTTGATAAGCTTTCGATTAAAGGGGCACTAGCTATCAAATTCATTGTAACCGATTTGACTCAAATTCTCATATTTGGTTTATAACAATGTAAAACATTTATCCAAACTATCAAAAGTCTAAAATAAACAGTTTACAGAGCATGGGGTAGATTATATATAGGTTCGTTTCGTGTGTATTTTAGTCCAGACGCCATCTAATTAACTATCGATTTGACCTCAGATGACCATATAAGCGATGTAAACAAAAAAAAGATACGAATAGATTAAACCAACACGTGCAATTGTATTTTTATAGGTCTGTTTGATTTTATTTTATAGATTAAAAATAGATGTTTCTCATTCTTTTTAACCATATAAGAATGATTTTATGTGCATCGAATTAGTAATCAAATGGTTTACCGTAGTTTCACTTTCATTGTTGACATTCTTTTTCTTTAAATAACCTGTACACGTACAATGCATGCGTTGTCAATCTCTAGCTAGGGGTTAACTTGAAGTTCACATGAATACCGGTTAGAATGATGATGACGTTTTCACTTGCAAGTGAATCAGTCAAAAATTATGTTTAATCGCTTATTTCAACAAAATTAAAGGAAATTGATTGCTAAAAGCAAATTATTATTTCATTATTCCAATTTGATTAATGATTGATCTAAAAAAAATCATACTTTATTTTTTTATATATATCGTAGCTAGTGCCCCTTTAAGGTATAATATATATCTGTAATTAGGGGCTGAAGGGTCATAACAGTCCATTCCATTATTCAAAATATCCATTTCATTATTCAAAATTGGCTATTTCTCAATGTTCACGCGATATTTAATTCCTTCGTAACTCCTCTAATATGCTTTGCAGAACATTTAATTATTCAAAATTAGCTTTTTTCGCATTTTTACGCGTATTGTGGAATTTAGGTCCTCTGTAAACCCTCTCATGGTCATTGCGTAATCAGGATATAGCTATAGTGTCACAGTCATTTTTTTTTTATATTTATTTCACTATTCACCGTTTCAAGTTGAATAATGAAACATAAACTATTTCATTATTCATTATTGAATAATGAATAATGAACTATGAATAATGGACGTACTTCAACGCGTGTGAAAGACATTTATATATAGATAATGCAAAATATTTTAAATTATTTACCTTACAGTTCATGTACATGAAGATATGGATGAATTATTTTAAATTCATACAGAAAGTATACGCATAACAATAAACTGAACTAAAAATATACTTAGACAAAGAGCTCAATCTAATGATATACTTTGTTATACTGGTCACATGTAACTTGATTAGCACTGCCTGTTACCAAACACATTGAGATCCTGAAAAAAAATTGCAAATTACTCATTTTTGAAGTACAATTCAGTGGAAGTAAAACAATTGTTTAAATAAATTTAGAATGTGTCTATGGGCCGCAAAGTCAACTTCCATATACAGATTGAGGATTTACGTAGGATCCGTGCTGAGGGCCGTACTTTGAACTATAATGGTTTACTCTTTACAAACTGTAACTTGAATGGAGATTTGCCTCATTGGCATGCACTCAAACCACATCTTCTTGTATAATTATATTTCTAGTAACTCATGAACAGTAAAAGTGATGCAAGCCAAAATCGAACGTGGTCTATGTTTTGTGGTAGTAAGAATTGAGTATTAGTTTTATAACATTTGGTTGAGGCAAACTAAAGTAAGGATAACCTACACTATTGTTTTGATGTACGGATCGGACGGATCAGGGTAACACCTTATGCCTCCTCCGCTACGGCGGCAACACAGAAGTTATGACTACAGGTGTTGCCCAAGGTTTAATATCCACCAGCACTGGCACCAACCCACACACAATTATGATTTCTTTACTTTGGGCAAATAAAGCCATGGTTATGCATCCCCTTCATAAGAAGTGTCAATTTTTACAGGTTTTTATAGCTAATTAGTTTTAATTCAACTTACAAACTTAAATTGTTTATTATTTTCTCTTTTATATGTCTTTTTAGAAAAATAATGACGGAAATAAAGGAGTAGTGAAAAAATAAATGACACTGACGGAACGACTGATTAAAAAAAAAGAATGTTCAATAAACTGATGTTAATATATACAATTCTATATTTTATCCAGTTTCCAATGTCAAATTAATTAAAATAAGAAGATATTTACCTGACAGCTTCATTTCCGGCGATGTTGAAATGTAAAATGATATAAAACAAGTTTAGCGTCTTTGGTCTACTTCATCTTCTTATTCGGATACTTGCGGGTATATTTTCAAAGTTCAACAGGAAATTAGAAAAGAACCCAGATAAAACCAATAAGCTGGGTTGCTATAACCAAACAACGCGGATGTTAAACCAGTTACCATGGTTTCGAACCAAAGAACCCGGATAGAACCAAGGTTTAGAACCAAAAAAAACCAGATGGAACCAAGGTTTTGAACCAGAGTGCCCGGATAGAACCTAATTGCACTCGGATGTCTCATGACTTTTTATACCTTCAACGTATTATCCAACTCATTTATTTATTTAGTATATTTACAAGATTGATCGTTTATATAAATAAACAGTGTTAATTTCCATTGTTTAACGCAAGCGTACAGTTTTAGATGAATAAATACGGTTCCTGATATGTGCATTGTGATAAAAAAAAATCGTATGTTTTGTTTACAACTTTTTTGTTTGTCTTGTATTGTTCTGGCCGTACTATTGCAAATATTCGATTTCACGACTGTATCATGTGTTTCCATCAGTTTATATTACCATGGTACTATCACATGTTTAGGTTAAAATTTAATGGTAAACCCTAGTTTTTAGTGTTTAAATGTCTAATCTTACCGTTTTAATTTATTAACATAACTGCACGAAAGACGGTTTGAACTTTGCAGTGTTGCGAGAGTTAATGATCTATGTTGAAGGCAATTGTACTGACCTGCAATACAAGTACCGATCAATTGTGTTTGGTTATATGTCTTGTGTTTCTGTCTCTGACCTATGTTTTCTGTATGTGGCTGTGTAGTGCATCATGATGAACTTTCGTGCAGGACTGTTGTGTGTATTTTTGACATGGAACTCTTGACCAGACTATGACTTTTTTACTTTTTACCTATGCACGTTAGGTGTGTCATCATGATACAGTGTATTCCTTGGTATATTACCTGACCTCAAAATATAATTTTCAATTGACCTTGCATCTGAATATGTGTCATGTAGATGTATTGTCATAATGGTGCTTCTAGTAGCACGAGAAACTTCATGTGAGCTTGACCTTTGCCCTCAATGTACAACTTGTATATTTTGTTTGAATAAAATGGAGAATTGTCTGATTGGCACTCGTACCACATCTTCTTATATTTATCTTAGATATATAGATATATTTGTAAGTATTGTGTACCACGATGACCTTTCCTCAAAATCTGCTTTGTGGTTTTTTTACAAGGAATTCTTGACCAGACTATGACTTTTTGACTCTTGACCTATGCATATTGGGTGTGTCTCTTGGTATGATTACTTTGACGTCAAGTCAGGAGTCTGGTTTTTGTTAGTCTTGTATGTTTTTAATTGTTACAGTAAGTTAACTTTATGTTTTGGAGTTTGAACTAGTACACATTTTGTTTAGGGGCATCTGAAGCCTGCCTCCGGGCGAGGGATTTTCTCGCTTTGTTGAACACCCATTGGTGGCCTTCGACTGTTTTCTGCTCTTTTGTCATGTTACTGACTGGTTTACACATTCCACATTTCCATTCTCAATTTTTAAGAATGTTTAGTTCAAATGAAAACTACATCCTTAATTTCCGTGAAAAATTAGAGAGAACATTTACTGTTTCAATCATTTTACCTTAGATTTTATTTCATGGACATGTAGGTATTGATAGTCTGTTTTTACATCTTAAAAATTCACAGAGAAGGTATACGCATATCAATAAACTTAACTCAATGCAAAGAACCTTTAAAGTACACTTATAGACAGAGAGCTCAATCTAGTGAAACACTTTGTTATGCTGGTCACATTTAACTTGAAACATCACTGTCTGTTACGAAACTGCACCGAGATCCTGAAAAAAATATGCAACTTAATTCTATTAGAAGTAGATTTCAATAAAAGTAAATAAGCTGTTTATTAAAATGAATGTAGAATATGTCTATTTGCCTCAGATGCCCCTGCTTGTGAAAAAAAACATGAGTAAACTTCCACATATAGATGCAGAATTCACGTAATTTTGACCGTTTTGTGACCATAAGCATTGTGTATAAGCTTCAAAATATTTGGTTGAGGCAAACTAAAGTTAAAGTATGGAAACAATAGATTTAGCATTTTTCCTATCTTAAGACTCATTACCATTGTTACCATTTGTATCATTGGTATTCGTACCACATCTTCTTACAAGTTACATCTAATAACTCACGAACAGTGACGCCAACCAATATCCAACTTGATAGATCTTTGTTATGGGGTAATAAGCATTGCGTATAAGGTTTATAAAATTTGATTAAGTCAAAGAGAACGGAAACGAAAAATTCAGCATTTTCTAAAGTGACGCTACCAAATTTCAAATTTGATTTTGTGTTGTGTGGTAATAAGCATTGTCCCAGGTTAGGGGGATGGTTGGGATCCCGCTTTCGTGTTGAACAGTGCCTTATTCGGTATGTATGTCACTGTCGCAGGCCAGGAGCCTGTAAATCAATGGTTGTCGTTTGTTTATATGTTCATGGTGTTACATATTTCTTTTTCGTGCATTTTTTGTACATAAATCATGCCGTTAGTTTTCTCGTTTGAATTGTTTTACATTGTAAAGGGAACAGTCAATACAGGAACTATGAGAATGGCTCCACAAGGCCAGTGCATTCTAACACAAAAAGACAGCGGAAAAAAAATCAAAATGAAAGTCCAAAATAACTCGAAGCGGGGACATTTATAGACTATAGGAAATATGCAGTCAAGTTTTCTCGTAGACACAGGCACCACTATCACTCTTGTATCAAATAAAAAGTAAAATCACAAAAATACTGAACTTAGAGGAAAATCCAATCGGAAAGTCCATAATCACATGGCAAAATCAAATAACAAAACACTTCAAAAACGAATGGACAAGAACTGTCATATTCCTGACTTGGTACAGGCATTTTCAAATGTAGAAAATGGTGGATTATACCTGGTTTTATAGCGCTTACTTTACTTTGGTTTTATAAATATTTTGATATGAGCGTCACTGGTGAGTCTTGTGTGGGTGAAACGCGCGTCTGGCGTACTAAATTATAAACCTGGTGCCTTTGATAACTATTGCTCAATTCTATAGTTTGAGAAAGGAAGAGATGCCAAAGCTCAATCAAGTGCTTCAAACTATTATGTCAGCAAACGGAACTGAAATAAACGTTGCGGGAAAAGGAGAATTTCACATTTGGATTGGTCAAAACATATACAGAGGCAGTAGTAGCGGATCTTGCTATTGAGGGTATAATTGGTTTAGATTTTCTCAAGAAAAATATATGTCTGATCAATTTACAAAAAGAACATATGGTTTGCCATAACCAGGTGATACCACTGAACTTCACTGGACAGTTTGGTTGTTATAGAGTGTCAGTCGTTGAGGATACAGCCAGGTACAGAATCTTTGGTCCGAGGTCACATTAACGAATATCCGTCAATAAAGAATGAAGAAGGCTTAGGAATTATTGAACCCTGTGACAAATTTATAGCAAAGGACAGCGCCTTAATGGCAAGAACTTTAGTGAAAGCGTCAGAGACCGTACCACTGCGCTTTATGTATGTTTCGAATATACTGAGATTAATTAGAGCTGGGACAATTGTAGGAAATATAAGCCCTGACAAAGACGTGATAAATAACGACTAAAATATTACTGACATACAAAAGGATCAGAACCTAAGAATTGAATTACAAAAAATACTGAGTAACTGCAGCGGAAATCTTAGCCAGGAGCAATAGTTATCAAAGGCACCAGAATCACAAGTAAAACAACCGCCTCGCCGCACACCTATTTACATGCGAGAGGAAGTCGATAAGCATATCGATGATATGCTGAAACGCGGAGTAATTGAGCCAGTCTGGGATAGTAATGATAAAGAAAAAGGATGATACTACGCGCTTTTGTGTTGATTACCGCAAGGTTAACGATTTAACAGTAAAATACGCATACCCATTGCCACGCATCAACGACTCATTTGAGCAATTGTCCGGAAATAAATGGTTTTCTACTTTAGACCTTTATTCGGGGTAGTGGCAGGTGGAAATGGAAGAGAAAGATCGCCCGAAAACTGCATTTGCGTCTTGACGGGGACTGTTTCAATTTCGACAGATGCCATTCGGTCTTGCCTGCGCACCATCAACCTTTGAAAGGCTGATAGAAAGGGTATTGGCGGGACTACAGTGGAGTATATGTCTTGTTTATCTGGACGATATAATTGTGGTTGGAAAATCATTTGAGGAGATGCTTGAAAATCTGCGATCGGTTTTTGATCGGCTGAAGGGGCTGACCTAAAGCTTAAGCACTATTTTCAAAGAAAGTAAACTTTCTTGGGCATGTCATCACCGCAGAAGGGGTAGCCACGGACCCAGAAAAGATAAAGAGCATCAAAGATTGACCCAGTCCGGTTGATGCGAGCGAATTGCGTTCATTCTTGGGTCTTTGTGGTTATTACCGGAGGTACATAGAAAATTTCGAAAAAATCGAATGTCTCCATCAACTAACCGAAAAAGGACGGAAGTTGTTATGGACAGAAGATTGCCAGGAAGCTTTCGAAGCCTTGAAAGGAAAGCTTACTAAAGCACCCATTCTCGCTCATCCAGACTTATCTAGACCCTTTATTCTAGATACTGACACGAGTAATAACGCTATCGGAGCTGTGCTATCACAGGAAATTGATGGTAAAGAGAGAGTCATTGCTTTTTGAAGCAGAACCCTATAAAAAAAAGAACGGAAATATTGTATCACCAGAAAAGAACTCTTATCAGTAGTACACTTTGTCAAAAGTTTTCATAATTTTCTGTATGGCCGAACATTCCGAACACAGCTCATTGCAATGGTTGTTAAACTTAAAAAACGCAGGAGATAATTAGCAAGATGGCTTGGGTGTTGAGTACGTATGACATGAAAATAAAACACAGACCAGGAAGTCAGCACCATAACACATATGCATAAAGTAGGATACCTTGTAGACAGTGTGGATATAGCTCTGATTGGAAGGCACAACAACTTGTACAGAGTATGTCATCAAAGCCCGATGAATGTAAAAGAGACACGAAGGACGACAAAGAAATATCACTCAAACATCTTCAAGACAATGACAAAAATTTGCAAATTGTAAGACATTTGATACAAGTTGGACACAAACTAAACATAAAAAACCTAGGAGAGTACAATTATGTTATCAAAAGTTTATGGTCGCAGTTTGATTACCTGAAGATTCAGGAGGGAGTACTTTGCAAAGTGCATAGAGACAACAACAAAAGTAGAGTGATAGTGCACCTCACAGAAAGACGTCGAATACTTAAGCAGTGCCAAGATAACAAGACATCAGGTCATCAAGATAACACTATCAAGGATCAAAGATAGGTTATACTGGCCTGGTTAACGACAGGACATAGTAGCATATACAGCCGGTTGTGAAGTATGTGACAAGAGAAAAGGTCCGAATAAACGACCAAGGGCCCCTATGCAGTTGCAGAAATCGCGTTACCCAATGGAAAAGATTGCAATGGATATATTAGGAGAACTACCCGAAACCGAGAGAGGACAAAAGTATATCCTAGTCATTAGCGATTATTACAGCAAATGAACTGAAAGCTTTCCAATGCCTAACATGCTTGCGTCAACTGTAGCCAATATATTAGTAGCAGAGGTTATTATGCGTTTCGGTGTGCCTACTGCAGTTCACTCTGACCCAAGGTGCGCAGTTTGAGAGCGAATTATTTCAAGAAATGTGTCAGCTATTACATATAGACAAGACTAGCACCACGCCCTATCATCCGCAGTGTGACGGAATGGTAGATAGATTTAATGGCACTTTGGCAAAAATGTTGACGGCTTATGTTGATGAACACCATTCGAATTGGGATTGCTAACTGCCTTAAGTTATAATGGCATATAGATCAGCCCAACATGAGACCACAGGATGTACGCTTAATCGCATGATGTTTGGTCGCGAAGTTGCTACACCTGCAGACCTTATATACGATGTATCTGATTATTTAAAGAAAATTCCACAAAACAACTGAGCATGGGAACTTCAAGAACGAATGGAAGAAGCTCACCACTTTGTTAGAAAACATGTAGGACAGGAAATGTTGCGTCAGAAAAAGTATTATGAGAAACAGTTAAACTGGAGCAAGTTTAGGAAAGACGACCAAGTATATGTATTCTATATCATTAACTGTGGTAGGCGTGGTCGACCACAGGTTATACATGTAGATAGAATGAGGTTGTGCAAGGGCCAACTTCTCAGAGGAGAAACAGAGATAAACGAAAACGAAAATCAAGATGATACTTTTGAGCCGGAAGGTGTGGTGACCGAAATTTCTAATGACGAGCCTGATAATGCGGACACCATTACTAGATCAAAGTGATTCAAGGGGTGCGCCAGACTACACAGGGCGTCCACGTAGAGTTACCAAGCAGCCGGTATGCATATGGCTGCATGATTTTGTTAGGTAATGTGAATTTCATTGTTGTATATATATTCTTATAATGTATAATGTACATGTATATATATTAAAAAGAATATGGACGCTTATAAAAGTGTTTAAAAGTCTTGGTGGAAAGACAGTTTAATTTGTATTTAAAAGTGAGGGAATCACTACTTTTTATATCTTTATTTATACTGCACTCGTTCTATTTGAGTAGTCAAAATGCGTTGACCGTATATTTCTATGTCATATACTGTCACTGACCATGATATCACTTTTTCTCATGAATATTTAGATAGAAATTGCTGAAATCATGATTAATTATTCATACGACCTATTCAACCTGTTCTTGTTTTCAATGTATACAACGACTCAAACTTATTTCTTATGCAATTTTTAGAAGAAAACAAGCCATATTCAACTTGTTAATATTTTTTGTTCAAAAATCCGTCAGCATGCATATATGAAATACAGATAGAAAATGATTTAAGAGTACTTAGGATAAGGTTAATGTGTTTAGGTTGATGCCCATGTTAAATGTTTCCTGGAATGTTTAGACAAGAGTTGTGCGCTAATCTTGTCATGTCTGGTAGATGATACATCTACGAGTTGTTCTAGTGGTTATAGTTACTGAAGAAGTAATAGATGTTTTATAATATTTATATTGCGAATTGGTGGTTTTTAAATGGCATGGCTCCAGGCAATACCCGGATAGAGGTTGGGACTGAGAAATGTCCACTTGATGTAGATGTGCTCAATTGATTTCGATAAATGCGGGGACGCATTTTCTGGAGGCGCGGGTACAGTGATGAAATTAGTTTTCCAGTTTTATTTTATTAGGGTTCAACTTATTATTTCTTTTATGAAGCTGACACATTTTTTTGTGCGAACTCGTTTAGTTTGAAAATTGGAACAGTTGTCTACTTTCAGTTTTGTTTTGTTTATGCATTGCTATGGATATTTATAATATTTAGAATAAGGAACAAAGAGGTTGTGGTTAGCAAACCCGGAAACATTCCGATCGGTAGTTGAAATAATAAGGGCCGTCATTCAAACGTTTGAGCAATAAGGGTTAGGTATTCTACAAACACTCATAGGAATATTTCTATGTCATATACAGTCACTGACCATGATATCACTTTTTCTCATGAATATTTAAATAGAAATTGCTGAATTCATGATTAATTATTCATACGACCTATTCAACCTGTTCTTGTTTTCAATGTATACAGCGACTCAAACTTATTTCTTATGCAATTTTTAGAAGAAAAAAAACCATATTCAACTTGTTAATATTTTTTGGTTACATATATATCATTATGTTTTATGCTTATTGTTTCTCAAACAAATTTGTTCATCATCGATTACTGTTTCAACAGGTAATGCCTGTTTCGTTGTGCTGTACATTTCTCCGTCTGCATGATATGAGGTCTTCAAGTTTATAAAAGGGGAAGTTCCCAATATTTCAATCAAATAGTAAATTAACACATTAAAAAACAATTGAAAATATTTTTTTAGATTGCAGTATAAAGACAATAAAAGTGCATTGAATTGACATATCAACGATATAAGGATTCGGTCCGAAACGTGGAAATAGCTCGGCACAGCCTCGTTTTTCCCCGTTTCTGAGCCTCATCCTTATATCGTTGATATGTCAAGTCAATGCACTATTATTGTCTATATGTATGTCCGTCGGAGTGGGACGTTAAATCCGAGGTATCATGTTCAAGGAGTACCACGCTTTGTGCACGTTAAAAATCCCTCTGAACAAGCTCTTTGAGTGGTCCATAAGTGGCCGGTTGTTACGCAAAAATATTTCATACCGGTTTTGGCTTTGTGATGTTTTCAGTGGTTTTCAAATGTATCATTTGGCTTGTTGGTTTTCATGGTTAAAATTTGGTTGTTCAAAAATCCGTCAGCATGCATATTTGAAATACAGATAGAAAATGAGTTAAGAGTACTTAGGATAAGGTTGATGTGTTTAGGTTGATGTCCATGTTAAATGTTTCCTGGAATGTTTAGACAAGAGTTGTGCGCTAATCTTGTCATGTCTGGTAGATGATACATCTACGAGTTGTTCTAGTGGTTATAGTTACTGAAGAAGTAATAGATGTTTTATAATATTTATATTGCGAATTGGTGGTTTTTAAATGGCATGGCTCCAGGCAATACCCGGATAGAGGTTGGGACTGAGAAATGTCCACTTGATGTAGATGTGCTCAATTGATTTCGATAAATGCGGGGACGCATTTTCTGGAGGCGCGGGTACAGTGATGAAATTAGTTTTCCAGTTTTATTTTATTAGGGTTCAACTTATTATTTCTTTTATGAAGCTGACACATTTTTGTGCGAACTCGTTTAGTTTGAAAATTGAACAGTTGTCTACTTTCAGTTTTGTTTTGTTTATGCATTTCTATGGATATTTATACTATTTAGAATAAGGAACAAAGAGGTTGTGGTAAGCAAACCCGGAAATATTCCGATCGGTAGTTGAAATAATAAGGGCCGTCATTCAAACGTTTGAGCAATAAGGGTTAGGTATTCTACAAACACTCATAGGAATAAGATATTTGGTATCGTCCAAAGTAAATGGTTTGGTCCAATTACCTTTGTATAAAAGCTGATGTGCTGTCAGAAAAAGGGTGCTTAATGAATAGTCAAGACGTCTAGAAGAAGCAAGAAGTCAACTATTTCACTTTATTAAAGATTAAATAGATTCTGAATAAGAATCTATCTGCGTACCTGAATAAGGTTGCATGAGGATATTATAAGTGAAACATACGCACCGGGTAACAACTGCATAGGCGACTGTGCGCCTATAGTGCACAGGTAAACAAGTGAACAAGTAAAACCTTAAACCAGAGAGTACACTGGTGAAGCAGTGCACAGGCGAAACAGAAAGATAGTGCATAGGACAGCGGTGCTCAGGATAGTAGAACATAGATAGAATATAGCAAAGTTGTAAAAGTGTATTGTGGTTGAATACATAAGGACTGTAAAGACAAGAACACGTCCCACACATTGTTGGTGTGTAACAGAGGCCAAAATACAAGTTCAAAGATAGAAAGCTAAGAGACGGTGCATCTTCAAATATTCAGGGGTAAACTCTGGTACGATACCCATAAGTCACTACACCGAGTACGTGACACAAGTCTGCATGTGGCTATATGCACCTATCGTTGGTCAATTGAACGACATGTCCTAATTAGTTGCGTCTTAAAACTTCTAGAAAAATATTGACGGAAATAAAGGAGTAGTGAAAAATAAAATGATGTCAATATATACGATCCTATATTTTATCCAATGTCAAATTAAAAAAAATCAGAACATATTTACCTGACAGCTTCATTTTCCGGCGATGTTGAAATGTAAAATGAAATAAAACAAATTCAGCTTCTTTAACCAACTTTATCTTTTTATTCGGATACTTCTCAAAGTTCAACAGGAAATTAGAAAATAACCCAGATAGAACCAATATGATGGGTTGCTTTTATCAAACAACCTTCATCTTAAACCAGTAACCATGGTTTCGAACCAAAGAACCCGGATAGAACCAAGGTTCGGAACCAAAAAAAACCAGATGGAACCAAGGTTTTGAACCAGAGTGCCCGGATAGAACCTATAATTGCATTCGGAAATCTCATGACTTTTTATACCTTCAACGTATTTTCCAAATCATTTATTTATTTAGTATATTTATATATAATTTATAGCTTGCTGTTCGGTGTGACTCAGGGCACCGTGTTGAAGACCGTTCTTTGGCCTATAGTGGATGACTTTTTATACGACCGGAAAAAAAATTTGCGTTCGTATATTTGTATCACGTCGTCGTCCAAAGACACTTAGTTTTCCGGTCAATAACTTAAGTTGAAGTAAATGGATCTCTATGAAATTTAAACACAAGGTTTGAAATCACAAAAGGAAAGTTGGGATTGGTTTTTTTTGGGTTATGGTTCCAACAGTTTAGTAACAAGGTGCCCAAAAGGTCAAAATAAGTATTTTCTAGTTTCCAGAGAATAACTTGTGTGTAAGTGTATGGATCTTTCTGAAATTGTACCACAAGGTTCCATTCCAAAAACGGGAGGTTGGAATTAGGGGCAAAAAAAGGGCCAAAAACGATACTTTTCTAAAACTTTGTATAAATTGCTAATTTCTTGACCAATTTCAATGGGGTTTTATTCTTAAATTCTTGGGGTTCTTAAATATGCTGAATCTAACTGTGTATTAAGATTTTTGAATTTGCCCCCCGTTCTCAAATTGGTCTACATTAAGGTCCAAAGTGTCCAAAGTAAAACTGAGTTTGATTTTAACAAAAAAAGAAAGTTTGATTTTGGACCAACTTGAAAACTGGGCCCATAATAAAAAAATCTAAATACATATTTAGATTTAGCATGTCAATGAACCATTGACATGCTGAAGCTAAACATTTATTTAGAATTTTGATTATGGGCCCAGTTTTTAAGTTGATATGCTGAATCTAAACATGTATTTAGATTTTTGATTATGGGCCCAGTTTTTAAGTAGGTCCAACATCAAATTTTATTTGACTTCAACAAAAATTGAATATATGTTGGGTTCTTTGATATGCTAAATCTAACCATGTTTTCTGATTTTTGTTGTTTTGCCCTGTTATCAAATTGGTCTACATTAAGGTCAAAGGGGTCCAAAATAAATTTTATCAAAAATCGAAGTATAGGGGTTCTTTGATATGCTAAATTTAACTGTGGTTTTAGATTTTTTTTTTTAAATTTATTTGATTTTATCAAAAATTGGATTCTTGGGACTCTTTGATATGCTGAATCAATCCATGGCCATGTATTTAGATTTTGGATATTGGACCATAAACGGTAAAGGAGAAAGGGCTATAATGGCAAAAATTTCATTAGACCACATTCATTCTGTGTCAGAAACCTATGCTGTGTCAACTCTTTAATCACAATCAAAATTCAGAGCTGTATCAAGCTTGAATGTTGTGTCCATACTTGTCCCAGCTGTTCAGGGTTCAACCTCTGCGGTCGTATAAAGCTGTCTTGTTTGAATTGTTACTTGGATGGAGAGTTCTTTCATTGGCACTCATACCACATCTTCTTATATCTTATAATCAGTGAGGGTTAGATAAAACTAGAGGCTCTCAAGACCCTGTGTCGCTCACCTGTATTTACTGATGCTTTGGAAATCATGTAAAATTAGGTTATATAGTTAATAGTAGTATTAGATATAAGATATTATAAGATACTATAATGATATCCAAGATAAAAAACCAAAAACTGCAAAATTTCCAAAAAATCACCAATTCAGTGGCAGCAACCTAACAACGGGTTGTCAGATTCGTCTGAAAATTTCAGGGCAGATAGATCTCAACCTGATAAACATTTTTATCACGTCACATTTGCTCTAAATGCTTTAGCTTCAGAGATATAATCCAAAAACTGCATTATACCCCTCTGTTCCATTTTTAGCCATGTCGGCCATCTTGGTTAGCAGGCGGGTTCATCGAACACATTTTTAAAACTACATATCATAATGATGATTGTGGCCAAGTTTGGTAAAGTTTGTCTCAGTTGTTTCAGAGAAGAAGATTTTTGTAAAAGATTACAAAAATTTACCAAAAATTGTTAAAAATTGAATATAAAGGACTCCTTAAGAGGTCGACTGACAATTTTGGTCCTGATGACTTATTTGTAGATCTTACTTTGCTGAACATTATTGCTGTTTACAGTTTGTCTCTATCTATAATATCATTCAAAATTATAACCAAAAACTGCAAAATTTCCTAAAAATCACAAATTCAGGGGCAGCAACCCAACAACGGGTTGTTGGAATCGTCTGAAAATTTCAGGGCGGATAGATCTGAACCTGATAAACATTTTCAACTTTTGTCAGATTTGCTCTTATGCTTTAGTTTCAGAGATATAAGGCAAAGACTGCATTTCACCCCTATGTTCCAGTTTTAGCCATGGCTGCCATCTTGGTTGGTAGGCCGGGTCTTTTTAACAAGATTGTGGCAAAGTTTGGTTAAATTTGGCCTCGTAGTTTCAGAGGAGAAGACCTTTCAGGTCAGGTGAGGCTAAAAAAGTTAGAAAGCCAAACAAGTATAAAGTTGAGTAGCTAAGGTAATCCATAAAGGCAACAGCAGTATACCGCTGTTCAAAAGATATAAATCGATTTAGAGAAAAACATCAACTATAAGAGGAAAACAACAACACAACAGAAACACTTAAGTACAACAAAAAAGAAACCACAATGCAACATACATCGAAACGAACTGTTAGATAGCAATTTGCATATTTCTGACTTGGTTAAGGACATTTAAAGAAACTAGAGGCTCTTAAGAGCCTGTATCGCCCACCTGACTCTACCTGGGTTTTTGAAATCATATAAAAAGATAAAATTTGGCTACAAAGAATCAACACTTGGCCAGCACCTCATTAGGAAAGGAACATTTATGCTGTTTGGTTTGATTCAATGCAGTGGTTCTCTAAAAGATGAAATTTGTATTTCCCGTAGGGTCCTATGTTAAATAAAGCCCCCCCGCTGGCGGCCATCTTGGATGATGGATCAGATACAAAGTAACAACACTTGGTCAGCATCTCATTAGAACTTTCATGCTATGTTGGTTTTTTTTCATTCAGTTGTTTTCTTAAAGAGGAAATTTGTATGTATTTCCCATAGGGTCCTATGTTAAACCATGTTCCCCGCTGGTGGCCATCTTCGATGTTGGATCGGCGACAAAGTAATAACACTTGGTCAACATCTCATAAGGAACATTCATGCTATGTTTGACTTCATTCCATTCAGTGGTTCTCTAACAGAAGACATTTGTATATATTTCCCATTGGGTCCTTTGTTAGACTAAGTCCCCCGCTGGCGGCCATCTTGGGTGATGGATCGGCTACAAAGTAACAACACTTGGTCAGCACCTCATAAGGCACATTCATACAAGGTTTTGATTCATTCCATTCAGTGGTTCTCTAGAAGAAGTCATTTGTATGCATTTCCTATAAGGTCCTATGTTAAACTAAATCCCCCCTGGCAACCATCTTGGATGGTAGATCAGCTATTCCATTCCATTCAGTGGTTCTCTAGAAGAAGTTCAAAATTTAAAAAGTTAACGCCGACGACGACGGACGACGACGATGGACACCAAGTGATGAGAGAAAGCTCACCTGGCCAGGTTTCAGGTGAGCTAAAAAAAAAGATGGATTGAACCTGGTTTTGTGGCTAGCAAAACCTCGCACTAAATGCCATGTTTAATATACCACTAAAAGACATTATTACATTGCAGGAATACAATACAAATAAATGCAAGAATACTAAGGACAGAGAAATAAATGCACCATGATTGGGATAAGAAAATTCCTAGTATTTCGAATAATTCATACTTTTGCAAACAGTTAATTTATAATAAAATGCTTCACTGAGCGTAGCTGGATACGATTACAGAGGTCCAACCATAAACAGTTAGGGCAAAAATGGGCACAATGTTCGCGCTTGATACAGGTCTGAATTTGGATTGTACTTAAATATTTGACACATAATAGGTTTCTGACAGAGAAAAACTGTAGTCAAAGAACTTATAATTGGTTATATAATTTGAATTAATATTAAATGTTTTGCATTTGTGCAATACACTAAACTGTTGCGAACCGACCCCCACCTCCACCCCCCCCCCCCCCCCCCCCAATTTTTTACCCTTTTTTTTTTGCTTTTGTGCAATACACTTTGCTGTTGCGTATTGCATCCCCCCAAAAACAATCTTTTGCCTCACCCCCACCCATTTGTTTGCAAATATTTGAAGAAATTTTCCTTTTAATTCCTGAAATCTGAAATGAGAAAAATTGTCCCCTCACAACTTCTTATTCCCCCTTTTTTCTACCGCCTCCTTTCCCTTTCAAAAAAACTCCCAAAAAAACCTTTCCCTCAAGACTCAAGATAAATTTCCTGCTAGATAACATTTATGTACGTTTCGGCGATAAAGTGTATCGTCAGGTAGTAGATATTTCTATGGGCACTAACTGTACGCCTTTAATAGCAGATTTATTTCTATATTGGTATGAATCTCAGTTTATGACCAAACTCAGTAAAGACCCATCATTGTTATATTTGGTTGATACATTAAAAAATACCTACCGTTATCTGGATGATATTTTTTCGGTGAATAATCCAGAGTTCTCTAAATATACTTCCGAAATTTACCCAAAAGAACTTACTTTAACTTAATCTAACATAAACAGCAGCAGTTGTCCTTTTCTAGATTCAGACATTTCAATTTCTAACGGGAAACTACATACTAAAATTTACGACAAAAGAGACGTTTTGTTAATTTTCTTTTTTTAGACGGCGATGTGCCTTTGGCTCCATCATACGGTGTTTATATATCCTAACTCGTTCGGTATGCCCGTGTGTGTTCTGATGTCATAGATTTTAACGAACGTAATCAATGCATCACTGGGAAATTATTGTGTCGGGAAATTAGTTAAAACTTTTACTAAATTCTTTCATAGATACAAAGATTTGATTAGAAAATTTGGCTGTACCTGTAGAAAACTTATTAAAAATGGTATTTCACATCCTAAATTTTACGGTAATATTGTACCTCAAGCGAGGAAATCACTATGTGATCCGTGTAAACTCATCGAACCTTTAACAGGTCGAGAACTCTAGATTTCTTTACGTCAGAATATATTTGCATAGTAATTTCTGAAACACAAGGCCAATACGGCCTTGAAAAACTGACCAATCGACTCAATGAGCTACAATGCATTGTGGGCTACTACGTGTTTACTACAAACTGATAACACGTGGAATTAGTGAAAGAACTGTCAACTAATATAGTGTCTGGAACTCTCAAAATATATGTTTTTGTTTTGCGAATGTGATTATTGTAAAATATATAACATAATCTTCAATTTGCATGCTCAGATTAAAAAAGTATTGTTTACGGGCTTCACTATTCGACTTTCTTTTCAGCCTTGTTAAAGTTGTTGAACAGGTTTTTTCCATTGTACCTGTGCAATAATTTTACGACCTGAAACAGTGAAATTTCAGATGAAATGGCCACTGTCCACTATGAAATTTTGTAAACTATTTTAAGCCTGTATAATGTCATTTCAAAATCATTTCTGCCTAGAAAAACACGAAAACTTTCATTGATACACTTCTTTCTGTACTGGATGTGTAATTTTTTTTATCAGAACCTGAATTGAAATGGTTGTGTAATTTTTTTTTATCAGGACCTGAACTGAGAGTAAGAACATCATAATATTCAGTATGCTAAAAATAAGTGTTATGAAAACTGTAGGGGCGGATCCAGCCATTCTAAAAAAAAAGGGGGTCCTAACCCTGGACAAAAAGGGGGGGGGGTTCCAACTCCATGTCCCCATCCAAATGCATTGATTGTCCAAAAATAGGGGGTTCATCCACCGGACCCCCCCCCCCCCCTGGATCCGCCACTGAGCGGATACGGTATATAGCTCAATACATTTTGTATAGTTTCATCAATCGTTAAAGTCTGTTTGTTGCTAATTTTATCACAAAATATACCTCAGAGGTTTTTTATAATTCGGCTGCTGTCCTGTTGACATATGTAAAATATCTCCAATATTTAAAGTCTCTGAATAATAGTGGGTGCCATATTGCCTATTAGTTTTTTTTCTTCTAAAACGTGCTTTGTATGTAGAAATAAGAAGATGGGGTATGAGTGCCAAATGAGACATCTTTCCAACACAGACATAATCTAGTAAAGTAAGCAGTCATACTAGGTTCAATGATGAAAAGTAAGCTATAAATGACCCCAAAATTACTTGTGTAAAACAATCCAATAAAATCAAACAAAAAACAAAAAAAACAAAAAAACCGGCCCAGTTAAATATAGAAAAGGAGAAGAAATCTATCCCATCAAAAAAAATATATATAGGTTTGTATAGGAGCCTGTATTTCAGTGGTTGTCGTTTGTTTATGTGTTACATATTTGTTTTTCGTTCATTTTTTTTTTATATAATTAAGGCCGTTAGTTTTCTCGTTTGAATTGTTTACATTGTCATATCGGGGCCTTTTATAGCTGACTATGCGGTATGAACTTTGCTCATTGTTGAAGGCCATACGGTGATCTATAAATGTTAATTTCTGTGTCATTTTGGTCTCTTGTGGACAGTTGTCTCATTGGGAATCGTACCACATCTTCTTTTTTATTATAGATCCAACGCTGCAATTTTCACAAAACATATCAAATTTTCCACCTTGTCGCACATACATGTACATATGGATAACAATCATTACAGCTTATTTACTATTGCATGTAGAGCAAAACTTTGGTTAGCTTGCTTGCTTTGTTTGTATATTGTACAAAATATAAAATATACAAGTTAAAGATGTTAATTTTATTTCCAAAGCTTGTATAAACAACTATACTAACAAAGCAAGCAAGCCAACAAAAGTTTTACTTTGCAGGCATAAGAAATCAGCTGTTATGATTTTATTCAGTTTTGTAAATGTCCGAGCCCGTTGAAAAACGAAAACAAACTGAAACTACAGTTGCTGACTTCACTACCTTCAAAACAAAGGGAACAGTTTGAAAGTCCCATATACTGAAATGTGACAAAAAATACTTATAGATTTTGTTAACACTTCCATGTATGTAAATATTTCTTCGCCTTTTTTACGAACACAAAATTCAAGGATCACACATTTGCCTTTAATTATCTATACGAAAATTGCTGTACTCGTGAATATTAGCACCGGCTGTTATCAACGGCTTACTTTACACTAGTAAGTTTGTCTCATGGGTAATTGTGTTTTTCGCTGTTGTTTCGTTGCTGTCTGGTGGACGAATACATGAAATCTGCCATCATCAAACATGTTAATGGCTATATATCGGGTAATTCAAACCCTTTTTTCTTCGCATAGAAACACCACTTTGTTAATCTGAGCATGGAAGTAATATTTTATATCACTAACTATAAATGAGGATACACAAAATGAAAAACTAAGCGAAATTGTGAATCACGCATTGCACGAAAAAATGTGTTGTATTTCAGTAAATAACACGTGTTCTTGGTTAATTGTAAACACGTAGTAGTCCATCATGCATTGTGACTCATTTAATGGATTGGTCAAAAATAAAAACCTAGGTAAAAATAAATTGCGTCACATGTTAATAAATAATTACATGTGCGAGAACATAAGTATGCTAATTTATGCATTTCCATATAAGGTAGTGGTCCCGACCTGTTTAAACAAACTTATAAGGGACCGTTCAATATTTACCAGATGGATGGGCCGGTGCATTCTTAATATTGTTTCATTAAAAAAGCTAACGCCCATCCTTTTAAATTCTGAAAAAAAGTCCTTGCCCATCTAAAAAAATCTGTAAAAAAAGTCCTTGCCCCTCTAAAACTATAAGACAATCAACAAGAGTGCACACGCTGAAATGTCTCGCCTTCTATACTAATCATTGATACTATGTTGATAGTCCTTAGTATAAAGCTAATCTTTATAACAACTGTCACATAAACTTAACATTAACCAAGAAAACTAAACATAGACCAATGAACCTTGAAAATGAGGTCAAGGTCAGATGAACCATGCCAGGCAGACATGTATAGCTAACAATGCTTCTATACAACATATATAGTTGACCTATTACTTATAGTTTAAGAAAAATAGACCATAACACAAAAACTTAACACTGTGCAATGAACCATGAAAATGAGGTCACGGTCAAATAAAACCTGTGCGACTGACATAAAGATCATAAAATATTTCCATACACCAAATATAGTTGACCTATGGCATATAGTATTAGATAAAAAGACCAAAACTCAAAAATTTAACTTTGACCACTGAACCATGAAAATGAGGTCAAGGTCACATGACATTATGCCCGCTAGACATGTACACCTTACAATCGTTCCATACAACAAATATAGTAGACCTATTGCATATAGTATGAGAAAAACAGACCAAAACACAAAAATTTAACTATAACCACTGAACCATGAAAATGAGGTCAAGGTCAGATGACACCTGCCAGTTGGACATGTACACCTTACAGTCCTTCCATACACTGAATATACTAGCCCTATTGCTTGTAGTATCTGAGATATGGACTTGACCACCAAAACTTAACCTTGTTCACCGATCCATGAAATGAGGTCGAGGTCAAGTGAAAACTGTCTGACAGACATGAGAACCTTGCAAGGTACGCACATAGCAAATATAGTTATCCTATTACTTATAATAAGAGAGAATTCAACATTACAAAAAATTTGAACTTTTTTTTCAAGTGGTCACTGAACCATGAAAATGAGGTCAAGGACATTGGACATGTGACTGACGGAAACTTCGTAACATGAGGCATCTATATACAAAGTATGAAGCATCCAGGTCTTCCTCCTTCTAAAATATAAAGCTTTTAAGAAGTTAGCTAACGCCGCCGCCGTAGCCGCCGCCGCCGCCGCCGGATCACTATCCCTATGTCGAGCTTTCTGCAACAAAAGTTGCAGGCTCGACAAAAATGAATTAGGTTCTTTTTCTATTTTAAAATTTTTAAAATTTTATGTCTTGAAATCAAAGAATAAACTTTGGTGTTAATACAAAATTTAAAATGTGCTAGTTAATTCCATATATATGTATACATTTAGTTCAAATATGAATATTCCTTTATCTGTTCCAGTGGCGGATCCAGAACTTTTCCTAAGGGGGGGGGGGGGGGGGGGGCGGTCCAGTCATGCTTCAATGATTCCCTATATAATCAACCAAAATTTTCCCACGAAAGGGCCCCCTTTGATTTTGATGCCGCCTTTTTCGCCTATTAATTAATTCCCTAAATTTGACAACTAAACACTAAACTATCAAAAAACCTAGCATTCTGTAAGATTGATATATAAATGAGAAAGCTGTACAGTTATATGAAAATCTAAGTTATTTGAAAAAGTTAAAAAAAAATTTAAAGGTGACCAGTCACCATCCAAATTTGGACCAAACTTAAAATTGCAGCTTTGTTTAAAGCTATTAACTAAATCCATGAAAATGACAGCAAAAAAAAAACAAAGTACTAAACAGCCTGGCATTCAGTAAGATCAATATAAAAATGATTTAGCAGTAGAGTTTTATAAAAATGCAAGTTGATTTGAAAAAGTTATGAACAAATTTAACGATGACTATCTTGAAATAACCTAAAACAGAAAATTTAGCTTTTTCTTAAACCTTTTTATTAAATCCATAAGAATGACAGCAGCACACCAAACTACCAAACAACTTGGCATTCTTTTAGATCAATATATAAATGAAATAGCTGTAAAGTTTTATGGAAATCCATGTTGATTTGAAAAAGTTATAAAAAAAATTAAAGATGACTATCTGGATTTAGCATAAATTGAAAATTTGAGCTTTTTCTTAAACCTTGTTATTAAATACGTAAGAATGACAGACATACACCAAACTACCAATCAACGTGGCATTCTGTAAGTTCAATATATAAATGAAAAGGCTGTATAGTTTTATGAAAGTCCAGGTTGATTTAAAAAAGTTATAAAAAACATTAAAGATGACTATCTAGATTCAGCCTAAACTTAAAATTCTAGATTTTTTTACCTATTTATAAAATCCATAAAAATGACAGCAATACACCAAAGTACCAAACAAACTGGCTTTCTGTAAGATCAATATATAATTGAGATAGCTCTTGAGTTTTATGACAATCCAAGTTGATTTGAAAAAGTTATAAAAAAAATTAAAGTTGACTATCTGAATTTAGCCTAAAATGAAAATTTGAGCTTTTTTTCTTACCTATTAATTAAATCCATATATTTAACAGCAATACACCAAACTATTAAACAACTTGGTATTCCATAAGGTCAAAATAATTTATAAGATATTCCGAACAGAAAATTTTAGCTTTTTTAATCCTTAATTAAATCCTAAAAGTTGACAGAAATGAACCAAGCTACCAGTTTTCGAGTGCCCGCAAAAGAAATTTCTTACACACCGATAAAATGGATAAAAAATTTTCCTATAAAATATGTTCTGGCCCATCCACTAAATATTTTTAAAAAAGTTCTCGCCCATCCAAATATTTCCACAAAAAAAGTGCTTGTCCCGCCCCATTTTGCACCGGCCCATCCATCTGATAAATATTGAACGGTCCCTAAGTAAGGGTTATCGTACCAATATTGTAATTATATCTCTGAATATAGTCAACATTGGCACTAATATCGATTTTGTCATTAGCAAATTAAAACATAACTAAATTGTATCTTCTTTAAAGGCGGAATGTATAGAGACACACACACGTTAATTTTTATCTCTAAAGCTGGGGTCACACATTCACGATTTTTACTACCGTCCTTGACAGGACCACTCCCGATTAAAATTTGTCAAAAGTCTGATCAAGATCCTGTGAATCGTGGATGGAAATTCAAACTTCAATTAGAATTTGTAAAACAAATAGTTTAATCACGACAACAATCAGATATTGTTCAGGAAGCGTCGATATTCAACCGTTTCCATGCGAATTTATCCCGATAATTCCGTTCTCAATCCGCTTCTAATCCAATTTGTATCTTTCGCCAGGTAAAATTCGACCGAGTCTCTTACGACTGCGTCTCGATTCTACCGAATGTAATCCGACAGAGATCACACAGTGACCAGACAGTGAACCGATGCTGATGGAAGTTATCCGTTCGAAAACTGTCGGCATAATCGGGATGAGCAGGTACTGTCGGAACAGGTCCGCTCTATCGCATTGCAACCGGCTTTGTCTGGTCTCAGTATTCTGTAATTGTCGGGACTCTGACGTGGGTACTATTGACGAATTTCGTATTAATAACGGGACAGCTCCGGAACGGTTTCGGCAAAAACGGTTCGCAATCCTCACAAAAACAGAACATTGTTAGGATTTTGATCCGATACAGCAGAATCTGTCACGACATAGGCACGATTGTAATACGACTAGACTAATTCGGCTGAGTTTCCCCGAATGTTACGGGACCCACCTAGCTAACTGTCGGGGTGCTTCGTCGAACTATTCGGACCCTTCCCGACCCGTAGGAATCTGTTACGAACTTAAACGACTGCGTTCAGACAATGATAGGACATTCCAGATAATTGAGGATAATAATCCGACTTTTTCACTTTTCGTTTCGTATCGCTGTCTGATCTGAAACGGGAGCAATAATCGGCAATGTGTGAACCCCGCATTAAGAAGTCGCTCCTCACTTTTCTACCACCTGTCGATACATTTATTTTTGGCATTGCACAAGTCATGTCTTCTCTAACTGTTTATGACGTTAAAATACTAATTCCCTGTGATGTATTTTAGCTGATTTAAGTCTCTGATGCATGATTTTTTTTATTATTAATTGTTTTTGGCTTTCAACTAGCTGTCAGTAACTGCGAGTATTCTTAAATCGTATTTTCTTGTTAATTCAACCTGTTGATACTTTTTATAATGTTTTTTTGTTATTTTATATTAATATGGATCTTGTCTATATACCAGCTTTGATTATTTGGAATATCTACTAATTTTCACTTCTCCGTACTACATTTGTATGAACTTAAAGATTATTCTCCTTAAATCTGTACAGGGAAGTTTTAGCTAGCTCTAATTGTATAGTTGTATTGTTGATATTCACCCCAATTTGTATCTAGTGTTAAATTCTGTATTTGTATGACAGAACTTTCTTGGTATTCGTAATTATTGGAAGAATTTTCGGGGCCGTAACTGGGGTTCGAATTCAGGGGAGGCAGGGGTTTGGGGGCCGCCGATTGAGGCCCCCTAGATAGGGGGTTGGGAGGCGTAGCCTCCCCCCGATTTTTTTTTCTCTCAGTCAATGGCTTAAAATGATCCGTTTCACTTCGATTTCCTTACTTTAAGAAACGTCAGTTTTGCTTGAACCTGGAAGCAATTTTTATGCACAAACAAGCTGAGATTGCTGTTCGGGGTGAGCCAATTCAAGGCTCCGTCTTGAAGGTTTTTTTCTCTTAATAAATGGCTAAAAATAACCCGTTTTCCTTCGATTTCCTGACCGTGACTGTAAGAAACATCAGTATTGCTGGATCCTGGGATCAATTTTTATGCAAACAATTATCATCTCTATTTAAAGATATTTTTGTTAGAAATCAAACTGGTAATTTAAAAAAACATATAAAGCAAGATTAAAGAACGCAAGATTTTTTTTTTATCGAGGACCTTGAATTTCAATATTGTTGAAAGCTGAACAGACATGTTAATAACTACAACCAGGTACTTTCTATGCTAGTATATACTTAGTATAGAAAGTCCCTGCTACAACAAATGGGAGGCATTGACCATAATGTTCTCGTACGATCGGGAGACGTTAAAAAACGACCCAACAGCTGATTCAGCCGGTAATGAATTTCCGATATCTTAAAAGATTCACAATACAAAGGTAACTTCCTCTGCTTAATTGAGCCCCTAAATAAATGTGAATAGTTATGTTTTATTCAAAATTGTCGAAAGCAAAGTTTCATATATGTTCTCGTACGAATACTGAATAACACTGAGACGGACGGCCACACGAAAAAAATAAATAAAATAAATACTGAAACGGTTCACTTTCGATAAAAAATCCGGAAAATGACAGACATATCACGCATCATGATAACAATGTTAAAACTGTAAACTAGTGTTGTTTATAATATAAATTTAAGTTCTTTGTGTATATATTGTCAATATTTCATTTTATTACTTCAAAAAAATTTTGGTGTAGAAAATTCAGGGGAGGCAGTTCATAGGTAGTTACGGCCCTGATTTATGAAAAAAATACAAATTAAAGTTAATTTTTTGCGTTTTAAAAAGGTGCACTCTATCGAACTCAATAAAGGTGTGCTTGTTTACATTTTGTGTTTTAGCTATGTGGTGATTGAGTTAAGATTGTTAAGTCTTTCAATCGACAAACATTCAATTTGCTTTGAACGTAGGTCAAATAGTCAGTTGGGGAATTTGTTTAGACTTTTTACTTTCTTTGGCACACAATTATGTCGATTTGACATACCATCTGGTTACTATTTATTTGCTTTTCGTAATATTTACATTGTTCCTCATTTGATAGGGCTTTTTATCATTTTTCTTTCATTTTAATTGGATATATTGCTTCACTATTGTTTTATAAATTTTGTACATATTGTCACACTACATGTGCTTTTATAGCAGTCATCGGGAAACGGTTTGGCGATGCAGGGCTGGGCGATCTCCTGTTGGAGTCTGAAGTTATTGGGTCAGGTTCTTTGACTGGTGTATGTGAAGGTAAACATTATAATCGAGCGCTGCGATTGCTCAAAATTGTATCTGAAGCTTTTGAACGATTACGTTGGGAAGCATTTGGTTCTTGTCTTAATTCAAATGATGAGAATGAATTTCTCAATCCTAATTTTCAGCATCTGCTTTGTCAATCTCAGTTCAAATCAGACAAAATTTAACAGAAAACAACTTAAAAACCTTGCTGATTTCACCTTCTGTTGGTAAACTATTTGAGGCATTTAGTGTATATTGCAATCTAAGTGAGGGACTAATGAAAAAGTTCTTACATAGAAATGGTCGAACTTTTATTGGTATGTATAAGAGCAATAAGGGAAGGTAAGTGGGAACTTCATTTGGCATGTGTTGAAAAAATGTTACCATGGTTTTTCGCATATGACCGTCAAAACTATTCCCGATACATGTCAGTATATTTGTTTCACATGCAAAATCTGCAAAATACATATCCTGATGCCCATGTATATCTTTCATCTGGTGGTTTTTGTGTTCAGAGAAGCTCTCATGGATTTTCTAGATCTCCAGTTGACCAAACAATCGAGCAAACGTTGAACAGAGATACCAAAATAAGAGATGGCATTGTTGGTTTCAGTTTGAATAAAGGTTCTGTTAAACGTTGGTTGCTAAATGCACATGACAGAGCTTCAATATCATCAAAATGTCGAGATTTGGCATGAATAGTTAATCCTGAAACATCCACACAAACAGAACTTGACAAAACTCGAATGAAATGAGATGAAACTGACGTTTTGAAATTGGTTCAAACACTGCAAAGGTGGACAAACCCATTTGAGACATCTGAGCAGCTATCAGGCTTGTCCTCGGGCACTGTTTCTTCCTCTGAATTAATGTGCGACGCCTATAAAAAGGAAATGTTGGCATCAGACAATTTATCAGTGAACGGCTTGTTCAAAAGTCAATCGGCAAATGCAAGCTATTCATGAGGAAAGCATGTGGATATTTGATTGCATGGCAGTCATTCAATCCATCACAAGGATACCAAGTACTTTTTCTGATTTGGCAAATGTTGTTTTTAAAACCATCCTTTCAGTTTCAAAAAGAGCTCCCCGCATTGATTTTGTCACTGATCAGTATCCCACAATATCCATAAAAAAAATAGAACGGGATCGCAGGTCCTTGGGAGGGCAAATCATAATATAATTTCGAGACCATCACACTCGTGTCCTCGGCAATGGAGGAAATTGTTGTCAGTTGGTAGAAACAAAGTTGCTCTTGTTAAATTCTTTGTGTCGGAATGGATTAAACAATCCTATAGATTTACACTTGAAGGAATTGATTTATTTGTATCACTGTTGAAAATGAAATAGTGACAAGTGTAAAATGCACTGAGCTTCTAAGCAAACAGGAAGAAGCCGACAAAAAAATGTTTCTTCATGCAAAACACGCAGCTGACAAAGGTTACGATTCCATTGTAATAAAATCAATCTGATGTGGAAGTATTGGCCTGCTATTTTCAGAATCGCATCAGTTCAAATATTATTCTTCTGATAGGTACGTCTTCCAAATGCAGATTATTAAATGTGCAATCAATGTGCGCAAAATTTGGGGAGAATGTTTGTAGAGCACTGACAGGATTTCACGCCTTTAATGGTTGTGATTCAGTTAGTGCTTTGTCTGGTAAGGGAAAAAGCAAAGCATTTGGCGTTTTGAATCGTTCTGTGGAGTTTTCAGAAGGTCTATCCCGTCTTGGTGAAAATTTTAAAAGAGGTAGGCGAAGAACTGTCAAAAACACTCGAGAGGTTTTTGTGTGCTATATATGGATACGATTATAATAACATCAATGAAATTCAGATTTTTTTTTGCAATGCAAAAAACATTCATTGTCATCTACTGCCCCAACAAAAGATGCAATGTTAAAGCACATCAAACGATTCAACTTTCAGGCAAAGATTTGGAAATCTGCTCTATAACACAACACTGTTCCATCGCCAAACAATCATGATTGGATTGTTAAGAACGATTTGATCAGCATCAATTGGCTAGACCAACCGCCATAATTCCATGTTTTTCCCTTTCTTACCTTTGAATTTTGTTCAACTGTCTTTAGTTACTTGATGTTCTATGTTGCAATGTAAAAAATATACCTTTTTTATCAAGAAAACTAGTATGTATGCTTTGGTTCATTCAACATCATGAATTTTGGATATTACCCTCCCCCTTTTTTTCTTGGTCCTATTAGATTTAAAAATTAAATAAAAATTAGCCTCCGTATTAATAAGATATGATTTGTTCAATTTAATAAGGGTAATTGTACCAAAAAATTGCGGTACCCTGGGGTATAACACATAACTGAAATTTTGCCTTACCAGCTGATGGACTATTATTGTTTTCTTGCATGTATGCTTATGGTGACATTTACTTCCACATGGTATCATAGCTTTTCTGAATTTGCATGTCGTGGTTTTCAACGATCCTTTTCAGTTACGCCATTGAAACTTAGACTCATTTGCAGCTGCGTGCAGCGATACCGAGGTCTCGGTCTATTCCGAGGTGTCTACGGTGTGTTTAAGAATTTATAAATCCTAAATATCGTAACATTACTGCAGTACACTAATTCACAGGACAACTTTTATAAAGTATGGTCCGTGCCGATGAAGTCATCAACTTTCACAATAAACATGGTATATAAAATAATCAGACGCTCTGTCAACCACCGATATACGTAAAGTAAAAAAACAAACTTCCTTTTACAATATGTGCATTTGATTTTGACATCTTTTTATTGCACTTACAAATAGTGAGTAAAATTAACTGAGTGAAACTTCTGTTTTTTGTTAAGATTATCTTTTTTTTTAATTATTAATATATAATAAATTGACCTTATAAACGACGTGGCAACTAGAAGGGTCATACCTTATGAAGAGTTCTAACGTACTTTAAATAAACATGTAAATTACCCCGACTATATGAGTATATACCCATATGGTCATGACCATACGCGTATGGTCCAAATACTCATATGGTCCGGAACATATATATACATGATTTACCACTTCATGTTAAACAATCCAACATTGCATTTTCATGATAAAAACATTGAAACTAGAGGCTTTTAAGAGCCTGTGTCGCTAACCTTGGTCTATGTGCATATTCAACTAGAGGCTCTAAAGAGCCTGTGTCGCTTACCTTGGTATATGTGAATATTAAACAAAGGACGCAGATAGATTCATGACAAAATTGTGTTTTGGTGATGGTGATGTGTTTGTACATCTTACTTTACTGAACATTCTTGCTGCTTACAATTATCTCTATCTATAATGAACTTGGCCAAGTAGTTTCAGGGGAAAATGTTAGTAAAAATTTACAAATTTTATGAAAATTTTTAAAAATTGACTATAAAGGACAATTACTCCTTAGGGGGTCAATTGACCATTTCAGTCATGTTGACTTATTTGTAAATCTTACTTTTCTGAACATTATTGCTGTTTACAGGTTATCTCTATCTATAATAGTATTCAAGATAATAACCAAAAACAGCAAAATTTCCTAAAAATTACCAATTCAGGGGCAGCAATCTAACAACCAGTTGTCCAATTCATCTGAAAATTTTAGAGCAGATAGATCTGGACTTGATAAACAATTTCTGCCACTGTCAGATTTGGTCTAAATGCTTTGGTTTTTAAGTAATAAGCCCAAAACTACATTTTACCCCTATGTTCTATTTTTAGCCATGACGGCCATCTTGGTTGGTTGGCCGGGTCACTGGACACAATTTTTAAACTAGATACCCCAATGATGATTTACGAAAAATGGTTAAAAATTGACTATAAAGGGCAATAACTCCTAAAGGGGTCAACTGACCATTTTGGACCTGGTGACTTATTTGTAAATCTTACTTTGCTGAACATTTTTTCTATTTACAGTTTATCTCTATCTATAACAATATTCAAGAAAATAAGCAAAAATAGCAAAAATTTCCTTAAATTACAAATTCAGGGGCAGCAACCTAACAACGGGTTGTCTGATTCATCTGAAAATTTCAGGGCAGTTAGATCTTGACCTAATAAACAATTTTATCCCTTGTCAGATTTGCTCTAATTGCTTTGGGTTTTGAGTTATAAGCCAAAAACTGCATTTTACCCCTATGTTCTATTTTTAGCCATGGCGGCCATCTTGGTTGGTTGGCCGGGTCACCGGACACAATTTTTTAGCAAGATACCCAAATTATGATTTTGGCCATATTTGGTTAAATTTTGCCCAGTAGTTTCAGAGGAGAAGATTTTTGTAAAAGATAACAAAGATTTATGAAAAATGATTAAAAATTGACTATAAAGGGCAATTACTCCTAAAGGGATCAACTGACCATTTTGGACCTGTTGACTTATTAGTGAATCTTACTTTGCTGAACATTTGTTCTTTTTACAGTTTATCTCTATCTATAATAATATTCAAGATAATAACCAAAAATAGCAAAAATTTCCTGAAAATTACCAATTCAGGGGCAGAAACCTAACAACGGGTTGTCCGATTCATCTGAAAATTTAAGAGCAGTTAGATCTTGACCTGATGAACAAGTTTAGCACATGTCAGATTTGCTCTAAATGCTTTGGTTTTTAAGTTATAAGCCCAAAACTACATTTTACCCCTATGTTCTATTTTTAGCCATGGCGGCCATCTTGGTTGGTTGGCCGGGTCACTGGACACAATTTTTAAACTAGATACCCCAATGATGATTGTGGTTAAGTTTGATTTTATTTGGACCAGTAGTTTCAGAGGAGAAGATTTTTGTAAAAGATAACTAAGATTTACGAAAAATGGTTAAAAATTGACTATAAAGGTCAATAACTCATAAAGGGGTCAACTGACCATTTTGGTCATGCTGACTTATTTGTAAATCTAACTTTGCTGAACATTATTGCTGTTTACAGTTTAAGTTATAAGCCCAAAACTACATTTTACCCCTATGTTCTATTTTTAGCCATGGCGGCCATCTTGGTTGGTTGGCCGGGTCACTGGACACAATTTTTAAACTAGATACCCCAATGATGATTGTGGTTAAGTTTGATTTTATTTGGACCAGTAGTTTCAGAGGAGAAGATTTTTGTAAAAGATAACTAAGATTTACGAAAAATGGTTAAAAATTGACTATAAAGGTCAATAACTCATAAAGGGGTCAACTGACCATTTTGGTCATGCTGACTTATTTGTAAATCTAACTTTGCTGAACATTATTGCTGTTTACAGTTTATCTCTATCTATAATAATATTCAAGATAATAACCAAAAACAGCAAAACATCCCTAAATTTACCAATTCAGGGGCAGCAGCACAACAACGGGTTGTCGGATTCATCTGAAAATTTGAGGGCAGAAAGACCTTGACCTAATAAACAATTTTAGTCAGATTTGCTCTAAATGCTTTGGTTTTTGAGTTATAAGCCAAAAACTGCATTTTACCCCTATGTTCTATTTTTGCGGCCATCTTGGTTGGTTGGCCGGGTCACGCCACACATTTTTAAAACTACATTCCACAATGATGATTGTGGCCAAGTTTGGTTTAATTTGGCCCAGTAGTTTCAGAGTAGAAGATTTTTGTAAAAGATTACTAAGATTTACGAAAATGGTTTAAATTTGACTATAAAGGGCAATAACTCCTAAAGGGGTCAACTGACCATTTCGTTCGTGTTGACATATTTGTAAATCTTACTTTACTGAACATTATTGCTGTTTACAGTTTATCTCTATCTATAACAATATTCAAGATAATAACCAAAAACAGCAAAAAATCCCTAAAATTACCAATTCAGGGGCAGTAACCCAACAACGGGTTGTCGGATTCATCTGAAAATTTGAGGGCAGAAAGATCTTGACCTGATAAACAATTTTGTCACATGTCAGATTTGCTCTAAATGCTTTGGTTTTTGAGTTATAAGCCAAAAACTGCATTTTACCCCTATGTTCTATTTTTAGCCATGACGGCCATCTTGGTTTGTTGGTCAGGTCACGCCACACATTTTTTAATCTAGATACCCCAATAATGATTGTGGCCAAGTTTGGTTTAATTTGGCCCAGTAGTTTCAGAAGAGAAGATTTTTGTAAAAGTTAACGACGACGACGGACGACGGACTACGGACGACGGACTACGGACGCCAAGTGATGGGAAAAGCTCACTTGGCCCTTCGGGCCAGGTAAGCTAACAAAAGACACAGATGGATTAATGACAAAATTGTGTTTTGGTGATGGTGATGTGTTTGTAGATCTTACTTTACTGAACATTCTTGCTACTTACAACTATCTTCATCTTTAATGAGCTTGGCCCATTAGTTACAGAGGAAAATATTTTGTTCAAAATTTACAAAAATTTACAAAATTTATGAAAATTGTTCAAAATTGACTATAAAGGGCTGCAATTCCTTAAGGGGTCAACTGACCATTTTTGTCATGTTGACTTATTTGTAGATCTTACTTTGCTGATCATTATTGATGTGTACAGTTTAAGTCTATCTATAATAATGTTCAAGATATTAACCAACCAGATGCTCCGCAGGGCGCAGCTTTATACGACCGCAGAGGTTGAACCCTGAACGGTTGAGGCAAGTATGGACACAACATTCAAGCTGGATTCAGCTCTAAATTTGGATTTTGATTGAATAGTTGACACAGCATAGGTTTCGGACACAGAATGAATGTGGTCTAATGAACTTAAACTTTGTTTGCCTTTGAGCAATTCACTATGCTGTTGAATATAAATCCTCTCAAAAAAATGTTTGAAGAAATATTCTTTTTAATTATGAAATCTAAAATGAGAAAAATTTAACCCCCCCCACCCATTTTTTTTCACATCCCCATTTCTCTTTTTCCAAAACTGATCTCAATTCAAATTTCTAATGGAGTTTGCAACAATAACTACTCATTTAAATACATCATAAAATATTAAAATGTAACAAAAGGTGCTTGTTATCACTGAATGGTAAAGATTGTTTTTATTTATCAGTTGGTAGTAAAAGTGAATATACATTGTTTATTGTATAAAACAATGATTTAAGTTGATTCAACTACTATTCTGGACAAAGAAAGATAACTCCAATCAATTGAAAACTTCTTGCTATTGCACAATATTGTGCAATTAGATATTTCTTGCTATTGCGCAATACTGTGCAATTGAAAATATTTCCTATTGCACAATTCTGTGCAATTGAAGATTTCTTGCTATTGTGCAATTGAACATTTCTTGCTATTGCACAATACTGTGCAATTGAAGATTTCTTGCTATTGCTGAATACTGTGCAATTGAAAATTTCTTGCTATTGCACAATACTATGCAATTCAAGATTTCTTGCTATTGCTGAATACTGTGCAATTGAAAATTTCTTGTTATTGCACAATACTGTGCAATTGAAGATTTCTTGCTATTGCTGAATACTGTGCAATTGAAATTTTTTTGCTATTGCACAATACTCAATATAATAATTTTGGATCCTGATTTGAACCAACTTGAAAACTGGGCCAATAATCAAAAATCTAAGTACATGTTTAGATTCAGCATATCCAAAAAGCCCAAGAATTAAATTTTTGTTAAAATCAAACTTAGTTTAATTTTGGAGACTTTAATGTAGACCAATTTGAAAACAGGACTTAAAATTAAGAATCTACATACACAGTTAGATTTGGCATATCAAATAATCTTAATTATTCAATTTTTTATAAAATCAAACAAAGTTTAATTTTGGACCCCGATTTGGACCAACTTGAAAACTGGGCCAATAATCAAAAATCTAAGTACATTTTTAGATTCAGCATATCAAAGAACCCCAAGGATTCAATTTTTGTTAAAATCAAACTAAGTTTAATTTTGGACCCTGTGGACCTTAATGTAGACCAATTTGAAAACAGGACCAAAAATTAAGAATCTACATACACAGTTAGATTCGGCATATCAAAGAACCCCAATTATTCGATTTTTGATGAAATCAAACAAAGTTTAAATTTAGACCCTTTGGACCCCGTATTCCTAAACTGTTGGGACCAAAACCCCCAAAATCGAACCCAACCTTCCTTTAGTGGTCATAAACCTTGTGTTTAAATTTCATAGATTTGTATTTACTTATACTAAAGTTATGGTGCGAAAACCAAGAATAATGCTTACTTGGGCCCCTTTTTGGCCCCTAATTCCTAAACTGTTCAGACCTTAACTCCAAAAATCAATTCAAACCTTCCTTTTGTGGTCATAAACCATGTGTTTAAATTTCATTGATTTCTATTTACTTATACTAAAGTTATTGTGCGAAAACCAAGAATAATGCTTATTTGGGCCCTTTTTGGCCTGTTTGAACTAAAACTCCCAAAATCAATCCCAACCTTCCTTTTGTGGTCATAAACCTTGTGTCAAAATTTCATAGATTTCTATTCACTTTACTTAAGTGCGAAAACTAAAAGTATTCGGACGACGACGACGCCAGCGTCATACCAATATACGACCAAAACATTTTCAATTTTTGCGGTCGTATAAAAACTGCAAAATTTCCTTAAAATTAGCAATTCAGGGACAGCAACCCAACAACCGATTGTCCAATTTGTCTGAAAATTTTAGGGTAGCTAGATCTCGACTTGATAAACAATTTTAGCCCATGTCAGATTTGCTCTAAATGCTTCTGTTTCAGAGTTATAAGCCAAAATCTACATTTTACATAGGCCCTATGTTTTATTTTTAACCATGGCGGCCATCTTGGTTGGTTGGCCGGGTCACGCCACACATTTTTTAAACTAGATACCCCAATGATGATTGTGGCCAAGTTTGGTTAAATTTGGCCCAGTAGTTACAGAGGAGAAGATTTTTGTAAAAGTTAACGACGACGGACGACGGACGCCAAGTGATGAGAAAAGCTCACTTGGCCTTTTAGGCCAGGTGAGCTAAAAATAAACAGCATATTGCAAAATGATTTAAATACTATACAATCTTGTGTAACATTAACAGTTTGAGAAATGAATGCACAACAAACTAAGTGTATGAAAGTTGGTTCAAAACAAAAACTAACACAACTATCAGAATTATGTATTACCGTTAACGAAACATGTATTCTTTCAAATTACTAGGAATTGACATTTATGAAAATTTAAGCTGGGAAGATCAAGTTGATCGTATATGTAAGATTATCTCATCTTACATATCACTTTTATATAAAATTAAAGTATATTTGCCTATACACACAACACAAGTATTTTATAATACATAATTCTACCATAAATAGACTATTGTAGTTCAGTTTGGGAAATTTATTTCAAAATGATTCCGATAGAATCATACAACTTCAAAAAAGAGTAGCAAGAATTATACTGGAATGCGATATTTCTGTTCCGTCTAATTTTATGTTTTCATCTTTAAAATGGCTTTTACCAAAAGAATAAAATACCAACAGTCAATTCTAATGTATAAAATTGTAAATGGACTAACACCTGATTACTGAACAATGCTAAATATTAATGACGTGCAACACCACAACTTACGATCTGTCTCTAAAAAAGATCTATTTGTTCCAAAACCAAATAATTCTTTTTTATAAAAAATCTTTTAATTATTATGAAACCAAGGTATGGAATAATTTACCACTCATGTGGAATAATTCAAGAAACATTGTTATAATCATTTTCTTTAAATTATATGCAAGTCAAATAATTTGTTTTCTTTCTTTTGTTGTAAGAATAAGAAAATTCGTATCGTATTGCCATTTGTATTTTGGAATGATTGAATTGTGTATGTAATATACTAGTAATATATATTGTATTTTAATGTATGAATGTATGAATATTAACTGTATGCATGTATTTTGTTTGAGGGCCTCAATGAAAATTAGACTACTTCTAATTGAGTTACCCTCTTTAAATAAAGAATTTATTATTATTATTATTATTATTATTATTATTATTATTATTATTATTATTATTATTATTATTATTATTATTATTATTATTATTATTATCTCAAGACAATATGAAATTTCTTTATTCATGATTTACAAGTGAGTGTAAGGGGGGTAAATCCAAACATGCACAACATTGTACTTTAAATGTGATTGGATTACCTCCCTAACACTGCTTTATTTCTCAAATTGCCTTAATTGTCTATTAACCAAGAGACCCCTTGTTTTCCCCCTAATTCCTTAATGGTTTGAGCCATAAACCCCCCCCCCCCCCCCGAATTCAATCCTAACCATCCCTTTGTTGTATGGAAACTTAATTTCAGAGAGATTCATAAACTTAAACACAAGTTTTTGTCTGGAAACTATATATTAAATGATTATTTGGGCCCCTTATTCCTAAACTGTTGGGACCATAACACCCAAAATCAATCCCAACCTTCATTCTGTGGTTATAAACTTGAGTTTAAATGTCATAGATTTCTATTTACTTATACTAAAGTTATTGTCCGGAAACCAACTGTCTTTGGACGACGCGGACGACGACGACGACATGATACCAATATACGACCTCAAAAGTTTTGCAGTCGTATAAAAATGACCATATAATTGATCTTTATGTCAACACCAAAGTGATGACTACTGGGCTGGTGATACCCTCGGAATCGAAACGTCCACCAGCAGTTGTATTGACTCAGTGGTTTAAATAGTTATCAAAGGCACCAGGCTTATAATGTTATACACCAGACGCCCGTTCGTGCTCATAGCACGCATCAGTAATGCTCTGTTAAAAAAAGCCAGAAAGCCAAACAAGTATAAAGTTGAAGAGCATTGAGGACACAAAGTTCCAAAAAGTTGTGCCAAATAAATTAGAATATTGATTGGTTTTCTTGTTTCGTATTTTTCAAAACACAAGTAAACTATATAATAAATATCAAGTCCAAGGACCATAACTCTGCACAAATTCATCAGACTGGAACAACATACGAACTTAATAAGTAACTTTTCATGATAGAACTATATACCAATTATCAAATAAATATCTTCAAACATGACAAAAAAGTGCGGAAACATATTATTTGAGTTAATTTCTGAAGTACAAGGACCATACGTCTGCATAAAATCTTTAGACCTGAATGAAATTCTAACTTGATTTGTAACTTGTCATGATAAAACGAAAAAATAAAATCAATATCTTCAATCACATAGAAAATAGTATGGAAAATTGATTGGCCCTACTGACGGATGGACAGATAGACAAACAAACAGAGTGCAAACATAAAGTCCCCTTGGATAAGTGTAAACAATTTCATTGACTGATTCGATCAACCAAAAGTTTTGTACAAGTAAACAAGATAATGGTTTTACACTAGTAATTTTGGGGCCCTTTATAGCTTGTTGTTCGGTGTGAGCTAAGGCTCCGTGTTGAAGGCCGTACTTTAACCTATAATGGTTTACTTTTTAAATTGTTATTTGTATGGAGAGTTGTCTCATTGGCACTCACACCACATCTTCCTATATCTAATTAGCATATATTTTAACCTATAACATGCAAATAAACTTGACCTAGACAAATCCAATTGAACGAGTTCGCTATCTATTTATACCTATATTAATGTTATTATCGTGTAATGACCGTCGGTAGTCATTGAAAGTCTTTGTGATGATTAATAAGAATACGTCTAGACTTTAATACACACGAAACACCAATATATATTATCAATCCCATTTTGGGATAATTTGGATAAACGTTTAAATATGGTATCAATCAAATCGAAGACAATGAATTTGACAGCTAATGAACCTTTAAACATGATTTTGGTTGAAAAATGAAGAAATGACATGTTGTAAGTCAATGAACAACTCATGTAAAATTTTGCAGCACGAAACATTGGTTATAAATAATTTAATTAATTCAAGTTACAAATCTATAACATTGAGGCAGTAAAACCTTAGAAAGGATCATGACAAAAATCTGCTTGTATAACTATAACCAGTTGCCTGCATTTAACTACATCAAAAACTCATTTGAAGACAAGCATCTAATTTCGAAATTTTTTCAGCAGGTAAAACATTTCTGACAGCTTGATAATCCCCAGGGTACTTCACAGAAACATCTTTAACGAAATGTACTAATGTTGACTGTACATCTGCAAAAAAAATTAAAAAAAAGAACAATCATTTAGGCTTCTTGCACATACAATTTGTTTCTTTTAAACATTGTAAAGTTTGTTGATCGAATCTAAAATTCTTAACTGATATCTCTTGTTGATTTACAGATTTACGCTATCTCCATTTGTACAACACGCAAACATTAATATAAATCATTGTTAAATCTTTTTCGACAATTTAGTCTTTATTCATTTTGTTAAATGATAAATATTTAACCAGTTTCAACCCACCATTTTTTTCTTAAAATGTTCTGTACCAAGTCAGGAAAATGGTCATTGTTATATTATAGTTCGTTTTTGTGTGTGTAACATTTAAATGTTGTGTTTCTGTTGTGTCATAGTTCTCTTATATTAGATGCGTTTCCCTCAGTTTAGGTTTGTAACCTAAATTTGTTTTTTTCTCAATCGATTTATTAATTTCGAACAGCGGTATACTATTGTTGCCTTTATTTAGTAAGAAGTTTAAAACAGGACAGAAACTGTCAAGGAAGGTATTAAATGTCAATTCAAAATATTTGTCCAGGAGATAACTGTTTTGCTGGACATTTATAATTGTTCCTTTTACGTGGTTCTCAAATAGAAGTTCAATGAGAGAAAAGTTCAAGGACGTCGCACCCCAAATGTAGTACATTCGATATGCCTCAACAGAGAAGAACTAGATGCTCCCTGAACGGTTGGGGCAAGTATGGACACACCATTCAAGTTGGATTCAGCTCTATATTTGGATTGTGATTAAATAGTTGAAACAGCATAGGTTTCTGACACAGAATGAATGTTGTCTAATGAACTTCATTTTTTTTTGCTTTTGAGCAATTCACTATGCTGTTGAATATTAATCCTCTCCGAAAAATAATATTTGAAGAAATTTTCTTTTTAATTTCTGAAATCTGAAATGAGAAAAATTGAACCCCCCCCATATTTTTTTTCACCTCCCCCTTTACCTTATTCCAAAACTGATCTCAATTCAAATTTCTAATGTAGTTTGCAACAATAACTACTCATCTAAACAGATCATAAAATATTAAAATGTAAAAAAAGAAAGATAACTCTAATCTATTGTCTTGAAACTACAATAATCATGGCTAAAAATAAACAAAAAAGCTTCACCAGCAACATTTTATATTGGCAAATTTCCAATGAAGTTTATTAATCTAAAGTCATTGGCAAATTTCCAATATACATAATTTAAAAGCAGTTTAGATGAGATAAACAAACTAGAGGCTCTCAAGAGCCTGTGTCGCTCACCTTGGTCTATGTGCATATTAAACAATGGACACAGATAAATTCGTAACAAAATTGTGTTTTGATGATGATGATGTGTTTTGATGATGATGATGTGTTTATAGATCTCACTTTACCGAACATTCTTGTTGCTACAATTATCTCTATCTATAATGAACCTGGCCCAGTAATTACAGTGGAAAATATTTTCTAAAAATCTACAAAAATTTATGAAAAATGTAAAAAATTTACTATAAAGGGCAATAACTCCTAAAGGGGTCAACTGACCATATCGGTCGTGTTGACTTATTTGTAAATCTTACTTTGCTGAACATTATTGCTGTTCACTGTTTATCTCTATCTATAATATTATTCAAGATTATAACCAAAAACAGCAAAATTTCCTTAAAATTACCAATTCAGAGGCAGCAACCCAACAACTGGTTGTTCGATTCATCTCAAATTTTCAGGGTAGATAGATCTTGACCTGATAAACAATTTAACACCTGTCAGATTTGCTCTTAATGCTTTTGTTTTTGAGTTATAAGCCAAAAACTGCATTTTACCCCTATGTTCTATTTTTAGCCATGGCGGCCATCTTGGTTGGTTGACCGGGTCACCGCACACAATTTTTAAACTAGCTACCCCAATGATGATTGTGGCCAAGTTTGGTGCAATTTGGCCCAGTAGTTTCAGAGAAGAAGATTTTTGTAAAAGTTAACGACGGACGCCAAGTGATGAGAAAAGCTCACTTGGCCCTGTGGGCCAGATGAGCTTAAAAGCTTCATCAGCAACATTTTATATTGGCAAATTTCCAATGAAGTTCAATAAACTAAGTTATTGGCAACTTTCCAATGGAATTTATTAATAATAAAGTTTTTGGCAAATTTCCAATATACTTTAAAAGCAGTTTAGGTGAGATATTCAAATAAGTTTCAATTTCCATCCTTACACTGCTTTTAAATTATGTTTTTTACTTAAGTAATTAATTGTCCATTAACCTGAAAACCCTTTTCTCCTCTTTTTTGCACCTTATTCCTTAACGGTTTGAGCCATAACTCACAAAGACACTTCTTACCATCACTTTGTGGTATTCCAATATCCAAAATATAAATACATGGTTCAGCATATCAAAGAACCCTAAGAATTCAATTTTTGATGAAATCAAATAAAGTTCAATTTTGGACCCTTTAGACCTCACTGTAGACCAATTTGATAACCGGGCCCAAATATCATAAATCTAAATACATTGTTAGATTCGGCATATCGAAGAACCCCATATATTCAATTTTTGTTGAAATCAAAGAAAGTTTAATTTTGGACCCCAATTTAGACCAACTTGAAAATTGGGCCCATAATATAAAAACTAAGTACATGTTTAGATTCAGCATATCAAAGAACCCCAAAAACTGGTCGTTTAACTGTTGTGAAGGATTTTGCCAACTGTAGTATTATGAGATACAATACAAAACTATGTATCGCATACCCCGTATCGCATAGCAAAACCCGTATCGCATACCTGGCGTGACGTCATAATTCGAATGACGTCAACGTTTGATCTGTGACGTCCAGATGCTATTCCAACTAAAAAAAATGTGCTATCATTTCAACTAGTTTGATTCAAATCAGTCATGTTGTTACTTTGTAATATATTTTTGATTTTTTAAAATTAAAACATGTAGTTGAAATGATGGAACAGTATCGTTTACTTAGTAAATTATTTAAATATACATGGTCTGAACAGTATATTGAGAATGTAATAAGGTTATAGGGGACATTACAATGTGGATATTCAGCTCAAGGAAGTCTGTAAAAAAAAGTAGGCTGAAAAAATACAGGAAAATCATAATTTCCTTTTTCTTGCTTATATTTTCGGACGATTTAAAAGAACACCGGATACATGTATTCCATGAATCTGATTCTGTTAAAATATATGATAAACAGAATAATACATAGCAAAATCAGTATCGCATGCTGTATCACCACTCGAACAATATCAGCCCTTGGGACCTTCGGCCATCGGGACTGATATTGGTTTCTCGTGGTGATACAGCATGCGATACGGATTTTGCCATGTATTATTCTATATGTCAAATTTGATAAAGATCCATCATTTAAAACAAAGTTATTGTCGGGGAAACCAAATGGGTCTTCGGACGACGTTGACGATGCAGACAACACAGACGACAACATTATAGCATTATACATTATAGCATTATATGAACCCAATTTTGTTTTTGATATTTTGACCAAGCCGTCAGATAATTGACAAGTGATAAGGGTTTGATTGAACAATAAACAGGTATTAAAATATATAATACTCGATAATTATATGGATTATGTTTCACGCCAAGAATGAGTAAAGGTAAATACCGGCCTTGATAGAAATGTGCATTGTTTTTGTCAAAACATTGATCGGAAGGTTTTTATGCCAAAAATCATTTGAAAATTCCGTTATTTAAGTACTAGCTGTTTCACATTCAATTGTGGATATAAGGACCTTCACTCGTCCAGCATGTTTAAATGGATCAAACTGACAGCAGAAAAACATTTGATTCAACGACAACTCGTATACTATCATAGCATCCGTATTAAAAGCAACCAAGTCAGCATGGACTTCTTAGAACATTATAGCTCAGTAAAAGTATGTACGTCCCTTAATTGTACGTTCGTCCATACATTCCAAAATTGGTTTCTGTTCTCTTACTTTTAAATAAGTTTCACTAAACCAAATTTTATGAAACTAATACAAGTTTGAATTTTGGTGGTGATAGTTATATCGTTCTAGATTTATGCCCCTTTACAAATGTAACGAGATGCTCCGCAGGGCGCAGCTTTATACGACCGCAGAGGTTGAACCCTGAATGGTTGGGGCAAGTATGGACACAACATTCAAGCTGGATTCAGCTCTAAATTTGGATTGTGATGAAATAGTTGACACAGCATAGGTTTCTGACACAGAATGAATGTGGTCTAATCAACTTAAACTAATTTTTTTTGCCTTTGAGCAATTCACTATGCTGTTGCATATTAATCCTCTCAAAAAAATGTTTGTAGAAATTTTCTTTTTATTTATGAAATCTGAAATGAGAAAAATTTACCCCCCCATTTTTTTTTCACATCCCCCTTTCCCTTTTTCTAAAACTGAATTCAATTCAAATTTCTAATGGAGTTTGCAACAATAACTACTCATTTAAATACATCATAAAATATTAAAATGTAAAAAAAGTGATTGCCATCACTGAATGGTAAAGATTGTTTTAATTTTTCAGTTGGTAGTAAAAGTGAATATACATTGTATATTGTATAAAACAATAATTTAAGTTGATTCAACTACTATTCTGGACAAAGGAAGATAACTCCAATTGAAAATTTCTTGCTATTGCACAATACTGTGCAATTGAAGATTTCTTGCTATTGCGCAATACTGTGCAATTGAAAATTTCTAGTTATTGCACAATTCTGTGCAATTGAAGATTTTTTGCTATTGCTGAATACTGTGCAATTGAAAATTTCTTGCTATTGCACAATACTTAATATAATAATTTTGGATCTTGATTGGAACCAACTTGAAAACTGGGTCCATAATCAAAAATCTAAGTACATGATTAGATTCAGCATATCAAAAAAGCCCAAGAATTCAATTTTTGTTAAATCAAACTTAGTTTAATTTTGGACCCTTTTGACTTTAATGTAGACCAATTTGAAAACGGGACCAAAAATTAAGAATCTACATACACAGTAAGATTTAGCATATCAAAGAACCCCAATTATTCAATTTTTGATGAAATCAAACAAAATTTAATTTTGGACCATGATTTGGACAAACTTGAAAACTGGGCCAATAATAAAAAATCTAAGTACATTTTTAGATTCAGCAGATCAAAGAGCTCAAAGGATTCAATTTTTGTTAAAATCAAACTAAGTTTAATTTTGGACCCTTTGGACCTTAATGTAGACCAATTTGAAAACAGGACCAAAAATTAAGAATCTACATACACAGTTAGATTTGGCAAATCAAAGAACCCCAATTATTCAATTTTTGATGAAATCAAACAAAGTTCAATTTTGGACCCTTTGAACCCCTTATTCCTAAACTGTTGGGACCAAAACTCCCAAAATCAAACCCAACCTTCCTTTTATGGTCACAAACCTTGTGTTTAAAATTTCATAGATTTGTATTTACTTATACTAAAGTTATGGTGCGAAAACCAAGAATAATGCTTATTTGGGTCCCCTTTTTGGCCCCTTATTCCTAAACTGTTGGAACCAAAACAGCTAAAATCAATCCCAGCCTTCCTTTTATGGTTATTAACCTTGTGTTAAAATTTCATAGATTTCTATTCACTTTTACTAAAGTTAGAGTGCGAAAACTAAAAGTATTCGGACGACGACGACGACGCCAAAGTGATAGCAATATACGACGAAAAATTAAAATTTTTGCGGTCGTATAAAAATTGCTGAATATTTCGTTTCTGTTATCTTACTTTGATTCGCTCAACCAAATGTTATGAAACTTATACACAATACTTTTAACCATATAACAAAGATCAAGTTTTTTGAAAAACTAAGGATTTTCGTACCCCAGGAGTAGATTACCTTAGCCATATTTGGCACAACTTTTAGGAATTTTTTATCCTCACTGCTCTTCAACTTTGTATTTATATGGCTTTTTTTACTATTTTTATCTGAGCGTCACTGATGAGTCTTATATAGACGAAACGCGCGTCTGGCGTATAAAATTATAATCCTGGTACTTTTGATAACTATTATTAACGTTTATTATTAAGTAAAAGCCTGAGTGTATCGATCGAACCGGAATGACTGAGTGAAATGCGAGAACAAGTTGATATTTTGACAGGAAGCAACATATTTAAATTCGAAAAAAAATAATTGTCAAAGCGCTTTCATGATATTTTGAAGACACTGTTTGGCAGCCATACGCCCGCCCATCCGCCGACGTACATCCCCCAATCAATAACTGATATTCCCTTCGAAAATCCGGTTAAAAATAAAATTTATCAAAATAGACAGGGAACTAACGTCAATAGTTGTAAACAATTCCCTAAACTTTTATAAAAACTGCAAAAAGTATTTTTAAATCATTGTTCGAAAACTGAAAAATCCCCCTTTTTTAATGAGCAAAACGCCATAACTCGGAAACGTAAAAAATAAAATTTATAAAAATCGAAAGGGAGCTCATGTCAATACATATAAACAAATTCACCACATTTCCTGCAAATTGATGAAAGTATTTTTGAGTTATTGTCCTAAAAATGGATAATCCCCCTTTTTTAATGAAAAAAAAAACCAAAACTCGGAAACTTTAAATCTAAAATTGATGAAAATTGAAATAAAGCACAGGATGTGTATATCAGAAGTCCCTTGGAAGATTTAGATATCTAGTCAGCAACATAGGCTTTTAATTGCATTTCGTGCAATCTTTACCCCAAAACACACATCAACAACACCAAGTTTATAAACCAATATAAAAACTAGTATATTATTAAATATGAATAAGAAAAAATAATACTAGTATACTGTAATTTTGTAATTTGTTTTTTAAACCATGTTATAAAAAAAGATTTAGCTCAAACAGAACTAATAGACCTAATTCACTAAATGCCTTCATTACATGACAATTGGAATACTAGTATTTAAACATTCTGCCCGACGTTAAACACTATGTCAAGTCAGTAAAGGACCCCAACATGAAGTGCAAATTCTTGTTTCAACAAACTTTTCTATATTTATTGTTATCTGCTGTTTAAAAACTTTCTATGGTTTCTTATCAAAAGTGGTAACCCATTTCATTAACTATTAATGAAGGAACAGATAACAAAAACTTTATTTTGAGGAACATCTTTGAATGAGGTCAACATTTATTGTGTCCTTGTAAGACTTACAATGATCACCTCACAAAAAATCGGTGATAAATAAGGTTGAGACTTATAAATACATACTAGCACACACCCGTGATATCGCAGGTCCGTGACTGAATTAAAGTATATAACTATGCGCAAGCCTTATTTTAGTATTAGTATTTTCATCTGATAAAGTCATGCCGATTATAAGATACACAGTTTTCTCTGCTTTCAAATCTTTCTGTTTGAACCACTCGAACTGGAACTTATCAATTATTGGTAATATTAATTATTTGGAAAATAAAAGGTCCTGGAATGGAGTAATCAGTATTTTTTAATCAACAGCATTGTCCTATATTAGTTATAAATAAAGTTGAATTTATTTGTTTTGTTATCTTAGAAAGTCTAACTGATAAAATACTACAATAGGTGACAATGATTGCATTTAGTAGTGTCAACCCTGTGATTATGACCCGTGTATATAGCATAATCCTAGATACACCGTTTGGTGGTGAGCCTGTCAGATGCGGAACGTACATATAAGGTAATATGTAACAGGTGAATATACTATTGGTATTGGTATCGGACTCGACCCGGAACTTCTTAATTATTGGCAATATTAATTACGTGGAAAACAATAGGGCCTAGAGTGGTGTAATTTTTAATCTACACCTTTGTACTATATTAGTTATATATAAAGTTGTATTCTTTGATTCGTCGTTTTTACGTGATGACGGCTGACAAATTGGACCTCGTTATTTTAGTATTATAGATAGTATGCGAAAAGGTTACGTAATCATCAAAATATACTTATTTAAACATTCAAATTTTGAAAAAAGAAGATGTGGTATGATTGCTAATGAGACAACTGTCCACTAGAGACCAATATGACACAGAAATTAACAACTATAGATCACTGCACGGCCTTCAACAATGAGCAAAGCCCATACCGCATAGTTTGGTAAAGGACCAGATTTATATGGCAGATGAAACTGCAGACCTAAAAGCTTTTAAGACATGAATTATCCGTCTATTATGTATCCTGGCGTATAACGCCTTATGTAAAGTTGTATGCACTAAAATCACCAGCATATTATTTTGAAACATAGTTTTGTATTGCTTCTCATAATACTACAGTTGGCAAAATCCTTCACAACAGTTAAACGACCAGTTTGATTTAAATTCACACTGAATATGTTAGTGAAGGTCATAGAAAAATTCTAGATCAATGCTAGGGTACAGCTATATTTCACACAGGGGCTAAGTACTAAACATGCATACCTTGTTTAACCTTTTCTGTTCCAACTACACATGATATAGACTCTAGAATTTTTGGAATATATGCTTTAATCTAAAAAATAATACCAAATAGTTCAATAAAATAATTAGATGTATATTACAATGTAGTCAAGAAGTGAGTACTGTAATTGTACTTATTTTCACGAATTTCTCGGTTGGGTTATTATCGCGAAAATAAATACACGCGAATCTAAATCAAACCTTTAAACTAAAGGTCAATAATTATAAAATCGCGAAAATAAATACCCGCGAACGTGTTTGAAATACACAATTCGCGAAAATAAGTACCCGCGAAAAAAGTACAGTATTTTCTTTTTCTCCTTCTGCACAAAGTTACCGTGTCAAGTTGAATAAAAGAACACAATTCCAATGAACCTAGAGACACAATCTTTATTTTTACAAACAGAAACAGTACATTATTCTTTGTTTGACCCTTTGAAGCAAAACAAAAACAAAAATGCAATCAGCTAAAACAAACAAGAGGACATTTTTTCTTATAACTTCAAGTAGATACAGTAATCTCCCATTGTAAATGTACACAATATTTCATGTCAATATTTTTGTATTAAGACATAAAACATTAGTGGATATGTTACCAAACATCAAAATAATGCTTTTGTTTATCCTTTTAGTATTTCGTACTGCACATTTTGGAAACAGCTTGATATAAGTAGAGGCTCCAAGGAGCTTGTGTCGTTCATCTGATATTTTTATTTACAATTTATGCATGAAAAATGCAACCGTTTAATTTTTGCTTCAGTTTCAGAGATAAAAGCAAAACACTGCATTTAACCTCTCTGTTATATGTTGCCAGCCATGGCGGCCACCTTGGTTGGCTGGCCGGGTCAAAGGACACATTTTTATACGACCGCAAATTTTTGCGTTCGTATATTGTTATCACGTCGTCGTCGTCAGCGTCGTCCGAAGACGGATTGTTTCCGGATAATAACTTTAGTATAAATGAATAGAAATAAATAAAATTTTAAAACAATGTTTATAACCACAAAAGGAAGTTTGGGATTGATTTTGGGAGTAATGGTCCCTAAGGTTTAGGAATTAAAGGCTCACAGGGGATCAAAACAAGCATTTATCTAGTGTCAACTCAATAAGTTATGTATAAGTATTTCAATTGTTCTGAAATTGTACTACAATGTTTAATACCATAAGTAGAATGTTGGGATATATTTTAAGTGTTATGGGGCAAACGGTTTAGGAATAAACGGCAAAAAAAAGCATTTTTGTAGTTTCAAGACAATAAATTGGAGTTATCTTTCTTTGTCCAGAATGGTTGTTGAATCACCTAAAACCAATGCTTTATGAAATCTTCTTTGAAAATTGGAGTTATCTTTCTTTGTCCAGAATAATAGATGAATCAGCTTAAATCAATGCTATATACAATACACAATGCAATATTCACCTTTACTACCAACTGATAAATTAAAGCAATCTTTACCATTCAGTGATTACAAGCACTTTGATTACCATTCTAGAATTATGCCCCTTTACAAGTGGAACCAGGTGCTTCGCAGGGCGCAGCTTTATACGACCGCAGAGGTCGAACCCTGAACAGTTGGGGCAAGTATGGACAAAACATTCAAGCGTGATACAGCTCTGAATTTGGATTGTGATCAAATTTTTTACATTACATGTTTTTTTTTACACAAAACAAATGTCAAGATTTTACAAATCAATTAAAGATTTCTTCTTCAAACTTTTTAAATCTAAAATTAAATAGTTGATCATGACACAGCATAGGTTTCTGACACAGAACGAATGTGGTCTAATGTTCAAAATTTACAAAAATTTACAAAATTTATGAAAATTGTTCAAAATTGACTATAAAGGGCTGCAATTCCTTAAGGGGTCAACTGACCATTTTTGTCATGTTGACTTATTTGTAGATCTTACTTTGCTGATCATTATTGATGTGTACAGTTTAAGTCTATCTATAATAATGTTCAAGATATTAACCAACCAGATGCTCCGCAGGGCGCAGCTTTATACGACCGCAGAGGTTGAACCCTGAACGGTTGAGGCAAGTATGGACACAACATTCAAGCTGGATTCAGCTCTAAATTTGGATTTTGATTGAATAGTTGACACATCATAGGTTTCGGACACAGAATGAATGTGGTCTAATGAACTTAAACTTTGTTTGCCTTTGAGCAATTCACTATGCTGTTGAATATTAATCCTCTCAAAAAAATGTTTGAAGAAATTTTCTTTTTATTTATGAAATCTGAAATGAGAAAAATTTAAACCCCCCCCCCTTTTTCACATCCCCGTTTCCCTTTTTCAAAAACTGATATCAATTCAAATTTCTAATGGAGTTTGCAACAATAACTACTCTTTTAAATACATCATAAAATATTAAAATGTAAAATAAAGTGCTTGTTATCACTGAATGGTAAAGATTGGTTGGTAGTAAAAGTGAATATACATTGTTTATTGTATAAAACAATAAAAAAAACTTCATCAGCAACATTTTATATAAATTTCCAATGAAGTTATTTACATAAAGTTATTGGCAAATAAAAATAGAAAATGACATCATAGTCATGTCTGGCAAATGTCCAACATACATTATTTAAAAACATTTTAGATAAGATAAGGAAAAAAAGCTTCATCAGCAACATTTTATATTGGCAAATTTCCAATGAAGTTATTTACATAAAGTTATTGGCAAATAAAAATAGAAAATGACATTATAGTCATGTCTGGCAAATTTCCAACATATATTATCAACTACTATTCTATACAAAGAAAGATAACTCCAATTGAAAATTAATTGCTATTGCACAATATTGTGCAATTAGATATTTCTTGCTATTGTGCAATACTGTGCAATAGAAAATTTCTTGCTATTGCACAATACTTGATATGGAATCCTGATTTGGACCAACTTGAAAACTTGGCCCATAATCAAAAATCAAAGTACATATTTAGATATAGCATATCAAATAAGCCCAAGAATTTATTTTTTTTTTTAAATCAAACTTAGTTTCATTTTCGACCCTTCGGACCTTAATGTAGACCAATTTGAAAACTGGACCAAAAATTAAGAATCTACATACACAGTTAAATTTGGCATATCAAAGAACCCATTTATTCAATTTTTGATGAAATCAAACAAAGTTTAATTTTGGACCCCCATTTGGACCAACTTGAAAACTAGGCCAATAATTAAAAATCTAAGTACATTTTTAAATTCAGCATATCAAAGAACCCCAAGGATTCAATTTTTGTTAAAATCAAACTAAGTTTAATTTTGGACCCTTTGGACCTTAATGTAGACCAATTTGAAAATCGGGACCAAAAATTAAGAATCTACATACATAGTTAGATTCGGCATATCAAAGAACCCCAATTATTTAATTTTTGATGAAATCACACAAAGTTCAATTTTGGACCCTTTGGGCCCCTTATTCATAAACTGTTAGGACCAAAACTCCCAAAATCAAACCCAACCTTCCTTTTATGGTCATAAACCTTGTGTTTAAATTTCATAGATTTCTATTTACTTATACTAAAGTTGTTGTGCAAAAACCAAAAATAATGCTTATTTGGGCCCCTTTTTGGCCCCTAATTCATAAACTGTTGTGACCTCAACTCCAAAAATCAATACCAACCTTCCTTTTGTGGTCATAAACCTTGTGTTAAAATTTCATTGATTTCTATTCACTTTTACTAAAGTAAGAGTGCGAAAACTAAAAGTATTCGGACGACGACAACGACGACGACGACGACGACGACGCAGACGCAGACGACGACGACGACATGATAGCAATATACGACCAAAAAATTAAAATTTTTGCGGTCGTATAAAAAGGGAAGAATTTATTCGTTTCTGTTCTCTTAACTTAAGTTTGTCTCAACTCAATTTAATGAAACGTGTATATACTGCTTATTACCTCTAAACTCAGTTTAAGTTCAACTTTTGGCAGCTTCACTTTTCTTGAGTTATGTCCCTTTATAACGTTATATGCTAGCGGGTGAATCATCTGTGTCCCTTTGGACACATTCCCCATTTACTTTTTTAGAAGTTACTATTAATTAATATTAATTTTAACCATGACTGTATAACATTTTATATTTTAATACTTTATGATGTATTTAAATGAGAAGTAATTGTTGCAAACTCCATTAGAAATTAGAATTGAGATCATTTTTGGAATAAGGGAAAGGGGGAGGTGAAAGATAAATTGTGGGGGGGTGGGGGGGGGGGGTAAATTTTTCTCATTTTCTTTTGGAGAGGATTATTACTCAACAGCATAGCCAGTGAATTGCTGAAAAGCAGAACAAATCTTTTAAGTTCATTAGACCACATTCATCCTGTGTCAGAAACCTATGTGTGTCAACTATTTAATCACAATCCAAATTCAGAGCTGAATCCAGCTTAAATGTTGTGTCCATACTTGCCCCAACCGTTCAGGGTTCAACCTCTGCGGTTGTATAAAGCTGCACCCTGCGGAGCATCTGGTTGATATTGAAATAAAATTTAATACATAAAATTTCAAACAGGAGGTGGTGGAGACTCCCCCTATATTTGTTTTGATTTATTGTACCATACAAGAATATATTTGGTTGAGGGGTTAGGATCTTGACCGTTTATAATAGATATAGGAAGATGTGGTGTGAGTGCCAATGAGACAACTCTCCATCCAAATAACAATTTTAAAAAAGTAAACCATTATAGGTCAATGTTCTCAAACAGGAGGGGTTGAAGTTGACCCCCAGGGATTCCCCGTATACTGTGGATTCGTGGTTTTGCCAATATCTGTATACAAAGCCTGTTAAAACTATCTTATTCGTTGAGCATTTGACTTCCGTTGGTTCATCTGTACCCACAAAACACACGACAATTGATATCAAACGAATAATAATGAATCAACAGTATTTCATTTGATTTTTTATATCGTCCCCTTCATGAATATATATGGTTTGGGGTGGAGATCTCGACCAATGGACTAAGATTTTATTTTTTTTAATTTCTAAAGACTTTAACTTGAAAACAGTGATTGATAGACACATGCGGTCTTAAGTAATGATAACAGGACAATAAAACAAATGAAATAAGTTATAGACATAGGGTTCTAAAGTAAACCCCTCTCTTCTTTATGACTTTCATAATACTCCTTAATAGACCACAATACGCAAACGAAAGATAAAAGGGAAGGGGATTGTAGTTACGACGTAAGGAACATTTCCGATATCATTTGTGAAACGGTTATTCCATAACGGTCAACCAACTCGTGATGGCGTCCGTAAAATTTACGAAGGGATGATTTCAACTTCACCATTTGGAACTCTTTGTTTAATAGCTCCCTTGTGAGCAGCAACCCTCTATCAAGAAAATTATGATAGGAAATGCAAGCACGTGAATATCTTATCAGTTGGGAGATATATATATATATATAAGGTACCAGGATTATAATTTAGTACGCCAGACGCGCGTTTCCTCTACATAAGACTCATCAGTGACGCTCATATCAAAATATTTATTAAGCCAAACAAGTAAAAAGTTGAAGAGCATTGAGGATCCAAAATTCCAAAAAGTTGTGCCAAATACGGCTAAGGTAATCTATGCCTAGGATAAGAAAATGCTTAGTTTTTTTCGAAAAATTCAAAGTTTTGTTAACAGGAAATTTGTAAATATGACCACATTATTGATATTCATGTCAACACCGAAGTGTTGACTACCGGGCTGGTGATTAAACTATCAATTCAGGGTTTTCAACACAGCAATGTGTTCATGTGATTCGTCTGTAAATTTAAGGGAAAATAGATCGTAACCTGACGAACACTGTTACCCCAGTCAGATTTGCACTTAATGGTTTAGTTTAAGAGATATAAGTAAAAAAAAACTGCATTTTACTCATATGGTATATTTTCAGCCATGTCGGCCATGTTGGTTGACAAGCGGGTCATCGGACACATTAAAAAAAAAAAAGTTAACGGACGACGACACAAAGTGAAGAAAAAACTGCTTTTTTACCCTTTGTAGGAAAAAACTGAGTACCATTCTGTTTTAAAATTTCCTTTCTATACTAGGATATTCTCGCGTAATGGTGTTTTTGAAGTAACGTGACGCTCAAATAGATATGTCTGAATGTTCAGGGGAAAACGTTAAATACAGCACATGTGTATTGATCATAGAAACACAATAACTATTGGTTTTATTTTTTACAGGTCATTGATGTCGGACCATCTATGCATTTTTCAGACCCATGTTAACGGGAGTTATATTTAAATGCATGATTATTATTTTGATTGTAGGATTTTATTAATATTTAAGAACTTTAATTTCGCTATTAGGAGGACCACACGTGTATTCATAGTGCTAACCAAGATATATGTTTTTGATTCATTTTACAAGTAAACTATTGTCTAACCGCTGATCACAAATCTTCATTCATTGCATGCACACAAAAAAAGCACAGTTGCTTGAAGTACTTTTATCAAAATGTTTATCGATTAACTTCAGAAAATATATGACTTGGAGCAAAGTTTTGCATTGGTGGATTTCTATTTCAGAAAGTACACTGTACATAAGAATGAATAGCATTTTTAAAGTGACATATACGGGACTGAAGTCAATTTTCTTTTCACAGAACTAAAATAAAAACAGTTGGGAAAAGGCGATGGAGTAGTAGTGGTATGATACATTTACAACATGATCAGGTTAAGAGTTTTAAGTTTCAATTAGTAATTTGTTGAGTTCACCATTTCAGAGGTATTGGCCCTGTAATGAAATGTTACGTATCATTCTGACAAACATTTTCCAGTAACGAATTGTCACCACAAAACATTTTGGTTAAGATGTTAGTCGATACCTATAAATCTTTCTGGGAAGAAATCACATAAAGTGTAAATTATATTTCACTTAGTTTAAATACAAAAACGGAAATATTCTTCATATGAGTCTCCAGATATCTTCAGTCAAAATTAAAGAACCTTTGTAAGCACGCTCACATTGCCCACGCCCCCATATTGTCACTGGACAATCAAATCTCACCAGATTTTTAAGTTCTAAGACTCATAACTCTACAAATGTCAACTGATAAAAAAGTTCATGTGGATATGCACATTTACATATTATGTCATTATTAACTACAAAGTTTTATGAAATTCTGTTGTGGGGTTTCAGAGGAGAAGCAATTACAAACGGTTAATGTTGCAGTACTACATTTTGGACAAAAGTTCAAAGGGGCATATATTACTCCTAGAAAAAAATATTTAATCATAATTTCCTGTTGATATGCACATCTACATAGTTTATCCTTGTTATCTACAAAGTTTCATGAAATTCTGTTTGGTAGTCTAAGAGGAGTTGCGATGACACACTTTTACGTAGTATAAAGAGGCAAAATAATTCCAAAAGGGCGCAACTCTTAGAAAAAAAATTGAACCATAATGTGAATGTACATAGTTGCATGAAGTTCTGTTGTGTGATTTCAGAGAAGTTGCCATGACAAACAGTTGCAGTAGTATATTTAGTCAAACATGTTCCAAGGGGCTTAACTCCTAGAAAAATAAATTGCTTAGATGAGCGCAGCTAGATACGACCGCAGATGTCCAACCCTGAACAGCTGAGTCACAAATGGACACAATATTCGAGCTTGATAAAGGTCTGACTTTGGATTGTAATTAAATATTTGACACATAATAGGTTTCTGACACAAGACAACTGTAGAAACTTAGAATTGGTTATATGATTTGTTTGCCTTTGTGCAATACACTATGCTGTTGCGAATTGCCCCCCCCCCTCTTCTCATTAAAAAACGTTTTCTGTTAAATTTCTAAAAATTTCTAAAATTTGAAATGAGAATAAATTGCCCCCCCCCCCTTTTTCTTTTTTACCCCTCCACCACAACTTTTCCACCAAGAACAAATATATGGTCATAATCTTAATTCTTAATTCAAATTTACAATGGAGTTTGCAACCATAATTACCCATTTAAATACATCATAAAAGTCTTAAAATAGAAAATGACATAGCTAAAAATTAATATTCTTCTAAAATATTATTTACAAAAATATGTCAATTTTAATAATACACTTATCTTAACTGATAAACCCGCGATTATACTGTATCCATCAACAACAAATGATATAAAAACAGCTGTTTCTTTTATAAAACAGTCAATTGGACATGCTTTCATACTATATATGCGCTTGAATTTTTACTTGATAACATCTTCGATCGCTTTGGAGATTCCGTATATCGTCAAGTTATTGGAATTCCAATGGGGACTAACTGTGCACCACTTATTGCTGACCTGTTTTTGTATTGTTATGAGTTACAATTTATGACTAAAATTAGCAAAGACCCATCGAAACAACATTGATACAAAAATTTATCAATACTTTTAGATATTTGGATGACATATTGGCCCTCAATAATGACGACTTCAGTATGTATACTAAAGAAATTTATCCTGTTGAACTTACTTTAAATAAAGCTAATACTAACCATGACTACTGCCCTTTCCTTTCCTCGATCTTTATCATTAACGGGAAGCTTAATACAAAAATTTATGATAAAAGAGATGATTTTTCATTTCCTTAGTCGTTAATTATCCATTTTTAGATGGTAAAGTTCCCTTGTCGCCATCTTATGGTGTTTATACATCTCAACTTGTACGATTCGCTCGTGTATTTTACAACGTATTACATTTAGCGAGAGAAATTTATGTATTACTGAAAAATTATTACACCAACGTTTTCGATATCACAAACTAGTCAAAACATTTACTAAATTTTATCATCGGTAGATATAATTTGTAAATATAACACAACATGCAGACATCTTGTACGTGTAGGTTTTTCACATCCAATCTTTTATGGTAATATTCTTAACAAAGCACAAAAATGTAAGTATTCACCTCAAAAGCTTACAAAACCTTTAAACAGACTTATCAAGAAGGGATATCGTTACGATACTGTTGTCAGGTCATTAAAGATTGCATATTTTTGGCTTTAATATTGATACACTTATAGGGTCTTTGCATCGGAACTAAACACATTTATTAAAAAAAAAACAGTTGTTGGAATGGCACGGGTTATGTTCTTCTCATATATTTTATGATAGTATGATACTAAACCCCTAACGGGAAGGATTGTGCCTGATATTCATATGATGAAGACATAATCTTTCAATGAGTTTAATTGAGGTCTGGAGCTGGCATGTCAGTTAACTTCTAGTAGTCTGTTGTTATTTATGTATTATTGTCATTTTATTTATTTTCTTTTTTTACATCTTCTGACATCGGACTCAGACTTCTCTTGAACTGAATTTTAATGTGCGTATTGTTATGCGTTTACTTCTCTACATTGGCTAGAGGTATAGGGGGAGGGTTGAGATCTCAAAAACATGTTTAACCCCGGCGCAATTTTGCGCATGTCCCAAGTCAGGAGCCTCTGGCCTTTGTTAGTCTTGTATGATTTTTAATTTTAGTTTCTTGTGTATAATTCGGAGTTAAGTATGACGTCCATTATCACTGAACTAGTATAAGGGGCCAGCTGAAGGACGCCTACGGGTGCGGGAGTTTCTAGCTACATTGAAGACCCATTGGTGGTCTTCGGCTGTTGTCTGCTCTATGGTCGGGTTGTTGTCGCTTTGACACATTCCCCATTTCCTTTCTCAATTTTATTAATATTACAACTGAGGAAAGGAGACCTATAACTGTTCTTAACATGTATTCTACTATTGTTGAGTTTTTCTTATGTTTGTTCTTTCTATGTATATGCTTTGACCAAAATTAGTTTTTGTTTGTTTCGGAAATAAAAAAAATTACTTAATCTATAATTTCAAAATTATAACTTCTAAAAAAAAATTGACAGCTTATCATCTCAAGACAATACAACATTTATGTGTTTTTGTTTGTTTCGGAAATAAAAAAATTTACCTAATCTATAATTTCAAAATTATGACTTAATAAATTGACAGATTATCAACACAAGACAATACAATATTTATGTATACATAATTTAAAAGCGGTGTAAGGAGGTAATCAAACATTGTACTTAAGTATAATTTTGTGATTGTATTACCTCTCTTACACTGCTTTTAAATTGTCAATTAACCAAGAAACCCTTGTTTATAACCCTTTTTAACCTCTATTTCCTAAATGGTTTGAGCAATAACACCCAAAGTCAATCATAACCATCCCTTTGTGATATGGAAACTTGTGGTATAATTTCAGAGAGATCCATACAATTAAACACAAGTTATTGTCCGGAAACTAGAAAAATGCCTTTTTGGGTCTCTTTTTGGCCCCTAATCCCAAAACTGTTAGGACCATAATCAAAAAAATCAATTCAAACCTTCATGTTGTGTTTATGAAGCTTGTATTACAATTTCATAGATTACTTTTCACTAATACTAAAGTTATTGTTCGTAAACCAACTTCTTCAGGCGACGCGGACGACGACAACGACGTGATACCAACATACGGCCACATTTGTTTTTCGGTGGTATTAAAATTGAAGCATAGTTTTCTGTCGATATGCACATCTACATAGTATGTCATTTTAAGCTAAAAATGTTCATGACATTCTGTTGTGTGGTTTCAGACGAGTTGCGATGACATACTGTTTCAGTAGTAAATTGAGGTAAATACGTTCAAAAGGGCGTAACTCATAGAAACTAGAGGCTCTAAAGAGCCTGTGTCCCTCACCTTGGTCTAAGTGAATTTTAAACAAAGGAAGAAGATGGATACATGACAAAATTGTGTTTTGGTGATGGTGATGTGTTTGTACATCTTACTTTACTGAACATTCTTGCTGCTTACAATTATCTCTATCTATAATGAACTTGGCCCAGTAGTTTCAGTGGAAAATGTTAGTAAAAATTTACAAATTGACTATAAAAGGCAATTACTCCTTCGAGGGTCAACTGACCATTCCGGTCATGTTGACTTATTTGTAAATCTTACTTTGCTGAACATTATTGCAGTTTACAGTTTATCTCTATCTATAATAATATTCAAGATAATAACCAACCAGATGCTCCGCAGGGCGCAGCTTTATACGACGGCAGAGGTTGAACCCTGAACGGTTGGGGCAATTGTATAAACGGTATGGACACAACATTCATGCTGGATACAGCTCTAAATTTGGGTTGTGATTAAATAGTTGACACAGCATAGTTTTCTGACACAGAATGAATGTGGTCTAATGAACTTAAAATGTTTGTTTTGCCTTTGAGCAATTCACTATGCAGTTGAATATTAATCCTCTCTAAAAAAATAGAAGAAATAGCAATAACTACTCATTTAAATACATCATAAAATATTAAAATGTAAAAAAAGTGCTTGTTATTACTGAATGGACTAATGAACTTAAATTTTTTTTTTTTGCCTTTGAGCAATTCACTATGCTGTTAAATATTAATCCTCTCAAAAAAATGTTTAAAGAAATTTTTATTTATGAAATCTGAAATGAGAAAAATTTACCCCCCCCCCCCCCCCCCCCCCTTCCCCATTTTTTTCACATCCCCTTTTCCCTTTTTCCAAAACTGGTCTCATTTCAAATTTCTAATGGAGTTTGCAACAATAACTACTCATTTAAGTACATCATAAAATATTAAAATGTAAAAAAGGTGCTTGTTATCACTGAATGGTAAAGATTGTTTTAATTTATCAGTTGGTAATAAAAGTGAATATATATTGTATAAATCAATGATTTATGTTGACTCAACTACTATTCTGGACAAAGAAAGATAACTCCAAACAATTGAAAATTTCTTGCTATTGCACAATAGTGTGCAATTAGATATTTCTGGGTATTGCACAATACTGTGCAATTGAAAATATTTGCTATTGCACAATACTGTGCAATTGAAGATTTCTTGCTATTGTGCAATACTGAGCAATTGAAAATTTCTTGCTATTGCACAATACTGTGCAATTGAAGATTTCTTGCTATTGCTGAATACTGTGCAATTGAAAATTTCTTGCTATTGCACAATACTTAATATAATACTTTTGGATCCTGATTTGAACCAACTTGAAAACTGGGCCCATAAACAAAAATCTAAGTACATTTTTAGATTCAACATATTAAAGAACCCCAAGGATTCAATTTTTGCTAAAATCAAACTAAGTTTAATTTTGGACCCTTTGGACCTTAATGTAGACTTATTTGAAAACGGGACAAAAAATTAAGTATCTACATACACAGTTAGATTTAGCATATCAAAAAACCCCAATTATTCAATTTTTGATGAAATCAAACAAAGTTTAATTTTTGAACCCCGATTTGGACCAACTTGAAAACTGGGCCAATAATCAAAAATCTACGTACATTTTTAGATTCAACATATTAAAGAACCCCAAGGATTCAATTTTTGTTAAAATCAAACTAAGTTTAATTTTGGACCCTTTGGACCTTAATGTAGACCAATTTGAAAACGGGACAAAAAATTAAGAATCTACATACACAGTTAGATTTAGCATATCATAAAACCCCAATTATTCAGTTTTTGATGAAATCAAACAAAGTTTAATTTTTGAACCCCGATTTGGACCAACTTGAAAACTGGGCCAATAATCAAAAATCTACGTACATTTTTAGATTCAACATATTAAAGAACCCCAAGGATTCAATTTTTGTTAAAATCAAACTAAGTTTAATTTTGGACCCTTTGGACCTTAATGTAGACCAATTTGAAAACGGGACCAAAAATTAAGAATCTACATACACAGTTAGATTTAGCATATCAAAGAACTCCAATTATTCAATTTTTGATGAAATCAATCAAAGTTCAATTTTGGACCCTTTGGGCACCTTATTCCTAAACTGTTGGGACCAAAACTCTCAAAATCAAACCCAACCGTCCTTGACTGGTCATAAACCTTGTGTTAAAATTTCATAGATTTCTATTTACTTATACTTAAGTTATGGTGCGAAAACCAAGAATAATGCTTATTTGGGCCCTTTTTTGGCCCAATTCCTAAACTGTTCGAACCAAAACTCTAAAAATCAATCCCAACCTTCCTATTGTGGTCATAAACCTTGTGTCAAAATTTCATAGATTTCTATTCACTTAAACTAAAGTTATAGTGCGAAAACCAAGAAAATGCTTATTTGGGCCCTTTTTGGCCCCTAATTCCTAAAAAGTTGGGACCAAAACTCCCAAAATCAATCCCAACCTTTCTTTTGAGGTCATTAACCTTGTGTCAAAATTTCATCGATTTCTATTCACTTTTACTAAAGTTAGAGTGAGAAAACTAAAAGTATTCGGACGACGACGACGCCGACGCCAACGTGATAGCAATATACGACGAAAAATAAAAATTTGCGGTCGTATAAAAACAGCAAAATATCCTTAAAATTACCAATTCAGGGGCAGCAACCCAACAACGGGTTGTCCGATTCATCTGAAAATTTTAGGACAGATAGATCTTGACCTGATAAACAAATTTTATTCAATGTCAGATTTGCTCTAAATGCTTTGGATTTTGAGTTATAAGCCAAAAACTGCATTTTACCCCTTTGTTCTATTTTTAGCCGTGGCAGCCATCTTGGTTGGATGGCCGGGTCACCGGACACAATTTTTAAACTAGATATCCCAAAGATGATTGTGGCCAAGTTTGGATTAATTTGGCCCAGTAATTTCAGAGGAGAATATTTTTGTAAAAGATTACTAAGATTTACGAAAAATGGTTAACAAGAGGCTGTCACAACGAAATCAAACCGGATTTATTAACATTTATTTGTGTCCTGGCAATATCACAAGAACCATTACTGATGAATGGTGATAGTGAAAATCGTCAATATCAAATTTGACCTCCATTTTGTCATCAGTATCAACATATTAAAATTTGAAAAGCTTAGATTGAATGGTTCATGAGTAAATGCAACAACGTGAATGGAAACTCCATTTTACGATCTTTCAAGAACCATAACTCCTGAACGGTAAAAATCAAAATCGTCATTATTGAACTTGACCTTGATTTTGTCATCAGTAACAACATATTAAAATTTCAAAAGCTTTGGTAAAATGGTTCATGAGAAAATGCACGGACACGACGGGAAACACCATTTCTCAATCTTTCAAGAACCACAACTCCTGAACGGTAAAAGTCAAAATCGTCATTATTGAACTTGACCTCCATTCTGTCATCAGTAACAACATATTAAAATTTGGGAAGCTTTGGTAGAACAGTTCATGCGTAAATGCACGGACACGACTGGAAACTCCATTTTTCAATCTTTCAAGAACCATAACTCCTGAACGGTAAAAGTCAAAATCGTCATTATTGAACTTGACCTCCATTCTGTCATCAGTAACAACATATTAAAATTTGGGAAGCTTTGGTAGAACAGTTCATGCGTAAATGCACGGACACGACTGGAAACTCCATTTTTCAATCTTTCAAGAACCATAACTCCTGAACGGTAAAAGTCAAAATCGCCATTATTGAACTTGACCTTCGTATAGTTGTCAGTAATAACATATTAAAATTTTAAAAGCTTTGGTTGAACGGTTCATGAGTTAATGCAGGGACAACATTTGATTGCCGCCCGCCGTACATCCCCAAATCAATAACCGACATTTTTGTCACAAAAATCAGGTTAAAAATTGACTATAAAGGGCAATAATTCCTATCGGGATCAACTGACCATTTCGGTCATGTTGACTTATTTGTAAATATTACTTTGTTGAACTTCATTGCTGTTTATAGTTTATCTCTATCTATAATAATATTCAAGATAATTACCAACTAGAGGCACCTTGGTCTATGTGCATATTAACAATGGACACAGATGAATTCATGACAAAATGGTGTTTTGGTGATGGTGATCATGTGTTTGTAGATCTTTCTTTACTAAACATACTTATTGCTACAATTATCTCTATCTATAATGAACTTGGCCCAGTAATTACAGTGGAAAATATTTCCGAAAAATTTACAAAAATTAACAAAAATTTATGAAAATTGTTAACAATTGATTATAAAGGACAATAACTCCTTAAGGGGTCAATTGACAATTTTGGTCATGTCGACTTATTTGTAGATCTTATTTTGCTTAACATTATTGCTCTTTACAGTTTATCTCTATCTATAATAATATTCAAGATAATAACCAAAATCTGCAAAATTTCCTTAAAATTACTAATTTGTGGGCAGCAACCCAACAATAGGTTGTCCGATTTGTCTGAAAATTTCAGGGCAGATATATTTTCACTTGATGAACAAATTTACCACTGTCAGATATGCTCTAAATGCTTTGGTTTTTGAGTTATAATCCAAAAACTGCATTTTACACCGACACATTTTTTAAACTAGACACCCAAAAGATGATTGTTGCCAAGTTTGGATTAATTTGGCCCAGTAGTTTCAGAGGAGAAGATTTTTGTAAAAGTTAACGACGACGGACGACGGACCCAAAGTGATGGGAAAAGCTCACTTGGCCCTGTGGGCCAGGTGAGCTAAAAAGTGAATTGTAATTTGCTGTCATTATGCACATTTACATAGTATTTCCTTATAATCTACAAAGTTTCATGAAATTCTGCTGTGTGATTTCAGAGAAGTTGTGATGAAAAACCGTTGCTGTAGTGGTTTGAGGCAAATATGTTCAAAGAGACGTAACTCCAAGAAAAAAATTAAATTGTAATTTCCTGTCGATACGCACAACTTCATAGTATGTTCTTATTATCTAGAAAGTTTCATGAAATTCTGTTGTGTGGTTTCAGAGAAATTGCGATGACAAACTGTTGTAGTAGTATATTGAGGTAAACAAGTTCAAATCTGTAACAAACATAAACTTTTAGCTACTTCTTTACAAGCAGAACCAAACACAATGAAAGTCCCAACTATGTACTGGCTTCCGAAGCTGCACAAAAAACCTTACAAATATAGATTTATTTCATCTTCCAGCCATTGTTCAACTACTAAATTGTCTGTTTTACTTACTAGTACACTTGGTACAATTAAAAACCTGATAATAAATTGTTCAAATAAGGCCTTTGAAAATAGTGGAATTAATTACTTTTGGAGTGTCAAAAACTCGTTGGAAGTACTTGATAAATTGCATGCATATATTGGTGATTTTGAATCTGTTCAAAGTTTTGATTTTTCTACCCTATATACCACTTTAGCTCATATTCTTATTAAGAAAAAATTCACATCCCTAATTAACTGGGCATTTAAAAAGTCGGAATGCGAGTACATATGTTCAAACTCTTTTAGATCATTTTTTAGTAGCAATAAACAAAAGAACTATGTCAATTGGACATGCTTTGATACTATTTATGCACTTGAATTTTTACTTGATAACATTTTTGTTCGCTTTGGAGATTCCGTATATCGTCAAGTTATTGGAATTCCAATGGGGACTAACTGTGCACCACTTATTGCGGACCTGTTTTTGTATTGTTATGAGTTACAATTTATGACTAAAATTAGCAAAGACCCATCAAAACAACATTTGATACAAAAATTTAACAATACTTTTAGATATTTGGATGATATATTGGCTCTAAATAATGACGACTTCAGTATGTATACTAAAGAAATTTATCCTGTAGAACTTACTTTAAATAAAGCTAATGATAACAATGACCACTGCCCTTTCCTCGATCTTGATATCTATATCATAAACGGGAAGCTTAATACAAAAATTTATGATAAAAGAGATGATTTTTCATTTCCTATTGTTAATTATCCATTTTTAGATGGTGACGTTCCCTTGTCACCATCTTGTGGTGTTTATATATCTCAACTTGTACGATTCGCTCGTGTATGTAACAATGTATTAGATTTTAGCGAGAGAAATTTATGTATTACTGAAAAATTATTACACCAGGGTTTTCGATATCACAAACTGGTCAAAACATTTACTAAATTTTATCACCGGTATAAGGAAATAATTCGTAAATATAACTCAACATGCAGACATCTTATACGTTCAGGTATTTCACATCCAAAATTTTATGGAAATATTCTTTATAAAGCACAAAAATGTCAGTATTCTCCTCAGAAACTAACAAAACCTTTAAATAGACTTATTAAAAGGGGATATAGTTACGATACTGTTGTCAGGTCATTAAAGATTGCATATTTTGGCTTTAACATTGATTCACTGATAGGGTCTTTGCATCGGAACTAAACACATTTATTTCTGAAAAAAACAGTTGTTGGCATGACACGGGTTATGTTCTTCTCATATATTTTATGATAGTATGATACTAAACCCCTAACGGGAGGGATTGTACCTGATATTCATATGATGAAGACATAATCTTTCAATCAGTTTAATTGAGGTCTGGAGCTGGCTTGTCAGTTAACTGCTAGTAGTCTGTTGTTATTTATGTATTATTGTCATTTTATTTATTTTCTTTTGTTACATCTTTTGACATCAGACTCGGACTTCTCTTGAACTGAATTTTAATGTGCGTATTGTTATTCTTTTACTTTTCTACATTGGCTAGAGGTATAGGGGGAGGGTTGAGATCTCATAAACATGTTTAACCCCGCCGCAATTTTGCGCCTGTCCCAAGTCAGGAGCCTCTGGCCTTTGTTAGTCTTGTATGATTTTAAATTTTAGTTTCTTGTGTATAATTCGGAGTTTAGTATGGCGTCCATTATCACTGTACTATTATGCATATTTTAGGGGCCAGCTGATGGACACCTACGGGTGCGGGAATCCTCGCTACATTGAAGACCCATTGGTTGACTTCGGCTGTTGTTTGCTCTATGGTCGGGTGGTTGTCGCTTTGACATATTCACCATTTCCTTTCTCAATTTTATCAAAGGGGCATATCTCCTAACAAAAATTGAATCATAATTTCCTGTCGATATCCACATCTACATAATATTTCCTTATAATCTACAAAGTTTCATGAAATTCTGTTGTGATATTTCAGAGAAGTTGTGATGACAAACCGTTGCAGTAGTGTATTGAGACAAATAAGTTCAAAGGGGCGTAAATCCTAGAAAAAAATGGAATCGTAATTTCCTGTCGAAATTCACATCTAAATAGTCTTTTCTTATTATCTAGAAAGATTCATGAAATTCTGTGGTCAGGTTTCAGAGGAGTTGAGATGACAAACTGTTGCAGTAGTATTTTGAGATAAATAAGTTCAAAGGGGGTGTAACTCCTAGAAAAAAAAATGAATCGTAATTTCCTGTCGATGTGCAGACTAACATAGTATTTCCTTATAATCTACAAAGTTTCAAGAAATTTTGTTGTGTAATTTCAGAGAAAGAAGGTAAAATATTTTGACCCATCCGTCTGTTTGTCAGTATTGTTCTTGTTACCTCAAATCCTCTGAAACCGCTCAACAGAATTTTATGAAACTTTGTAAATAATAAGAACATACAATGTAGATATGCATATCGACAGGAGCAGCAACCCAACAACGGGCTGTCGAATTCGTCTATAAATTTCAAGGCATATAAATCTAAATCTGATTAACATATTTGCCACCTGTCAGATTTGCTCTAAATGCTTTAGTTTTAGAGATATAAAGCCTAAACCTGCATTTTACTCCTATGTTGTATTTTTAACCATGTCGCAAATGATGGTTGGAAGGCAGGGTCATCGGAAACATTTTTAAACTAGATACCCTAATGATGATTGTGGCGAGGTTTGGTTAAATTTGTCTATGTAGGTTCAGAGGAGAATTTTGTAAAAGATTACAAAAAATGTAAAAAATTGCTGAAAATTGACTTAATAGGGCAATAACTCCTTTAGGGGTCAATTGACAATTTTGGTCATGATTACTTATTTGTAGATCTTAGCTGAACGTTATTGCTGCATACAGATTATCTCTTTCTATTGTTATGATATTGTAATTATTGTATTTATTTATGTTGGCCTGATTTGTATTGTGTGGACTGATAGTTGTTTACAGAATAATTTTAGAAATGATTGGAACTTTCCAGAATGATCCTAATAAAAGATGCATTATATACACTTCTACATTTAACTAGAAACTTCTGTTGTAACTTTCTAGGATGTTCCATTATAGACTGTTCTAGAATCTTCCATGACAAATATATATATATACAGACACTCACTCTTGGACTTTGACTTAGACATTGATAGACATTAATATTCATAGGATTTGGATTGACACTTTTGTTGCCGAACCAATTGTTACCAGTGAACCGGTGGTGGATGTTAAATTACCAGAAGATGATGCTGAATTGTATCCAGCTTGTGTTGTCACTAGGGCGATGGCTAGAAAACAACAAGATGAGGATTTGCAAGAAAACCAGTTTGATTACATGGACCTTTCTGACACTTTCCTAGCCGACATTGAAGGTCCTGGTAGCTCAGAAAAGGCCATAATAAGACCACCTAATGTTAACAAGAATGTTATTATGCCATGGCCAGATATAAACAGCCATTCATTAGACAGAAAGAATTTATCCGAAGAACAAAAAAAAGACCCTGAGGTTCTTCAGCTCCGAAAGAGGGCTCAACCACAGGAGGAAGCAGACAAAGTGGCTGAACGCTATTTCTAGAATCTTCCATGACAAATATATATATACAGACACTAAAGTTAAACTCACTCTTGGACTTAGACATTGATAGACATTAATATTCATAGGATTTGGATTGACACTTTTATTCTACAAACATCATACTGGGTTGTGACCGTAATATTCAGATTGGATTCCAAAAGATATCTGGATACAGATAAAGATAAAAGATTGGACTCATATTTTGACAGTTAAGTTGACAGTAATATTTGTGTAATACTTCTTGTAAACATTTGTATAATAAATCTTGTTAATTTTTATAATTGATTTGTGTCTTTTGTTGGCTACAATTTAAAGGCGATTTCTGGCCGTAACACTATAATAATATTCAAGATAATAACCAACCAAATTTGGTCACAATATGCAAGCTTGATACTGTCTGAATTTGGATTGTGATCAAATTTTTGACATAATATAGGTTTTTGTCACAAAATAAATATGGTCAAAGATCTAACAAATCTATTGCACAATACTGTGCAATTGAAGATTTCTTCTTGAAACTTTTGAAAACAAGCAGTGTAAGGGAGGTAATCAAGTAATCAAATATATATATAACAGGATTCTCTAAATTTTAATTGCATTACCTCCCTTACACTGCTTGTTTTTTCCCCTTTTTTGCTCCTATTGATTAATGATTTGAGCCATAACCCCCATAGCCATCCCTTTGTAGTATGGAAACTTGTGGTCTAATTTCAGAAAGATTTGTACACTTAAACACAAGTTATTGACTGAAACTACAAAAAATGCTTATTTGGGACCCTTTTTTAACCCCTCACTCATTGAAACCCCCCTCCTCCCTTGGAACAAGAACCCCAAAACTCAATTCCAGCCTTTCCTTTGTAGTAAGAAACCTTGTAGTATAATTTCAGAGAGATCCATACACTTAAACCCAAGTTTTTGCCCGTAAACTAGAAAAATGCTTCTTTTTGGCCCCTTATTCCCAAATGTTCAGGGATATTAACCCAAAACTGAATCAAAGCCTTCCCTTCGTTATATGGAACCTAGTGGTACAATGTCAGAGAGACCCATACAAGTATACACAAGTTATTGTCCCAAAACTACAAAAATGCTTGTTTTTGGTCCCTTTTTGGCCCTTAATTGCTAGACTGCTTGCCCTAAAACCCTTAAATCAAATCCTGACCTTCTACTTTATTGTTTGAACATTGTGGTACAATATCAGAGCAATTAAAATACTAATACACAACTTATTGTCCTTAAACTAGATAAATGCTTGTTTTTGGCCCCTTTGGGCACCTAATTTCTAAACTGTTAGAACCATAACCCCCATTTTTGGTTACAAACATTGCGTTAAAATTTTATTGATTTCTATTACTTTATACTTAAGTTATTATCCCGAAACCATTCGTCTTCGGATGACGCTGACGACGACGATGTGATTCAAATAAACACCTAATTTTTTTAATTTTTGCGGTAGTATAAAAACTGCAAACCAGGTGCTCCGCAGGGCGCAGCTTTATACGACCGCAGAGGTCGAACCCTGAACAGTTGGGGCAAGTATGGACAAACATTCAAGCGTGATTCAGCTCTGAATTTGGATTGTGATCAAATTTTTGACATTACATGGGTTTTTTTCACAAAACAAATGTCAAGATTTTACAAATCAATTAAAGATTTCTTCTTCAAACTTTTAAAATCTTAAATTAATTAGTTGACACAGCATAGGTTTCTGACACAAAATGAATGTGGTCTAATGAACTTAAAAGTTTTTTTTTGCCTTTGAGCAATTCACTATGCTGTTGAATATTAATCCTCTCAAAAAAATGTTTGAAGAAATTTTCTTTTTATTTATGAAATCTGAAATGAGAAAAATTAAACCCCCCCCCTTTTTTTCACATCCCCGTTTCCCTTTTTCCAAAACTGATATCAATTCAAATTTCTAATGGAGTTTGCAACAATAACTACTCTTTTAAATACATCATAAAATATTAAAATGTAAAATAAAGTGCTTGTTATCACTGAATGGTAAAGATTGGTTGGTAGTAAAAGTGAATATACATTGTTTATTGTATAAAACAATAAAAAAAACTTAATCAGCAACATTTTATATTGGCAAATTTCCAATGTAGTTATTGGCAAATAGAAATAGAAAATGACATCATAGTCATGTCTGGCAAATGTCCAACATACATTATCTAAAAACATTTTAGATAAGATAAGGAAAAAAAGCTTCATCAGCAACATTTTATATTGGCAAATTTCCAATGAAGTTATTTACATAAAGTTATTGGCAAATAAAAATAGAAAATTACATCATAGTCATGTCTGGCAGATTTCCAACATATATTATCGACTACTATTCTATACAAAAAAAGATAACTCTAATTGAAAATTAATTGCTATTGCACAATATTGTGCAATTAGATATTTCTTGCTATTGTGCAATACTGTGCAATTGAAAATTTCTTGCTATTGCACAATACTTGATATGGAATCCTGATTTGGACCAACTTGAAAACTGGGCCCATAATCAAAAATCAAAGTACATATTTAGATAAAGCATATCAAATAAGCCCAAGAATTTAATTTTTGTTAAAATCAAACTTAGTTTAATTTTGGACCCTTTGGACCTTAATGTAGACCAATTTGAAAACTGGACCAAAAATTAAGAATCTACATACACAGTTAGATTTGGCATATCAAAGAACCCATTTATTCAATTTTTGATGAAATCAAACAAAGTTTAATTTTGGACCCCCATTTGGACCATCTTGAAAACTAGGCCAATAATTAACCAGATGCTCCGCAGGGCGTAGCTTTATACGACCGCAGAGGTTGAACCCTGAACGGTTAGGGCAAGTATGGACACAACATTCAAGCTGGATTCAGCTCTAAATTTGGATTGTGATTAAATAGTTGACACAGCATAGGTTTCTGACACAGAATGAATGTGTTCTAATGAACTTAAAATTTGTGTTTCTCTTAGAGCAATTCACTATGCTGTTGAATATTAATCCTCTCAAAAAAATGTTTGAAGAAATTTTCATTTTTATTTATGAAATTTCAAATGAGAAAAATTGAACCCATTTTTTTTAATCACATCCCCCTTTCCCTTATTCCAAAACTAATCTCAATTAAAATTTCTAATGGAGTTTGCAACAATAACTACTCATTTAAATACATCATAAAATATTAAGATGTAAAAAAACTGCTTGTTATCACTGAATGGTAAAGATTATTTTAATTTATCAGTTGGTAGTAAAAAGTGAATATACATTGTATATTGTATATAACAAAGATTTAAGTTGATTCTGGACAAAGAAAGATAACTCCAATTAAAAAAAAATCTTGCTATTGCACAATATTTTGCAATTAGATATTTCTTGCTTACTATTCTGGACAAAGAAAGATAACTCTAATTAAAAAAAAAATTGCTATTTCACAATATTGTGCAATTAGATATTTCTTGCCATTGCGCAATACTGTGCAATTGAAAAGACTTGCTATTGCACAATACTTAATATAATAATTTTAGATCCTGATTTGGACCAACTTGAAAACTGGGCCCATAATAAAAAATCTAAGTACATGTTTGGATTCAGCATATCAAAGAACCCAAAGAATTCAGTTTTTTTTTAAATCAAACTTAGTTTAATTTTGGACCCTTTGGACCTTAATGTAGACCAATTTGAAAACAGGACCAAAAATGAAGAATCTACATACACAGTTAGATTTGGTATATCAAAGAACCCCATTTATTCAATTTTTGATGAAATCAAACAAAGTTTAATTTTGGACCCCGATTTGGACCAACTTGAAAACTGGGCCAATAATCAAGAATCTAAGTACATTTTTAGATTCAGCATATCAAAGAACCTAACTGATTCATTTTTTGTCAAAATCAAACTAAGGATTAATTTTGGACCCTTTGGACCTTAATGTAGACCAATTTGAAAACGGGACCAAAAGTTAAGAATCTACATACACAGTCATGACAGTTAGATTCAGCATATCAAAGAACCCCAATTATTCAATTTTGATGAAATCAAACAAAAGTTTAATTTTGGACCCTTTGGGCCCCTTATTATGTTGGGACCAAAACTCCCAAAATCAAACCCAACCTTTCTTTTATGGTCATAAACCTTGTGTTTAAATTTCATAGATTTCTATTTACTTATACTAACGTTATGGTGCAAAAACCAAGAAAAATGCTTATTTGGGTCCCTTTTTGGCCCCTAATTCCTAAACTGTTGGGACCTAAACTCCCAAAATCAATACCAACCTTCCTTTTGTAGTCATTAACATTGTGTTTAAATTTCATTGATTTCTATTTACTTAAACTAATGTTATTGTGCGAAAACCAAGAATAATGCTTATTTGGGCCCTTTTTTGGCCCCTAATTCCTAAACTGTTGAGACCAAAACTCCCAAAATCAATCCCAACCGTTCTTTTGTGGTCATAAACCTTGTGTCAAAATTTCATAGATTTCTATTAACTTAAACTAAAGTTATAGTGCGAAAACCAAGAAAATGCTTATTTGGGCCCTTTTTGGCCCCTAATTCCTAAAATGTTGGGACCAAAACTCCCAAAATCAATACCAACCTTCCTTTTGTGGTCATAAACCTTGTGTTAAAATTTCATAGATTTCCATTCACTTTTACTAAAGTTAGAGTGCGAAAACTAAAAGTATTCGGACGCCGGACGACGACGACGACGACGACGACGACGACGACGACGCCAACGTGATAGCAATATACGACGAAAATTTTTTCAAAATTTGCGGTCGTATAAAAATCTAAGTACATTTTTAAATTCAGCATATCAAAGAACCCTAAGGATTCAATTTTTGTTAAAATCAAACTAAGTTTAATTTTGGACCCTTTGGACCTTAATGTAGACCAATTTGAAAACGGGACCAAAAATTAAGAATCTACATACATAGTTATTTTCGGCATATCAAAGAACCCCAATTATTCAATTTTTGATGAAATCACACAAAGTTCAATTTTGGACCCTTTGGGCCCCTTTTTCATAAACTGTTAGGACCAAAACTCCCAAAATCAAACCCAACCTTTCTTTTATGGTCATAAACCTTGTGTTTAAATTTCATAGATTTCTATTTACTTATACTAAAGTTATGGTGCAAAAACAAAAAATAATGCTTATTTGGGCCCCTTTTTGGCCCCTAATTCCTAAAATGTTGGGACCAAAACTCCCAAAATCAATCTCAACCTTCGTTTTGTGGTCGTAAACCTTGTGTTATTCATTGATTTCTATTCACTTTTACTAAAGTTAGAGTGCCAAAACTAAAAGTATTCGGACGACGACGACGACGACGACGACGTGATAGCAATATACGACCAAAAAATTTAAATTTTTGCGGTCGTATAAAAATCATAAGAATTACCAATTATAAGGCGGCAACAGGTTGTCTAATTTTTCTAAAAATTTCAGGGCAGATAGATCTTGTCCTGATACTCAATTTTGCACAATGTCAGATTTGCTCTAAATGCTTCGGTTTCAGAGATATAAGCCAAAATCTACATTTTACCCCTATGTTCTATTTTTAGCCATGGCGGCCATCTTGATTGGCGAGCGTGATGATCGGACACATTTTTTAAACTAGATACCTTATGATTATTGTGGCCAAGTTTGGTTAAACTTGACCAAGTGGTTTCAGAGGAGAAGATTTTTGTAAAAGCTAACGACGATGGGCCAGGTGATCTATAAATAATCAGAAAAAAACCAAAAGGTTTTACACAGAAAAGTGGAAAGACCTAATTAATATATCACATTACTTACTATTTCTATATCATCACTATAAAGCTGTAATAAGCAGTTGTAAACCGTCTCATTTTCTTCAAAATCCTCCTTCAGCGGTAAACATTGTACAATCACTGGGATAACCTAAAGCAGATAACATAAAAAATAAAAATAAAAAGCTGTTCCTATGTTTCATTTGATGGCATACATTCGACAAAATGATATAAGAGTGACTGCAAACTGGATTTCCAGCAGAGGTCGAACCCTAAACATTTGAGCAAGTATAGACACAACATTCAATCTTTAAGCAGCTCTGAATTTGGATTATGATTGAGTATCTGACACAGCATTGGTTTGTATGACACAATGAATTGTGGTCCAATATCTTAAATTTAACTTCATTGTTAGAATAGGCATATAAAAAAAAACAAGAATCAATGTTTGATTTCATGCTTAATGAAATCAAACAAGAGTTTAATTTAGGACCCATTGGAACCGGTTGTGGTATTATCTAATTAGAAATGAAAACAAATACAGCTTTAGATTCAGCATTTCAAAGAAACTATTTATTCAATGTATGTTGAAATCAAACACTGTATAATTTTGGACCCGGATTTGGACCAACTTGAAAAACTTGGCACAAAATCAGAAATATAAATATATGTTTATGAATAGATAAACTTAACTTAGTTTTTAAATAAGTTCGCTTCGTAAACAAGAGGCTCAATTGCTCACCTGTTATTTGTTTGCTTAAATCTTTCATCACTTTTTACCCATACGTTCCATTTTAGCCATAGTGTCTATGTTTTTTGGGTACAAGGAAATGAAATACTAAATTTATTCTTGATTCATTTGAGAAGATTTTTAAAGTTAAAAAACATAAAACCACTTGAGTAAAATTGTCTTTTAAAAAGGAAATACCTCCTTAAGGGGTCAATTGATAATTTTGGTCATATAAAATTTTTGAAGATCTTCCTTTACTTCATAACAAAAACGCAAAATTTCAAACAATGGGTTGTTTGAATTGTCAGACAATTTCAGGGCTGATAGAAATTGACCTTTTCAACATTTTTACCCAATGTCAGATTTGCTCTAAAAGCTTTAGTTTCTGACATATAAGCCAAAAACTGCATTGTACCCCTTTGTTGTATTTAAAGCCATGGCGGCCATGTTTGTTGATGGATCAAAAATTCGGATACAATTCATTAACTAGATTCCTAAAGGAACATTCTGTTATAATAAACACCCATGTCACCATGCATCCCATATTGCATGATAGGACCCGACATAAATAATTTCGTGTTTCGGCAGTTAAGCTTGGGATGGTCATTTTAAGATGCATTATTTGAAAATAATCAAATATGAAAATTATTCATGTTTATATTGATATATACTAGCCACAAAAAGAAACGATACCCAGATTTTATCAAAAATATCTACTTTATTTTTCAACAATATTATTTTAGTTTTGTATTTTATGAAACAATAACATAAAAGCATACAAACTTAACAAAGATAACAAATCACAATAAATTTTCCTTATTGCACGGACTGTCTGAAGATATTGTTGTCAAAACCAAAAGTTGAAGAGTTAATATCGCGTATGGCCACCTCTTGCGTTGATAACAGCAGTCAATCGCCGACGCATTGATCCAATTAATCGCTGAATAAATGCTTGTGGAATGGTATTCCACTCTTCCACTAAGGCGGCTCGTAGCTGGTTGACCGACTCTGGTGGTTGATGACGTCTGCGAACACGTTTGTCAAGTTCATCCTATAAATGTTCAATGGGTGATAGATCTGGCGATAAAGCTGGCCATGGAAGAATGTCAATGTTATTTTGTCCAAGATATTGTGTGCATACACGTGCCACGTGGCACCTAGCATTGTCCTGTTGGAAAGTATGCCGATTTCCATGCCTTGCAATGAATGGTTGTACAATCGGAGAGAGAATTTCATCACGATAACGAACTCCAGTAAGGCTTCCGTTAATGAACGTCAAGTCAGTGCGTCCACAATGCGTGATTCCTGCCCAAACCATCACACCACCACCACCAAAGCGATCACATTCATGCACACACGCGTCTGCATAACGTTCATTTTTACGTCGGTACACTCTCATTCTGCCATCACTTCTACGTAAGCGAAATCTTGACTCATCACTAAAAATGACGTTTTGCCACCCAACACGGTTCCAATACAAACGTGCATTTGCCCAACGTAGGCGTGCAGTTCGATGACGCTGTTTTAGAATGGCTCCTACTACTGGACGTCGTGAACGCAAACTAGCCTCTCTTAGCCTATTACGTACAGTTTGGGCGGATATCCTTGGATTATGCCTTCCAGGTGTTTGTCTAGCGGTAATTGTAGCTGGTAAAAACCGATCCCTGAGATGTGTGAATCTTATTCGACGGTCTTGGCGTAACGTCGTTTCTCTTGAACGTCCACTACGTCGTCTGTCATTTGAGGACCCAGTCTGTCTTCGACGACTCATTAATCTTGTTATTGTCAATTTAGAAACACCAAAGTTGTTTGCGACGTCAATATGACGCATACCTGCTTGTACCATTCCCACAGCTCTATCACGCTCATGTTGGCGTAGACGAGGCATATGAAATCGACTTTTTTGAATGTCACCTTCAATCACCTTTTGTTTACCTGTGTTGACCGGATATTTAATCACCCTCATTAAATTGAAAACCCGTGTTCGGACAGCATAAATGTGGTTCCGCTCGAAATTCAAAAATACGCTAAAATGACGTTATTTTCCGGTAAAATAAAAACAAAAGTGCAGTAACCTACAGACTTATGACTCTTTTCGAACATATAACTAGTCGCAATAAATAATATTTTGTTAATAAAAATTATTATGAAAAAATGTTGGGTATCGTTTCTTTTTTTGGCTAGTGTATTTAGTTATTAAAAGTAACGGAATACTTTGCTTCTCTTTAGATTTGTTTTGTTGTAATAAATCAGTACGGTCAATTGATACATCATCAGTTATACTATCATCTATTTCAACGTTATCATAACCCCTATCTAATGATTTCACTTTGAAATTAGTTAGATTGTTTTATTAATTTGTTATAGTCACTTGTATTTCTTATTTGCCGTATTGCTTCACCTTTGATAAATCCTCTAAATACATTCTGTGAGTGGCAGCTATTTCTGTGCAGAAACAGATAAAAATTTGTTTCTTTAAAATGTATTTCTAGGTCAAGAATGCCATATGTTGTAAATCTTGACCTTTAATTACATCAACATCCAAGAACGACATTTTATCGTTTTTGATTTCATAGGTGAACTTTATAAGGGGTTATAATCATTTGCTAGACGAAAAAAATCTATAATTTCATCTGATGTTCCATCATATATTATAAATCCATCGTCTCTATATCTGCCCTGATAGAATATGTTGTCTTTATATTGAAATGCAGAAATAATTTGATTCATTATTTCAAACATAAGTATGTCACAGATTTCCGGTTAAGGAACTGTACCAATTGCCGTACCTATTATTTGTTTGTAAATTTTCCCATCAAATTCAAATACATTGTTTTCTAAAATGATTCTCAACAAATGTATTAATACGTTAAGAAGTATTAGGCACAATAGTTTCAGAGAAGAAGATTTTTAACTGTTTTTGTCTTTAAAGGGCAATAACTCGTTAAGGGGTCAATTGCCACATTTGGTCATTTAATTTTTTTGTAGATTTGACTTTGCTGAACATTATTGCTGTTAAGAGTTTATATCTATCTATAATAATATTAAATTAAAAACCCGTGTTCGGACGGCATAAATGTGGTTCCGCTCGAAATTCAAAAATACGCTAAAATGACGTTATTTTCCGGTAAAATAAAAACAAAAGTGCAGTAACCTACAGACTTATGACTCTTTTCGAACATATAACTAGTCGCAATAAATAATATTTTGTTAATAAAAATTATTATGAAAAAATGTTGGGTATCGTTTCTTTTTTTGGCTAGTATATTTAGTTATTAAAAGTAACGGAATACTTTGCTTCTCTTTAGATTTGTTTTGTTGTAATAAATCAGTACGGTCAATTGATAAATCATCAGTTATACTATCATCTATTTCAACGTTATCATAACCCCTATCTAATAATTTCACTTTGAAATTAGTTAGATTGTTTTATTAATTTGTTATAGTCACTTGTATTTCTTATTTGCCGTATTGCTTCACCTTTGATAAATCCTCTAAATACATTCTGTGAGTGGCAGCTATTTCTGTGCAGAAACAGATAAAAATTTGTTTCTTTAAAATGTATTTCTAGGTCAAGAATGCCATATGTTGTAAATCTTTGACCTTTAATTACATCAACATCCAATAACGACATTTTATCGTTTTTGATTTCATAGGTGAACTTTATAAGGGATTTGCTAGACGAAAAAAATCTATAATTTCATCTGATGTTCCATCATATATTATAAATCCATCGTCTCTATATCTGCCCTGATAGATATATGTTGTCTTTATATTGAAATGCAGAAATAATTTGATTCATTATTTCAAACATAAGTATGTCACAGATTTCCGGTTAAGGAACTGCACCAATTGCCGTACCTATTATTTGTTTGTAAATTTTCCCATCAAATTCAAATACATTGTTTTCTAAAATGATTCTCAACAAATGTATTAATAAGTTAAGAAGTATTAGGCACAATAGTTTCAGAGAAGAAGATTTTTAACTGTTTTTGTCTTTAAAGGGCAATAACTCGTTAAGGGGTCAATTGACAAATTTGGTCATTTAATTTTTTTTGTAGATTTGACTTTGCTGAACATTATTGCTGTTAAGAGTTTATATCTATCTATAATAATATTCAAGATAATAACAAAAAACTACAAAATTTCTTAAAAACTACCAATTTAGTGGCAGCAACCCAACAATGTCTGAAAATTTTAGGGCTGATAGATCTTGACCAATTAAACAGATTTACATCGTGTCAGATTGGCTCTAAAAGCTTTAGTTTTTGAGAAATAAGCCAAAAACTGCATTTTACCCCTATGTTCTATTTTTAGCCATGGCGGCCTTGTTTGTCGATGGATTAAAACTTCGGATATAATTTATAAACTAGATAGCATAAGGAACATTTAGTTGAAGTTTGAATCAAAGCTTATTTGTTTCATTTCATCTACAGATGTACCAAGATCTTATGTAATTAAAATACAACGTGACATTAATATTTTTTATGGAATGGTGGTACTCCGCAAGTTAAAATCTCCTAGCGAGGGGGGACTTAAAGCACAAAATTTTGAAATACACCTGTTATCCTTTCGTATTATGTGGGTAAAAAGATGACGCCAAATGGAAAGTTTCCAAAGCATTCTTCTCCCCCTTTTTGACTTAGAAGATTTATTTATGAGCAGATGTAAATTTGAAAGCACCTCTTTTTTTTTATATAGAAGTGTTATCTGCTTGGAAACGTTTCAAGGGTATGTTCATTCTATTAAATATATTTCAAGTGAGAAAAAAATACATTTGGTTCAATCCGTTTATCAAAGTTGACATAACGAGTATCTTTTACAGATCTTGGTAAATGAAAGGCATAAAGTTCATAAATGATACTGTAGATGATAAAGGCGAATTGTTGTCTCACGATGCTATCAACCAATAAATTGCTTCGTTGAGCGCAGCTGGATATGACCGCAGGTGTCCAATTCTGAAAAGTTTGGGCCAAAATGGACACAATTTTCGCGCTTGAAACATGTCTGAATTTGGATTGTAAATAAATATTTGACACATAATAGGGTCCTGACACAGAATAAGTAAAGTCAAAGAACTTAAATTGGTTATATAATTTGATTTGAATTTATATTTATTTTTTTGCTTTTGTGAAATACACTATGCTGTTACGAATTGCACCCCTCCCCAACACCCATAATAGCTACTCATTTAGATACATCATAAAAGTCATAAATATCAAACGACACAAAGTGATGGTTAAAATTAATATTAATAAATAGTTACTTCAAAAAATCAATTCACAACTAATCATTTCAAGACAAGAATCATTTCTGAATACCTAATTTACAATGAAGGCCCTTTTTTGGGCTCCTAATTCCTAAACTGGTAGGACCATAGCCCCTATAATCAATCCCAACCTTCATTTTGTGTTTATAAACCTTGTGTTTAAATTTCATATACTTCTATTTACTTGTACTTAAGTTATCATCTTCAAACGACGCAGACAAGGACGACAACGTGATACAAAATACTACCGTTGCGGTCGTATAAAAATATATAACATGAATGTTACTTTTGTAGACATGCTATCCTTGCTATACCATGTGCCTTGATTTTTTTTAATTATAACACATATCACCTAACAGCAGCTTGTTTGGATTTGTTTTTGAGCATGAGAATAAAAAATGCCTATCAGTAAATTATTTGCTAAAGGTGTGTATTCACTTTTTATCGATCAGAGACATATTTCTCCTATTTCAAAGCATAGGTGGGAAGAAATTTTAATACAGTAATTAGTGACGACAAATGGAAAAATATTTATTCACTGGCTTTTAAATGTACTATAGAAAGCAAACTACAAGCTTTCCAATATAACCCAGATGCTCCGCAGAGCGCAGCTTTATACGACTGCAGAGGTCTAACCCTAAACAGTTGGGGCAAGTATGGACACAACATTTAAGCTTGATACAGCTCTGAATTTGGATTGTGATTAAATAGTTGACACAACATAGGTTTCTAACACACAATGAATGTGGTCTTAGAACTTAAACTTATAAATTTTAAATTAGACATTTACCTATTATGGTCCAATATCCAAAATCTAAATACATGGTTAGATTCAGCATATCATAGAACCCCAAGAATTCAATTTTTGATGAAATCAAATAATGTTCAATTTTAGACCCTTTAGACCTCAATGTGGACCAATTTGACAACCAGGCCCCAATATTAAAAATCTAAATACATGGTTTAAAAGATTCTGCATATTGAAGAACCCCACATATTCAGTTTTTGTTGAAATCAAACAAAGTGTAATTTTTTACCCTTTTGACCTTAATGTAGACCAATTTGAAAACGGGACAATACTGTGCAATTGAATATTTCTTGCTATTGCACAAAACTGTGCAATTGAAAATTTCTTGCTTTTGCGCAATATTGTGCAATTAAAGATTTCTTGCTATTGCGCAATATTGTGCAATTGCACAATTTCTTACTATTGCACAATACTGTGCAATTGAAGATTTCTTGCTATTGCGCAATACTATGCAATTGTAAATTTCTTGCTATTGCACAATACTGTGCAATTGAAGATTTCTTGCTATTGCGGAATACTGTGCAATTGAAAATTTCTTGCTATTGCACAATACTTAATATAATAATTTTGGACCACGATTTGGACCAACTTGAAAACTGGGCCCATAAATCATAGATTTCTATTTACTTTTACTAAAGTTAGAGTGCGAAAACCAAATGTCTTCGGACGACGACGACGCCAACGTGATACCAATATATGAATAAAACATTTTCAATTTTGGCGGTCGTATAAAATTACACAGATGTCTCACATAATCATTTTCTTGAAAATATAAACTTTCCTTAACTTATGAATGTGTCAGTTGTAAAGATATAGAAAGGTACAGAGATAAAACAATTTTGGAGATAATTTTCAAATTGGTGGTATTTAGTTTTTGGAGTAAGAATATTTTTGGTGTATTGAGTTCTGATAACTTAGTTTTAGATTACTGTATTCTACACACACGAGTCATTTGTCGAAAGAAGAGGGGGGAGGGGGGATTTGTGGAATTTTATTTTAAATATGATTACTAGTATATATTAAATGAACTCCAAAGTATTCTTAAGAAGTATCATATACTGTGTATATCGTTAACTTGTAAATTTTTACTATGTCTTATTCGCATAATAACAACAGTATATCAATGTCATAAATACCATGTCATTCACTTATGTCTTGTAAAAATGTATGTATGCACTGTTGTTCGAACATCAAAAAGATCAATAAAAAAGAAAAAGAAACTAGAGGCTCTAAAGAGCCTGTGTCGCTCACCTTGGTATATGTGAATATTAAACAAAGGAAGCAGATGGATTCATGACAAAATTGTGTTTTGGTGATGGTGATGTGTTTGTACATCTTACTTTACTAAACAGTCTTGCTGCTTACAATTATCTCTATCTATAATGAACTTGGCCCAGTAGTTCAGTGGGAAATGTTAATAAAAATTTACAAATTTTATGAAAATTGTTAAAAATTGATTATAAAGGACAATAACTCCTTAGGGGATCAATTGACCATTTCGGTCATGTTGACTTATTTGTAAATCTTACTTTGCTGAACATTATTGCTGTTTACAGTTTATCTCTTTAATAATATTCAAGATAATAACCATAAACAGCAAAATTTCCTTAAAATACTGATTGAGGGGCAGCAACCCAACAACGGGTTCTCCGATTCATCTGAAAATTTCAGGGCAGATAAATCTTGACCTGTTTAACAATTTATCCAATGTCAGATTTGTTTTTGGTCTTTTTGTTGCCACCAATTCCTGCATGTTTAGGGCAATTACCCAAATTTTAATACCAGCCTTCCCATTTTGATATGAAAACTAGTGGTATTATTTCAGAGATCCATACACTTACACACAAGTTATCCGGACACCAAATGTGTCTTCGGACGACTACAACATGATAGCTTTATACGACCGCAAAAAAATTATACGAACCCCAAAAAGTTGTTGCGGTTGTATGAAAATAATGAATAGTAAATTACAAACTTTATTTATACCGTTCTCCAGATAATATCCTCATCAACATTTATTTATACATATAAATAATAGTTCCCAATATTTTTTCTTTCATTTGTCACAATCTAATATAAACCGCAACTTATCAATCAATATCAACAATTTTATCTACACAATGTATTAGAATGGAATATATCCTCTCATAAAAACAGATTATTATCTAAGGAAAATATTATTTGCAAAAAAACAATTTCTGTTCAATGGGAAATAACTCAATTATATAATATCTTTTTCTTCCAAAAGGTCGACAACTTAACATCATAAAAACCTTTATTTAGTCACAGGAAACAACATTTTTAAATGTGAAAGAAAAAAATCTTCAAAGCGTTTGCATGTTAATGAACATACACTTTTAGTAACTGTCTGCCCACCCGCAATACATATCTTAATCAATTACCGATTTCCAAACTCCGGTTAACAATGGCTCAATTGAACTGTTGATGTTCTTTCTACATAAGAAAAATCCTGAACCAAGACAGTCAGGAATATGACAGTTGTTACCTGTTCGTTTGATGTGTTTGTGCTTTTGATTTTGCCATTTGATTAGGGACTTTCCGTTTTGAATTTTCCTCGGAGTTCAGTATTTTTGTGATTTACTTTTGCTTCTTGTTTGTTTATAAAACTAAAGGCTCTAAAGTGCACGTGTCGCTCCTATGTATGTTCAACAATGGCCTAATTTTAGAAATAATCATCAAACAATATCTATATTCAAAGTTAACTGACGATTTCAGTTATGTTTGGAAATATTGTCTTGTTCATTTTTGCTTTTGAAATTTCAATGTATCTATTACCATTGCTCAAAGTTTTCTAGATAATAGACAAAACATGCCAATAGAGATGCTAAAAAAACACAAGGACCATAACTCTGCACAAAATCATCCGACCGGAACAATATTCGAACTTGATCTGTAACTTGTCATAATGAAACAATGTACCAAATAGCAAATCAATGTCTTCAAGTATGACGGAAAAAGTGTGGAAAACTGAATTTTCTAAGTCCAAGGACCATAAGTCTGCACAAAATTTTTAAACCAGGACAATTCGAAGTTCATCTGTAACTTGTCATGATAAAACAATATACCAATTTCAAATCAATTTCATGAAGCACGAAGAAAAAGATGTGTAAAATTGATTTATTAAACAAATCCCTCACTGATAGGAAACCGGTGTTTATCCACAGTACAAATACCCCGAATTAATTCGTTGCGTATTAAACCGTGTCATTTCCGTATTTTATCGTGTCTCTCCGTACGAATCCGTATCACACTAGCCAAATCATCCCTTTCTACATTACCCGTGGTAGATTCGTCAAAACCCGTAGTCATAAAGTTGTGCATCCGTATCAAACTATGAACAAAGCATTTCAGGGATCATATGTGCGATTTAGTCCAGAGTGGAACTTGCGAGGTGATCCTTGAATATGTGACCTAGACAGAAGATCGACAAGATATTTACATTCAACATAGTCATCAAACTTGGAAGTGTTTAGTGAGAGAATATTATCTACATAGCGGAAAGTAAAGTTAAAAATAAATGCTGAATTCATTGAACTTTTCCTGTAAGAAATCAGCCTCATGTGAATAAAGGAACATGTCGGGAAGACGACGAACCATTTCAACAGGAATGCCAAAAGTTTGTTGAAAAACACATAAATCAAGCATGAAGCATCTGGATAATGTCAGTTTCATGGAATTGTTTGTTCGAGTCCAGATATTTTTTTACAAAGTACGATATATTAACTTAAATCTGCGTTGGGGAGAACTTGTGAGAAGGGTACAGTCAAAAGTTGTAACACCATTGCAAGAAAAAAGAGACGTAGATTGTGTGTTCTTTCACAGATTTTTAGGATTTTTTTGCATCCAAATATGATTAACTTCACACCACGAGTGTCTATATAGTAATTTTGAATCCCGATTTTTTTTTATTGCTGACAAGTTTCGTGAAGCACGTTGAATCCAGCAATAAACGGTTTTTAAGGAAACGTGGACAATTTGGGATCCAATGCATTGAAATCTTTAGTTGAAATTCCAAAAGGAGCATATAACAGACCTATTTCCTTTTGGTAAGTATCGTGGTAGTAAATGTAGTGTTTTATTATCAACGTATTCCTTTATCAAGCAGCTTACGTAATTAAGTCACACCAAGTCCGAATAGGATAACTATTTTAAATCCCAGCTGTTTTAGATTAGACGAAAAACCATTTACAATTCATAAAATCTAGTTTAGAACGCCACACAACCATTACAATATACTTTATATATTACTATATGATGTATACCCTTCATGACCCCCAAACACGATGAGTAGATATTAAAAAATATCAACTCGCCCCACTTGCCATTCGGCCCACACTGTATCGCCCCTTTATAAAAAAAATCGCCCCACTCTTGTTTACCGACTCGCCTCACTTTTGAAAAAGTGTAAAATCAAATTGAACAATCAGTCTGAAAACTCACTTATTAATGAAAAAGGTTAACACCCCACTGAATAAAGGTATGACACCTCGCCCCACTTATAAAAATATCTTGCTTCCTTTAAGTATGTCAAATTACTCTTAGTTCGTATCCAGTCGTCCTGGTGTAGTGGTAGCTATCATGGCTTGATACGCTAAAGGTCTTGAGTTCAAATCCCAGCATATATACACTAGATTTTTTTCTACGTAAATTTTGATAGATAGTCGTTTCCGTAGAATAATTATAAGTTTTATAGTGGATTTGACATTCCCGCCAAAATGTTACAGAACAAAGGAAAGCATGCATAACAAAGAAACTCAATCTGGGTTGATCTGGTAGGGACGATCCGGCTCAGATCACCCCTGTTAGAACAAAGGAGCTGGGATGTAATAAGATTTACACACACTTGACGCTTGGGGCTTTATCTGCAGGTAAAACATTATATCGGTTATAGAGGTAGAGCATGAGTTTATCAACATTTATGTCTACCTGATGACATTCTGTTGAGACGTTTTCAAGAAGTTCAGGATTTATAAATTGATTTAAGAAATGTTTTGGTAATTACTATAAATACAATCAGATTTAAAATTAAATGATCATGTCCTGAATATTAACAGGTATCCGGTCGTTTCGGCCCCAAGTCAATCCGGCCCCATAATAAAATATGAATAAACTTTATTCACTATATGGAGGAATTTGTGACAAATCTGATCAGTATAAACGGAATTTGCAAAAAGTGTCGATGATGGATGACAACAGGTAAGTGAAGTATTGGAGTACCAGTTAAAGAACTATTTTAAATCGATACGAAACTGAGTGTTATTGTGTCTGCATCTTTGTATAGCAGCTCCAACATATTTTAAAATGTGAAGACATTTTCCATGTTGACTTTGAATGTCATGGCGATTTTTATATTATATACTTCTCACACAGAGTAGCACAATAAATATTAATAGCCCAACGGAACCGTTAAAATTTAACTCATTATAATGTCTTGTTAAACCAAATCATTAGTCTATAATTGGTTTGTTTATTCAACAATTGTCTGATTATTGTGAACTAAGGCAATGCCACTCGTTATCACTTAATTAATATGAATCAATGCAAACTTGGTAAAAATCTGTTTAGCTGTTTTAAAGAAGTTTAGGATTAATTAAGTGTGACATGGACCATGACAGAAATGATCCATTTTTATTAACACAATAAAGGCTGTAAACAGAATCAAATGTACTGCATATTTACAATTTTAAATATAAAATAAGTATACAGGATCTACTGTCCGTATATCTAATATTTTACGAAATATTCTTTCATACATACCTGTTCAAGTGGTAGAGCTGACTTATGTGTTGATATCATTCTACATGTCGCTGCACATACATTATCTATCACTCTTGGGTTGCCTTCTTTATTCAATATTGCAAATAATGTTTTTAAAACTTGTGTATAATGTCTGATTTTTGTAAGGAACATTCTAATGCAATTTTTATGTACATAATGTAACATTTGTTTTCACTGGCTAAAAATTACTTTCAAATCCGAAGTTCACATGTAACTAAGGACCTGAAATTTAGAATTAGTTGGATCACTAAATGTTCAATACATGTAACTACAATATAATCAAAAATCAAAATAAAACAATACCTACCAAAATCGCCGTTTTGTCCAAATTTGAATCGCAGAAGTAAAGGATAAACCTTCAGTTTGTAAGTTTTCATTTGTATTGTATGACGCCACGTTTAGGCATGACGTTTTTGCGCATACGTATTTCAAGTTTAGCGGGATTTTAGTTGCCACCTTCAATTTTGGCCCAAATATTACAGCAAACTAAAAAGTTATCATACATATTCTTGAATGTGTCCAAACTAGACTTACATACAGGATATTCAGAAAAAAAAATCACATTAAACGAGTTACCATGACGACAAACTATGACAAAATTTGCATATTTTGTAAAATGTCGATTTTTCTTGGTTTCCATCACATTTTAACTATATTTCAGATTGGAAATTTATGTGCACACCCCAGAAACTACTTCATATCTGTTGAGATTTTGTCAACAGCTATAATAAAGCTTCGCTTAAATTATTAAGTTGTTTCTTGGCTGCGCACGATGCTTCCACAGTGAATATAACGATGGAAAACTGCGTAAATTTTGTATTTTCATCGTTTATGTGAAAACGGTACATAATATGACGTAATTGTGACGTCATCAGAAAAAAATCTATTTGCTTTTCATTTATATTCTTTTACCTTATTGTATGCATTTCGAAACATTATGTGCCTATTAAAAATAGTTGTCAAGCTTCTTCTTTTCTTGGGCCAAAACCGGGGCTTAATGCCAATCAATATCTTCAAGCATGATGAAAAAAAGTGTATAAAACACTCGTAGCATTAGATATGATTAATAGTTCTCTACAATGAGGAACAATGGTCAATTATTCCCCTTTAATGATACCACATGAGGCTGTAGATCAGGTCCAACACTCACAGCATCTCTTATCTATAACCTATATATTTAGAATTACAGTGTGTTGATAACTTGTTAACAAAGTATAATAATACGTTTTTATTCACTAAAATACAATTTTGTTGTGTACATGCATGTTCTAATAGAGGTGAAATCTTTCCATATTAAAAAGGGGAGTAAAAAATCGGCATTGGCAATTGCAGTAAAACGCAATACAAAGGAAAACCCCACAAAGAATGGACACCTAACAAAAGAAGTGAGTTTTCTATGATTTTTTTATGAGCGATAAAATATCAATAACAATTTAAGAAGTGTAGTTTTCTATGATTTTTTTATGAGCGATAAAATATCAATAACAATTTAAGAAGTGAATGAAAATTCCAAAACAATAACTGTGAATAAATATGATCTGTTTGTTTGAAATATTTTAACAAGAGGCTCTCAAGAGCCTGAATCGCTCACCTTAATTCTTTTGGTTAAATCTCTCATCAATGATTATTTTGGCTTTTCAATTTATTTAAATGTTTTTTGGATCGTCCTATTTTCTTCAAAAGCCAAAAAAAATTATCATTTTCTCCTATGTTCTATTTTAGCCATAGGAGCTATGTTTCTTGACATACAAGGAAATAAAATATAAAATTTATACTAGATACTCTGAAACTCATTTAGCCTAAGTTTGGCTGAAATTGATACAACAGTTTCAAAGGAGAAGATTTTTTAAAGTAAGTCAACATGATGAACAAATTGTGAAAAAAGTCTTTAAAGGGCAATAACTCCTTAAGGGGTCAATTGACAATTTTGGTCAAATACACTTAATTGAAGATCTTACTTTGCTGAACATTATTGCTGTTTACAGTTTATTTCTATCTATAATTATATTCAAGATAATAAACAAAAACAGCAAAATTTCCTTAAAATTATCAATTCAGGGGCAGCAACCCAACAACAGGTTGTCTGATTCATCTGAAAATTTCAGGGCAGATAGAAATTGACCCGATAAACAATATTACCCAACGTCAGATTTGCTCTAAATGCTTTGGTTTTTGAGTTATAAGCCAAAAACTGCATTTGACCCCTATGTTCTATTTTTAGCAATGGCGACCATGTTTGTTGATAGATCATAACTTCGGATACAATTTACAATCTAGATACCATAAGGAACATTCAGTTAAAGTTTGGAAGTATTTGGCCCAGTAGTTTCAGAGGAGAAGATTTTTGTAAAAGATTTCTAAGATTTACGAAAAATGGTTAAAAATTGACTATAAAGGGCAATAACTCCTAAAGGGGTCAACTGACCATTTCCGTCATGTTGACTTATTTGTAAATCTTACTTTGCTGGACATTAATCTTGTTTACAGTTTATCTCTATCTATAATAATATTCAAGATAATAACCAAAAACAGCAAAATTTCCTTAAAATTACCAATTCAGGGGCAGCAACCCAGCAACAGGTTGTCTGATTCATCTGAAAATTTCAGGGCAGATAGATCTTGACCTGATAAACAATATTACCCCATGTCAGATTTGCTCTTAACGTTTGGTTTTTGAGTTATAAGCCAAAAACTGCATTTGACCCCTATGTTCTATTTTCAGCAATGGCGACCATGTTTGTTGATAGATCATAACTTCGGATACAATTTACAAACTAAATACCCTAAGGAACATTCAATTAAAGTTTGGAAGTATTTGGCCCAGTAGTTTCAGAGGAGAAGATTTTTGTAAAAGATAACTAAGATTTACGAAAAATGGTTAAAAATTGACTATAAAGGGCAATAACTCCTAAAGGGGTCAACTGACCATTTCCGTCATGTTGACTTATTTGTAAATCTTACTTTGCTGAACATTATTCCTGTTTACAGTTTATCTCTATCTATAATAATATTCAAGATAATAACCAAAAACAGCAAAATTTCCTTAAAATTACCAATTCAGGGGCAGCAACCCAACAACGGGTTGTCTGATTCATCTGGCAATTTCAGGGCAGATAGATCTTGACCTGATAAACAATATTACCCCATGTCAGATTTGCTCTAAATGCTTTGGTTTTTGAGTTATAAGCCAAAAACTGCATTTGACCCCTATGTTCTATTTTTAGCAATGGCGACCATGTTTGTTGATAGATCAAAACTTCGGATACAATTTATAAATAAGATACCCTAAGGAACATTCAGTTAAAGTTTGAAAGTATTTGGCCCAGTAGTTTCAGAGGAGAAGATTCTTGAAATAGTTTACGACGACAGACGACAGACGACGGACGACGACGGACGCCAAGTGATGGCATAAGCTCACTTGTCCCTTCGGGACAGGTGAGCTAAAAAAAAAGAAGGTTAAAACGTCTTTCATTTCAGCAATCCATTTTTAATTTCTTTGAATTGATATTAATCAAAAATATATGTACACTAAGAAATCACATACTTGTTTCCTAGATCAAAACATTTGTCGTTGTAGTTGAAAGTAATAATGATGTTTTTTGGCTCAACATTTACTTCAGACAAGTAATTACATGTAAGGAACATCTTTAGGTGTGAACAGTTCATTTTGGAATGTATATGGGCATTTGATTTCTTATAATGTATACTGTATCGTTTTCTGTTAATCAACCTGGAGAAGCATTGCCGCAGGAAAGGGAAGTGTCTTTGACACAAATATTCACCATTTGAAAAGTTATTATTTTAAATATGACTCGAACTTCTCATTTGTTCTGGTTCATATTGTCTTCTATGCTCAATAGTTGCTTTTTTTTTAAAGAACTTGTTGTAAATGAAATGGTCTTGAACCGAAACTCACATTTACGGTTTACATTGGGGAAACATTGTAAATGTTGTTGACAAAAACAAACTGTCATACCAAAATGAACTGCACTTATAAATGTTTACTATGAGCTGTTGGGACTATACCTGCAGCACAGTCACAAATGGATACAATAACAAAGTGGTTTCTATTTTTTGGAAAACATTAACTTTGTATGAGATTTTTCTTTTCATTTAAGTATAACACTTTGAATTGACAAACAATAAGTTATTTTCGATTTCCAGTGGCAAGTATTTCGATAATATTGTTGTACAATTACTTAAGTGTAGCTCTGGCTAGTATTTTTCTCTTTTGGTCCAGATTTACATCTGTTGGTTTTGATGTAAAAAGTACAAAGTCATTTCCATATTCTGCTTTCTGTCATTTGATTCTAATCTAAGAGTGATATTTTTCTAGTTTTTTTGTTGAAAAAGCCATCAATTTTTTTTAAAAGCTATATTTTGTTATAATTTGTCATATAGATGTATATTTTTTTTAAAACTTTTTTTACAAGATCTAATTTACAAATTAATTGCAATGAAAACCAAAACCAAAAAAAATCATTATAATTTGAATATTTGTATATATAAATTTAAATACATATTCAGTAATAAATACATATATGTTTCTAAAAAATTCTCTATAATCCATTAGTTTTTAATGAAGAAAGACATGATCATAATTAATGCATTTATATAAACCTATCCTTCAATCAATTCTCTTAAATATCTATTTGTTACATCTGTACCTCTTGATTTCAATTGTTCAATTACTAAAATTTCGACATCATATTTCAAAACAGTTATTATATAAAAATTTATTCAAAACATGTTTTGATCGTGCATTTTTCTAGGTCTATTTAATTTCATTTTATAGATTAAAAATATATGTTAATCAACATTTTTACCTGTGTACGAATGAATTTTTGTGGATCGAATCAGTATAACAAATTAATTACCTTTGTTTCACTTTCAATGTTGACATTATTTTCCTTGAAATAAGTTTACACGCACTTTTCATGCATAATCCATCCCTTGCTAAGAGGTTGAATTGAAGTTCACACGAATACGGATTCAATGAAGTTGAATTGAAAGTGAACAATTTATCACCTATGTTTATTATCTTATTTTAACAAAATTGAACCATACTGGCTTCTTAAAGCGAATATTTTTTTCATTATTTCACTTTCATTAACGATTGAACAAAACAAATCAGAATCTAAATATTATAGATATCTCGAAGCAAGTGTCCCTTTAATAAAACTAGATAATTATCTAATTAAAGGATTTCACTTAATATTTTTATGCCCCTTTTATGGGCATTATGGTTTCTGGTCTGTGCGTCTGTTCGTCCGTCCGTTCGTCTGTCCCACTGCAGGTTAAAGTTTTTGGTCAAGGTAGTGTTTGACGAAGTTGAAGTCCAATCAACTTGAAACTTAGAACCCATGTTCCGTATGATATGATCTTTCTAATTGAAATACCAAATTAGATTTTTGACCTGATGCATCCGTGTACTGGGGACACTTTCTTGTTTTATATATATAGCATTCAGAAAATTAGTTTACACAATATAAAAACAAACCTGCCACAAAATTCTTCAAACAATTTACCAAAGAATGTCTTTTAAAAAATGAGGTATCTCCCTTTGTAGGTAGTATTTGGCAAAACTTTTAGGAATTTTTTATCCTCAATGCTCGTCAACTTCGTACTTTATTTGGCCTTTTATAACATTTTTGATTCGAGCGTCACTCAAGAGTCTTTTAGACGAAACGCGGGTCTGGCGTAAATATCAAATTTTATTCCTGGTATCTATGATGAGTTTATTTGTGCAGAAATGTGGTTTAGTGGCTCTCATTAGATATGGACCATAACTTTGAATTAAATTATTAGACCTGAACAAAATTCGAACTCGAAAATTGTCATGATGAAACTTTATACAAAATTTCAAATCAATATCTTCAAACACGAAGAAAAAAATGTTGAAAACTGATTTGCCGGACTTGCGGATTAACAGACAGACAGACGAACGGAATGCAAACCTAAAGTCTCCTTCGACTTCGTCGGTAGGGGACTAATGAAGCTTAGATGAATTACCCACTGATCCCTAATAGCATTAAAAGAGTGGCAAAAGATACCAGAGGAACTTTCAAACTCATAGATCAAAATAAATAGACAAGGCCATAGCCAAATAAAAGGCTGCGCTTTAGCGCATGATACGCCCGTTGTTTGAAAGACAACGGGCGTATAAAAATGGCAACTAAAGGCTCTAAAAAGCCTGTGTCGCTCACCTTGGTCTATGTGAAATTAAACAATGGACACAGATGGATTCATGACAAAATTGTGTTTTGGTGATGGTGATGTGTTTGTAGATCTTACTTTACTAAACATTCTTGCTGGTTACAATTATCTCTATCTATAACAGTACTTTCTGTGGAAAATGTTATTGAAAATCTTCAAATTTTAAGAAAATTGTTAAAAATTGACTATGAAGGGCAATAACTCCTTAGGGGGTCAATTGACTATTTTGGTCATTCTGACTTATTTTTAGTTCTTAATTTGCTGTACATTATTGCTGTTTACAGTTTATCTCTATCTATAATAATATTCAAGATAATAACAAAAAAACAGCAAAATTTCCTCAAAATTACCAATTCAGGGGCAGCAACCTAACAACCAATTATCCGATTCATCTGAAAATTCCAGGGCAGATAGATCGTGACCTGATCAACAATTTTACTTCCTGTCAGATTTGCTCTAAATGCTTTGGTTTTTAAGTTATAAGCCAAAAACTGCATTTTACCCCTATGTTCTATTTTTAGCCATGCAGCCATCTTGGTTGGTTGGCCGGGTCACCGGACACATTTTTTAAACTAGATACCCTATGATGATTATGGCCAAGTTTGGTTAAATTTGGCCCAGTAGTTTAAGAGGAGAAGATTTTTCTAAAAGATTACTAAGATTTATGAAAAATGGTTAAAAATTGACTATAAAGGGCAATAACTCCTAAAGTGGTCAACTGACCATTTTGGTCATGTTGACTTATTTGTAAATCTTACTTTGCTGAACATTATGACTGTTTACAGTTTATCTCTATCTATAATAATATTCAAGATAATAACCAAAAACAGCAAAATTTCCTTAAAATTACCAATTCAGGGGCAGCAACCCAATAACGGGTTGTCCGATTCATCTGAAAATTGCAGGGCAGATAGATCTTGACCTGATAAAAATTTTTACCCATGTCAGATTTGCTCTAAATGCTTTGGTTTTTGAGTTATAAGCCAAAAACTGCATTTTACCCCTATGTTCTATTTTTAGCCATGGCGGCCATCTTGGTTGGTTGGCCGGGTCACGCCACACATTTTTAAAACTAGATACCTCAATGATGATTGTGGCTAAGTTTGGTTTAATTTGGCCCAGTAGTTTCAGAGGAGAAGATTTTTGTAAAAGTTAACGACGACGGACGACGGACGACAGACGACGGACGCCGGACGCCAAGTGATGAGAAAAGCTCACTTGGCCCTTCGGGCCAGGTGAGCTAAAAAAGTAAACAAGTTAAGAATTCCTTCAATTTAAAGCATTTCCACTCATTTAATGAGGATGCCGCTTAAGAAATGGTTTTCTGATATTTAATTCTTTAAATTATTAGGCCGATAAGTATAAAATTAATACAAGATTTTGTGTAATACTCCAAAACTTGCCACTTAGTACCGGGAAATTTCGAGGTGGGTCGTCCTCTGTCGCCCCATTCTCAAGATATTGAACTGTTTTTCATTATTTTTCTAGACACGTTTTTAGATTATTATGGTGTGGCATCATATTTACTGAAATTTGTTGTCAAAAACATGTTTTTTAAAAAGAATATGGACAAAAACATTGCTTGTTTGTTGTACGGCGAATTGCAGGACGTTGTACGGCGAATTGCAAAATAACAACTTTTGTCTGTACGGCGTCTTGCAATATATTATAATTTTAAGAGGAAATTAATCACTGTTTAGATAAAATCAAGTGACGATATTTTGTTGATATCAAAGCTTTACAGGCTTACAAATATACAAAATGTCGAACTTATCAAATATTATTAAATATATGCCGTTAATTCAGTTCAGAAGGCCTCTGTTGCGAACGCTTTTCGATTTTGTACAAAAAGGTTTTTTCAACCATATTATCCTAAATACATTTATATATCGTTATACTACTAACGCCTGTTATCTTATTTGTTGTTAGGTTGAAATTGTGACAGTTCAATAAAATAAACCGTCCATTCATCTTTGGTTGGTGCTAGCTTGTTTTTTTTTTTAAGATAAAACAGTGGAGATGTGGTATGATAGCAAATTTAAGATAACTATCCATCAGGATAAAATAAAGTGGATGCAAGCAATACTCTAGTTCAGGGAAAGCTTGTTCGCGACCTAGAATTCTGGGTGGGTCAAGCGTTTAATTAAAATTCATGCGAGAATATGCGAGAGTTGAATGAACTGGGGGCAAAGTCATATATGGTAAACATCAATATTCGATGTTTATTAGGGCGCCCGCCGCTTTCCCGTGTACCTGTGAAGTCGTTGAGTGTCATCTTTTTTGTTTTGTTTAATAATTTAAGAAAAGTAAAAAAAATATTGTGAAAAATTTCGAGACCCATGCAGTGTTTGAAAATTACGGTAGAAAATTGGGAAAAAATTTGAAAGAACGTTCCTTGTTCAAACCATAATAAAATAAGTTCCCATAAAATCAAACAGCTACAGTTCGTCATACGGCAGACTAAATTAAACTCTTAGCAAAAAAGACACACCTACTTATAAGATATATAATGTCTTTACTCTAACTGTTGCATGTTGAACAAACAAGTGGAAAGTCCAGCGCAATGTAGAACAAAACAGTTTCAACATTCATATATCATTATCATGATCTTGACCTGCATGGATATACATTTTAACTTGCAACTGGACAATTAAACAAAACGGTTATTGATGACTGCATGAAAAACATAAACCTCAGACAAAACATGAAATTAACTGTTCAGGAAAAACGAAGTCCTTCTAGTAGTAAACTACGGAAAAATAAAAATAAATATTTGTAAAATTTTGCCCTGGATACTGTATTTTTGGCATAAAGACGCTTCTGTCCCATTTTCCCGAAATTCCATTATGTTTGACAACGATTTTGATGTAAAACAAAACTTTAACCACAGACTGAACCCAAATGCTGACGTAGTCGGCGTTGATGCTGACGACGGAATCTAGGATCGCCAAGTATCGCTTTCGCGAAACTTGAAAAAAAGAAGGATGTATGTCAAAAGATCCAAGTAGACAGTTATTTCACTCATAAATCTTAAAGACCTCATTGCTTTCGACGAGACGACAATCGGTGGTTTTTTTTGTATCAAGGAGGGGGGAGAGGGGCTTTTCTAAATTAATTGTAATATAACAATATGTTTTCACATTTGGTATCGTTTTTCTACCAATTAACGTGAAATTTCTGACACAAAAATAAATATACTACAGAGCTGTTCATTAAAAGTACGTAATCAAATTCCAAACTATACATGTATGTGTGAAAATTTACTTTCTGAAGATACAACAAAAGAGTATAAAGTATCTTTTATTCTGTTAAAGATCTTCTAAATCTCATTGAAATTAATTAGATATTCTGTATACAATATTATGTATGCTTTACAAAATTTCAAAATAAAATGCTGAACGACCCAGATCCCCCTCCTTTCAAAAATTGTCAATATCTGGTGCATTTGAATTAAGCACAATATAACTTTATGTAAATTTAATACACGTATGCAATCAGGGATAGCATTTTGAACATATATTTAAACGGTACCTAACTATCAGAACATGATTATAATTATTAAGGGTATATTAATTGTATCTAACTGTCGCCTGGTGAGATTAATAGTTTAAGGTAAAACTTTATGATACCAAATGGCCTAGGTGTTGATTGACTTTTATTTTTATGACCTAAGATCAGTGCATAAGATATGGAAATGAAATAGCACCCGTACCTTCTTGAATATATATAGACGATCTGCTAAGTGAACATCACAGCATGAATCTGTCCATTTTTGCGTGAAGGTGACACTCAAAGTCAGGTGACATATATCAAACCGTTCCTTTTGTAATTAAGATTAATTAACATAAATAACGTAAAATCTTTAGCTTTAGAAGAATATAACAAACTTTGTATTTATAAACGATATAAACTATTATTTGGTTTGGAATATACTTAGATTTTCATTGTAATGTATCTATTTTAACAAAATTGCGTAACGGCACACTTAGATTAAATGTTGAAGTTGGTCGTTATCTCAATACTCTAAGAGAAAATATAATTTGTATATGTTGCTATTTGAATGTTTTGGAGGACGAATATCATTTTGTTTTATCATGTCCAGCTAGCGTATAATAGATTTTTGCGTATAGAATTTTTACCTTTATTCTACTGTTCTTGGCCAAATCGGCACAAGTTAGATAACTTACAAGCTCATTCGAAATCTCTTACAGTAAAACTATGCAATTATTTAAATGTATTTGGAAAATTATATCACATATATTGTCATGTTATAAATGTATACTCTGTAAACACTGTTCTCTGCTGTCTTTTGTTTTCATTTATATGCTTCATGTATATGCTTCTTGCAATTAAAGTATTCATTCATCTGACAACTTTAGAAACGCAACACTAGATTATTTTTGTGTTATTTTTGAATGAATGTGTCACCGTCAAAAGCGATGACTGCCTGTTGCAAAAGCCAAAATGATTGTCAGAAAGGTCAACAAATTCTGTCGGACATGTTTTGGGTTCTGTTTTACACCTTCTAATTTTGCATTTGTTCAACCCATTAATTGGTTTTGGCAATTATGCGGTTGGAACTTGAGGGCTTTAAAGGTTTTCCTTCAGTCGATTCTTTGGCAATTCATTTATGGCACGAATCTGTACTCAATGGCACTCGGCTATTTGATTAGCAGTTAACGTTGCGACCGTAAAACATGTCTGGCAAATGACGATGCGTAATCAAATTTTGTTGACGTTTCATTGTCACTACACATTGATCTATTCATTGATGGCCAGCAACAAATCTTGTCTACTTGTATCGTTGCCTGAAGGACAGTAAGACGAGTTTCTGAAGTCATATAGTATGGTTGCAGCACGTTTATGTTTTCATGTTTGCAGTATTCTTAAGGGCTAATTCAGTTTTTTATTTCTCAGTCTTGGCAAAATGGAGATGCAACATTTTTGAACTGATTTAAGTGAGGCAAAGGATTGAAAGAACTGTTTCAAAAAGCAAAAAAAACTGAAACAATCTTTCATGGGTCCAAAATTTCGCTTTAAGAAATTCGTGCGGCTTCAAAAATTCGGAATGTTCAATAACCACAGGTAAGTCAGATTTTGATTTTTTGTAAGGAGAAAGAAGTATGATAAGCATGAAAAGTAGTTGTAAGAGAATCAAACAAGATTTGGTAAAAAAAATCAACAAAATGAGTGTTGCGTTTCTAAAGTCGTTCAATATACTATTGCCGTTTCGAGGCTTGGCATCTATAACCGGAGCATAGGCTACAGACAATATTTCAGATTTAGCCTTTTGTAAGAAGCGGTCCAAAATGGAACAATGTGTTCAGTGCTTTCTGCAGAAAATGGAATGGAATCTGAGTTTTGTCTCGAAAGAAGTCGCAGAAAAACAAAAGATATATCTCGGTTTTCGATGAAACAAGACACAATCTTCCCATAAATATTAGAATAACGAGGAGGTCCATAACGTTCTGTTGGCTTGTCGAAAGGTAAACATGCCATAAGATTGGTATTCGAATCATTCAAATTCAAAGATCTTTCTAGTCCCCGTTTAACCTTTATGGAACTCATGTGAGCTTTTGATGATTCGTTTTGATACTGTAATACAACTCTAGCCATGGAGTAAAATGTATCTTTTACCAACGATTGTTTTAGCATTTAAGTCAATATTTTCTGCTCCCTCCTGTATAATACGATCACCTTTTCTAAATACAAAGCAATACCATTAGGTACATAGGACATGTCTTGAATTATGTCTATTTCCAAAGCTAAACTAGTCCGATATCTACGTACTTCAGATTAGGATGCACAAAAACCATGAGAGTTTGATTTTCCAATAAAATATTTAGAGCCAAACTCATGGTGTAACTGTAATGCCAAAGCAAGATGATGGGGTTAACAGGTTTATGTTTAAAGCAAGTATGCATTCTGTTATTGCCAGGACTTTTCGCAGTTTGTCGACAGGAAATTTAGAAACATTACTACTATCTTTCAATGAGCAATAGAATAAGGAGGAGGTCCATATCATATTCATTGAACTATAATGAAAAGTTAAAAATCCTCATTTAAGTTAATTTATAAGAAATACTGACTCGGAATGGCTTCGAAACTTTACAATGGGCAGTTTAAAACATTTTAATTCGGAAAAATCATGAAATTATCAATGTATTCTAAATTTACAAATGTTGTAACCACTTCTTTAAAATAATACAGAGTGTGCTTTTGCTAAACTGAGTGAAAATTAACAAAATTTAGAAAAAAAATAAGGGATTCTAGTTTTACATTATGAATAAACAATTAAACTCTGAATAAAATGCAATATCATATGTCAAAAGACAAAAAAAAGTAACAAAATTCCAATTTTTTCCCACATCTTGAAATTTGAAAAAAAATCCAAATGTCTTTTTTCTTTCCATTTTATAAAACTGCACCGCATGAAATGTCCATGACCGGGCAATTAAGTTACCTAAAGGTATTGGCTTTGCAAAAAAAAAATATTTTTAGCCTGCAGGTATGCCGGTCCATTAAAGTCGTAAAATAAGCACCTTTTTTCTTGATCTGTCACTCCACTATTTATCTTTATATTTTTACGTATATGTGTTTCACAGTTTAAATACACGTTTAATTCGAAATATTAATGTTTATTAATTACAAACAAGAATGTGTCCATAGTACACGGATGCCCCACTCGCATTATCATTTTCTATGTTCAGTGGACCGTGAAATTGGGGTCAAAAGTCTAATTTGGCAATTAAATTAGAAAGATCATATCATAGGGAACATGTGTACTAATTTGAAGTTAATTGGACTTCAACTTCATCAAAAACTACCTTGATCAAAAACTTTAACCTGAAACTTGCACTATTATTTTCTATGTTCAGTGGACCGTGAAATTGGGGTCAAAAGTCTAATTTGGCAATTAAATTAGAAAGATCATATCATAGGGAACATATGTACTAAGTTTGAAATTGATTGGACTTCAACTTCATCAAAAACTACCTTGACCAAATAAAATTGAGAATGGAAATGGGGAATGTACCAAAGAGACAACAACCCGACCATAGAAAAAAACAACAGCAGAAGGTCACCAACAGGTCTTCAATGTAGCGAAAAATTCCCGCACCCGGAGGCGTCCTTCAACTGGCCCCTTAACAAATATATACTAGTTCAGTGATAATGAACGCCATACTAATTTCCAAATTGTACACAAGAAACTAAAATTAAAATAATACAAGACTAACAAAGGCCAGAGGGTACTGACTTTGGACAGGCGCAAAAATGCGGAGGGGTTAAACATTTTGTGAGATCTCAACCCTCCCCCTATACCTCTAGCCAATGTAGAAAAGTAAACGCTTAACAATACGCACATTAAAACTCAGTTCAAGAGAAGTCCGAGTCTGATGTCAGAAGATGTAACCAAAGAAAATAAACAAAAGGACAATAATACACGGATAACAACAGACTAATAGCAGTTAACTGACATGCCAGCTCCAGACTTCAATTAAACTTACTGAAAGATTCTGATTTCATCATATGAACATCAGGCACAATCCTTCCCGTTAAGGGTTTAGTATCATACCATCATAACATATATGAGAAGAACATAACCCGTGTCATGCCAACAACTGGTTTTTGAATAAATGTGTTTAGTTCCGATGCAAAGACCCTATAAGTGAATCAAAATATGCAATCTTTAATGACCTGACAACAGTATCGTAACTATATCCCTTCTTAATAAGTCTATTCAAAGGTTTTGTTAGTTTTTGAGGTGAATACTGACACCTTTGTGCTTTATAAAGAATATTTCCATAAAAAATTGGATGTGAAATACCTGAACGTATAAGAAGTCTGCATGTTGAGCTATATTTACGAATGATGTCCTTATACCGATGATAAAAACTTTAACCTGAAACTTGCACTATTATTTTCTATGTTCAGTGGACTGTGAAATTGGGGTCAAAAGTCTAATTTGGCAATTTAATTAGAAAGATCATATCATAGGGAACATGTGTACTAAGTTTGAAGTTGATTGGACTTCAACTTCTTCAAAAGCTACCTGGACCAAAAACTGTAACCTGAACGAACGGATGGAAGGACGGACAGACGGACGGACGTACAGACCAGAAAACATAATGCCCCTCTATTATCGTAGGTGGGGCATAAACATCAGTTTCAATAACTTTACTGAGTAGCAGATTTTTAAAATTTCTTTTAAAGTTACATGTACAAATATCGAGGCGGATAGAAAGGTTATCCAACACATCGCGAAAATGTTTGTTTATGATGAGATATAAACATCATGGCTTACGTTGCTTCGTTCCCAATTTTTAACAGTCTCTTCCTAAACATAAATCTACACATTTAATACATGGATTTTTAATCGGTATTCGCCCTTGTTTGCCTTGGATTTACATGATTTAAGATTTTGTTTTGCAAAATGTTCAAACGAAAAGTGTACACCGTATATATATGAGGATATTTATAAACTGTTGTATTAGTATGTACATTTGTAACATCTCGTCAATTTAGACAGACTTATACACAAGGATTATAAATGATATCTAGAACGTACGAAAAATATACTCGATCTGGACCAGAATGAAATATTTGCCCCTGGAAGTTAGGCTACAAACAATATAACTGATTTACTATGCCGCAATAAAGATTTACATTAAAAAGTGCTAAATGATCAGTTTTGAATGGTGCAGACAAATAATTTTGTTACAAGAGTCAGTCTGAGGTATGAAAACTACTGATATTAGTTTACGATTCAATATTTTGAATAAAAACAGCACATGCTTGGCACTATAAATGGAAGCGATCCACATTTTTTAGTCATTGTTTTCCCATATTGCTGTCATATTGGTCGAGGGTGATACGGCATGTGATATATACGCTTTATCATATATTTCAACAGGAGAGTATCATATTATATGAACTGTTTTTTGATCCATAGCACTGGGTTACCTTCAGTTCTACTTTTGTCTTGTTTTTAAAAGCCTTAAAAGAACTGCTTAATTACTTATCCGACGCACCTGGGTTACCTTACAATGTGCGTACTGTTGTTTTAAAAATATTTTGTTTATTGTATATTTTTGTGTGTTTTGTATTTTTTTTGTAGGGGTGTAATAAAGGGTATGATAAAGGGTGGGAATCAAAGTTGAACGATATTGATTAAACAGCAAGCTATTTATCGCATATTCAAAACTACTGTATTTACTATTTAATATATGATAAATGTAATAATTGCTAAAAAGGTAATTTATGTTTTGCAAAATACTATATGTCGGTCCTAAAAATGACTTTTTAACAATTTGGAGCGTATTGAATATTTGGATAATTGGTGTAGATTGCCGTTCGCGCTAATGTGATCACCTCCCTTACAGTCGTCATTGAAAATTACAATTACAAAATTCGTTTATTGTCGGAATATGCAACATTTATGTGTATAAGCTTTAATTTAAATGTGAGAGAAAGGCAATGTTCGCAGAGCTTTCTCCTTTTTCGTAGCGAGTACAAATGCATGTTTTATTTTCCTACAATGTACAGCACAAACTAATGTTTTAGCAGACAATTTATAATTCACGCATGAAAACATGTATCTCTATTTTACCGACGTTACTTTTCATTTAACTCGACAGCATTTTCACGAAGATCGCAAAGTAAACTGCCACATAAACAACAATTCAAACGTATCTGCTAGCTTCAAATATAAGCAGGATAAGTATCCGTATACTGTTTTGTATTTATTTTAGCGTGACCATCGTACTTTAGAGTCCTACATATATATTTCTGAACATAACTTTTTATAGAAAATATTAAATCATGTAATACTTTTAAAACTTTTAAAAGGCTGTTCACAGAGTACCAAATGAGTAAAACATTCCGACAGTTATAAAAATCTTAAATTCTAAGATGCTTTAAATTCAGTGCATTACATTTAATTAATCTTAAAACAAGTATGAACCAGATGCTCCACAGGGCGCAGCTATATACGACCACAGAGGTTGAACCCTGAAGTGTTGGGGCAAGTATGGACACAACATTTAAGCTGGATTCAGCTCTAAATTTGGATTGTGATTAAATAGTTGCCACAGCATAGGTTTCTGACACAGAATGAATGTGGTCTAATGAACTTAAAATATTTTGTTTGCCTTTGAGCAATTCACTATGCTGTTGAATATTAACCCTCTCAAAAAAATGTTTGAAGAAATTTTCTTTTTATTTATGAAATCTGAAATGAGAAAAATTTAACCCCCCAACCCCATTTGTTTTCACATCCCCCTTTCCCTTTTTCCAAAACTGATCTTAATTCAAATTTCTAATGGAGTTTGCAACAATAACTACTCATTTAAATACATCATAAAATATCAAAATGTAAAATAAAGTGCTTGTTATCACTGAATGGTAAAGATTGTTAATTTATCAGTTGGTAGTAAAAGTTAATATACATTGTATATTGTATAAAACAATGATTTAAGTTGATTCAACTACTATTCTGGAAAAAGAAAGATAACTCCAATTGAAATATCAATTATAAATATTGTATAAAACAATGATTTAAGATGATTCAACTACTATTCTGGACAAAGAAAGATAACTCCAATTGAAATTGCAATTAGATATTTCTTGCCATTGCGCAATACTGTGCAATTGAAAATATTTGCTATTGCACAATACTGTGCAATTGAAGATTTCTTGCTATTGTGCAATAGTGCAATTGAAAATTTCTTGCTTGACCAATTTGAAAACGGGACCAAAAATTAAGAGTTTACATACACAGTTAGATTTGGCATATCAAAGAACCCCTATTATTCAATTTTTGATGAAATCAAACAAAGTTTAATTTTGGACCCCGATTTGGACCAACTTGAAAACTGGGCCAATAATAAAAAATCTGAGTTCATTTTTAAATTCAGCATATCAAAGAACCCCAAGGATTCAATTTTTGTTAAAATCAAACTAATTTTAATTTTGGACCCTTTGGACCTTAATGTAGACCAATTTGAAAACGGGACCAAAAATTAAGAATCTACATACACAGTTAGATTCGGCATGTCAAAGAACCCCAATTATTTAATTTTTGATGAAATCAAACAAAGTTCAATTTTGGACCCTTTTGGTCCCTTATTCCTAAACTGTTGGGACCAAAACTCCCAAAATCAAACCCAACCTCCCTTTTATGGTCATAAACCTTGTGTTTAAATTTGATAGTTTTCTATTTACTTATACTAGAGTTATTGTGCGAAAACCAAGAATAATGCTTATTTGGGCCCTTTTTTGGCCCCTAATTCCTAAACTGTTGAAACCAAAAACTCCCAAAATCAATCCCAACCTTCCTTTTGTGGTCATAAACCTTGTGTCAAAATTTCATAGATTTCTATTTACTTAAACTAAAGTTATAGTGCGAAAACCAAGAAAATGCTTATTTGGGCCCTTTTTGGCCCCTAATTCCTAAAATGTTTGGACCAAAACTCCCAAAATCAATCCCAACCTTTCTTTTGTGGTCATAAACCTTGTGTTAAAATTTCATAGATTTCTTTTCACTTTTACTAAAGTTAGAGTGCGAAAACTAAAAGTATTCGGACGACGACGACGACGCCAACGTGATAGCAATATACGATTTGCGGTCGTATAAAAATTAGTCATGTTGTGCTGATGAACATCAATCAATCGTTTTTTTACCAATAGCCATTTAGAAGACTTTACCTTTAATTCTGTCAGTTATGGTGATAAAAAGTTTGCCTGAAAGGATACGAAAATAACTTATCTCCACTATTTGCCATAAGCACACCAAGGGCAAATATGGAATTACTGCGAACCTCCTCGTCTTCATCTCTAATCATCTTCATAAACAGAGGATAAAGTGGATCTACAAAGTTTACTGAGACCTGCCCGCAGGCTAACAATGTTTCAGCTAATGTACCTACAGCGAATGACTTTTCTGACACAGAACTTGTTTCTTTCTGTAATATAAAACCAAAACATTCTCATTGATAACATGTTGCTATTAATATTTAGTTTTAAAAGGCACAATACCAACATGAAGTACAATAGAAATTAACAAGATTTAGTTAGGGGTATTTTTTGTGATCATGATTGATTGATTGGAACATACCTGATAATGATGTTATGTTGTTTAATATCTGCCAGATATATACTCAGTTGAAGTTGTTTAAGCTCGATATATAAGACATTTACAGGACAGGAGATACATTTAAAACTAAATTGTGAGTGACCGCAAGACACAAGCAATATTCTGTCCCAGTACATAGCACAATTACATGCAAGATCAGATCATGTAGATCGCATGTTTGATACAATGCTGAACAGAATCGGAACTTTGAATGAACGGGCTTGACATACAGAACAATTTTACTGCTTGTCAAATTGCTCTAAATGTTTTGGTTTCAGAGATAGAAGTCAAACACTGCATGTTACCCCTATGAACTATTTTAGCCATGAGCCATCTTGGTTGGCGGTTTGGTTCATCAATCATCGGACACATTTTTAAAACTAGATAGTAGTCAGAGGAGAAGATTTTTGTAAAACACCACAAAAATTACAGAAAATTGTTAAAAGTTGACTATCAAAGGTAATTACTCCTGAAGTGGTCAATTGACAATTTTGGTCATGTGACTTATTTGTAGATCTTACTTTGCTGAACATTATTGCTGTTATAGTTTATCTCTATCTATAAAATACTATAGATAACCAAAAATTTCCTTAAAATTACGAATTCAGGGGCAGCTAACCAACAATTGGTTGTCTGATTTGTCTGAAAATTTCAGGGCAGATAGATCTTGACCTGATTAACAAATTATCCCATGTCAGATTTGCTCTAAATGCTTTGGTTTCAGAGATACAAGCCAAAATCTACATTATACCCCTATGTTCTATTTTTAGCCATGGCAGCCATCTTGGTTGGTTGGCAAGGTCATCGGACACATTTTATATACTAGATACTTCAATGATGATTGTGGCAAAGTTTGGTTAAATTTGGCCAAGCAGTTTCAGAGGAGAAGATATTTGTAAAAGTTAATGTACGCCGGATGACGACGATGGACGACAGACACCGAGTGATGAGGAAAGCTCACTTGGCCAATTAGGCCAGGTGAGCCAATAAACAACTTTATCGAGGCTATGGGAGCACAGAAAGATCATGTATATTTTAGTATATTGCATGATGCCTCTTAGCTAGATCACCTTCGTACTGATGATTACAAAATATTGTACCACAATTCTTGCTATAAATCGCACACTAGCAGACACAAGTGCAGTTCTTTTAAAGCTGAATCAACTTCTTGTTTGTTTGTAAAAGTGTTTCAGGTCATATATAGAAGGTCGTTCAATTCCTGACTAGAAAAAGTTTCGGTGAGAACAAGCAGACCTTCGTCTGATTTCTTGGCGAATCAATTGTTCATCATCATGGTAGATCAACAGTTACTATGATGCATGAGGAATTCATTTACAGATGTACTGTTCTAATGTGGTCATTACTTCCCTTCCAAGCAGCATACGCATGAGCTATGGTTTCAAACAGACACTATAACTTGCACACTATGAGGAAGTCATTTATCTAGCTGACACATCCACTGACCCTAAATCTGCTCAAAAGGAGTATTCCGATTGATGAATTATTTTGTACGCGGATACTTTGCACGATTTTACATGCTATTCACGTAGACAAAGAGTTTGGTGTGATAAGGGAAGGATAATAATAAAGTCACAATAAAGAAATGCACTGAGCTTATGCGTTCATTACTTCCCCTTCCTGCAACATACACATGACCTATGGTTTCAAACAGGCACTATAACTTGCACACAAGATGTGCGTCCCTTTATACCTGTTCACAAATTATGTATAAAGTATCGGGTCTGTCATCTGTAGCATTTAAACAGCCGCACATGCTGTTACAGGATGCAATACAACACATTCCTGTTTGGGATCATTAAGCGCACTGTTTTTTAAAGTCTCAAAGGACAACCCAGATGATTTCATCGATTTGTCAAACTTTTCGAATAGTGACATCAATGAATCTATGCATGCATCTCCAAATGTTGTTGTTAGGTTGTATGATCTCAAGTCAGAACTTAAAACAGATCAAAGTGACCTTATCAAATATAGGGTCAAATTGGCTACAATTATAAATTTCTCCCTTGTCAAACTTCCTCCTTCCAAATCTTCCTTTGCGCAACATGTAATAAGAGCTTCACTCCAGACATATATTTGGATGTCTTTCCATATCGAAAAAAAAAACCCGTACATTCTCCTTTTCAGTTCGGATGGGAAAAGAAGAAAGGAAATTGTTCCTATCAATTTCGAAGGTCAGATGTTATACGAATTTCTGCAACGTTAAGTTTGCACTTGTAAGGGAAAATTTTTGTGATCAAAGGGTTGCATTTGCTTCGAAAAAATCTATCCTGTATAAAAATATGCACACGTCTGGCAAATGACTTATGTCAAAATCTAAATCATCCTCTGGTTACAGTTAGAAACATTGATGATTACGAAGATGACGATGTTTAAGATTAAATTTTTCTGTTGGCACCTTATTAATCATTGGTAGCAATCGAATGAAACTAGATACCCTTATAATGATTGTGGCCAAGCTTGGTTAAATTTGGTCTAGTAGTTTCAGAGGAGAAGATTTTTGTAAAAGTTAACGACAACTGACGCCAAGTGATGAGAAAAGCTCACTTGGCCCAAAGGAGCTAAAAAGACAAACAGACAAATGTTAGTACAGAAGACACAACATAGAAAACTAAAGACTAAGCATCACGAAACCACATCAAAACTTGGGGTGATCTCAGGTGCCCCAAAAGGGTAAGCAGATCCAACTCCACATGTGACATCCTTCGTGTTGCTAATTATGTTATTACAAATTCGGTAAAAAGTATAATTCGCTTAATATATACGCTTCACAACTCTATAACAGAAATTTGATATTTACATAGAAATTGACAAACATCTTACTATCAAGACATAAAAAACACATTTGGTTTTCAACAAATTATTAGAGTTAAGATCTAAATAACATCTATAGATCTTTCTTGTAACAAATTGGATATAAAATTCCTAGTTTTGAAATTGAAATGGGTCAAGGTCACTGTTATTTAACAGATGTGGGGAAAATTTGAAGTTTGCCCCCTATAGCCTAGGTAAATAATTTGTAAGGGTTCCACGGAAACCAGTGTCTCGCCTACTTCAGCTGTTAATCACAGGCTCAACAAGAATGAGGAAAAAAATTCTGTCCAAGGTTGGTAAAAATGCAGGATAATTTATGAAACTTATAAATGTTTTAAAACTTTAAAGGAAGACTGTATGTTATGTTAACATGGTTCACTGGAAGAGAACCAAGTCCATTTATCAGTAAAATACAGAAATAGAGGCTCTAAAGAGCCTGTGTAGCTCACATTGGTCTATGTGCATACATGTATTAAACAAAGAACACAGATGGATTCATGACAAAATTGTGTTTTGATGATGGTGATGTGTTTGTAGATCTTACTTTACTGAACATTATTGCTACTTACAATTTTCTCTATCTACAATAATCTTGGCCCTTTAGTTACAGAATAAAATATTTTGTAACAAGAATGTGTCCGCAGTACACGGATGCCCCACTCGCACTATCATTTTCTATGTTCAGTGGACCGTGAAATTGGGGTCAGAACTCTAATTTGACATTAAAATTAGAAAGATCATATCATAAGGAACATATATAGTAAGTTTCAGGTTGATTGGACTTCAACTTCATCAAAAACTACCTCGACCAAAAACTTTAACCTGAAACTGGACACCCCACTTGCACTATCATTTTCTATGTTCATTGGACCGTGAAATTGGGGTCAGAACTCTAATTTGACATTAAAATAAGAAAGATCATATCATAAGGAACATATATACTAAGTTTCAGGTTGATTGGACTTCAACTTCATCAACAGTTTATCTCTATCTATAATAGTATTCAAGATAAAAACCAAAAACAGCAAAATTTCCGTAAAATTACCAATTTGGGGGCAGCAACCCAACAACAGGTTGTCCGATTCATCTGAAAATTTTGTAGCAGTTAGATCTTCACTTGATTAACAATTTTACCCCTTGTCAGATTTGCTTTAAATGCTTTGGTTTCAGAGTTATAAGCCAAAATCTACATTTTACCCCTATGTTATATTTTTAGCAATGGCAGCCATCTTGGTAGGTTGGTCGGGTCACTGGACACATTTGTTAAACTACATACCCTAATGATGAGTATGGCCAAGTTTGGTTAAATTTTGCCCAGTAGTTTGAGAGGAGAAGATTTTTGTAAAAGTTAACGACGACGACGATGGATGCCGGACTGCAAGTGATGAGAAAAGCTCACTTGGCCCTTTGGGCAGGGTGAGCTAAAAACAGGTACAAAATTTTAACAAAATTTCCTTTTAGATACTTATTTTTTTTATCATAAACAAGCTACTGTCCAAGTTTGGTATATATCCAGTACAGTTTAAGAAAGTTATTAAAATTGTGAAAACTTTACCCACAGAGTGAATGTCATGTTTCCTGGCAAAACAACTAAGTTTATTTATAAATAAAATACTGAACCAGGAGCTCCGCAGGGCACAGCTTTATACGACTGCAGAGGTCGAACCCTGGACAGTTGGGGCAAGTATATATGGACACAACATTCAAGCTTGATACAGCTCTGAATTTGGATTGTGATCAAATTCTTGACATAATATGAGTTTCTGACACAAAACAAATGTCAAGATCTAACAAACCTATTATGCAATATTGTGCAATTAAAGATTTCTTCTTCAAACTTTTCAAAAATTAGGGGGGAAAATTAAACCTAGTTTCCCCCCTTTTTTGCCCCTAATTCCAAAACATTTTGAGCCATAACCCCCACAGTCATTACTAACCATCCCTTAATGGTATGAAAACGTGTGTTATAATTTCAGAGAGATTCATTCACTTAAACACAAGTTATTGTTTGAAACTACAAAAATGCTTAGTTTGTGCCCCCTTTTTGGCCCTTAATTCCTAAACTATTGGGACTATAACCCCCACATTCAATCCCAACCTTCCTCTAGTGGTATTAAACCTTCTGGTAGAGATCCATTCACTAAATCTAAAGTTATTGTCCGGAAACTAATGCGTCTTTGGACGACGGACATGATACCATTATATGATGCAAATTTTTTTTTGCGGTCGTCTAAATACAGGATTTTTTTTTTATACAAAATTTACTTCTTGATACTATTCTATGATCATAAACAAGCTTCTGTCCAAGTTTGGTAGAAATCTAGGATAGTTTAAGTAAGTTTAAAATTTCAAAAACTTTAACCACAGAGTGAACATTTATGGACGCTGCCGCCGATGACAACAGAATTTATGATCCCTATGTCTTGCTTTTTCGATAAAAGTCGAAGGCTCAACAAAAATGTCAATCTAAAGTCATTTTTAGCGATAACAATATAAAATATGTTCTAAAGGTAAGAACACAAGATATTTTTCTATAAATTAGTTGTTTTTTTGTTGCTCCAAACACATATATGAAGGAGAAAGCTATCTAAATGTGACTGAATTTTCCTGGATTTTTTGCTCCGACCTTTCACTCTGATTTAAAAAAAACCAAACAACATGACCACTACAAACAATGATGACAACGGTAGTTTTATGAGGCTTGTTCTCCTCTTTCCAATGATATAAAATGTAGTCCTGTGTAATTCTTTTAACCAAAATCGATCATTTAAACATTTTCTTCTTTTTGTTACATGTATCAAATATAAACTAGTCAAAGTGATGCCCCACACTTCATTCTGAAGTAAGTAACTGTAGGACTTTCTTTGAGATATTATTCAATATTTGTTCAAACAACAATCAAAATGAAAACTTTCTAGCATTCAAACTCTAGGAGGTGTTATCTGGGAACGCACCTCTTATGCAAGTAAATACTCAAAACAACTACAAAGTTCCACTTTATCCAAAAAGTGCAAATATTAATAACTAGATGCTCTCAAGAGCCTGTGTCACTCACCTTGGTCTATGGAAATATCAAACAAAGCAAACGCTCCAACATTGTAGACATGAATAGACCATGACAAAAATCTCTATTTTGTTGATCTTGTATTACTGATCTTTTAGTCTGTATAGTTTCTTTGGCTTATTTATAGATCTTGCCTTGGTGATAATTTTTTTAATTTAGAGTGTTTATTTATCTATTTTAGGTGTAATACTACCAAATCATGGTACGTCACATCCGGTTGTATACGATAATAGGTCAAAAAGAAATATTCCCTTGAATTTGTCAGTTGTAGGTAATTAATTAATCCTACATTTTATTGCAGTAAAAGATTTCTGTGTCATAAACATATGTCTTGGGTATTTCAAAGCACCATTATTTTTTTATTTGGGATTTCTTTAGAATATTTTGTAATCTTGAGGTTACATGGTGACTAAACCTTGTACACAGATAAAATAAGGGGAGACATTTGATTGGTTAACTTCCAGTGATGGTTATTTTCTTATATGTAATGAAATGTTATGTGAATATTTTTTTTATAGTACTGGACAGGATAAACCTTTACTCATGCCAAGTATTTCTTTCTTTGAAACATAGATAAATTCTACAGATTTTTTTGAAAAGTGCAAATTTAACAAAGACTAATAGGGGAAAATCAATGGTGGTATTACACATTATAATGAGGCTTAACAGGGAAAAAAAAGTTTCTCTCTTAATATCATAGTTTTCATGATAAATGGCAAAAATGAAAAAATAATCATAAAATTTGTCATTTATCATGTTTATGGGCAATAACTCCTTTAAAATTTGTCTAACAGCTTTGAAGTATATATGGACAATTGGTAGAGCTCATTATTCTGAAAAATTGTTTTCCTTTCAGATTTTCTTTATCTATAATGAATGGTTAAAAATAATAGTCAAAACTTGCTTTTTATCCCTATGTTCTACTTATAGCAATGTCAGCCCTGTTGGTTGGTAGGCAGGGTTATCTGACACATTTTTAACTAGATACCTTTGTGGTGATGTGGCCAAGTTTGGTTTAATTGGTCTAATAATAAAATTGAGAATGGAAATGGGGAATGTGCCAAAGAGACAACAACCCGACCATAGAAAAAAACAACAGCAGAAGGTCACCAACAGGTCTAGCGAGAAATATCCGCACCCGAAGGCATCCTTCAACTGGCCCCTAAACAAATATATACTAGTTCAGTGATAATGAACGACATTCTAATTTCCAAATTGTACACAAGAAACTAAAATTAAAATAATACAAGACTAACAAAGGCCAGATGCTCCTGACTTGGGACAGGCGCAAAAATGCGGCGGGGTTAAACATGTTTGTGAGATCTCCCCCCTCCCCCTATACCTCTAGCCAATGTAGAAAAGTAAACGCATAACAATACGCACATTAAAATTCAGTTCAAGAGAAGTCCGAGTCTGATGTCAGAAGATGTAACCAAAGAAAATAAACAAAATGACAATAATACATAAATAACAACAGACTAATAGCAGTTAACTGACATGCCAGCTCCAGACTTCAATTAAACTGATTGAAAGATTATGATTTCATCATATGAACATCAGGCACAATCCTTCCCGTTAGGGGTTTAGTATCATACCATCATAACATATATAAGAAGAACATAACCCGTGTCATGCCAACAACTGGTTTTTGAATAAATGTGTTTAGTTCCGATGCAAAGACCCTATAAAAGTTATCAAAAGTACCAGGATTATAATTTTATACGCCAGACGCGCGTTTTGTCTACATACGACTCATCAGTGACGCTCAGATCAAAATAGTTAAAAAGCCAAACAAAAACAAAGTTGAAGAGCATTGAGGACCCAAAATTCCCAAAAGTTGTGCCAAATACGGCCAAGGTAATCTACTCCTGGGGTAAGAAAATCCTTAGTTTTTCGAAAAATTCAAAAGTTTTGTAAACAGAAAATTTATAAAAATGACCATATAATTGATATTCATGTCAACACCGAAGTGCTGACTACTGGCCTGGTGATACCCTCGGGCACGAAACGTCCACCAGCAGTGGCATCGACCCAGTGGTGTAAATAGTTATCAAAAGTACCAGGATTATAATTTTATACGCCAGACGCGCGTTTCGCCTACATAAGACTCATCAGTGACGCTCAGATCAAAATAGTTAAAAAGCCAAACAAAAACAAAGTTGAAGAGCATTGAGGACCCAAAATTCCCAAAAGTTGTGCCAACTACGGCTAAGGTAATCTACTCCTATAAGTGAATCAATATTAACGCCAAAATATGCAATCTTTAATGACCTGACAACAGTATCGTAACTATATCCATTCTTAATAAGTCTGTTCAAAGGTCTGGCGTCTGGCCTCTGGCGTACTTAATTATAATCCTGGTACTTTTGATAACTATTTTGTTAGTTTTTGAGGTGAATACTGACATCTTTGTGCTTTATAAAGAATATTTCCATAAAAAATTGGATGTGAAATACCTGAACATATAAGAAGTCTGCATGTTGAGCTATATTTACGAGTGATGTCCTTATACCGATGATAAAATTTAGTTAATGTTTTGACTAGTTTGTGATATCGAAAACTCTGGTGTAATAATTTTTCAGTAATACATAAATTTCTCTCGTTAAAATCTAAAACATTGTTACATACACAAGCGAATCGTTCAAGTTGAGATATATTAACACCGTAAGATGGTGACAAGGGAACGTCACCATCTAAAAATGGATAATTAACGATAGGAAATGAAAAATCATCTCTTTTATCATAAATTTGTGTATTCAGTTTTCCGTTAGTGATATAGATATCAAGATTGAGGAAAGGGCAGTGGTCATTGTTAGTATTAGCTTTATTCAAAGTAAGTTCAACAGGATAAATGTCTTTAATATACATACTGAAGTCGTCATTATTGAGAGCCAAAATATCATACAAATATCTAAAAGTATTATTAAATTTGTTTATCAGATGTTGTTTCGATGGGTCTTTGCTTATTTTTGTCATAAATTGTAACTCATAGCAATACAAAAACAGGTCCGCAATAAGTGGTGCACAGTTAGTCCCCATTGGAATTCTGATAATCTGACGATATACGGAATCCCCAAAGCGAACAAAAATGTTATCTAGTAAAAATTCAAGGCCATATATAGTATCAAAGCATGTCCAATTGACATAGTTTTTTTGTTTATTGCTACTAAAAAATGACATAAAAGAGTTTGAACATATATATTCACATTCTGACTTTTTAAATGCCCATTTAATTAGGTGTGTGAATTTTTTCTTAATGAGAATGTGAGGCAATGTGGTATACAGGGTAGAAAAATCAAAACGTTGAACAGATTTAAAATCACCAATATAAGCATGCAATTTATCAAGTATTTCCAACGAGTTCTTGACACTCCAAAAGTAATTAATTCCACTATTTTCGAAGGCCTTATTTTTACAATTTATTATCAGGTTTTTAATTGTACCAAGTGTGCTGGTAAGAAGAATAGACAATTTAGTAGTGGAAAAATGGCTTGAAGACGAAATAAATCTATATTTGTAAGGTGTTTTGTGTAGCTTCAGTAGATTCAGAGGAGAAGATTTTTGTAAAAGGTTACAAAAATTGACTATGATAGACAATAACTACTAAAGGGATCAATTGACCATTTTGGTCATGACAACTTTTTATTCGATCTTACATTGCTGAACAATTTTGCTGTTTACAGTTTATCTTTATCTATTAAAATATTCACGAAAATAACCAAAAACTGAAAAATTTCAATAAAATTAACAATTCTGACACAGCAACCCATCAACAGGTTGTCTGATGCATCTGACAAATTCAGGCAGATAGGACTTGACCTGATGATCATATTTGACCTCATGATAAAGCTAAAAACTGCATTTTACCCCTATGTTCTTATTTAAAGCTAAGACGGCCATCTTGGATAATAAGTAGGGGGGAGGGGGGCATCGGATACATTTTTTAAACTAGATACCTTAAGGATGACTTAGGCCAAGTTTGGTTTACGGTTAACGGACAACGATGACGGGTGTAAAGTGCTGAGAAAAGCTAAGAATTACTCTTAGACAGATTCCCTTTGCTTTTGCTGCTCTTAAAATATAAGTTTTTTTCAAACATTTGGTATGTGGAGTACTTGATAAACATTGTGTTCAGGGAATATTCCCAATAATGATATCATACATTGTAAATAATTAATCTGGTTAAATAACCAGCTTTACTATACTTACTAATCTTTTCAATAAATCTACCAGAAAACTTCTAAAAAAAGGCAAGAATATATCTCCTCCTAATAGTTTAGCCATTACAGGAAGGACATCGCCTGCAGATTCAATCAACATTCCATCGAACTCTGCCTGTTGATCATCATCTTCTAAGGTATCTTCATCTTGGCAGGATAACTAGTGAAAAAAAAAAATTCAACATGAACATGTATGAATATCAAACCATGTCACACTTGTATTATCTGTTGAAGCACAAAATCTGGTTTCAAACTCTAATTATGCATAAATCAAACTAGAGGTAATGAAGAGCATGTGTAACTCACCTTGGTTTAAGTGCATATTCAACAAAGGGAATACTCCAACATTGCTCCTGTCAGATTTTCTCTTTTCATAACAGTTTTCAAAATAATAGACAAAATTTGAATTTTACCCTGTTCTATTTTTAGCAATGTCGGCCAACTTGGTTGGCAGGTGGGGTCATCAGAGACATTTCAAAACTAGACACTCTATAAATGATGACTGTGTCCAAGTTTAGTCTAATTTCAGAGAAGATTTTTGTAGAGGTTTACAATTATTAATCAACAATGAAGGACAATTACTCCAATAAGTGGTCGTCTGACCATTTCCTCCATTCCATTTTAAATGTAGATCTTGTCTTGCTGATAATTTTTGCTTATTTAAGTTTCTAACTATCTATTATAATTTTGATGATTAAAGGCGAAAACCCAAAACAATGGTAAAAATTCTCATCATAGGGCAATACTAAGGAGTCAACTGACGATTTTGACCATTCAACTTTTGTGTAGAACTTGTCTTGCTAATCATTTTTGCATTAAAGTTTTCTTTAACTATAACAGTTTTCAAGATAACTAGAACACACCCGCGATATCATGGGTCTGTGACTGAATTAACCATGTGCATTAAAGCAGTTGCTAAAATATGTAAATGAGAGGCCAATAGCATAAGACAACATATGTGAAATTGGCGTTATATCGTGCATTAATTTTATTCTGCATCAGTCCTTTTCTCGTAATAAAAAGAGACATGAATCAACATATTAAGAGTGTACATATTTATTGCTCTCGCTACAAGGTAGAAGAATAGGAGGGGTATTATTAAGACCATGTGATCGAGGGGTTAAGCCATTTTCATTTAAGAGCTGTTAAACTTTTAAATTCGCTGCTCCCTATGTTATACATAATACTCCATATGAACTCGGATATCTCAACTCCTTGAAAAGAATATTGGTATCGTTTTCGTTCTCTCTTTCCGCCTCTGAAACCCGAGTCTGTTATTTCTAATTTTGATAATTATGAAAGCAAATATATGTCACGCTCTGCTTTTTGTAAATTCACGGACAGATAACTTTAACTATACATCATAGGCCTGTTCCCTATTAAAATGATGAAAGCTTTGTAAAACATTTTTTGTGCAATAACAGTCGTTAGCAAAAAGAGAATTTATTCAAAGTAGGGAAGGATCCTCTAATTCTTCAAATATGATTAAGAGTACATGTATTTTCTGATTGATCTTGAGTGACGGAAGTGGAATAAAATTTGGGGGCCCTAACTTTTCTTGTGTCACATGTATTTTCAATATCAGATTCGTCATTTTCAATATCGGAATCGCCATTATCAGACACATTCAGTTCATTACTGCTTGACGCCAAAACCTCTGGTATTGACCCTATATATTGTTGAAAATTCGCAACTGTTTCATTTTCTAGTCTTCGCGTCTTATGTTATTAAACCAGTTCATTTCAGGAATTTTATACAGCATTAAAAAGGAATGGAATTCAATTCAAGACTAATTGAACCAAGAGATTGTTTCAAGACAACTTGTTATCGCGCTTTGCGTCATAATAGTTCACCAGTGATTTATGACATGTAGATCAAAATTTAAAATAATTTATGTTTAAATTTTAGTAGTTCAAATTTCAAAATAAGCGTTTTTATTAGAAGAAATTTTGGGTTTATTTTTATTACCCAAACATCACAGTTTACATCTTTAAAAATTGTTGCCTTGCTTAATCCCACAGATGGAAGGACACGAAAAGCCAAGACCCACTGATGCATCGTCGGGAATTTTAAAGGCCGAATACTAATTTTACAGTTGTCGGGATATGAACTAGAGGCTCTCAAGAGCCTGTATCGCTCACCTGACTCTACGTGGGTTTTTGAAATCATATAAAAAAAGATAAAATTTGGCTACAAAGTAACCTCATAAGGAAAGGAACATTCATGCTATGTTTGATTTCATTCAATTCAGTCGTTCTCTAGAAGAAGTCATTTGTATGCATTTCCCATAGGGTCCTATGTTAAACTAAGTCCCCCGCTGGCGGCCATCTTGTATGATGGATCGACTACAAGGTAATAACACTTGGTCAGCACCTCATAAGGAACATTCATGCTACGTTTGGTTTCATTCCATTCAGTGGTTCTCTAGAAGAAGTTTAAAATGTAAAAAGTTAACAACGACGACGACTGACGACAATTGATGAGAAAAGCTCACTTGGCCCTTTGGGCCAGATGAGCTAAAAAAGTGTCAAAAAAGTAGGTTAAAACAGGTATATCTTGATTGTTTTTAGTTTTTACAAATGCATGTACACATGTATTTTGTAAATGTTTCCCCTTTTTCTTTCAATTTCTAAATAGATATGTCATTGAACAGACAAACAAACACGGGCAGGTGAGGGGGTTCCCAGATAATTTGAAAATGTTCATGTCGGACCCGATAAGGCAGTTTCCGTGAACGAATATCGGCAATTTTATTTAACTTATTATAAATAATATACTTGTTTTGTCCTATATGTATGTAACGCGTTAGCCATATGCCCGATTTAATCAGATTGAAACTGTGTGGTTTTCCCCGAGAGTTTAACATTATATAAACAGTGCATGATCAAAAGTGTTTTTTTTTTACAAATTTCATATAAAACCTCACTTTTTCAAAAAAGTATAGAAGGCATTTGATGTTGGATTTTCACAAATAGTGAGTTAAAAGAAGCAGAATCGTCTAAGGTATACTAGTTAAATTTGTCATAGTTTTGTCGTATATTATTTTGGTTCCTAATGCTTATGTATAAGTTTTTTTACAATTAAATTTCGTTGAAATACATAAAAAAAATTCGAAACAAAAACAATACTGATAATTCCACTTTAAATTGAAAATGTTCTACAACAAAAATCTAACCAAATAAACAAATATAACTGTGACAATTCTGCTTCTATTGGTACCAAGTACATTAAAATTCGATCAGAAATGTCCCCACAATATTTTTTTGAAAAAAAAGTAGTGTTGTAAGAAACAGACATGGAATTCTGTCGCAGCTCATATATATATGAAGTACCCCTACAAAATATAGGTAATAAAGATGACACAAAATAGACAAAACACATCAAAACTCTAATGTAATATGCTAATTACTATATTCAATCTTGTATCAAGTATCACATCATTATATCTTCAAGGAGGGCTACAATAAGCAATAAAATCGCACATATGTAACTTATACCGCACTTGATTATATAGTAAGTGTTTTTGACCTAACAGAAAAACCTTCTAACCTTGTTTGTAAATGCTTCTTTCATCCTTGCAAGTATGGCACCAGTTGCACCTTGAACATCTAAAACAGGTCTTCCTATTTTTTCTAACATTTCATATAAAGTATCAATTGCAGTCATAACAACTGTTCTATCTGTATCTTCCTGGACTATTTCTAAGATTCTTTTAACAACTGACTGCAACATATTTGTTAACACTGAAATGAAACCATAAATTATTTTCAACACAAAGAATATCCATCTTTCCTTTCCAACCTGTCTTAAGTTAAAAAGATTATTCGCATTAAACAAAACTTTGAGTTCAACAAGTGTCCCCAAAATGAAGTTTTTCTTTGTCAACTTTTCTGCTATGTAATCTGATGATACTATCGGAAGAAATATTGTGGAAAAATCATAAAACAAGAGGCTGTCACAACGACAGCAAACCGGATTTATTTACATTTATTTGTGTCCTGGCAATATCACAAGAACCATTACTGATGAATGGTGAAAGTGAAAATCATCAATATCAAATTTGACCTCCATTTTGTCATCAGTATCAACATTTTGAAATAATAATATTTGAAAAGCTTAGATTGAATGGTTCATGAGTAAATGCAACAACGTGAATGGAAACGCCATTTTACAATCTTTCAAGAACCATAACTCCTGAACAGTAAAAGTCAAAATCGTCATTATGGAACTTGACCTCTATTTTGTCATCAGTAACAATTTTACATATTAAAATTTCAAAAGCTTTGGTTGAATGGTTCATGAGAAAATGCACGGACACGACGGGAAACACCATTTTTCAATCTTTCAAGAACCATAACTCCTGAACGGGAAAAGTCAAAATCGTCATTATTGAACTTGACCTCCATTTTGTCATCAGTAACAGCATATTAAAATTTCGGAAGCTTTGGTAGAACAGTTCATGCATAAATGCACGGACACGACTGGAAACTCCATTTTTCAATCTTTCAAGAACCATAACTCCTGAACGGTAAAATTCAAAATCGTCATTATTGAACTTGACCTCCATTCTGTCATCAGTAACAACATATTAAAATTTGGGAAGCTTTGGTAGAACAGTTCATGAGTAAATGCACGGGCACGACTGAAAACTCCATTTTTCAATCTTTCAAGAACCATAACTCCTGAACAGTAAAAGTCAAAATCACCATTATTTAACTTGACCTCCATATAGTTGTCAGTAATAACATATTAAAATTTTAAAAGCTTTGGTTGAACGGTTCATGAGTTAATGCACGGACAACATTTGATTGCCGCCTTTCAAGAACCATAACTCCTGAACGGTAAAAGTCAAAATCGCCATTATTGAACTTGACCTTCATATAGTTGTCAGTAATAACATATTAAAATTTTAAAAGCTTTGGTTGAACGGTTCATGAGTTAATGCACGGACAACATTTGATTGCCGCCCGCCCGCCCGACCGCCCGGCCGCCCGCCGTACATCCCCAAATTAATAACCGACATTTTTGTCACAAAAATCCGGTTAAAAATTGGCGGAACCCCTACTTAATTTTTTGGGGATCCAAACTAAATTTCTTTGAAATTTTTTTTTATGTACTTCCTTAGTACCATAAAGATGAAACCATATACCATATTATTTCCTAACTCTGACACAGGCATGTGAACCAATGGTAAGATGCCAGACTTGTGTGACTGAAGGGTAGTGGGTTCGACTCCAGTCACCAGTTATAAAACTTGAGCAAGATACTTCACTCGCTTGTTCAAGTCTTCTAAGCTGTTTTAAACCGAGTATGTGGTTCAGGGCAGTAATGTACATATTGAATTGTGTGTCCTGTTTGCTTCATAAAGGAGCCCTGATTATGGTTTGAAAGGTTCAATGACCATGAGTGATAATTTGTGTGACGATTTATTGTAAATATCTATGACCATGTATAAAATATGCTAGTTAAAGTCCTCTTTATTTGAATATTATTGTCAAACTCCAAATATTCCACTTTAAATAAAAGAAGAGCACAACATTTTGTATAAGGCTTTGTACAATGTATGTGGTCATGGAAATTTACAATATACATTAAAAACTGCTGGAGAAAAAAAAACTGTTGATCTACTTACCTACTCTCCTGTGAAATCTAGGGTTGGGAGAGGGGAAACAGGCATATTTTTAAACGTGGCCCAATATTTAAACTAGAACTGTATTTAGTGGTGATATTCATTGTGTAAAAGTTTTATAACATTTGGGTGAGGCACTTCAAGTATAAAAAAGAAAACCAACTTTGGGACGTACGGAGGGATGGACGTACAGATAGACAAGGGTTAAACTGAATGCCCCCTTCGCATAAAAAGCAAGGAGACGCGCATATAGACTCCTTGGTGGAGGATTTCATGGTTATGATGGATTAAGCAATGGTGCATCTATACAAAATATATTGTATTTTCAATACTTCTCTAAGATTTAGAGCTATTATTACCAACAACAAGCGCATACGAACTAACCGAAAACTTCCAAAACTAGAGGCTCTAAAGAGCCTGTGTCGCTCACCTTGGTCTATGTGAATATTAAACAAAGGAAGCAGATGGATTCATGACAAAATGTGTTTTGGTGATGGTGATGTGTTTGTACGTCTTACTTTACTGAACATTCTTGCTGCTTACAGTTATCTCTAACTATAATGAACTTGGCCCAGTAGTTTCAGTGGAAAATGTTAGTAAAAATTTACAAATTTTATAAAAATTGTTAAAAATTGACTATAAAGGACAATAACTCCTCAGGGGGTCAATTGACCAATTGGGTCATGTTGACTTATTTTAACGTCTTACTTTGCTGTGCATTATTGCTGTAAACAGTTTATATATAATAATATAAAATAATAACAAAAAAACAGCAAAATTTCCTTAAAATTACCAATTCAGAGGCAGCAACCTAACAACGGGTTGTCCGATCCATCTGCAAATTTTAGGGCAGATAGATCTTGACCTGATTAACAATTTTACCCCATGTCAGATTTGCTCTAAATGCTTTGGTTTTTTAGTTATAAGCCAAAAACTGCATTTTACCCCTATGTTCTATTTTTAGCCGTGGTGGCCATCTTGGTTGGATGGTCGGGTCACCAGACATATATTTTACACATAACTAGATACCACAAAGATGATTGTGGCCAAGTTTAGATTAATTTGACTCAGTAGTTTCAGAGGAGAAGATTTTTGTAAAAGATTACTAAGATTTACGAAATATGGTTAAAAATTGACTATAAAGGGCAATAACTCCTAAAGGGGTCAAGTGACCATTTTGGTCATGTTGACTTATTTGTAAATCTTACTTTGCTAGACATTATTACTGTTTACAGTTTATCTCTATCTATAATAATATTCAAGATAATAACCAAAAAAAGCAAAACTTCTGTAAAATTACCAATTCAAGGGCAGCAACCAAACAACGGGTTGTCCATCTGAAAATCTCAGGGCAGGTAGATCTTGACCTGATAAACAATTTCACCCAGTCAGATTTGCTCTAAATGCTTTGGTTTTTGAGTTATAAGCCAAAAACTGCATTTTACCCTTATGTTTCTATTTTTAGCCGTGGCGGCCATCTTGGTTGGTTGGCCGGGTCACGCCACTTATTTTTTAAACTAGATACCCCAAAGATGATTGTGGCCAAGTTTGGATTAATTTGGCCAAGTAGTTTCAGAGAAGAAGATTTTTGTAAAAGTTAACAACGACGACCAAAATATTGTCCTCCATCTAAAATAGATTGGAAAGAGTGTTGTCAAGTCACCAAAGATGCTCTTTCCTCGTTTTGTAAAAAAATGGTGTAAACAGGAAAAATCTCTTGATTCTTATTTAAATAAATGTATGAATGTGGTAGATAAGAGAATATCACATTTTGAAAATAATTTAGAAGTAAATAATAGAGTACATAATACACCTATTTCCAGAATAAGAAATAAACTTCAAATACTTTCAAAGCGGTTTGTGTTTGTACCGGCCGACAAAGCAGCCAACAATGTGGTGGTGGTATGCTGTAAATACTACACGGACGTTCTTAAGAATGAAATTTTAAATTCATCTACATTCAAGTCCATCCACTCCACAGAGAGTCATATAGCAAACAAGCATATCACAACCACATCAAAGCTTAAGGCTTCTTCTGACCATTTGAATGTCCCTTTTATGTATTGGCTACCTAAACTACACAAAAAAACATTTAAATATCGTTTCATCTCGGCCTCTAGTAAGTGTTTTACAACTAATCTTTCAGTGCTCTTAACTAGTTCATTAACTACTATTAAAGAGCTTATCATAAACTATTGTAATAAAATATATGAACATAGTGGTATAAACCATTTTTGGAGTGTAAAAAATTCTTTGGATGTTTTAAATAAAGGACGTGCTTTTGGTGGTCCTTTTGATTCTGTTAATAGTTTTGATTTTTCTACTCTTTACACTACACTTCAACACTATCTATTAAACCAAAGTTTTCCTATTTAATTAAATGGTCGTTTGGTAAAGCTGAATGTAGATATATTTGCTGCAACTCATTTAAAGCCTTCTTCTCAAATGAGAAAGGTAAATATGCTAGATATACTTACTGGAGTTGTGATGAGATGATTGAAGCTGTTAATTTTCTCCTTGATAATATTTATGTACGTTTCGGCAACAAAGTTTATCGACAGGTTGTAGGTATCCCCATGGGCACTAATTGTGCCCCTTTAATAGCACACTTGTTTTTGTACTGTTACGAATCACAGTTTATGACTAAACTCAGTAAAGACCCGTCGAAATTGCATTTAATTGATAAATTCAACAACACTTACTGTTATCTTGATGATATATTTTCGTTAAATAATCAAGAATTTTCTCAATATACTGCTGAAATTTTACCCCAAGGAACTTACTTTAAATAAATCAAATTTATTCGGTAATAACTGTCCTTTCCTGGATTTAGATATTTCGGTTTTAAACGGGAAACTCCACACTAAAATTTACGACAAAAGAGACATTGTTTCGTTCCCTATCGTTAATTTTCCATTTTTAGATGGTGATGTTCCTTTGGCACCATCTTACGGTGTTTATATTTCACAACTTGTTCGCTATGCCCGTGTCTGTTGTGACGTTTTTGATTTTAACAAACGCAACCTATGTATTACTGGTAAATTATTAAACCAGGAATATCGTTCCCATAAATTACTTAAAACCTTTACTAATTTTTTCCATAGGTATAAAGATTTGGTTTTGAAGTTTGGTTGTACCTGTAGAAAACTTATTTCAAACGGGATAGCACATCCTCATTTTTACGGAAAGGTTGTTAACCATGCCTGGAAATTTAGAAATGGTCCATGTAAACTTGTCGCTCCTTTAAATAAACTTATTCTAAAAGGTTGCCTATTCAACACTGTAATAAGATCATTGAATATTGTTTCTATTGGTATAAATATTGATTTTGTTATCAGTAAATTAAAAGCTAACTAAATATTACTGTATGTTATATACATATACATATTCATGGATCTACAATCTGTCGATACCTGTAACTTGGCATTGCACAAGGTCATGTTTTTTCTCTGGCTGTTTATGACGTCGTTACACTAAATCCATTGGATGTTGGATGTGTCTGGATTGATAGTTTTGTCTGAGATGCATGATTTTTTATTAGTTGTAAGTGGCTTTGAACTAGCAGTCAGATAACTGTGAGTACTGTCAGATCTGTTCATTGTGTCTTTTTGTGTCGGGATGTATAAGTACCCGGCCACTTCCACTTGTATTTTTGTCCATCTGGTCAGTTAAGCCTTTTTCAACTGATTTTTATAGTTCGTTCTTATGTTGTACTGTTATACCACTGTACCAGGTTAGGGGAGGGTTGGGATCCCGCTAACATGTTTAACCCCACCACATTATTTATGTATGTACCTGTCCCAAGTCAGGAGCCTGTAATTCAGTGGTTGTCTTTGTTTATGTGTTACATATTTGTTTTTCATTCATTTTTTTACATAAATAAGGCCGTTAGTTTTCTCATTTGAATTGTTTTACATTGTCTTATCGGGGCCTATTATAGCTGACTATGCGGTATGGGCTTTTCTCATTGTTGAAGGCCGTACGGTGACCTATAGTTGTTAATGTCTGTGTCATTTTGGTCTTTTGTGGATAGTTGTCTCATTGGCAATCGTACCACATCATCTTTTTTATATTTGAACTGGGAAATGATAATCCTGTGAATAACAGTAATGGAATTAATATGGACCATTAATAACTACATTCAGAGAATAGAGCAACTATCAAGCAAGTGTTCGAGTAGACGATAGTAGTGTTGATTAAATGACTACTAAAGTTAAACTTTAAAAACAGACCCAAAAGGTGAACTATTCTATTGAGAGCTGGTAGAGCATCAAAAATACTAAGGATTGGTAAATCAAATGACATCAGCTGTAACAAAATGTCAATAGTCTTAAGTACAGTTAATGAATTAGAAATCATAAAGTAAGAAAAAGAACAGGATATAATGGATGATGAGGAATCCGAAGCATTCTGTCATCAGATTGATGCTAAAAGATGTAACTTAAAAATTAAAAGAGAAAATAATGTTTATCAAAGTGAGGACTTTTGTCAGTCATACTGTATCCTCTAGATATACACATCTTCTTCAATCCTTCTATCAATTATATTTCAAAAGAAATGGTCCATCAATTTTCTTGACATAAATACTGCCCTTTTCAAGGATATACAATGCATATAAAAGTCTATATTGGGCCCCTGACAATTCTTATACAAAATGAAAAGGTCTGGCTTTAAGAGAAATGTGAATAGAGCCTTGCCTCACATTCATAGAAGTGAAAAAACATATTTACATATTCCTATATACCTGTGTTTATTTCCTCAGATGCATTTTGCAAGTTTGCTTTGTGAACACATATACACATATTGCCTACTGCTACTAAAGCTGCCTTCTTTACACCAGGTGTAGGGTAGTTGGCCATTTCCAGCACTACACCAAAACTTTGTTCTAGGTATGGAAAGAATATAGACCTGTAAATCAAATTCAATTATTTTACCAAACAACAAGTTAAAATTTGACAAAAGATGGCTCTTTAATGTCCAGTTGCAATTTAAATACATATTAAGTATGAGCACATAGTATTGGTTTATGAATGTATACACTTCTTTTTTTGAAGATTGAAAGGCTGAATTAGAATCATGACAAGGTCGTCATAAAGTATCAGTCTGAATGAAAACAAGTCACTTTACCCTAGACACAATATTCTAGATCCACCTTTTTAAACAGTATTTTTTATTACTCCTAAATTGCTATTGCTTTGCACAGCAATATCCTGGATATAAAGTATTGTGAAAAACCTGAATTTTGTGTATTTTTCTTACATGAATGTAAAATATATCTTGGAGTACACAAAGCAATAAAAATAATGCATTATATAACATTATAAAGATTTGTTTATTTCATGTGCTTTTTTAAAATGCTGTGTAGTAATAATTTATCCTCTTTTGAATGACAATTATAACATATTTCAAACATTAAAACATAAGAGTAAATAATTATTACAAACATCATATCTTCTTTCACTTTACATGCTAAGTATTAACATAAAACGACAAAGTTATTTTTCATTTACCTGTATATATTATCAAAACCGTTTTTTTCAAGAGTGATTATTTTTGAAGGATTAAATGTTTCGCGGTGGTGTCTTTTCATGGCTTTGTTTGTTTGCTTTTTGGCCTTGAATATTTGTCCCTAATATTTTATTAACTGTGCATTTGCATTCAAATATCGCAGATCAAATTTATTCGTTCATAGTGTGTTAATTTGCGTTTTTTGATTGAGTTAAGCCTTCCAATTGATATTTTATCGTGTGTTTTGCTATTGTTTCAGAAAAAGGGAGAGGGTTTGGTACCATTAAAACGCTGAATCCCACTGCAAATGTTTGCACTTGTCGTAAGTCAGGAATCTAATGTACAGTAGTTGTTGTTTGTTTATGTAATTTATACGGGTTTCTGGTTCATCGTTTTTTATATAGATTAGACCGTTGGTTTTCCTGTTTGAATGGTTTTACACCAGTCATTTTGGGGCCCTTTATAGCTTGTTGTTCTGTGTGAGCCAAGGCTCCGTGTTTAAGGCCGTACATTGACCTATAATGGTTTACTTTTATGAATTGCTATTTGGATGGAGAGTTGTCTTATTGGCACTCACACCACATCTTCCTATATCTATCTGATCAACTGTGGTTGACCATTTTCAATTTGACAACCAAGGTTTACTGCCAACTTCAGACAAACTGAACCATGGTGAATAAAAAACAGATCTGGTTGATAACCATGGGAATTTATAACAAACTGTAAATTTCTCTGAGACTTTTAACATTTAAACGTTTTTCAGTGGTACACATTTTTGACCATTTTTAATTTCTTTTCCCCCCCAAGATGTAAATTCTGGCCCTCTGACCTTTCATGTTTATGTTCAATAAAAATATATTCTCTTTTCATTTGAAAACACATATAAACTGAGCAGTTAAGCTACAGTACACAGAATGAATGTGGTCTAAGAACTTAAACTTAAAAACTTAAAATTTGTAAATTGGACATTTACCTATTATGGTCCAATATCCAAAATCTAAATACATGGTTAGATTCAGATATCATAGAACCCCAAGAATTCAATTTTTGATGAAATCAAATAATATTCAATATAAGACCCTGTAGACCTCAATGTGGACAAATTTGATAACCGGGCCCAAATATTAAAAATCTAAATACATGGTTAGATTCAGCATATTGAAGAACCCCATATATTCAATTTTTGTTGAAATAAAACAAAGTTTTATTTTTTACCCTTTGGACCTTAATGTAGACCAATTGGAAAACGGGACAATACTGTGCAATTAGATATTTCTTGCAATTGCACAATACTGTGCAATTGAAGATTTCTTGCTATTGCACAATACTGTGCAATTGAAGATTTCTTGCTATTGCACAATACTGTGCAATTGAAGATTTCTTGCTACTGCAGAATACTGTGACGGCTTGCACAAAATTGACGGCAACTGTAAAATGCGCCTTTTAAATAGTTTTATACAACCGTGTTTAAAATATTTTTGAATAAGAATAGGAATAAGAATTTTTTTATAATAAAATGATGAATGCATGCCATTAAAATCCACATTATCAGTAAGGTAAATTAAAATTTAATTTATAAAGCATGAAACAGGCATATAGAAAACGGAAAAAATACGGTGTAACTTGTAACATTTAATAAGCATAAATTATAGTTTTTTACCTAAAGCTTATACAAATTCAACATATTTTCCTGCATTTCTGTACAATACAATTGTTCGGATTCGGACTCGGACATCACACGAAGTTCATCGCAAATAAAATCAAAAACGATCATGGTAGATAAGTTTGGAATGGTCTTCGTTATGTGTAAGAAATAGTAATTTGGAAGGACTAATAATCGAAATGGAAGAATCGACAAGAAAAATATGTAATTACAATCTTTTTATTTTCAAAATAACTTGGTAGTCCAAATGTGCATAACCAGAGGTTTAAAATAATCTGCAAAATATAAATGATTAGATAGTCCAGACTGAACACATGAATTTTTTTAATATCCAGCTAGTATGTTACAATCTTAAGAAATGACATTTTAACGCTATTTTCTGAAAAGCGTCCACGTCATAATCGCTAATCATTTCCATTTCACTGGTCTTAGCATATATCTATTTATATTTCCAGAATGTGCATTTGCTGCACTTTTGTTCGAAAGAAAAAAGAAATATGTTGAACGTAAAGTTATGTGATCAATTAAGTGTTCAGTGTTTTTGTTACGCGCATGTTTTCTGGAGGAAAATGTCGACGTCGTAAATGGTAACCAGATTTATTTTCTTTTGGGTTTGTCGACTTTGTTGCTTTGCTTTTTATCATAATAATGTCAGTTTTTTAACTATTATTTTATCATTCGTTTGGTATCTTATTTATTTTTGTTTCTAGGTTTTCATGCAATTACTCCCAAATTGACATTTTTTTGTAATCATTTATAATGCATATTGTGTATTTTACCACTATTAATCTTTTTTGAGTCATGTGTGAGACATCGATTCTGTGCTGTGGGCATAACTGTCATTATTTTCAAAAGTTTGGTCCAGATTGGCAATGTTGTTTTAGAGATTATTTTTAAGTTAACAACAACAGTTCCCATATTATGATCATAATAGTGTATCTTGAAAATTACATTTGAGTGCCTAGGCATGAAACTATGTACTGTAGTCTCCTACTATTCATTTACCTAATGATGTCAAATTATATGTTATCAATGAATCATATGACCAACAGAAAAGAAATGCTTATGCTTAGCCGTATTTGGCACAACTTTTTGGAATTTTTGATCCTCAATGCTCTTCAACTTTGTACTTGTTTGGTTTTATAAATATTTTGATTTGAGCGTCACTGGTGAGTCTTATGTAGACGAAATGCGCGTCTGGCGTACTGGTACCTTTGATAACTATTATGTAAAATTATATCTACAAAATGTACTATATACATATGAAATATTTGAATTTACCCTGCATTTCCAGCTAATTCTCCCAAAGCACAACAAGCATCTTCTTTTTCATCTAAGTAGGCATTCTCTACACTTATTCTGTTAATATCAAATTGAAAACATGATTTAAAAAATAAACATTGCAATAAACTACAAATGACAAATACAATTGACAAATGAGCAAAATAGTCTCTGAAAATGAAACAAATTCTAAACCAATCATATCATTGTCCTCAAAGTGCAAATCTTAATTTAAAATGTAACAGTAATTCCAGTGCAGAATGATAAAAAAAAAATAGATGAAAAACCAATGATTGTTTGATAAATTAGAAATAATATTTCAAATGTATTATGTGTGTAAATCCCTGATACAGCAAAGACATGAATATAGGTTTTTATCACTCATACAAACACTCAGAAGGTCAACAGGGATATTCAACAAGAGAAAAATATAGGACACTATCTAGATAATAGATAATAAATTCAGTACACTATTCACAAACCGATGTGTATAAGGGACCATTCTATACTCAATTAGGCAAGTTGGAAAATGATGGGACTCCCTGGACCAAAATCGTTTAAATATTATTTTCCTTACTTTCAACACAGACTTTATGTTTTATTTTGCCAGTATAAACATTCATTGATTTTGTTATGAGATATATATGAGAAACCCCCCCCCCCCCCCCCATTTATAATTATAGTAATAAAATTCTATAACCGTCAAAAGAGTGAAAATTTAAAGTTTTGAATGATTTTTCAACAAATAAAGCTCCAAAACTCTGCAACGTCATAACAAAATTTAAAAAGAAAAAGAACTAGAGGCTCTAAAGAGACGGTGTCGCTCACCTTGGTCTATGTGCGTATTAAACAAAGGACACAGATGGATTCATGACAAAATTGTGTTTTGGTGATGGTGATGTGTATGTAGATCATACTTTACTGAACATTCTTGCTGCTTACAAAAATTTACAAAATCTAAGTTTGGTTAAATTTGGCCCAATAGTTACAGAGGAGACGACTTTTAGGTGAGCTAAAAAGGAGCTTATTTGAACAAATCTGAATGAGTCACCAAAGTTTCATAAACAAATGTCCAAGTGTTTTTGACCCATTGTCTAAAAAAAACTTGAAATCAACACCTTTTCTATGAATAGTCCCAATACTTAAAACATAATATCAGAAAAAAAATAAAGTGTTTTTGAGTTATTGTCTAATAAAATGCTTCGCTTAGTGCAGCATGATACGACTGTAGAGGTTGATTACTGAACAGTTTGGGGAAAATTGGACAAAATATTCAAGCTTGATACTGTCTGAATTTGGAATGTGATCAAATTTTAGACATAGTATAGGTTTCTGACACAAAACAAATGTCAAGATCTTACAAATCTATCACACAAATACTGTCAAATTAAAGATTTCTTCTTGCAACTTTTCAAAAATTCTAAATTTGAGAAATTAAAAAAAAACATTGGAACACCTTAAAAAAACTGGAACCCCCCACAAACTTTATGAATTCCCCCTTGGAGCAATTACCCCCATACTCAATTATAGCCTTTCAATTGTAGTATGGAACCTTGTAGTACATTTTCAGACAGATCCATAAACAATGATAAACAAAAATGCTTGTTTTGGCCCCTAATTCCTGCATGAATGGGACAATAACCCACAAACTCAAACCCAGCCTTTTGAGATTTGGAACTTTGTGGTACAATGTTCGAGTAATCAATACACTTTAACACAAGTTATTGTCTGGAAACTATGAAATGCTTGTTTTTAGCCCCAAAAAAATTTGCGGTCGTATAAAAAACTGGAAAATTACACCTTTTTTATGAATAGTCCCAATACTTGAAAATGTAAAATCAGAAAGAAAAAAAATTTAAAAAAGAATGTATGACAATATATATAAACAATTCTCAAAAGTTTCATGCAAATTGCTGAAAGAATTTTGAAGTTATCATCAATAACAAGAAAATCACCTACTGTTTTATGAATAAAATCCCATAACTCCAAAATGTCAACTCTAAAATTTATAAACTACAGTCTTGTGTCGCTCACCTTGGTCTATGTGCATATCAAACAAATTACAATGGACACAGATAAATTCATGCCAAATTTTGTTTTGGTGATGGTGATGTGTTTGTAGATCTTACTTTACTGAACATTCTACGATTATCTCTTTCTATAATGAACTTGGCCAAGTAATTATAGTGGAAAATATTTTCAAAAAATTTATAAAAACTTTATGAAAACTGTTAAAAATTGAACATAAAGGGCAATAACTCCTAAAGGGGTCAACTGACCATTTTGGTCATGTTGACTTATTTGTAGATCTTACTATGCTGAACATTATTGCTGTTTACAGTTTATCTCTGTCTATAATAATATTCAAGATAATAACCAACCAGGTGCTCCGCAGGGCGCAGCTTTATACGACCGCAGAGGTCGATCCCTGAATAGTTGGGGCAGGTATGGACAAAACATTTAAGCGTGATACAGCTCTGAATTTGGATTGTGATCAAATTTTTGACATTATATGGGTTTTTTACACAAAACAAATGTCAAGATTTTACAAATCAATTAAAGATTTCTTCTTCAAATTTATTTAAATCTAAAATTAAATAGTTGACACAGCATAGGTTTCTAACACAGAATGAATGTGGTCTAATGAACTTAACATTTTTTTTGCCTTTGAGCAATTCACTATGCTGTTGAATATTAATCCTGTCAAAAATGTTTGAAGAAATTATTGCACAATACTTGATATGGAATCCTGATTTGGACCAACTTGAAAACTGGGCCCATAATCAAAAATCAAAGTACATGTTTAGATAAAGCATATCAAATAAGCCCAAGAATTTTTTTTTTGTTAAAATCAAACCGTTTAATTTTGGACCCTTTGGACCTTAATGTAGACCAATTTGAAAACTGGACCAAAATTTAAGAATCTACATACACAGTTAGATTTGGCATATCAAAGAACCCATTTATGCAATTTTTGATAAAATCAAACAAAGTTCAATTTTGGACCTCCATTTGGACCAACTTGAAAACTAGGCCAATAATTAAAAATCTAAGTACATTTTTAAATTCAGCATATCAAAGAACCCCAAGGATTCAATTTTTGTTAAAATCAAACTAAGTTTCATTTTGGACCCTTTGGACCTTAATGTAGAACAATTTGAAAACAGGACCAAAAATTAAGAATCTACATATATAGTTAGATTCGGCATATCAAAGAACCCCAATTATTCAATTTTTGATGAAATCACACAAAGTTCAATTTTGGACCCTTTGGGCCCCTTATTCCTAAACTGTTGGGACCAAAACTCCAAAAATCAATCCCAACCTTCCTTTTGTGGTCATAAACCTTGTGTTAAAATTTCATTGATTTCTATTCACTTTTACTAAAGTTAGAGTGCGAAAACTAAAAGAATTCGGACGACGACGACGACGACGCCAACGTGATAGCAATATACGACCAAACAAGAATGCGTCCAAAGTACACGGATGCCCCACTCGCACTATCATTTTCCATGTTCAATGGACCGTAAAAATGGGTAAAAAATATAATTAGGCATTAAAATTAGAAAGATCATATCATAGGGAACATTTCTACTAAGTTTCAAGTTGATTGGACTTCAACTTCATAAAAAACTACCTTGACCAAAAACTTTAACCTGAAGCGGGACAGACGGACGAACGAACAGACGGACAAACGAACGGACGAACGAATGGACGCACAGACCAGAAAACATAATGCCCCTCTACTATCGTAGGTGGGGCATAAAAATTAAAAATTTTGCGGTCGTATAAAAACTGCAAAATTTCCTTAAAATTACTAATCTGGGGGCAGCAACCCAACAAAAGGTTGTTCAATTTGTCTGAAAATTTTAGAGCAGATAGATCCTCACCTTAAACAATTTTACCCCATGTCAGATTTGCTCTAAATGCTTTGGTTTCAGAGTTATGAGCCAAAATCTACATTTTACTCCTATGTTCTATTTTTAGCCATGGCGGCCATCTTGGTTGGTTGGCCAGGTCTCGCCATACATTTTTTAAACTAGATACCCCAATGATGATTGTGGCCAAGTTTGGTTAAATTTGGCCCAGTAGTTTCAGAGGAGAAGATTTTTGTAAAAGTTTACGGACGCCGGACACCTTTCAGGTCAGGTGAGCTAAAACAAGAATTTGTCCATAGTACACAGATGCTCCACTTGCACTATCATTTTCTTAGTTCAGTGAACTGTGAAACTGGGTTAAAAACTATAATCTGGCATTACAATTAGGAAGATCATATCATAAGTAACATGTTTACTAAGTTTCAAGTTGTTTGGACTTTAACTTCATCAAAAACTACCTTGGAACAAAAACTTTAACCTGAAGCAGGACAGACAAATGGTACGACTAACGGACGGTTGAACAGACGCACAGACCAGAAAAAAATAATGCCTATAAATGGGGGAAAAACACAAAAGGGAAGCTTAGGTTGATAGATATAAACAATTGAACAAAATTTTATGAAAATTGGTAAAAGCATTTTCGAGTTATTGACTGAAGTGTTCAGGATGGGGGACAGACATACGGACAATGGAATACCCTAATACTAACAAAATGGAAATGTAATTAAAAGTGCGAAGAAACACAACTTTGTTTACTGTACAATGAATAAAGTTCATACTTTCTCAGCTAAAAGAATATTTTTCTTCTTGAGACCTCATGTGATTTTTATCATTTAAATCCATCTAACTGGCCAAATTCCAGTCAATAATTTATTTCGTTCGATCATTAGGGTTTATAAAAAATATGTACAATTATTCTATTCTCTGTTGAGAACTAATCTTTACATTAATATACTCAAGAAGGTATAGAGCTAGACTTTATTTAATAAACTGTTCCACTGAGCGCAGCTGGATAAGTCTGCAAAGGTCCAACCCTGAACAGTAAGGGCAAAATGGACACAATATTCAAGCTTGATACTGGTCTGAATTTGGATTGTAATTAAATATTTGAGGTGTTATAGGTTTCTGAATAAATGAAGTTAGAGAACTTGAAATTGGTTATTTGAATTGAATTTATATGTCGGTTGCGCAATACAATGTGCTGTTGCACAAAACTAATTAGATCTGTTGTCAGACTATAAACAACTTGGAAACATAAAATCTATAATTTATAAAAAAATCAAAAGGGAGCTTACAACAAGAGTTATAAACAATTTACCAAAGTTTCATAAAAAATGCTGAAAGCTGAAAGCATTTTTGAGTTATTGTCTGAAAACTGGATCTCCATAACACATTACTCAGTTAACCTAATATTAAAAACCTGAGTAAGTCTCTTCTCAATTTGAACCTGCTGAAATATGAGCCCATGAGCAAAATCCTCATGTCACACAAAATAAGTTCCTGGAACATATACTATAAGCAATATTTCAATTTCCCCTGAACTCTTCATTTGAACTCAATATACATTGTATGTCAAATAGCATATAGATCTCCTATCAATAATACAATCAACATAATATTAAGTCCTGCTCTATCCCATTAAATGAACTTCTGATTGTATACATTTATTGTGTAGTAATGACAGTGGTATTCAGTTTTAAATGAATCATAAACCATAATTGAAATAAAACTTTAATTTTAAATTAATCCCTTGATTTGGCTCTTGTGGAATCTTTTCATATAAAATAAAATTTATAGCTTTAGGCGTAAACCAAAAACCGATGTGAATATAGAAAAGTGACAACTCTATCCAATTGGAATGCATGATGCTATCAGGGAGTCTATAATAAGGCTATCAGGAAACCTTGTATATAGCTAAAAGGAAACCAGGTAGTGATCGATGCTGTTGGATTGGTGTTGGAATTAATTTTCATGAAATTTGACAGTTTATCCTTAGAAATTCTTGAAACAACTTATGATAAAACTTCATAATTTAGATGGGTAACAGCAGTGTCCCCAGGATCTATGCAAAACATTCAAAGTCAATAGATTGTGACTGAACAATGAGGGCATTAAAACCCTTTCAATGCTGAATGAATCCTTTTGGCACCCGCGTGCGCATGCCGAATTTATTCTTCTGGCACACCCGTGTAGATGCTGAATGTATCCTTAAGGATACATAAATTTCTATTTTTAGATTATCACAATCAAGAGTGTAATATGCATGTTTTTACGACTCAGAACGTAGAATGGTTAAAACTGTAGTAAAAACATATTTCATTATAAGAAAAGTGAAAAGTTTTGAAGCTAAGGTGAAAAAAATTACGACCACAACAAACATGGCGGACGAGAATGATCAAGTCAACTTTTTAGTAAATTAACCAACGAAAGCATAAAAAACAACAAAAATCATTACTCAACGAACTTCAAAAAATATTGAAGGTTAGTCTTGTCAATTTTCAATCGTATGTATAGTGTTTTTACTTTTAGAATCGGAATTAAACCTTGTGGTGTCTTGACAGGTGTTCGTAGTACTCGTAACATTTTTATCTAACGATCATTTTAATTTTTTTCGTTAGTGTCGTCATCTGCAGATTATATTTAAAGAATGATAAATCCAATGCCAATAATAGAAAGCCAGAAGTTGATGTTGTTACATGTATGGAAAATATGAAAACAACATGGCGGAACCTCGGCGACATAACTTATACTATCCGCAATTAGTTCATTTTTTCACTTGATTCGATTTAAATAAAGATTAAAATTATTTTTCGTAGATACTTAACAAACAAATGTGTTAATTTATTGTATTTTAGTCGTCTTTATGGAATAATTTTTACTTTATAAAGTTATAGAAGGTTAGTCTCATCTCCTCCTAGTATTTCACCCCAAAAAAATGTCGTCTGACGAATCAGACGAGTTTGAAGGCTTCACCTGGGCAGAATTAGATGAAGCTGGAGCAAGATTTCAGCAACAACTGCTACTTCATCGTATTGGTGAAGATTCCGATGGTCTGGAAAGTGATGAGGAATCTGACACAGATGTACCTGGACATGCTGGGGATGCAGGAAACATTGATGGCTGGCATGAGGACTTTCTTCAATTTGAGCCTCATCTTTTCAGCCCCACTGGGAGAACTGGCCTTACAAGGATCATGCCTCAGGATAAAACACCTATGGATTTCTTCAAACGGTTTTTTTAATCATGTTCTGTTGGAAATGTTGATACAGCAAACTGATTCATATGCCAAATTGCAGAAAGAAAACAAACCGTATGAAAACAAATGGCATGGGTGAGACTGACAATACAGGAGATGAATGCTTTCTTTGGTCTTTGTTTTGAGGTGGGTATAGATAGAAAACCATCTACAAAGATGTATTGGTCCACAGACAGTTTTCTTCAATCACCATTACATGCAAAAACCATGAGCCGGGATCGTTTTACACAGATTATGAGGTATCTCCATTTTTCTGATTCAACACAGCAACCTCTGCCAGGAGATCCAAATTATGATTCGTTGTATAAAGTAAAACCTCTCCTAACTCATTTTAACACAGCATTTCATCAGTAATATACTCCAAATAGAAACATAACTGTAGATGAAACAATGATTCCAATTAAAGGGAGAGTAAAGTTTAAGCAATATATGCCTCAACCAGATGCTCCACAGGGCGCAGTATGGGGCAAGTATGGACACAACATTTAAGCTTGATACAGCTCTGAATTTGGATTGTGATTAAATAGTTGACACAACATAGGTTTCTGACACAGAATGAATGTGGTCTAAGAACTTAAACTACTTAAATTTTTAAATTGGACATTTACCTATTATGGTTCAATATCCAAATTCCAAATACATGGTTAGATTCAGCATATCATAGAACCCCAAAAATTCAATTTTGATGAAATCAAATAATATTCAATTTTAGATCCTGTAGACCTCAAAGTGGACCAATTAAGATTCTGAATACACGGTTAAAGAACCCAAATAACTAATTTTTTGATGAAATCAAACAAAGTTTAATTTTGGACCCTTTTGGCCCCTAATTCGTTGGGATCAAAACTCCCAAAATCAATCCCAACCTTCCTTTTGTGACATAAACCTTGTATAAAACTTCATAGATTTCTATTAACTTATACTAAAGTTATTGTGCAAAAACCAAGAAAAATGCTTATTTGGGACCTGTTTTTGGCCCCTTATTCCTAAACTGTTGGAACTAAAACTCCCAAAATCAATCCCAACCTTCCTTGTGTGGTAATAGACCTTATGTTAAAATTTCATTGAAAACTGTTCACTTATACTAAAGTTATTGTGCGAAAACTAAGAAAAAAATGCTTATTTGGGCCCTTTTTGGCCCCTTATTCCTAAACTGTTGGGAACAAAACACCCCAAATCAATCCCAACCTTTGACCAATTTGAAAACAGGACCAAAAATTAAGAATCTGAATACACGGTTAGATTTGGCATATCAAAGAACCCAAATAATTCATTTTTTGATGAAATCAAACAAAGTTTAATTTTGGACCCTTTTGGCCCCTAATTCGTTGGGACCAAAACTCCCAAAATCAATCCCAACCTTCCTTTTGTGGTCATAAACCTTGTGTTTAAATTTCATAGATTTCTATTTACTTTTACTAAAGTTATAGTGCGAAAACCAATTGTCTTCAGACGACGACGACGCCAACGTGATACCAATATATGACATCGTATAAAAACCACACAAATGGGGTGTAAAAGCTTGGGATTTGGCAGATTCACAAAAAAGTTATACAATATGTTGACATATATCCTGACAAAAATGCAACCCCCCAGACACATCTCGGTAGTAGTGTAGTAAAAAGATGCTTGCAACAGTCTGATTTAGTTGGTAAAGGGTACTATCATTACAGTGATAATTTTTTTACGAGTCCTGCGTTGTTTTCTGCTCTGTATGAAAATTTCGGTACATATGCTTGTGGCACAGTAAGATGCAACCGTAGGGGGCTACCGAAAGAAATAATGTGCAAAAAACAACTGGTATCAATGAGCGTGGAGACATGAGGTTCAGACAGAAGGGACCACTTGTTGCTAGTGTTTGGCATGACAAAAAAAAATGTGTATACCCTCTTAACCATCCACGACCATAGTATTTCACAAGTTTAAAGGTGTGTCAATATTGATGGAACATTTTCAAGACAAAATTTTGATTGTCCCAAGGCAGTAGCCGAATATACAAGTTACATGGGTGGGATAGATCATGCGGATCAATATATCCAATACTACTGTTACAACCATAAAACATAAAAGTGGAACAAAAGGGTATTCTTAGTGTTGATGGAAACGGAAATTTAAAAAAAAAATGCCTTTAAACTCTTTAGTTTGAGTACAAACAACCAAACTAATATGACATTTCTGGAATTTTCAATTTCTGTGGCCAAGGGTTTGGTAAACGGCTATATATCTGAGACACATAGAGGCAGACCATCACTCATGTCTATGGAGAACCGCCTTGTTCAGCAACACATGCCTTATATACTCCTTTGACAAAAAGTGTTGATGCCATCTTTGGTTATATGAGAAGCCAAAATAGTCGAGATGTGCCTATCAAGCAGACAAAGTTTGGATGTTTTGATTGTTGGAAACATCTGTGCCTGTCTGAGTGTTTCACAAAATACCACACTGAGAGGAATCGCTACACTTGAAAATGGAGACCAGTTTATTTATTGTTCTGTTTTGACGTTTGTTTTTTCCATGTTAATGACTATAGTTAACAAAAACATTTTTTAAAGAAAAATGGATGAGAAAAAACATTAAAAACATTGTAATTTTTCCTATAAATGCACTTTGTGATGGAGGACAGTAGTTGCTGACACTCAGGCAGACCAGATCGCAGATGAACTTACAAAACTAAAATTAAATGTTTAATGAGTCTGAAAAGTTAGAAAATTATTTTTGATCACAGTATGCTCATACATTGGTAAAAGAAAGACAACTCCAGCGTTGCAAATGTACATTTAAAAAAAAACAGATGGTGTTGTCTCCTTTCAATATGTCTTGTTGTGTACACAATGGCGGTCAGTAACCATCGTGACCGTCGGACAATTTTCAATTATATCGGTGGAATAACAATTGAAAAAGAATTAAATTTGGAACGAATCTGTTCAGACGATACGTATTTTCACTCTAGCAAACATCCATAGCTTAGAGTAGGTAAATAACAGCGAAAAAGAGATCGATATTGAATGGACAAGTTTCACTTTCAAAACTCTCGTTGAGAGACAGATAAAATCATTGAATTTCAGAAAAATAAACAAAAAGTACGGAACTGCGATTTTTCGTAAATCAATAAGTCATGACAAAGACTATGGATCTCAAATTTAAAACCGAAATTTCAATCCGTTCCAGATATCTGAGCTATCAAAAATACGATAGTCATTTTTGCTGTGGATCTGTCAAAATAATTCTGGTCAGGCAGTCGTGGGTGTGACTTTTTTTCCCAAATATACCCCAAAAAACAGTTTCAACATAATACTATTGAATAATGATATCATTTAAGGCATTTCCATGTCATTTTAACACCAATACAACTTTATTTTATAAATATATTTAATTTAAAATCACTTTTTTCATTGAAACCTGTTCCGTTCTTGTCAGCCGCTTACGATCAAAAAATGACTTTTTACCCCAATATATCCTAATATACTCCAAAAAAACGTTTCAATGCAATATTCATGTTGTCGAATGATATTTTACCCATATTTATTTTAAAAAAAAAACTTCTATATTTCTGCAGATAGCATATTTAATATTCATTTGAAGAAGAAAAATGTCTATTAAGCCAACATTCTTCTTTTTCTTTAATACTAGAACACACCCGTGATATCACGGTTCCGTGACTGAATTAAAGTATATAACTATGCGCAAGCCTTATTTTAGTATTAGTATTGTCATCTGATAAAGTCATGCCGATTATAAGATACACAGTTTTTCTCTGCTTTCAAGTCTTTCTGTTTGAACCCGTCGAACTGAAACAATAATATTAATTATTTGGAAAACAAAAGGTCCTGGAATGGAGTATTTTTTAATCAACAGCATTGTCCTATATAAGTTATAAATAAAGTTGAATTCTTTGCTTCGCTGTTTTACGTCATGCCCACTAACAAATTGAAAACTGTACCGATACGCCTTAGTTTTAGTCCAGATTTTTAGTATTCTTATTGTTATCTTAGAAAGGCTTACTGATTAAAATACTACAATAGGTAACAATTTAACAATTTAGTAGTGTCAACCCTGTGGTTATGACCCGTGTATATAGCATATTAATCCTGACTACAACGTTTGGTGGTGCGCCTGTCAGATGCGGAACGTACAGATAAGGTAATAGGTAACAGGTGAATCTACTATTGGTATCGGTAGCGGACTCGACCCGGAACTTCTTAATTATTGGCAATATTAATTACGTGGAAAACAAAAGGGCCTGGAGTGGTGTAATTTTTAATCTACACCTTTGTACTATATTAGTTATATATAAAGTTGAATTCTGTGATTCGTCGTTTTTACGTGATGACGGCTGACAAATTGGAACTCGTAATTTTAGTATTATAGATAGTAGTTAACCAGATGCTCCGCAGGGTGCAGTTTTATACGACCGCAGAGGTTGAACCCTGAACGGTTGGGGCAAGTATGGACACAACATTCAAGCTGGATTCAGCTCTAAATTTGGATTGTGATTAAATAGTTGACACAGCATAGGTTTCTGACACAGAATGAATGTGGTCTAATGAACTTAAAATATTTTTTTTGCCTTTGAGCAATTCACTATGCTGTTGAATATTAATCCTCTCAAAAAAATGTTTGAAGAAATTTTCTTTTTATTTATGAAATCTGAAATGAGAAAAATTTAACCCCCTACCCCCATTTGTTTTCACATCCCCCTTTCCCTTTTTCCAAAACTGATCTCAATTCAAATTTCTAATGGAGTTTGCAACAATAACTACTCATTTAAATACATCATAAAATATTAAAATGTAAAATAAAGTGCTTGTTTTCACTGAATGGTAAAGATTGTTTTAATTTATCAGTTTGTAGAAAAAGTGAATATACATTGTATATTGTATAAAACAATGATTTAAGTTGATTCAACTACTATTCTGGACAAAGAAAGATAACTCCAATTGAAATATTAATTATATATCTGTATTGTATAAAACAAAGATTTAAGTTGATTCAACTACTATTCTGGACAAAGAAAGATAACTCCAATTGAAATTGCAATTAGATATTTCTTGCTATTGCGCGATACTGAGTATTTGAAAATATTTGCTATTGCACAATACTGTGCAATTGAAGATTTCTTGCTATTGCGCAATACTGTGCAATTGAAAATTTCTTGCTATTGCACAATACTATGCAATTGAAGATTTCTTGCTATTGGTGAATACTGTGCAATTGAAAATTTCTTGCTATTGCACAAAACTTATATAATTATATAATAATTTTGGATCCTGATTTGAACCAACTTGAAAACTGGGCCCATAATCAAAAATCAAAGTACATGTTTAGATTCAGCATATCAAAAAACCCCAAGAATTCAATTTTTGTTAAAATCAAACTTAGTTTAATTTTGGACCCTTTGAACTTTAATGTAGACCAATTTGATAACGGACCAAAAATTAAGAATATACATACAGTTAGATTTGGCATATCAAAGAACCCCAATTATTCAATTTTTGATGAAATCAAACAAAGTTTAATTTTGGACCCCGATTTGGACCAACTTGAAAACTGGGCCAATAATCAAAAATCTGAGTACAATTTTAGATTCAGCATATCAAAGAACCCCAAGGATTCAATTTTTGTTAAAATCAAACAAAGTTTAATTTTGGACCCTTTGGACCTGAATGTAGACCAATTTGAAAACGGGACCAAAAAATAAGAATCTACATACACAGTTAGATTCGGCATATCAAAGAACCCCAATTATTCAATTTTTGATGAAATAAAACAAAGTTCAATTTTGGACCCCTTGGGCCCCTTATTCCTAAACTGTTGGGACCAAAACTCCAAAAATCAAACCCAACCTTCCCTTTATGGTCATAAACCTTGTGTTTAAATTTCATTGATTTCTACTGACTCATACTAAAGTTATTGTGCGAAAACCAAGAATAATGCTTATTTGGGCCCTTTTTTGGCCCCTAATTCCTAAACTGTAGGAACCAAAACTCCCAAAATCAATTCCAACCGTCCTTTTGTGGTCATAAACCTTGTGTCAAAATTTCATAGATTTCTATTAACTTAAACTAAAGTTATAGTGCGAAAACCAAGAAAATGCTTATTTGGGCCCTTTTTGGCCCCTTATTCCTAAAATATTGGGACCAAAACTACCAAAATCAATCCCAACCTTCTTTTTGTGGTCATAAACCTTGTGTTAAAATTTCATTGATTTCTATGAACTTTTACCAAAGTTAGAGTGCGAAAACTAAAAGTATTCGGACGACGACGACGCAGGACGACGACGCTAACGTGATAGCAATATACGACGAAAAATTTAAATTTTTGCGGTCGTATAAAACAAGAATGTGTCAAAAGAAACCCGGATGCCCCACTCGCACTATCCTTTTCCATGTTCCATGGACCGTGAAATTGGGTAATAATCTAATTTGGTATTAAAATTAGAAAGATTATACTATAGGGAACATATGTACTAAGTTTCAAGTTGATTGGACTTCAATTTTATCAGAAACTACCTTGACCAAAAACTTTAACCTGAAACTCCCACTTTCATTTTCTATGTTTAGTGGACCGTGAAATTGGGGTCAAAAGTCTAATTTGGCTTCAAAATTAAAAAGATTATATCATAAGCAACAAGTTTACTAAGTTTCAATAACAATATGATTGATGTAAACTGTGTGAAGCTTGTTTCCAAATCCTACATTTTGAAATATTTGTAAAATTTCATGAATAAATAGGTTTAAACTACAAAATGCAACATTTGTATTTTTTTTGTGTAACAATTACAATGATTATGTTGGTACACAAAATTTAGTTTTAATGGAAGACTTTTTATCATATACTAAATGTCACATTTTAAGTGTTTATTTTAGTGGATAATTAGCTCATAAATTGAGGTGCTCCTGAATTAGAGGAAGATTCTCAAAACAGAGTTTTACAGAAAAAAAACGGAAAAGATCGTTTCTCTCCTCGATCTCACGTAGCCCCTCGGACTTCCTGTTTACTTTGGAAGTTGTTGACCTACAAATTAAAGTATTGCATGTTGATGTTTGAATCATCTACAGCAAACATCATTATGTTTAAATTTAACAAATACTTTTTTTTAATAAGTGCACAATCTTTGAGAATGATTTAAATAACCAGTGAAGGATATCCCTGCTGATGCGAAGTGTGGCATTCCAACAATGACTTCACTATAAAATATAATGTAGGTTGGATATATTTAGTATATATCGTCATACTGATTTTTCCGGATTGTAAAAGAAATGAAAATAGTGTAAAGGAGAGCTCAATATACGATAATTTCGAGAGAAACAGAAGGAAAATGTGTAAAAAAGTGTTTAAAGTCAATTTATTCATTTGTGTCTCCCCATCTCATCATTCTCAGTAAGATTTGTTAGGGGGTTTTCCACACTTTAAAAACAAAATGAATGATGTGAGGGAATGTCACTCTGGTCAACCCCATTGGGGATTGACGGCTTGAAGCTGTCTTCCCCACAAACTTAAACCTTAAGTAGGAGAGACGGACATATGAACGAAGGAACAGACACCCAAACTGAAAAACATAATGCCCCTAAGTGGGACCTTAAAAAATACAAACAAACAAGTGCACTTGTATTTTTATGTAAAGGGTCTTAACAAAGGTTAATATTCAGCCAATAAGACTAAAACTGTTCACTTTAACTTAAAGCTTACTTGTAATGCAAAGTAAAGATTACCTAAAAACCTAACTTACTTTCAAAGACAAAATTATGAAACATTATTGATGGCAATAAAACATTCATTTACCTGAAACTGTCATCTGTTCAGTTTTGTTTATATATAGTACATATTTCAACTCACCCATGAATTTTGGAATCTTCCTCTTGATCACTGTCACCAGCTGTTAAATCTTCTTCATCACAAAAATCTTCTTCATTAAACATAATTACCTGCTCTTCTTCATCTTTATAGTGAGTCTATAAGTGTAAGAAGGAGAGGGCACATTATATCAGCTGGATACAAAATGAGAATCCTCAAGATACATGTAAGTTGCAATTCTGTAAGTATAGACAATACAATTTCCTGTAAGAACTCCTTTTACGGCTAAAACTGTACCACTTTTACTATGAAGTTTCATTATTAATATATATCCTAGAATGGGAACAAGAGGCTGTCAAAGGGACAGCAAACCGGATTGTTCTGCAGAGATAGAACCCTGAAAAGTTGAGAAAGTATGGTCACAACATTTAAGCTTAAAACAGCTCCGAATTGTGATTGTAATTGAATATTTCATATAGCATAGGTTTGTCATACACAATAAATGCGGTCAAAGAACTGAAAAATTTTAAATTAGACATTGACCTATTATGGTCAAATATCTTAAATTTAAGTACATTACTAGAATCAGCATATCAAAGAATCCCAAGAACTAATTTTTTGATGAATGATTTCTTAGTCTTACAATTTCTGTTCAAAGGGAAATAACTCAAACTTTAGTTCCATGAACTAATATTGTAAATCTAAAATTAGATACGATTTAAACATAGTTCTCTTAAATTTAAGATATTATGTTACTTTAATTTTCAAATTATATTTAAATAATTATTTTATAGTTTTCCAATGAATCTGTCAGTCCAATTATAATTGGGTGATTGAAAATTACCAGATGATGTGTTTTCTTGGTAAAAGGTGAAAATCATTAAAAACACTTAGTGTTATCACAACCCCTCGAATGAGAGTAACCCTTCAATGTAATGACTACACCTTAAATGAGGGATCAATTTCAAGTGATAAAAGCTTTTTTTTTTTTTTTGTAAAAACCACTTCTTAGTACAAAAGGGCACATGTTTATCTTTTGAAGAAACTTTCCCAAAGAACTGTTCATCTTTCTGGTAATATAAGGTTAAAACATGTTCAAGAATTTTCTTATATTCCGGGACTTATATCTTCTTTATCATTAAAAGTAAGTGGCCCCTCTTATAGAAAAATTGTTTAAAATATAATGAATTTTCCCCCTTTTAAGTTAAAGAAAGGTTCTTCTTTTCAAAAGTAAATGTTCTGTGTTTATTTATTACAATGTTGACATAAGTTTGAGAGAACCAGATGGTCCGCAGGGCGCAGCTTTATACGACTGCAGAGTTCGATTCCTGAACAGTTGGGGCAAATATGGACACAACATTGAAGCTTGATACAGCTCTGAATTTGGATTGTGATTAAATAGTTGACACACCATAGGTTTCTGACACAGAATGAATGTGGTCTAAAAACTTAAACTTAAAATTTTTAAATTGGACAATTACCTATTATGGTCCAGTATCCAAAATCTAAATACATGGTTAGATTAAGCATATCAAAGAACCCCAATGCAAGAATTCAATTTTTGATGAAATCAAATAAAGTTCAGTTTTGGACCCTATATACCTCAATGTGGACCAATTTGATAACTGGGCACAAATATATAGAATCTAAATACATGTTTAGATTCAGCATGTATCAAAGAACCCCATATATTCAATTATTGTTAAAATCAAACAAAGTTTAATTTTGGACCCCGATTTGGACTAATTTGAAAACTGGGCCTCTAATAAAAAATCTAAATACATGTTTAGATTTAGATTCAGCATATCAAAGAACCCCAAGGATTCAATTTTTGGTGATATCAAACAAAGTTTAGTTTTGGACCACAATTTGGACCAACTTGAAAAGTGGCCTCAAAAGCGAAAATCTTATTTCTATTTAGATTTGGCATATCAAAGAACCCAAAGGATTCAATTTTTGTTGAAATCAAACAAATTATAATTTTGGGCCCCGATTTGGACCAACTTGAAAACTGGGCCCATAATCAAAAATATAAGTACATGTTAAGATTCAGCATATCAAAGAACCCCAAGCAATCATTTTTTGTTAAAATCAAACCAAGTTAAATTTTGGACCCTTTGCACCTTAATGTAGACCAATTTGAAAACGGAACCAAAAATTAAGAATCTACATACACAGTTAGATTCAGCATATCAAAGAACCCCAATTATTCAATGATGAAATCAAACAAAGTTTAATTTGGGACCCTTTGGGCCCCTAATTCCTACACTGTTTGGACCAAACTCCGAAAATCAATCCCAACCTTCCTTTTATGGTCATAAACCTTGTGTTTAAATTTCATAGATTTCAATTTACTTACACTAAAGTTATGGTGCGAAAACCAAGAAAAATGCTTATTTGGGCCCCTAAATCCTAAACTGTTGGGACAAAAACTCCCAAAATCAATCTCAACGCTTATTTGGGCTCCTAAATCCTAAACTGTTGGGACAAAAACTCCCAAAATCAATCTCAACCTTCCTTATGTGTTCATAAACCTTGTGTTTAAATTTCATAAATTTCTGTGTACTAATACTTAATTTATTGTACGAAAACCAAGAAAAATGCTTATTTGGGCCCTTTTTTGGCCCTTAATTCCTAAACTGTTGAGACCAATACTCCCAAAATCAATTCCAACCTTCCTTTTGTGGTCATAAACCTGTGTTTAAATTTCATAGATATCTATTAACTTAAACTAAAGTTATAGTGCGAAAACGAATGTGTCTTTGGACAACGACGACGACGCCAACGTCATACCAATATATGACCGCAAAAAAAAAAAATTGCGGTCATAAAATAATCATAGACAACAATGGGACAAACTCATCGATTCATAGACAACAATGGGGCAAAATCATGTTATTTAGGGGGAGGGTAGAAACTAGAGGCTCTTAAGAGCCTGTGTCGCTCACCTTGGTCTATGTGCATATTAAACAAAGGAAACAGATGGATTCATGACAAAATTGTGTTTTGGTGATGGTGATGTGTTTGTAGATCATACTTTACTGATCATTCTTGCTACTTACAATTTTCTCTATCTGTAATGAACTTGGCCGTTTAGTTACAGAGGAAAACATTTTGTAAAAACTTACCTTTGATAACTATTTACCATAATTTACCAAATTAATGAAAATGGTTAAAAATTGACTGACCATTTTGGTCATGTTGATTTATTTGTAGATCTTAATTTGCTGAACATTATTGCTGTACAGTTTATCTTTATCTATAATAGTATTCAAGATAATAACAAAAACAGCTAAATTTCTTTAAAAATTATCAATTGGGGGGCAGCAACCCAACAACAGATCAGGGCAGATAGATATTTACTAGATTAACAAGTTTATCCCTTGTATACTTGTTTTAAATGCTTTGGTTTCAGAGTTATAAGCCAAAATCTGAATTTTACCCCTATGTTCTATTTTTAGCCATGGCGGCCATCTTGGTTTGTTGGCCGGGTCATCGCACACATTTTTGTATACTAAATACCCTAATAATGATTGTGGCAAAGTTTGGTTAACTTTGGTTCAGTAGTTTCAGAGGAGAAGATTTTTGTAAAAGATTAATTACAAAAATGACTATTAAGGGCAATAACTCCTTAAGGGGTCAACTGACCATTTTGATCATGTTGACTTATTTGTAGATCTTAATTTGCTGAACATTATTGCTTTTTACAGTTCATCTCTACCTATAATAATTTTCAAGATAATAACCGAAAACGGACAAAAATTCCTTAAAATTACCAATTCAGGGGCAGCAACCCAACGACCCATTATCCGATTCATCTGAAAATTTCCTGGCAGATAGATCTTGACTTAATAAACAATTTTACCCCTATGTCACGTTTGCTTTAAATGCTTTTGTTTCAGAGTTATAATCCAAAATATACATTTTACCCCTACGTTCTATTTATAGCCATGGCAGCCATCTTGGTTGCTTGGCCGGGTCACCTGACACAATTTTTAAACTAGATACCCCAATGATGATTGTGGCCAAGTTTGGTTAAATATGGCCCTGTAGTTTCAGAGGAGAAGATTTTTGTAAAAGTTAACGACGACGGACGCCAGGTGATGAGAAAAGCTCAGGGCCAGGTGAGCTAAAAAAGGAAAATATTAATCGAAAAATATATGTCTGTTACTTGGCGAAAAAAATTAATAAAGTGGCGAAAATTATATTGTTTTGACGAAAGAGTTGGCTAAAAAAATAATTGACCCCGGGGAAACCCTGTTTAAATATATAATAAGTAAAATCACAAAGATACTAAACTCCGAGGAAAATTCAAACGAATGGATAACAACCGTCATATTCCTGACTAGATAGAGGCATTTTCTTATGTAGAAAACAGACACTATTATATAGTTAAGAGGTCCCAATACTTTTTTTTCATTTATAATAACAATCTAATATAGATATTAAACTTATCTATGAATTTCTGCATTTTTATCCTCTAATAAAATAGATTATTATCTAATGAATTTGCAAATCTGGAACCCCTATCAGGATCAAGAAAAATTAAAATTTACACACACAACAAAAATAAAATACCACATTACAACTATGACATCTACCTTCAAAACACACTTGACCTAAAAAAAAATAATAAAGAAACTCCTGACTAATCAATTAATCAGATATAATCATTGATAGACTTTCTATACATAAACTTATTCATTTCTGTTTAAAGGGAAATAACTCAATAACATAATAAGCATTCACCAGGTGTTCCACAGGGCGCAGCTTTATACGACCGCAGAGGTCAAACCCTGAACAGATGGGGCAAGTATGGACACAACATTCAAGCTTGATACAGCTCTGAATTTGGATTGTGATAAAATTTTTGACATAATATGGGTTTCTTAAACAAAACAAGTGTGAATATCTTACAAATCTATTGCACAATGTTTTGCAATTAAAAGATTTCTTCTTTTAACTTTTTAAAAATTTCAAATTTGAGAAATATGGGGGGGGGGGGGGGGGGGAATTGAAAACTACTACCCCCTTTTTTTTGGCAATTAGTCCAAAACCTAACATTCCTCTATACATAATTTACAAGTAGTGTAAGGGAGGTAATAATCCGAACATACCAAACATTGTATGTTAAATATTTTGAATTACCTCGCTTACACTGCTTTTAAATTGGCTTAATTGTCCATTCGCCATAACAACCTAGTTTTCCCCCTTGGATGCCCCTAATTCTAAAACATTTTGAGCCATAACACCCCCTCCCTTTCCCAAGTCAATACTAACTATCCCTTCATGGTATGGAAACTCATGGTATAATTTCAGAGAGATTCATACAGTTAAACCCAAGTTATAATTTGAAAACTACAAAAATGATTATTTTGGGCCCTCTTTTTGGACCTTATTCCAAAAACCCCCAAACTGATTCCCAACCTTCCTTTAGTGGTATTGAACCTTCCGGTAAACATTTATAGAGATCGATTCACTAAATTTAAAGTTATTGTCCGGAAACTAAATGCGTCTTTGGACGACTCAGACGACAACGACAAAGACATGATACCATTATACGACGCAAATTGTTTTTTGCAGTCGTATAAAAACTATAAAAGTGTTAATAAACCTAAAAGGCACTCCGAATATATCTCGGATAGGGCTTTAGTTGTAACTTGGATAATTATTTTCAAATCACCACAATCACAGAATAAACCAGATGCTCCACAGGGCGCAGCTTTATAGGACTGCAGAGGTTCAACCCTGAACTCTTAGGGCAAGTATGGACACAACATTCAAGTTGGATTCAGCTCTGAATTTGGATTGTGATTAAATAGTTGACACAGCATAGGTTTCTGACACAGAATGAATGTGGTCTAATGAACAAACATATTTTTTTGCTTTTGAGCTGAGCAATTCACTTTGCTGTTGAATATTAATCCTCTCAAAAAGTTTGAAGAAATTTTCTTTTTATTTCTGAAATCTGTAAATTTAACCCCCCCCCCCCCTCCCCATTTTTTTTCTCATCCCCTTTTCCCTTTTCCCAAAACTGATCACAATTCAAATTTCTAATGGAGTTTGCAACAATAACTACTCATTTAAATACATCATAAAATATTAAAATGTAAAATAAAGTGCTTGTTATCACTGAATGGTAAAGATTGCTATTGCTGAATACTGTGCAATTGAAATTTTCTTTTTATTTCTGAAATCTGAAAAATTAACCCCCCCCCTCCCCATTTTTTTTCTTCTCATCCCCTTTTCCCTTTTTCCAAAACTGATCACAATTCAAATTTCTAATGGAGTTTGCAACAATAACTACTCATTTAAATACATCATAAAATATTAAAATGTAAAATAAAGTGCTTGTTATCACTGAATGGTAAAGATTGTTTTAATTTATCAGTTGGTAGTAAAAGTCAATATACATTGTTTATTGTATAAAACAATGATTTAAGTTGATTCAACTACTATTCTGGACAAAGAAAGATAACTCCAACCAATTGAAAATTTCTTGCTATTGCACAATATATATATTTCTTGCTATTGCGCAATACTGTGCAATTGAAAATATTTGCTATTTCACAATACTGTGCAATTGAAGATTTCATGCTATTGCGCAATACTGTGCAATTGAAAATTTCTTGCTATTGCACAATACTGTGTGTGCAATTGAAGATTTCTTGCTATTGCTGAATACTGTGCAATTGAAAATTTCTTGCTATTGCACAATACTTAATATAATATTTTTGGATTCTGATTTGAACCAACTTGAAAACTGGGCCCATAATCAAAAATCTAAGTACATGTTAAGATTCAGCATATCAAAAAAGCCCAAGAATTCAATTTTTGTTAAAATCAAACTAAGTTTAATTTTGGATCCTTTGGACTTTAATGTAAACTAATTTGAAAACGGGACCAAAAATTAAGAATCTACATACACAGTTAGATTTGGCATATCAAAGAACCCCAATTATCAATTTTTGATGAAATCAAACAAAGTTTAATTTTGTTAAACCCCGATTTGGACCAACTTGAAAACTGGGCCAATAATAAAAAATCTAAGTATATTTTTAGATTCAGCATATCAAAGAACCCCAAGGATTCAATTTTTGTTAAAATCAAACTAAGTTTAATTTTGGACCCTTTTGACCTTAATGAAGACCAATTTGAAAACGGGACCAAAAATTAAGAATCTACATACACAGTTACATATCAAAGAACCCCAATTATTCAATTTTTGATGAAATCAAACAAAGTTCAATTTTGGGCCCTTTGGGCCCCTTATTCCTAAACTGTTGGGACCAAAACTCCCAAAATCAAACCCAACCTTCCTTTTATGGTCATAAACCTTGTGTTTAAATTTCAAAGATTTCTATTGACTTACACTAAAGTTATGGTGCGAAAACCAAGAGTAATGCTTATTTGGGCCCCTTTTTGGCTTCTTATTCTTAAACTGTTGGGACCTTAACTCCCAAAATCAATCCCAACCTCCCTTTTGTGGTCATAAACCTTGTGTCAAAATTTCATTGATTTTTATTCACTTATACTAAAGTTATTGTGCGAAAACCAAGAATAATGCTTATTTGGGCCCTTTTTTGGACCCTAATTCCTAAACTGTTGGAAACAAAACTCCCAAAATCAATCCCAACCTTTCATAAACCTTGTGTCAAAATTTCATAGTTTTCCATTTTACTTATTAACTAAAGTTATAGTGCAAAAACCAAGAAAATGCTTATTTGGGCCCTTTTTGGCCCCTAATTTCTAAAATGTTGGGATTAAAATTCCCAAAATCAATCCCAACCTTCCTTTTGTGTTAAAATTTCATAGATATCTATTCACTTTTACTAAAGTTAGAGAGCTAAAACTAAAAGTATTCGGACGACGACGACGCCAACGTGATACCAAAATAATTTCAATTTTTGCGGTCGTATAAAAATTATATCATCTTTTTTAAATCCTTGGTTCCCTTTTGTAACCCCCTAAACCAATGACCCTGAAAATGACGAACACCCGGATGACAACAAACCATGGACATGTACACTTTGCGACAATGTCTTGATCATGATAATATTTCGTTTGATGAAATTCTGGTTATTTAATCGGCTATACAAACGTTTGAAGGAATGATGGAAGTAAAACAAATCTCTCGTGTCACAATTCAAAGAATGCGAGAATTCTGTTGCAAATGAAAACAATGCTAATGACCACTATTGAATGTGAAACTGACAAGTCGGAGACTGATATTACTGAGGTCTATTTGACATACGAGGATATTATTTAAAACACGGTTAAAATAATAATTTTTTTGAAATAAAGTTTCATAAATTTCTAGAGACAAAACAACGATCGTTCAAAGTTATTACTTTTTCACGTTATTTATTTATATTTTTTTCATTTACAATAAGAACGTTCTTTTACATGCGTTATATCGGAAACATCATAAATTAATTCATCACCTTCCGAACAAAAAGGAAACCTGAATACACCGGCTCACTGTCCAAACCGGCACTTTTCCATAGTCCCGTAGCCGGCTGGTTTATAAAGGTTTAACTGTATTAACTTAATTATAGTATACAAGTGCCGACTAGAAATTGAGGAAATTGGAGATGGGAAATGATTACAGCAGCAAATACTTTATGGTATGCTTAGTCTGCACCCAACTGTATGGTGCTAATGAGTAAACAATATGAGCCAAAAATTCATAAAACTATATATATTCACAATAATGCATTTACTGAAAAAAATGAAAATTTGTTCTTCAGTAGTGTTTTTTTAATATGAGGCAGGCATTACCTGTGAATGGGGACGAAATCTGTATAATTTTTTTCAAACATTTAAATAAAAGAAACGGAAATACCTTAACGTTTCCGATTTTGGTTCTGTTGTTAGGGATTTAGTTGTGAAGTTATTTAAGTTATGACGTCATATTCAATGTAAACAAAGAAACGCTTTCATCAGGTAACGTTTTTTTTTTCATATCAAACAATTATTAACTAGAGGCTGTGTCGCTCACCTTGGTCTTTGTGCATATTAAACAATGGACACAGACAAATTCATGAAAAAATGAAAAAGAATGTTTTGGTGATGGTGATGTGTTTCTAGATCTTTCTTTACTGAACATTCTTGTTGCTGCAGTTATCTCTATCTATAAAGAACTTGGCCCAGTAATTACATTGGAAAATATTTTCTAAAAATTTACAAAAATTTATGAAAATTGTTAAAAATTGATTATAAAGGGCAATAACTCCTTAAGGGGTCAATTGACAATTTTTATCATGTTGACTTATTTGTAGATCTTATTTTGCTGAACATTATTGCTGTTTACAGTTTATCTCTATCTATAATAATATTCAAGATAATAACCAAAATCTGCAAAATTGCCTTAAAATTACTAATTTGGAGCAGCAACCCTAAACAACGGATTGTCCGATTTGTCTGAAAATTTCAGGGCAGATAGATCTTCACCTTATACAATTTTAACCCATGTCAGATTTGCTCTAAATGCTTTGGTTTAAGAGTTATCGGCCAAAATCTACATTTTACTTCATTGTTTTATTTTAGCCATGCAGCCATCTTGGTTGGTTGGCCGGGTCACGCCACACATTTTTTAAACTAGATACCCCAATGACGATTGTGGATAAGTTTGGTTAAATTTGGCCCAGAAGTTTCGGAGTAGAAGATTTTTGTAAAAGTTTACGGACGACGGACGCCAAGTGATGAAAAAAGCTCACTTGACCTTTCAGGTCAGGTGAGCTAAAAATGAATTGGTATTGATTTCCAATCCTATATTTGACTAGACTGATAATTATATATTTTATTCGAAGTCTCATGCAAAGAAGACAGGAAAAGGAAGTAGATTTCTGCGCAAATGTGGGGATTTAAAAAAGTCGGGAAAAAAAAGATAACGATTTTCAGTTCATTAGTATATTGAAAACAGTGATATTGTTTGCCTTAAATAACTGGAGAATACAGGCTTTTTTCCCTGGAGAAAAATCCCAACTTGAAAAAAAATGGCTTAAAATTATTCCCAAAAAGACAACTTTTTTCCCAAACAGTGCAGTCTCAGTAGTTATTGTGCATAAATACAAACTGAAAAACACTCATTTAAACATTTTTCATGCCTAATATAAATGTATGTGCAGATTTGAGGGTCTTTTTATGTATCATCACAGACAATAATGTCTTATTTCAAATGAGGGTTTACCTCTTGAAAGGAGGTCTGCACTGAAATTGAAGATCCAGTCAAATTCATGGTTTGATAAAAATGACGCATATTTTCCCAATAAAAAAGGGTAGAGGTAGTTTTGAAAAAAGCCAACAATATCACTGGAAAAATTTGGGAAATTTTTCCAATTTTTTTTTTTTTTAATTATTGATCTTTCTACCGTCATAGGGGACTTCGTCCCCATATTAATACCTCTTGCTCTGTCAATATGTGTCATTATTTAGTATTAATAGTACATGTACTTTCATCACTAAGAGTTAAATCTTTTGTCAGGTTAAATTAATTAGTTAGTTAATTACTAGCTTTTCAAGGAAAAATGTAAAGGCTAATTTGATAAACTCTGATAAACACTTAAGAAAACAATAGCTATTGTTTTTATGTTATGGAACTCACAAAAATTTAAAAAGCTTAACACACTTGGGAAATCAAAAGAGTTTAAAAAAAAATTGGCAATTAGTCTTAAGAACATGTCAAAATGAATACCTTGACTCCTTCTGTTGATTTAATCGAGTTTATCATGAACATAACCAATTTCTCCATGTATGGTATCATGTCTTGTTGTAGTAATGATGACAAAGCAGCAAAGAGAGAATATCTACAATAAACACATACTGGTTTTTAACAAAATAAATGAATCACCTTCTTTTCAGCACATGTACATGATCTAAACTACTGGTTTAAATGCTATGAAATAGTTTTATAATTGCAACTAGATGGTGTAAAATATGGCAAATGATACCAAAGGGACATTCAAACTGAAGTTGAAAAAAACACAAACTGGCAACACCATAGATAAAGACCAAACAACAAAAAAACAGGTTAGGGGACGGGGAGGGGTTGCGTTGTGTTGTGATCAGAGGTGCATCAGAAGGGCAAGCTGATCTCACTTCACATGTGGTATCCGTTAAACCTGGTTAGGAATCTGTCAAACCTGTTAATAAGTCTAATTCTGTCCTTCAAATTCAGGGAAAAGGGGACTCCACTATCCTAGGTTAGGGGAGGGTTCGGATCCTGCTAACATGTTTAACCCCGCCAAATTCTGTATCTAAAGTGCCTGTCCCAAGTCAGGGGTCTGTAATTCAGTGGCTGTCATTTGTTTATGTGTTACATATTTTTTTTTCGTTCATTTTTGTACATAAATCTGGCCATTAGTTTCCTCAATTGAACTGTTTTACATTGTCATTTCGGGGCCTTTGATAGCTGACTATGTGGTATGGGCTTTGCTCATTATTGAAGGCTGTACGGTGACCTATAGTTGTTAATTTCTGTGTCATTTTGGTCTCTTGTGCAGAGTTGTCTCATTGGCAATCATACCACATCTTCTTTTTTTATATCTATTATAGTTATGACAATTGGAACATATCTATTGTTTTTATCAAAATATGTAATGGTTATTTAATTAATTACAATGAAAAAAGCATGTAATACTGAATTACTTTTCATTTCAATCTAAATTACATGTACTTTTATGGTGTCAAGTTATGTTAAAGGGGCACTAGCTGTCAAATTCATTGTAACCGATTTGACTCAAATTCTCATATTTGGTTTATAACAATGTAAAACATTTATCCAAACTATCAAAAGTCTAAAATAAACAGTTAACAGAGCATGGGGTAGATAATATATAGGTTCGTTTCGTGTGTATTTTAGTCCAGACGCCATCTAATTAACTATCGATTTGACCTCAGATGACCATATAAGCGATGTAAACAAAAATAAAGATACGAATAGATTAAACCAACACGTGCAATTGCATTTTTATAGGTCTGTTTGATTTTATTTTATAGATTAAAAATAGATGTTTCTCATTGTTTTTAACCATACAAGAATGATTTTATGTGCATCGAATTAGTAATCAAATGATTTACCGTAGTTTCACTTTCATTGTTGACATTCTTTTTCTTTAAATAACCAGTAGACGTACAATGCATGCGTTATCAATCTCTAGCTAGGGGTTAACTTGAAGTTCACATGAATACCGGTTAGAATGATGATGACGTTTTCACTTGCAAGTGAATCAGTCAAAAATTATGTTTAATCGCTTATTTCAACAAAATTAAAGGAAATTGATTGCTAAAAGCAAATTATTATTTCATTATTCCAATTTGATTAATGATTGATCTAAAAAAAAATCATACTTTATTTTTTTATATATATCGTAGCTAGTGCCCCTTTAATATCGATTTAAAATAAAATTTATTACAAAAATATTAAAGTGAAATCTTTATTGGCTTTTGTAAGAATGGGGAAAGCTAATAGATTAATGTAGGATTTTTGAGTTTTGAACTTTGAATTATGAATTATGAATTTTGAATGATCCTTTTTAGCTTTCGTAAGAACCAGCAGATTTCCTTCAAGGACCACCAGGGAATTTTTATTTCGAGAACGTGGATGATACTTGGGTCTTTAAAAATTGATGTAGAATGGATAGACCCATTCAGTTTTTTAATTGTGCTTTGATAATCAACGACCTCATAACTTCTATACATTCGGTAACACAGTGTGGGAACGGAACTGTACGGTTTTCTACTAATTTGGTCATTCGGGAGACTGTCAAGCGGGGCTCCGACATTTGCAAAATAACAAGTTGTTTGATGGAAACTTTGATGAACTCTAATGTTGCTATATAACGTTTCTGCTTCAAATTTTGATAGCTAAAACATTCTTTATGTAAATGTGAACCAATAAAATAATAAGAAAGATATATGCATCCAAACGTTTTCCTTAGAATGACTGTACAATCGCTTGCAAGTTGACTGTAATATCACTCAGAGCCTTTATGTACAATCGCTTGGAGCTTTTTGTTTCATCGTTTGGCCAACTAGACTACTCCGGAAGGACTTCACGGTCCAGCTAGCAAGCAAGCTAGTCAAAGGTATTGACTTTTTCCTACACACTCATTGCATTTTGCTGTAATAGTTTCTAGTGGCATATGACTAGTTATAACTCTTAAGTAGATTAATAATGCTTACTACTATCTCTTCTGCCACATTCATGATCAGTTTATGTTTTCCATGATACTTTTTTCATATAAATATTTACTAGAACACACCCGCGAAATCGCGGGCATTCAGAGCGTAGTTTAAAGTATGTAAAGTGTTGTTGGAAGAATTTTGTGAAATATTGAATGACTGGAGAATTTCAGCAAAATTATCATAAATCATAGGTTATTGAGGACAGGAATCCCTCCTCCTTTATTTCCAAAATACCCAATGTGTGGTTTTCTATCAATTTCAATATGAATATACATTTAGTATGTTATGAACATTTAAGTAAGGAGCCTGTACTTCAGTGGTTGCCGTTTGTTTATGCGTTACATATTTGTTTTTCGTTCATTTTTTGTAAATAAATAAGGCCGCTAGTTTTCTCGTTTGAATTGTTTTACATTTTCATTTCGGTGCCTTTTAAAGCTGAGTATGCGGTATGGTCTTTGCTCGTTGTTGAAGGCCGTACGATGACCTATAGTTGTTAATTTCTGTGTCATTTTGGTCTCTTGTGGAGAGTTGTCAACATGGCAATCATACCACATCTTCTTTTTTTTTGTAATCAATGAATTTTGTAAAAGATTTAATGACTGGAGAATTTCAGAAAAGGTATCAAAAGTGCACATGAATAATTTTAGCGCTTATCTGTATATTATGAACATTCACTATATAAATAAAGTGTATTTACTTTCAATTCTAAGTTTTCTAATCGATCCATGGTGGTCATTGATATAGTATACAGACCCTCTCTATTTAATAAACTCTGTGACCACCGTAGATAGTAAACTTGAAAATGATAGCAGATAGAATTCTGAAAATACACTTTATTCGTAGTATATGTATGTTCAAAGTATACAGAAAAACGCAAACCGGAAGTATAATCTGACTTAAAATTTTGTCCAATGACGGGACAATATCCGGATGCCCTTTTTCTCGATTCTCTCCCAAAATAACTCAATCTGAATAATCATATGAATGGATGACAAATGCGACTATGCACTGTACCTATAGGACACAGAGGCGTGTTGATTAATTTATTGTGGAAAGAAGAGAAGCGACACCCAAAATGAGGTCTTCTCGTTTAATAGTAGATTAAAACTACTGCAATCCAATACAATATATGTCTGGCATGATTTTTCTCTCCTTTTTCTGTTACTATTAATAACAGTTAATTATTTGGTATTGTTTTCATTTTTTTTAAACCTAAATTACACACTCAAAAGTGTTAATGAATTTTTGAAGCTTTTATTTTAATGGATGCAGCCTGCATTAGCGGGGAGAGGGAGTTTTGGTGGTTGAAATCCCATTTTTCCGATTTTTTTTTCATTTTGTGGACGTATCAGGGTGTTCCGTGGTTCGGATTCCCCTTATGCAGAACCCCATCTGGTCTGATATCGGCAATGATAGTATGATGATCCGATCATTCATCTGATTTTTTATATTTTGGTCTTGTGCTGTGCTAGTTTTGGGGAGAAATAAGCGCACACAGACAATTTTAACCCCGCAAAATTCTTTATGTACCTGTTTCAAGTCAAGAGTTCGTAGTTCAGTGGTTGTCGTTGGTTCATGTCTGTCATATATGTTTTTCGTAAAATGATTTATTATGAATTAAGCTGTCAGTTAAATTCAAAAGGTATTGATTCTTATTTTTCATGTCGGGACCTTTTATAGCCGACTATAATTGCTTAAATCCATTTATTTTTTGAATTTTGACAATCATATCACATCTCCCAATTTTTATATTGAGAATATAAATGTGGTTGGATAAAAATGTTGTTCTTACTAAAAAAAACAACTGTTTCGTTCGTTTGTCAGATGCTATAGTTGGGAACATTGAAAAGTTCCTGAATCGTGACATTGATATAAAAAAAAATCATGTTGAAGGATTTTGTGTTTTCTCTGTCTTTCAGATAACAGGTCCTCTCCCATCCTTGATAAAATTTAATTTTTCTGGAGCTTTTTCTAGCAGTAGCTATAGCTTGTAATAAACAGACATCTCATTACAAATTATACCACATCTTCTTATTTTAATATCATGTTTATTGACATATACGTGTATTTTCTTGGATCAGTGGTTAGCTACCAGCATTCCACATTCGAATTCCTTGTTATAGTAACCAAATTACAAGAGGCTGTCACAACGACAGCAAACCGGATTTATTAATATTTATTTGTGTCCTGGCAATATCACAAGAACCATTACTGATGAATGGTGAAAGTGAAAATCGTCAATATCAAATTTGACCTCCATTTTGTCATCAGTATCAACATATTAAAATTTGAAAAGCTTAGATTGAATGGTTCATGAGTAAATGCAACAACGTGAATGGAAACGCCATTTTACAATCTTTCAAGAACCATAACGCCTGAACGGTAAAAGTCAAAATCGTCATTATTGAACTTGACCTCTATTTTGTCATCAGTAACAACATATAAAAATTTCAAAAGCTTTGGTTGAATGGTTCATGAGAAAATGCACGGACACGACTGGAAACACCATTTTTCAATCTTTCAAGAACCATAACTCCTGAACGGTGAAAGTCAAAATCGTCATTATTTAACTTGACCTCTATTTTGTCATCAGTCACAACATATTAAAAATTGGGAGGCTTTGGTAGAACAGTTAATGCGTAAATGCACGGACACAACGGGAAACTCCATTTTTCAATCTTTCAAGAACCATAACTCCTGAACGGTAAAAGTCAAAATCGTCATTATTGAACTTGACCTTCATTTAGTTGTCAGTAACAACATATAAAAATTTAAAAAGCTTTGGCTGAACGGTTCATGAATTAATACACGGACAACATTTGATTGCCGCCCGCCCGACCGCCCACACACAAAAAAGTGTTGGGTATGTATAGATACACCATAGGAGGAGCTAAATTTCACGAGAAAGCTGTGGGTCTACACATAGCCAATCACTTTTTTATTTGGTAAATTACATGTATCAAAGTTAACAACTGATATCACAGGAAAGAAAATGTGTTACATTGTAGTTTCTGGCTAAAAGTGTGAGATATCTAACATACACCACATGACCATTTTCAATCTTCTGGTAAACCAATCAGAGGGTCGATATGGAACTTTGGTGTATGTGTCGATACCCTCACACTTTTTCAATGGAAAATCAAACAAACTATAGTACATATCAATTTACAATATCCCGATCCAGTGATGAAAAATTCTTTGTTGTATTGTTCAAATATGTATTATTATTATTTTTTAAATTGCTGGTAAATAATATGTTAAGTAAAATTCAAAATATGCTAATTACCTTTCCAAAGAATCTAGTCACCTTTTCGGTATATATAAATATTTATTTTGTACGAGGATTATTTTCATTTTCATTTTAGATTAGATTCTTAACATATTTTGTACTGTCCTTTTCTTTTCGTCTTGTATACTTATCCAGTGGTTGTGTGTTTATGTGTGACATATTTGTTTTTCGTTCATTTTTTGTACATAAATAAGCCGTTAGTTTTCTTGTTTTACATTGTTATTTCGGGGCATTTTATAGCTGACTATGCGGTATGAGCTTTGAAATTTGTTGACGACCGTACGGTGACCTATAGTTGGTAATTTCTGTGTCATTTTGGTCTCTTGCGGAGAGTTGTCTCTTTGACAATCATGCCACACCTTCTTTTTTTATATCTATTGTACACATTTTGTTTTTGTCTTTGATATAGTCACCTTAAAAGGGTTCCTTGATAGAATCTTAATTGTCAAAAAATGATTGATTTTATGCTTATTTTCACTTCAAATACCATAGATGAATTTGATAGGACAGCAAGAAACAACCAATGCGATGCAATTTTATAAATTTGGCCAAGCAATTCTACAGGAAAACCTCCAAGCGATTATACAGGAAGGCTCCAAGTGATATTACAGTAAACTTGCAAGCGATTGTACAGTCAATAAAAATATCCGACATGGAGAAAATGAATATATTTAGATTTCTACTGGGACGATGGCTGTGAAACTTTCAGACAGGTAAGACTATCCCAAGAGAAAAGGAAAACGGGATCCATCGGGATCTCAATGCAATCCCGGTGAAATTGTCGGGATAAGCCGGGATAAGCATCTGGAGTCGAGATCCCATTCGGGATAAATATTTAAAACTGGGATCCCATTCGGGATAACTGTCTGATGCCGGGATTTCAGTCTAGATGAAACGGGATAAATATCGGACACTGGGATCCCAATCGGGGTAACTGTATGAAGCTGGGATCCCAATCGGAACTGTTTAAAGCCGGGATCCCAATCGGGATAACTGTTTGAAGTTGGGATCCCAGTCTAGTTAAAACGGGAAATTGCATGAACCATAATTATGTTGTTGAAAATATGTAAGTGTTTTGTTTGTGTATACATATATGTCTCTGATGACATCAAGTACAGGTAATATCGGTAATTGGTGTTAATCAACAATGTGTATGACACCAAAGCTGTCAGTTAAAGCCAATCACTTTTAAGTGTCACTTAATATTCAGTTTGACAGATGTTTGTAAGTCAGATTTTCGCGTTAAAAATGGCAAGGCGTCCGAGAAACGTCAACGGGTATTTTGCCAGACAAGCTTGGGCGTTTCTGATATTCCCCAAGTTCCCATAAGTGTGTTTCTATTAGTTGTCGTCCGGCATCAATGATAATATAATGATTGACATCGTAAAACGTTGGTTTCTCAACTTATGTAAAATGTAAAAAAAATCATCACCGCGTGCTTTGTTTTGAATTGTACTGAACAGTTCGAATTCGACCCTAGAAAATACTGTCCTAAATAATGCGGCCTCTAACTTATCCGCGTGCACCATGTGCCGATTAATAAAGTATTTTTTTCTTATATTTAGTACAAACTGGCCAGTAAATAACACTTTTAAGCGATACCCTTAATTTATTTATAATACCGTTACGGAAAAGATCAACTTCTGGCCGATATAGAATGAAATTCAAAACAGTGTGGCTGTTGACATTGATTGACACATTAAATTCATCCATTGACTGGGACAATTTACGTGAACGTTTGTCTGTAACGACCACTGTTCACGACGTACCTACGATAGACATTTAAACTGTGGGGTCACCAAAGGTTTCTTAACGCCTTTAATAATAAAATAATTCGAAAAATTAATCAGGAATAACCTTTATGTTTTGATTTATATAATTGATATTAATCAAAACATCGTGTTATTTCTTTATTACTTTATTAAGGTGTTGAGAACCTTTGGTGACCCCATAGTTTAAGTGTCTTTAAAAAGTACATAGTGAGCAGTGGTCGTTACATACAAACGTTCACCTAAATTGTCCCAGTCAATGGATGAATTTAATGTGTCAATCAATGGCCACAGCCACACTGTTTTGAATTTCATTCTAATTTGGGGCGAGATTGTCACCTCGACGTTAGTGTACTGGTAAAAACGTCATCAAAATATGATTACGCTGATTATGGAGGACCAACGATGCAGATGTTTTCAGATAAGTGCATTAATAATTTAATTTAACATGTGTATATGTGTATATAATGATTATAAAAATAATTTATTGAGGAACTCTGATTTTTATGGTTTTTATTTGAGTAAAATCAACATCAGAAAGTCTGAAAGCATAAACTGAAAATATATTTATTTTTAACATACATACAATGAATAAACTTGTTGTCACATAACAGGCATAACTAGTAGGTATGTAAAAATTTAATTGAGTTGTGTGTATGTTTATTTGGTGAAAATAAGTCGCTAGTTATTTATCTTCAGGGGATGAAAAAAGGGGGAGGGTAATTAATTTGCCAAAAAAATTAAAATAGCCTTCCAAGACTTCATAATTATTTGGACTAGCTTCCAATCTACTGTATAAACATGCAATAATATTTCTATTAAATTTGTTGCTTCAAAACGTATTGAACAAATGATTCTTTGTGGATTTTTTTTATACTTATAGGGGATTTAATGATATTTTTAAATGGAGCTGCCAACGGAACAGATTGCATGCAGATATTTCAGTTACCATAATTTACTCAGCAATACTAGTTGGAAGTACAGAGACAGCAAATTAATTAACAGAAAGAAAACATGACATGTATCCTTTAGCATAAATAACCCAGGAATCCCAGTGGCAGTGCAATTTGATTGGTGCATGTATACCTGCTGGGATTTATTTTTGGGATCCCGCTTTTTTCCTGGGAATCCCAGTATATTCCAATCAAAATCCCAGTATATTTCTACTAGGATTTACATCGGGATCCCGCTTCTTTTATGGGAATCCCGAAATTTTATCCCAGAACATTTCAGCGGGATCCCGCTTTTTTTTGCGGGAATCCCGAAATTTTATCCCAGTGGGATCCCAATTGAAATTCCACCATATCCCAGTGGCATCCCAGTATATTTCAACCGGGATTTACATCGGAATTCCCGGATTTTAGGCGGGATTCCTGAAATTTTATCCCGGTGGAATTAGGTGGGATCCCACTTGGAATCCCATCAAAATTCCAGTCGGGATTCCAGTGGAATTCCAGATTTATTTTCTCTTGGGATATATATTAGAAAAGGTACATGTGAAAATTCAGGTAGCAAACATTGATTTTCGATGTTTATTTGACATTTTTGATCGCTGTTGTGTGACAGTTTTGATCGTTTTACACGGAGCTCCACCATTCTAAGGAAAACGTTTGGATGCATATACCTTTCTTATTATTTTATTGGTTCATATTTATATATAGAATGTTTTAGCTATCAAAACTTGAAGCAGAAACGTCATATAGGAACATAAGAGTTCGTCAAAGTTTCCATCAAACAACTTGTTATTTTGCAAATGTCGGAGCACCGCTTGACAGTCTCCCGAATGACCAAATTAGTAGAAAACCGTACAGTTCCGTTCCCACACTGCGGGTAAGAGTATCTACAGGTTCTTGCTATCTTTTAACCTAGGGTTTCCCCTGGGTCACTTATTTTTTTCGCCACCTCTTTCGCCAAATCAATTTATTTTTCGCCACTTTATTATCTTTTTCGCCAAGTAATATAAAAAAAAATTTTCGTTTAAAATTTTCCCTTTTTTCTATGCTATCCCCCTAAACACACACCTAAATAAGATCAGTTTGCTGCATTGTTGTTTCAAACTTGTCTTAGAGTATTCATTGAAATGAAGAAACACTAATAAACATTTACTTTTAAAAAAAAGAACTTTATTTTTAACTTAGAAGGGGGAAAATTGATTATATTTTGAACAACTTTTCTAAAAGAAGGGGGCCATTTACTAAAATAATAAAGAAGATAAAAGTCCCAGAATATAACAAAATTCTTGGATATGTTATGACAATATTATACTAGAAAGATGTACAGTTCTTTGGGAAAGTTTCTTCAAAATAAAAATATGTGCCCTTTTTGTACTAAGAAGTGGTTTTTACAACAAAGCAAAAGATTTTATCACTTAAAATTGATCCCTAATGTAAGGTGTAGTCATTACATTGAAGGGTTACTCTCATTCGAGGGGTTGTTCTCAACCTTTTGAAGATGTATCTTCATAACGACAGTTTTCTTTTCTAGACCATCGTAAATGAAAAAGTTGAGAAGTAAAACTAAGCTTGAAACACGTGTGTCACTGAAACGACCCTCTGAAATCAATTATCGATATCAAAGTCAAAGGATAAAGTTTTTAATCAGATTTTTCTTGCTTCTGAACATTTTTCGACATAACAACAGTTTTCTTTTCTTGACTATGATTAAAATAAGGAGAGGAGACGTAAAAAGTTTGCTTCAAAAACGTGCGTCGCAAAGTGGTTAATAAATCCTTTATGTGATAAGTGACAGACGCCATTTAACCATATCATTTTGTCAAAGAATACAATCAACACCTTTATTAATTAGTCCTTTGTTGTCGATAGCTATAAAATGTAACCAGCTGATTATTGATTTTCTGTCAAAATCCTGTCAAAATCTTAACGAGTTCAAGGTGAATTCCGAGTATTGTCTGATCAGGTAAAGTCCGAGAAATCCGAAAAAAGCAAATAAACAAGATGGAGGAAAATTAATCGCTATAAATATTTCTTTCGTCAATGACTTTTAGTTGACACAATTATTATTATTTTTTCGCAAATTGCAAAAATGGCGACCGCCAGCGGAAACCCTGGTTTAACTCATTGCTTACCATAATCCTCAACTGAATCCATCAGTATTTTCAAGTATAAAGTGTTATTATCGTATTATTATAATAAATGAATTGTTAATGTATGACACATATCCAAAGTTATTCAGACAACAAGTAAATGTAAATCCAAGAACTACAAAACAATCGAAAATCACACTTTAATTGTACTAAATATGCACTCATATCACCTGCCAAAAGGCTTCAGACGCTTAAGTGAAAAGAAAAGCTCCCTTGGACCGTTTATTATCCTTATTCCTAAGTAAGGACTGTAACCACTGAAATCAAATCCTACCTACCTTTTGTGGTATGGAACCACGTAGTACAATTTCATAGAGGTCCATACACTTATACTCAAGTTATTGTCTGAAAACCAAATATCTTCTGAACAATACGCAAACATCATAGCATAACATGACCGAAGTCTTATAAAATTTAAAAAAAATGGTAAAAATTGTCATTATAGAGCAATAACAGTAATAAGGAGTCAACTTAAGATGTCAACTATGATGACATATATATATAGTTGACTTCTTTGTACATCTTGTTAATCGTTTTTTCTATAATAAGTTCTGTCAATCTATACAATTTTCCAAAAACAACAAGGAAACACGTGGAAACACTAGTTCCCAAACATTTCACCACAGAAAATCACACGACGTAACAATAACAGGCATTATACAACTGTTGCTAGCATCAACACAGGTCTACATACAGAAGTCATACATCTATTACTTTAACACACAATTTCTGTTGACACCACATATTACACCTTAGAAAAGACAACAACATATCAAATATCAAAGGGGGAAAAGAGAAAATACCACAAAAACTAGCCAAGAAAATACAGCCAAAGACACCAACTCTTGAAGACACAAAGAGAACTGAATGGTATTATATTGGCATGAAAATACAGATTTTGTGTTATCAAAAGTTGCTATTACAAAATTTTTGAAATTATTTAAAATGAGGGAAGGTATCTCCCTCATACAAAGCTCTGATTTCTTGCCCGATTTTGGCTATACTTTTTTTTTCTTTTTGGTTTATATATCTTCATCCTTTTAATAAGCTTTAGATTTTCAAATATTTTAGTCTCAAGCATTATTGAAGAGACTTGATTGTTGAAATGCACTTTTAGTGCAGAAAAATTGGTATCGTTTATGTTATTAATTACAATATCTTTGTTTACACCTTCACTTCTACCATGAAGTTTTGAAATTTCGGCACAAACGGTTTTTATGGCCTTCATGTGACAGTAGAGAGACAATATGGTTTTTTAGTATGCATGTCTGTCTTTTAGTCTGTCCCTTATCAGGTTAATTTTTTGGTTTAAGAAAAGTTTCACAGAGAAGTTGTCCTAGCTCACACCAACCTTAATCATGTTCAATATAATGTCAACTTTTAAAATTATATACTGGTTACTTAGGTATGTTTTGGTTATTTGATAGCATTTTCCAAATTTAGGAAATAACCTTGAACTTTGCTTGTGATTTCAATTTTCTACAATGGATTTCAAAATCCTCTATGAATAGGGTGTTTAAGAGAAATAAATTCTATAAAATACTTTATTTCGAAAACAAGAATAAATCAATATCTTTTACTGTTTTAAAGAAGAAGGTACATGTATAACAAAGAAAACAGTATATTAGGGTGATTTTTTTTTAATCATATACATGTATTCCCATTTAGTTTAAAAGTTTACTACTTACACACATCTTCTAAGATCAGGATCATCAACTGTTTCCAACAAACTTATACCTAAAACTGCAGAGTCTTGTGCTAATGGCATAAAAGTTTCGTTTCCTATTGATCTGGCGATCACAGCTAATGTATCTGAAAAAAGTATTTAACGTATCGATTTATTTTGGTCTAAGCCTTACTGTTGGTTTTTATATTGATAACATGTAAGTATTTGCATGGAATACAAAGTCTCCTTCAGGTTAATTATTCACTGTTTTGGAACAAAATTCTACCTTGATCTATAAATTGTCATGGTGTTAACTATATAACAAATATCAAGTCAATATCTTTAAGCACAACGAAAAAAAAGTGTTGAAAATTGTTATTTAAGTTTCTAATTCCAAGTAATATAACTCGGCACAAAATCATCAGACCAGAACAAAATTTGATCATGATCTGTAACTTGTCATGATAAAAGAATACCAATTTTCAAATCAATATCTTTAGGTATGACGAAAAAAAGTGTGGAAAACTGGTTATTTTAGTGAATTTTCTAAGACAAAGGACCATAACTCTGCACAAAATGATCAGACCAGAACAAAATTCGATCTTGTTCTGTAACTCGTCAACTTAAATCAATATCTTCAAAATCAGGGCGCAGCTTTATACAACTGTCGAACCCTGAACAGTTGGGGCAAGTTTTGACACAACATTCAAGCTTGATACAGCTCTGAATTTGGATTGTGATTAAATAGTTGACACAGCATAGGTTTCTGACACAGAATGAATGTGGTCTAATGAACTTAAACATTTTTTTTTTGGCTTTTGAGCTGAGCAATTCACTTTGCTGTTGAATATTAATCCTCTCAAAAAAAAAAATGTTTGAAGAAATTTATTAATGATAAAGTTTTTGGCAAATTTCCAATATAGATAATTTAAAAGCAGTTTAGGTGAGATATTCAAATGAGTTTCAATTACCAACCTTACACTGCTTTTAAATTATGTTTTGTACTTAAGTAATTGTCCATTAACCTGGAAACCCTTTTCCACCATTTTTTGCACCTTATTCCTCAACGGTTTGAGCCATAACTCCCAAAGACAATTCTTACCATCCCTTTGTGGTATTCCAATATCCAAAATCTAAATACATGGTTAGATTCAGCATATCAAAGAAGCCCAATAATTCAATTTTTGATGAAATCAATTAAAGTTCAATTTTGGACCCTTTAGACCTCACTGTGGACCAATTTGATAACCGGGCCCAAATATCATGAATCTAAATACATGGTTAGATTCAGCATATCGAAGAATCCAATATATTTATTGAAATCGAACAAAGTTTAATTTTTGACCCTAATTTTGACCAACTTGAAAACTGGACCCATAATCAAACTAGAGGCTCTTAAGAGACTGTATCGATCACCTGACTCTACTTTGGTTTTTGAAATCATATAAAAAAAAGATAAAATTTGGCTACAAAGTAACAACACTTGGCCAGCACCTCATAAGGAACATTCATACTATGTTTGGTTTCATTCCATTCAGTGGTTCTCTCATAATGAAGTCATTTCTATGCATTTCCCATTGGGTCCTATGTTAAACTAAGTCCCCCGCTGGTGGCCATATTGGATGACGGATCGGCTACACAGTAAGAACACTTGGTCATCGCCTCATAAGGAACATTCATACTATGTTTGGTTTCATTCCTTTCAGTGGTTTTCTAAAAGAAGTCATTTGTATGAATTTCCCATAGGGTCCTATGTTAAACCAAGTCCCCTGCTGGCAGCCATCTTGGATGACAGATCGGCTACAAAGTGACAACACTTGGTCAGCACCTCATAAGGAAAATTCATGCTATGTTTGGTGTCATTCCATTCAGTGGCTCTCTAAAAGAAGACATTTGTATGTATTTCCCATTGGGTCCTATGTTAAACTAAGTCCCCCCCTGGCGCCCATCTTGGATGATGGATCGGCTACAAAGTAACAACACTTGGTCATCACCTCATCGGGAACATTCATACTATGTCTGGTTTCATTCCATTCAGTGGTTCTCTAAAAGAAGTCATTTGTATGCATTTTCCATAGGGTCCTATGTTAAACTAAGTCCCCCGCCAGCGGCCATCTTGGATGATTGATCGGCTACAAAGTAACAACACATGGTCAGCACCTCATAAGGAACATTCATGCCATGTTTGGTTTCATTCCATTCAGTGGTTCTCTAAAAGAAGTCATTTGTATGCATTTCCCATAAGGGTGCTATAAACAGTTTCGTATAAAAAACTAGGGGTTATTCCCCGACTAAAAATAACCATGGAGGGAAACCCCTGTTTATTTACTCAATTGGAGAAAAAAGTATCATGTTTTTTGTATTTGATTGTAAAAATTAGTTAATTAGCTTTCAATTAAAACAGGTTGAATGATTGAAATAATTTTAAAAATTATATTAACTTTACATGTTTTAAGGGGAGACAACACTGTAAACATCCTGTTTTTTTGGCAGTGAAAATTGAAAACTTATTTGCAGCCACTGTAGCTCTTTTCGGAGCAGGAAACCGAACCCTGAAACAAGATTTTTTTTGAAAGGCCAGGTAAAAACCTACAAATTTCATACAGTTTTGATTATGTAAAATGTGCATGGATCATGTCTTCATGGGTGTGCACATGACCTGGTTTCAAGTTTTTTATGTTCAAATTAGACCTTTTTTTCCCCATGTCATTGGATGGAATATTTTTAATATATTTAAAGTACACATTATTTTTATTTCATTATAAACTAGAGAACATTCTGATTTCAGTGATATCTAGTTTTATACTTGTAAGTATCTTTATTAATCAGTCCACAACTAAGGGTCACTTATGCATGGTCCCTCAAAATGTGACGTCATAGAAAAAAAACTGTTGATTGCACCCTAAGATCCTATGTGAAACTTAGTCCCCTGCTGGCGGCCATCTTGGATGATGGATCGGCTACAAAGTAACAACACTTGGTCAGCACCTCATAAGGAACATTCATGCCATGTTTGGTTTCATTCCATTCAGTGGTTCTCTAGAAGAAGTTCAAAATGTAAAATGTTAACGACGGCGACGACGGAAAACGCCGGACGATGGACTCCAAGTGATGACTTCGGGCCAGGTGAGCTAAAAACTAAGTACATGTTTAGATTCAACATATCAAAGAAACCCAAGAATTCATTTTTTGTTCAAATCAAACTAAGTTTAATTTATGTCCTTTGGAACTTAATGTAGACCAATTTGAAAACGGGACCAAAAATTAACAATCTAAATACACAGTTGGATTCGGTATATCAAAAAATTTCTAATGAAATCAAACGAAGTTTAATTTTGGACCCTTTTGGCCCCCAATTCCTAAACTGTTGGAACCAAACCTTCCAAAATCAATCCCAACCTTCCTTTTGTGGTTATAAACCTTGTGTTTATATTTCATAGATTTCTATTTACCTATACTACAGCTATTGTGCGAAAACCAAGAAAAATGCTTATTTTGGCCCTTTTTTAGCCCCCAATTCCTAAACTGTCGGTACCAAAACTCCCAAAATCAATCCCAACCTATCTTTTGTGGTCATAAACCTTGTGTTAAAATTTCATAGATTTCTATTTTCTTATACTAGAGTTATTGTGCGAAAACCAAGAAAAATGCTTATTGGACCCTTTTTTGGACCCTAATTCTTAAACTGTTGGGACCAAAACTTCCAAAATCAATCCCAACCTTCCTTTTGTGGTCATAACTTTTAAATTTCATAGATTTCTATTCACTTATACTAAAATTATAGTTACGACGCCAAAAATTTTGCGGTCGTATAAAAACTAAAAAACTTTTAAATAGGAAACTTACCTATTATGGTCCAATATCAAAAATCAAAATACATGGTAAGATTCACCATATCAAAGAACCCAAAGAATTCAATTTTTTAAGAAATCTAATAAAATTCAATTTTGAACCCTTTAGACCAATTTGATAACTGGTCCTAAATATCAAAAATCTAAATACATATGGTTAGATCCAGCATATCAAAGAACCCGAACAATTCAATTTTTGATAAAATCAAACTTAACTTAATTTTGGACACTTTGGACCTTAATGTAGACCAATTTAGAAAACGGGACAAAATATTAAAATTCTGAATACACTTAAACTAAAGTTATTGTGCAAAAACCAAGAAAAATACTTATTTGGGCCCCTCATCGACAACACCATACCATTATACAACGCAAAAATGTTTTGCAGTCGTATAAAAACAAGTGGCTCTCAAGAGCCTGAATCACTCACCTGTAATGTTTTTTTTTACATTATTCACAAATAAAAATTTTTGCTTTTCAATATATATACTACTTTACAGTTAATCTGTATCTATAATAATATTCAAGATAATAACCGAAAACTACAAAATTTCCTTTAAAAAATCATCAATTCAACTGATAATTTTGACCTAATGAATTCTGTAACTTCTTGTCTGATTTGCTCTAAAAGCTATATTTTTATCTTAAATTACTCTTGTGTTGTAGATACTAGACAGGAAAAATACAGAAATTGAAGAACTTTTGAGATATAAGTAAATAAATTGCTTCGCTGAATGTAGCTGGATACGACTGCAGATGTCCAACCCTGAAAAGTTGGGACCAAAACGGACACAATATTCATGCTTGACACCGGTCTGAATTTGAATTGAAATTAAAATTTTGACACATAATAGGTTTCTGAAAAAAGTAAAATCACAAAAATACTGAACTTAGAGGAAGATCAATTGGGAAAGTCCATAATCACATGGCAATATCAAATAACAAAACGCATCAAAAACGAATGGACAAGAACTGTCATATTCCTGACTTGGTACAGGCATTTTCAAATGTAGAAAATGGTGGATTAAACCTGGTTCAATAGCGCTAACCCTCTCACTTTAATGAAAGTCTCATCAATTTCCGATATTTTTACATTGATGCGTTAAATAAACAGACACAATAAATAAAATAGTCAAAATTTTGGTACATCAGTCATCATCGTTTAACAATTTTAAAAGAAACACTTTAACAGAACACAAAAACATCTACTATCTACGAACACATTTATTGATTTGAGTGTCTGACGTCAGAAAATTTTAAACGTCACATAAATTTGTCGTTCAATGTGCGTACAAACAATTTTAAAATTTTCATGGGAATGTTAGCATACAGGGTTAAAAAATCAAAAGTATGTAAGAATAAATTTAAGAAATAGACCGAGATTTAAACTAGTCCAAAAGTTATATATAGAATTTATAAGAATCCGAAAATAGTTAATTCCACTACGCGATTGAATGATTTTGACGTTTGTGGTTCAACGTATATTGTAATTCATAATAGAAATATATCATAATGACATATAATAGAACAATATCATATTGACGGGATCTTTTAAAGTACAGAGTCACGTTATAAGAACAAAAGAAATACAAAAAGTCGCAAATACAAAACAAACCACAAAAAAATGAAAGCCAATACAAACACATTGACGAGATGTATAAGTACCGAGCCACGTGAAACGGATATCACATGAAACCATTCAACAGTAAAAGTAATAATAATAATAGAACAAAGACAAATGAAAGAACTATAAAACACGTTGTTAAGATGATAAACAACATCAGTACGCAGAATCTATACATCAAGACCATCGTGTATTATTTGAGAAGTTGATACGGAATATTTATCAACAAGGTCTTGGTACCTTCCGATGAACTTTTTTAGAAAAAGAACGAGACGTTCTTTGACATACCCCTGTTTCATCAACTTTCTACTCAGACACTGATGACGTTTTACAAAGTCTGAGTAGGAGCTGCAAGCTCTTGAATATCGAATAAGTTGGGAAATATATATCCCATATGCAGGTGAAGTTGGTTAATATTGCTACTAAGGTGGGGGAAATTTATAATTTCAAAATTAAAATCGTCTCGTTTGTCATAGATTCTGGTACTGAGATGACTGTGTAAGTCAAATTCGAGATATAAGTCTAATGAGGCGGAGGAAGCCGTGTCTGTTGTTTCTTTAATCTCTAGTTCTGGGGGATATATTAATGGAACCCAATCAGAAAAGTTCGGATTGTTTATGGAAAGAACATCATCAATATATCTGAAAGTGAAATTAAATAATCTGGCTTCTTTGATTCTCTTGTTTTTTACAAGTGTCTGGAGTAACTCCGATTTATATGAAAATAAGACAGGGACCAACTGAAGTCAAAGAAATTCAAATTGGTTATATGATTTAAATTTAAGCCCCAGTCCCACTAGACCACGATCGCAACACGCTCACCGCGATCTTAAATAAATTCAGATCGTGGTGAGATTGCAGTATGAGCGGCATGGAAATGTAAATTTTCGTTGCTTTCACGATGCTACTACGTCCTAACTACGCTTCTATAACGATCGCGCAACGATTATACAACGTTCTCATCGCGCTTATTCTGCGACCTCACTACGCTTATCAAGATCTTTCTACGCTCATCACGTTCTCACTACGACCATACCACGAGTTATCTTAATGCAAGACGATCTTACCACGCTTACTGCGATTATAGCACGTTCTTTCCACGATTATACTACGTTCTTTCCACAATTTTACTACGTTCATACCGCGATCTTACTACGTTCTCAGCAATAACGTCAACATTGTGTTCCATATCAATACAGTTCCAATCCTTCTATTTCTGATTACTACGTAGATTTCTCGGAAACAATACAGTCATGCCACCAAAATCTACTAGAACACGTGGGCGTGGTGGTAAGGGTTGATGTAGAGGCAGAGGGAGCTCTGAAAGTAACGAATTCTGATCAAGCAGAGTTGTCGGACCGACCAATCCAACCTAAACACCAGATGTGTCAATAGATAAAGGAAGATATGGTTTGATTGCCAATAAGACAACTATCCATCCAAGTAACAATTTATAAAAGTAAACCATTATAGGCCAAGGTATGGCCTTCAACATAGAGCCTTTACTCACACCGAATAGCTAGCTATAAAGGGCCCCAAAAATTACTATTGTAAAACCATTCAAACAGGAAAACTAACGATAAAATCTATATTAAAAGAGAAGCATGATTGAGCCGTTAGAGAAAATTGACAAGAAGTCCTAATTACATACAGATAAACAAATCCTGGAGAGATTTTATATATCAAGTGTGAAAATGACAATGAAAATGATGGTCGCAGTATGAACGTAGTCAGGTCGTAAGCAGAGCGTGATGAGGACGACCAGAGCGTGCTAGAATCGTACTATAGTCGTGAACGGCGTGGTATAGTCATAGTGGAAGCGTAGTTGGGTAGCGGTGCGAATGTGATGGTTGTGATGAGGTCGTAATAACGTCGCTGCGAGATCGTAGCACAATATCTTCGAATAGAATCACGCTTTCGCTACGATTGTACAGCGACCTTTGCGATCTTACTACGATCTTACTGCGCTCTCACTACGACTTGATTTCGCCACACCTGCACCACGATTGTTTTGAACATGTTCAAAGTTGGCCACGCTCATAAGGATCTTGAAGACCTCACCACGACCGTTATACGACCTTACTGAGATCTACACGATCGTACTGCGATTATCGAAATTTACATTTTTTTTAAAGATCGTAGTGCGAGCGTGGCCTAGTGGGACAGCGGTTTTATATTGAATTTTTTGCTTTTGTGCAATACACTATTCTGTTGCGATTTGAACCCTCCCATCAAACAAAAAATAAATACCACGTTTTATTGCTTTTGTGCAATACACTATGATGTTGAATATTAACCACCCAAAAAAATTATTGAAGAAATTTTCTTTTAATTTCTGAAATCTGAAAAGAGAAAAATTGTCCCCCCTCCAGATTTTTTCATCTCCCCCTTCCTTCCCTTATTCCTAAAGATATGGTCAGTATTTCAATTCAAATTTCTTATGGAGTTGGCAACCATGATAAACGATTTAAATACATCATAAAAGTTTAAAAATATAAAATAACATACATAGTCATGACTAAAATTAATATTAATAGTATTACTGCTAATCATCATTTCTTAAAACACAATTTACAAGCAGTGTAAGGGAGGTAATCAAACATTGTTCATTAAATTGATTTGAATTACCTCCCTTACACTGATTTTAAATGGTCTCAATTGTCCTTTAACCAGAAAAAAAACCTTGTTTTTCACCTTTTTTTGCTCCTAATTCCTAGATGGTTTGAGCCATAACCCCCAAAATCTATCCCAACCTCCCTTCTATAGTATTGCACTTTTTTGTAAAATTTCATAGAGATCCATTTACTTAAACTATAGTTATTGTCCAGAAACCAAATGTGTAGGACAACATCATAGCATTATATGAACCCAAAAAAATTTATGCAGTTGTATATTTGGTTGTTCTGTTCATCTGAATGAAGTAATTTAGTTTGGTAAGGGTCATATTTGACCCCAATTTTAAAATTGAATGGTACAAGATAAAATATGTTTTAAATTGTCTTAAAGTCTAAAAGACTTGTGAGAAAGTAAACAATTAGTGTCAAATTTTTATTCTAAAAACATTCTACATCCAAATTAGGTCAAAATAAGAGATTTTGACGATATTTAACAAAATTGGCGGGATTTCAAACAAATTTAGGACAAGGAAAAATAGAGCGCAGGCGTCAAAGAACTAAATATTCAAGTTAAACATGTAAAATGTAATTACAAATATTGTGTTCAAAAATCTTTTTTGTCGAGGTATGTGCTGTATGTTTCCTGTCCAATAATCAATGAAAAATTTACCAATTTTCATTGATTTTCCTTTGAAAATAAAAATTAGTACTGTTTGTGACGTCATCAGTAAATTTTCAACAAAAAGGCTCATTTATCCTATCAATGTATTAGCTATGATTCATTGTAATACTTATTTGAAATTAAAGATAAACCAGATGCTCCACAGGGCGCAGCTTTATATGACTGCAGAGGTCGAACCCTAAACAGTTGGAGCAATCATAGACACTACATTCAAGCTTGATATAGCTCTGAATTTGGATTGTGATTAAAAAGTTGACATAGCATAGGTTTTTGACACAGAATGAATGTGGTTTCATAAACTTAACAAATTTTTGTTTTTGCTTTTGAGCAATAAACTATAACATGCTGTTGAATATTAATCGCCTCAACACAAATATTTGAAGAATTTTTTTTTTAATTTCTGAAATCTGAAATGAGAAACTCCACAACTCCATTCCTAACCATCCGTTTGTGGTGTGGAAACTTGTAATATAATTCCAGGCAATTATATACACTGTTCCACAAGTTATTGTCTGGACACTAGAAAAATGCTTATTTGGACCGCTTTTACCCCTTATTCCTAAACCAAAGGGACCATAACACCCAAAATAAATCAAAACCTTCCTTTTTGTGGTTTCAAACATTGTGTTTAAATTTCAAAGAATTATACTTACTTATACTTAAGTTATTGGCAAATTTCCAATTACGCTAAAATTATTGGCAAATTTCGAATTATACTTTTAAAGTCTCCTGAAAATAACATGTGAATAAATTATGGCAAATGAAATACAGATGGTAATTGAACTCACCTAACACTTGTATCTGCAATTTCCTTACACTTTCCTCATCACCAGCAGTTAAGTATACCTTAAACAGTTCTATAATGTCATGAAAGTATGGTTTCAATAATGTTTTTCCTGCATTAGCTACAAAAAATAAAACAGTTACATCATTTTCATAGTTGCAATTTGATAAAAATTAAAACAAAAACTAGAGGCTCTAAGGAGGCTGTGTCGCTCACCTTGGTTTATGTGAATATTAAACAAAAGAAGCAGATAGATTCATGACAAAATTGTGTTTTGGTGATGGTGATGTGTTTGTACATCTTACTTTACTGATAGTCTTGCTGCTTACAATTATCTCTATCTATAATGAACTTGGCCCAGTAGTTTCAGTGGAAAATATAAGTAAAAATTTACAAATTTTATGAAAATTGTTAAAAATATACTATAAAGGACAATAACTCCTAAGGGGGTCAATTGACCATTTCAGTCATGTTGCCTTATTTGTAAATCTTACTTTTCTGAACATTATTGCTGTTTACAGGTGATCTCTATCTATAATAGTATTCAAGATAACTAGAGGCTCTAAAGAGCCTGTGTCGCTCACCTTGGTCTTGTGTATATTAAACAATGGACACGGATAAATTCATGACATAATTGTGTTTTGGTGATAGTGATGTGTTTGTAGATCTTACTTTACTGAACATTCTTGTTGCTACAATTATCTCTATCTATAATGAACTTGGCCCAGTAATTACAGTGGAAAATATTTTCTAAAAATTTACAAAAATTTATGAAAAATGTTAAAAATTAACTATAAAGGGCAATGACTCCTTAAGGGGTCAATTGACTATTTTGGTTATGTAAAATTTATTTGTAGATCTTATTTTGCTGAACGTTATTGCTGTATACAGTTTATCTCTATCTATAATAATATTCAAGATAATAACAAAAAACGGCAAAATTTCCTTAAAATTACCAATTCAGGACAGTAACCTAACAGTGGGTTGTCCGATCCATGTGAAAACATCAGGGCAGATAGATCTTGACCTGATAAACAATTAAACCCTGTCAGATTTTCTCTTAATGCTTCAGTTTTAGAGTTATAAGCCAAAAACTGCATTTTACCCCTATGTTCTATTATTAGCCGTGGCAGCCATTTTGGTTGATTGGCCAGGTCACGCCACACATTTTTTAAACAAGTTACCCCAATGAAGATTGTGGTCAAGTTTAGTTTAATTTGGCCCAGTAGTTTCAGAGAAGAAGATTTTTGTAAAAGATTACTAAGATTGACGAAAAAATGGTTAAAAATTGACTATAAAGGGCAATAACTCCTTCAGGGGTCAACTGAACATTTTGGTAGTGCTGACTTATTTGTAAATCATACTTTGTTGAACATTATTGCTGTTTACAGTTTATCTCTATCTATAATAATATTCAAGATAATAACCAAAAACAGCAAAATTTCCTTAAATTTTCCAATTCAGGGGCAGCAACCCAACAACAGGTTGTCCGATTCATCTGAAAATTTCAGGACAGATAGATCTTTACCTGATAAACACTTTTACCACATGTCAGATTTGCTCTAAATGCTTTGGTTTTTGAGTTATAAGCCAAAAACTGCATTTTGCCCCTATGATCTATTTTTAGCCATGGCGGCCATCTTGGTTGGTTCGCCGAGTCACGCCACACATTTTTTAAACTAGATGATTGTGGCCAAGTTTGGATTAATTTGGCCCAGTAGTTTCAGAGAAGAAGATTTTTGTAAAAGATTACTAAGATTTACGAAAAATGGTTAAAATTGACTATAAAGGTCAATAACTCCTAAAGGGGTCAACTGAACATTTCGGTCATGTTGACTCATTTGTAAATCTTACTTTGCTGAACATTATTGCAGGTTACAGTTTATCTCTATCTATAATAATATTCAAGATAATAGCCAAAAACAGCAAAAATTCCCTAAAATCACCAGTTCAGGGGCAGCAACCCAATAACGGGTTGTCGGATTCATCTGAAAATTTGAGGGCGTAAGATCTTGACCGGATAAACAATTTTACCCCATGCCAGATTTGCTCTAAATGCTTTGGTTTTTGAGTAATAAGCCAGAAACTGCATTTTACCCCTATGTTCTATTTTTAGCCATAGCGGCCGTCTTGGTTGGTTGGCCGGGTCACGCCACACATTTTTTAAACTAGATACCCCAATGATGATTGTGGCCAAGTTTGGTTTAATTTGGCCCAGTAGTTTCAGGAGAAGATTTTTGTAAAAGTTAGGTAGCAATACACAGTTAGGAAAAAAACTTAAAATTGACACTCATTATTTTTAAACACCCTCTTTCCCCTCCTGTCTAACAAAGAAGGCTTTATATGTGTGTTATGCATGTATATACTTATAGAAAGAGAATCTTCCATAGATTGGATTTCTAATGGTCATAAGGGTGAAATATAATCCCTCTTGGGTGTAACCATGGCAAAAATCTGCATTTCTCAGATACAAAATATAGCAAAAAAGGGGGGTGAACATGTCACAAAAGTCTCCAAAATTTGGTTTAAAGGAAAATTTCAATCAATTACAGTAATACCTTTCCTGAATCCATAGGTTTATATCTATCAAGTGGTCTCAAAAAAATCATATGCCTATCTGCTCGTTTTTCCATAAAATTGAATTGAAAAGATCGAGCGCAAAATCTTTGTTGATAAACACTACAATAATGTATGGACCTATGAACGGTACGGATAGGGAAATACGGACTGTCAATCATATAAATGGCCTATAAAACATGTTAAAAACAATCTTAATGTTCATATAAACCCACTAAGAAGGCTATATTATTCTTCAATTATCTAAAAATCAATTTTATTGTACAAAAACTTTCATATTTAAAAAATTCACAGGGGCCATAATGCGAAACTAAACTTCTAACTGTGTATTGCTACCTTAACGACAACGGACGACGACGGACGACGACGACGCCGGACGCCAAGTGATGGGAAAAGCTCACTTGGCCCTTCGGGCCAGGTGAGCTAATAACCAATAAAAACCGCAAAATTTCCTAAAAAATTACCAATTTAGGGGCAGCAACCCAACAACGGGTTGTTCGATTCATCTGAAAATTACAGGGCAGATAGATCTTGACCTGATGAACAATTTTACAAATGTCAGATTTGCTCTAAATGCTTTGGTTTTTGAGTTATAAGCCAAAAACTGCATTTTACCTCTATGTTCTATTTTTAGCCGTGGCGGCCATCTTGGTTGGATGACCGGGTCACCGGGCACATTTTTTAAACTAGATACCCCAATGATAATTGTGGCCAAGTTTGGATTAATTTGGCCCAGTAGTTTCAGAGGAGAAGATTTTTGTAAAAAGATATAGGAAGATAACTAAGATTTACGAAAAACTGTTAAAAATTTACTATAAAGGGCAATAACTCCTAAAGGGGTCAACTGGCCATTTTGGTCATGTTGACTTACTTGTAAATCTTACTTTGCTGAACATTTTTGCTGTTTACAGTTTATCTCTATCTATGATAATATTCAAGATAAACCAAAACAGTAAAATTTCCATAAAATTACCAATTCAGGGGCAGTAACCCAACAACGGGTTGTCCGATTCATCTGACAATATTAGGGCAGATAGATCTTGAACAGATGAACAATTTAACCCCAGTCAGATTTGCTCTAAATGCTTTGGTTTTTGAGTTATAAGCCAAAAACCGCAATTTACACCTATGTTCTATTTTTAGCCATGGCGGCCATCTTTGTTGGTTGACCGGATTACCGGACACATTTTATAAACTAGATACCCAAATGATGATTGTGGGCAAGTTTGGTAAAATTTGGTCTGGTAGTTTCAGAGGAGAAGATTTTTGTAAAAGTTAATGACGACGGACGCAGGATGACGACGACGTCGGACGCCAAGTGATGGGAAAAGCTCACTTGGCCCTTTGGGACAGGTGAGATGAAAACTGGAGGCTCTAAAGAGCTGGTGTAGCTCACCTTGGTCTTTGTACATATAAAACAAAGGACACAGATGGATTCATGACAAAATTGTGTTTCGGTAATGGTGATGTGTTTGAAGTTCTTACTTTACTGAACGTTCTTGCTACTAACAATTAGCTCTATCTATAATTAACCTGGCCCTTTAGTAACAGAGGAAAATATTTTGTAAAAATTAACAAAAATTTACAAAATTTATGAAAATTGTTAAAAATTGACTATAAAGGGCAATAACTTCTTAAGGGGTCAACTGACCATTTTGATTATGTTGACTTATTTGTAGATCTTACTTTGCTGAACATTATTGCTGTTTACAGTTTATCTCTATTTATAAAAATATTCAAGATAATAACCAAAAACGGTAAAATTTCCTTAAAAATGACCAATTAAGGGGCAGCAATCCAACAACCAGTTGTCTGATTCGTCTGAAAATTTATGGGCAGATAGATCTTGACTTGATTAACAATTTAATTCAGTCAGATTTGTTCTAAATGCTTTGTTTTAGAGTTATAGGCCAAAATCTACATTTTATCCCTATGTTCTATTTTTAGCCATGGTGGCCATCTTGGTTGCTTATTAATTAAGAAATCTAGATAATAGCTTGATAAAAGATATGACAACACCTTTATAGTTGTTTGTTATACCCTTAAGAATGCTAAAAAAGCAAGAATCAATACATTCTGATGAATAGAAGTGGTAAAGTTATAATTTTGTATCAATTTTTATTGATATTTCTGCCTTTTTTGCAAGAGTTATCTCCCTTTTAAATGCAAATTTCCATAGGAATTTTAAATAGTTATTTTTTTAGTCTTCCTCTAGTTAGATTTTATGGGACTTTTTTCATTTTATGGGACTTTTTTTCTGTGTATATTTGGGGTATAATGTTAAAGATTAAAACTTAAAAATCTTCTGTTGCAATTACTTTCGGGTTAGGGTCAAATTTATGCTAGATTGACTGGACTAATATGTATTTCATAAATTAAATTGAATGGTATTAAACTGTCTGTGTTGAAAGTAGTGAATAACATCATTGATCAAACTGTTATTTTTTTTTCTCATAAATATTTATATTTAATCTGATTCATTTGATTTATCTTATAAGCTATTGTTACAGCAGTCCAATTTAAGGGAAAATACTTTGATAACTATGATCACTTTATCTTGTTTATCTATTTAAAACTAATTATTTAATTATATTATTTACATAAAAAGAAAACTGTACTGAATTTTGACATTGTTAAAACGTGATTGCATTCTGATGTATTGCTGTCGCCTAGATTTCAATTAGGTAACTTTCGTGTTGGGTTTGTAACCGATCTATAAAATGATAAATATGCAAACATTAAGAGTGCAAAATAAAATTCCTTATCGTTTGTTATAAATACATATCTTCAATGAATATTGATAAAAATATTTTTGTTTAGAACAAAAATTAATACATGAAAATATTTTGTCGTTAGATATATGTATTTCAGTTAAAATCATTGATAAACTATGCACACGTACCAAACAATTGTGTTAACGCATGCGAAGGAATAACCCAAGAATGATTTGTGGCAATCCCCCATGCAGAGTTATCAGTCCTTGATCTGCATGGAAGATTGGTTTTGCGGGAAAAGATGAATGCCTACTCAAGTCCAATCTGTTAGAAAAATCGAATTTGTACAGAAGAGTATCCACCATGCATTTACGCTGCACTACTTTTAGAATAGTAGAATAGAATGGATGAAAATTATATATACATGTACTGTTATCTTAATATAATAATATAACAACAAACCAGTGTATACTGATTTGTATCACTAGAATATAATTTTTGACACCTAAATGTTCATACCAAACATAGGGAAAGGAAGTACAGTCAAGTAAACTATAAGGGGGCAACTCCAACCTCCGAAAATAACAGACAGGCATAATACCAAGTTTCGGTCTTATTAACAAGAGGCTCTCAAGAGCCTCAATCGCTCACCTGGTCAACAATGCCTTCGGCCATGGTTTTTAACGAAATAGAAAATAAAACACAAACTTTATTTTATACATCATTCAAATGAAGTTTGGTTGAATTTGGTTGAGTAGTTTTAGAGGAAAAGATTTCTTAAAGTTAGCAAATATGATGAACAAATTAAGAAAAATTGTCATTAAAGGACAATAACCCCTTAAGGGGTCAATTGACTATTTTGGTCTTATTAACTTATTTGTAGATCTTACTTTGCTGATCATTTTTGCTGTTTACAGTTTATCTTTATCTACAGTCAGAGCTCAGACATAAATGAGTCTGAATCTGCTTTTGACTCATAGAGGTCTAAACTTGTAAGTTTTAGGATTTGTCTCCCTTTATTGCAAGAGAAAATACGACTTTAATAAGTTGAATATTGTTAAGCAAATTGACCAGCATCAAAAAGTTGCAATTATCGACTCCTACAAGATGATAAGTTATCAAAATTCGTTAACTTCAAGACCCACGCATCTATAATACTAAAATTACGAGGTCCAATTTGTCAGCCGTCATCGGGTAAAAACGACAAATCAAAGAATTCAACTCTATATATAACTAATATAGGACAATGGTGTAGATTAAAAATTACACCATTCCAGACCCTTTTGTTTACCACATAAGTAATATTGCCAATAATTAACAAGTTCCGGGTCTAATCCGATACCGATACCAATAGTATATTCACCTGTTAGCTATTACCTTATCTGTACGTTCCGCATTTGACAGGCACACCACCAAACAGTGTATTTAGGATTTTGCTATATACACGGGTCATAATCAAAGGGCTGTCACTACTAAATTCAATCATTGTCAAATTGTTCCCTATTGTAGCTTTATTCAGCAATCAGCAAGACTTTCTAAGATAACTAATATAGGACAATGCTGTTGATTAAAAAATACCCCATTCCTGGATAGCCTGGACCTTTTGTTTTCCAAATAATTAATATTTCCAATACTTGATAAGTTCCAGGTCGACGGGTTCAAACAGAAAGATTTGAAAGCAGAGAAAACTGTGTATCTTATAATCGACATGACTTTATCAGATGACAATACCAATTACTAAAATAAGGCTTAGGCATAGTTATATAATTTAATTCAGTCACGGACCCGCGATATCACGGGTGTGTGCTTGTATTTATAAAAAGGTCATGCATCTAAATCAAATAATGACAACATTGAAAGACAATGCTTTGTCTTCTAAAAACAAATATGAATGAGAAACTAAAAAATCGGAGATAATATTAATTTACCTTACAGTGCAACCACCTGGGACCACACTTAAAGAAGTAAAACATATGTGTTTAGTAAGGATGTTCAATTAGATAATTAAATATAGATAGGTCAAGTCCTTGTGAATTCTCAGACAGGATTTTGCTGTCATAGGTGGTGTACTTTGGCCACCAAGTAAAATTAAGTTTTTTCATCAACATATATAGACCTAAACAAGTCTGTCATTTTCTGACTTGGATAAGTCTAAAATTGAAAACACATTTTTATGTTAAATACATGAATTGACTTCTTTAAGTCAAAAACAGAAATAGACCTGTTTATGTTTGAGCTCTGACTGATCTATAATAATATTCAAGACAATGACCAAAAACTGCAAAATTTCCTTAAAATTACCAATTAAGTGGCAGCAACTCAACAATGGGTTGTCGGATTCATCTGAAAATGTCAGGGCTGATAGATCTTGACCTATTGAACATTTTTTCCCCATGTCAGATTTGCTTTAAATGCTTTAGTTTTTGAGATATAAGCCAAAAACTGCATTTGACCCCTATGTTCTATTTTAAGTAACGGCGGCCATTTTTGTTGGTTGGCCAGGTCACCGGACACAATTTTCAAACTAGATATCCCAATGATGATTGTGGCCAAGTTTAGTTCAATTTGACCCAGTAGTTTCAGAGGAGAAGATTTTTGCAAAATAACTAAGATTTATGAAAAATGGTTAAAAATTGACTATAAAGGGCAATCACTCCTAAATGGGTCAACTGACCATTTCAGTCATGTTGACTTAATTTTAAGTCTTACTTTGCTGAACATTTTTGCTGTTTACAGTTTATCTCTACCTATAATAATATTCATGATAATAACCAGAAACAGCAAAATTTCCTTAAAATTTCCAATTCAGGGACAGCAACCCAACAACAGGTTGTCCGATTCATCTGAAAATTTCAGGGCAGATAGATCTTAACCTGATAATCAATTTTACCCCAGTCAGATTTGCTCTAAATGCTTCGGTTTTTGAGTTATAAGCCAAAAACTGCATTTGACCCCTATGTTCTATATTTAGCAATGGGGACCATTTTTGTTGAAAGATCAAAACTTCGGATACAATTTATAAACTAGATACCCTTAGGTACATTCAGTTAAAGTTTGGAAGTATTTGGCCTAGCAGTTTCAGAGGAGAAGATTCTTGAAATAGTTTACGACGACAGACGACGACGTACGACGACAGACAACGAAAGACGACGACGGACGCCAAGTGATGGCATAAGCTCACTTGGCACTTAACCATACCTTAATTTCCAAGGAGTTTGAGTTCATTTGCAGTGAATTAAATGACTATTTGCTAAAAAGGTCATTTATTCAAACATACCATAAAATCATAATATTCTGTATTATATAATCAAATATGCAATTTATGCAATAAATCCAAATCTGAATAAATGACAAAAAATTAGCAAAGGTGGCGAATAAAAACCGCCAGTATAAAGAATACAATATGTTAAACAATAAGAAAAAAAATCAAAGAGCTGAATAGCTCTGAGGGGAAAGACAGCTCTTGTTTCTATTTCATTTTTTTAGGGTGGGGGTTGGAGGGGGGGTTATCTTTTATTCTTTTCAGTTTTAAATTTCCATTGATAAAGTTCCCAGTTATATCTCTCATCACAGGGATACAGGTACTAATAAAAATAACAATATGATTGATGTAAACTATGTGAAGCTTGTTTCCAAATCCTACATTTTGAAATATTTGTAAAATTTCATGAATAAATAGGTTTAAACTACAAAATGCAATATTTGTAATTTTTTGTAACTATAACAATGATTATGTTGGTACACAAAATTTAGTTTTAATGAAAGACTACTTATCATATCCCGAATGTCACATTTTAAGTGTTTATTTTAGTGGATATTTAGCTCATAAATTGAAGTGCTCCTGATTGGAGGAAGATTCTCAAAACAGAGTTTTACAGAAAAAAATGGAAAAGATCGTTTCTCTCCCCGATCTCATGTAGCCCCTCGGACTTCCTGTTTACTCTGAAAGTTGTTGACCTACAAATTAAAGTATTGCACGTTGATGTTTAAATCATCTACAGCAAACATCATTATGTTTAAATTCAACAAATACTATTTTTAAATAAGTGCACAATCTTTGAGAATGATTTAAATAACCAGTGAAGGATATCCCTGCTTATGCGTAGTGTGGCATTCCAACAATGACGTCACTATAAAATATAATGTAGGTTGGATATATTTAGAATATCTCCTCATATTGATTTTTCCGGATTGTAAAAGAAACGTAAATAGTGTAAAGGAGAGCTCGATATACGATAATTTCGAGAGAAACAGAAGGGAAATGTGTAAAAAAGTGTTTAAAGTCAATTTATTCATTTGTGTCTCCTCATGTCATCATTCTTAGTAAGATTTGTTGGGGGTTTTCCACACTATAAAAACAAAATGAATGATGTGAGGGAATGTCACTCTGGTCAACCCCATTGGGGATTGACGGCTTGAAGCCGTCTTCCCCAAAAACAACAACAAATAAACCCAAAACATAAACATGTGCTAAAACAATATTTTAAAGGTGAGGGAGGGTGGGTTAACAGAATTGGCTTTTTCTCTTGAAATCACAAAATGGCGTCTAGCAGCTTTCAAAACGAAATCGTAAAAGACCAAGCGTCCCCTCACATGCAATGGTGCTATCATGTGCGGTTTCCTGATTGGTCACTCTAATTATAATTAGCCAATTGCAACTAGTATATACCATGATCATGAGATGACCATGTTGACCTTGACTGCATTTGATTAAGAATTGCATAATACATAGACAGTGGCTATGGAAAGTTCCCAGTTTCATATTATGATATTGATAAGGGGTTACCCACTGTGATGATAAGATTAACAAGAGAACTCAAATTTACTGCCAAAAATCCTTTTACTTACAATAAAATTAATTTTTTACTACATTGAGGTTGAATTTATTCATCATCCACGCACGAACTTGTCTCAGAAAAAAAGATATCTCTGTATATTAACCTCAGTTTCAGGTATAGAGATGTGATTTTTTTCTGAGACAAGTGCATTTGACCATCCACAAGAACTTGCGGTTCTCCGATGTTCAGTACTTCAGTACTTTGCTTATGAACTGTGGTACCACAATGTATCTAAGAAACCTTATATTATAAAAGAACATTATCAAATTCAAATATCCCATAATTGTATATGTTTCAACATTCACTCAAGAATATTATGGATTGTCTTTTTTTCCTATTTAATGATAAACACAGTATAAGTTAAAGGAATTCTAAAGTATAGGTGACAGGTTTACTGAGGAGAGAGTGCAGAGTGTAGGGTAAGAAATAAGCAATGCAGACAGTCCCAAGGAAAGGTTAAAATGTTTCTTATCAAAGATTAAAGATTTCTATATATAGGCTGATGAACTTCTTATAGGTCAAATTGTGCAGAAGTATGATTTTCATCAGGTTGCTATACACCTGATTTCCAAGTTTATATAAACAAGATGTGCCACTGAGACAATTTTCTGCCATATTTCCACAGAATATTAGGCTTAAATATTGTCATCTTCAGTAAAATCTCTTCTTATTGATTGATTGATTTTTTGTGTTTAACACCTCTATTAAACTATTTGCCTTTTCTTGGAAACCAAATTTTATTTGTAAATGATGCCAGAGTGTCTACAGAGAACCTGGTTATAATGATCTTTGACAGAAGAATTGGCAATCCTAGTCAATTAAGATTGGAGACAGTTGTTAGTCTGTTTTGTCTAACAAATACTTTCGCAACACTTTTGTCAAAAACTACTGAACTTTCTGACTTCTTATTTAGTCAGCTGCTCTACAGTGATGCATTGCAATGTGTCCTCCAGTCAAACAAAACAGTTAGTGTAATTAATTAATTTACCTGTAGCACCTATAGCACTGATAGCTAACTGTTTCTGCTTAACAGAGGTTGTAGGAATCCTTAGTACTTCAAGCAAATGTTCCATCAATGGTTGTAAATATGGCTCTATTCCATTTCCTACAATGATTTTTTATTTGAAACATTTTTATGCTTTTATATATTTGGAACATTTTTATTACTTTTATATCAATCCAATTGTTAAAACTGTTCACCAAACAGATTGGTTGGAGGCTAAACTATGTTTACAAATAACCTCAACAAGAGGCTGTCAGACAGCAAACTCGATTTTTTAACATTTATTTTTTTCCTGACATTTATCAATATCACAAGGATCTTTTTCCTGCAAGCTCTGAAAACCAATGTTAATTAATAAATGACTGTAATATGTTTTCTGTCTATGAAGAAATAACATTAAAAAAAATGTGGTAACACTGAAAAACTTGGATACACTGTTCAGGGACGGATCTTAAGTTAAATGAGATAATCATTAATATCAAACTTGACCTCTACTTTAGCATCAGTCACAACATATTTAAATTTGACAAGCTTGATTTAAACAGTTAATGAGTTACATTAGGGTCACGTTAACAGCTATAATAACTGAACGGTGAAAGTGTAAATTGTCAAGGAACTTGACCTTCATTATGTCATCAGAAACAATATATTAAAATTTAACCAGGTGCTCCGCAGGGCGCAGCTTTATACGACCCCAGTGGTCGAACCCTGAACAGTGGGGCAAATTTGGTCACAATATTCAAGCTTGATACTGTCTGAATTTTGATTGTGATAAAATTTTTGACATAATATAGGTTTTTGCCACAAAATTAATGTGGTTCAAGATCTAACACATCTATTGCACAATACTGTGCAATTTAATATTTCTTATTGAATGAAATTTGAAAAATGTTGAAAAAAAAAATCCTTTAAAAAAATGGTAAACTGAGATCCCCCCCCCCCAATTTATTGAACCCCCCCCCCTTGGAGCAATAACCCTTAAACTCAATCCCATGCTTTCCTTTGTAATATTGAACCTTGTAGTACGATTTCAGAGAGATCCATACACTTAAACATAAGTTATTATCATGATTGTTTGGAAACTAGAAACATGCTTCTTTTTGGCCCTTAATTCCTACATATTTTGGGCAATTTACCCAAAACTTAATCCCAGCCTCCCCTTTGTTATGTGGTACATTGTGGTACAATTTCAGAGAGATCCATGCAATAACACACACGGTATTGTCTGGAAGCTAGAAAAATGCTTGTTTTGGCCCCTTTTTGGCCCTTAATTCCTAAACTTTGGCCCCATAACCCCTTAAATGAATCCAAACCTTTTACTTGTGATTTTAAACATTGCAGTATACTTTCAGAGCAATTGAAATACTGGTAAACAAGTCATTATCCTGAAACTAGAAAAATGCTTGTTTTGGCCCCTTTTGGGCCCCTAATTCCTAAACGGTTCAGACCATCATCCCAACCTTCCTTTTGTGGTATTGAACCTTCTGAAAAAATGTCATTATGATCTATTCACTTAAACTAAAGTTATTATCCGAAAACAAAATTGTCTTCGGACGACGACGACGCAGACGACGCTGACAACGCCGACGACGACATCATACCATTAAACGAACCCAAAAATGCACTGACACTCTTTGGCAGCCATCTGCCCACCATAGATCCACAAATGAATAAAAGAATTTTGATTCATAAATCTGGTTAATAAAAAGGGCAATCAATAAATAGAAGTTCTAGATCATTTAGTAGTGGAAAGTGTATTCTTTGCTTTTTGTTTAATTCTATTATGTCTATTATTAAATTGACAGACATAATACAGTCCTAATGCACAAATCAACAGGTTTTGTTGAACTATGATATGTCTAGGAAAAAAAGGGATGAAAATAGCTCATATGTTAATTAACATTGATATTTTCATTTGATTTGAAATTATGTAGGTTCATGATTTTAAGGGGAAAAAAACCAGATGCTCCGCAGAGCGCAGCGTGATACGACCGTAGAGGTCGAACCCTGAACCGTTGGGGCAAGTATGAACACAACATTCAAACTTGATACAGCTCTGAATTTGGATTGTGATTAAATAGTTGACACAGGATGAATGAGGTCTAAAAACGTAAAAAAAATAAATTGGACATTTACCTATTATGGTCCAATATCCAAAATCTTAATACATGGTTAGATTCAGCATATCAAAGAACCCCAAAAATTCAATTTTTGATGAAACCAAATAAAGTTCAAATTTGGAACCTTTATAACTCAATGTGGACCAATTTGATAAAGGGGCCCAAATATCAAAAATATAAGTACATGTTTAGATTCATCAGATCAAAGAACCCCAAGAATTCAATTTTTGTAAAAATCAAAGTTTAATTTTGAACTCATTGGACCTTAATGTAGACCAATTTAAAAACGGGACCAAAAATTAAGAATCTTCTTAATACACGGTTAGAATTGGCATATGAAAGAACCCTAATAACTCAATTTTTGATGAAAACAAACAAAGTTTAAATTTGGACCTTTTTGGCCCCTAATTTCTAAACTACTGGGACCAAAACTTCCAAAATCCATCCCAACCTTCATTTTGTGGTCATAAACCTTGTGTTTAAATTTCATAGATATCTATTAACTAATACTAAAGTTTTTGTGTGAAAACCAAGAAAAATGCTTATTTGTGCTCCTTTTTGGCCACTAATTCCTAAACTGTTGGGACCAAAAACCCCAAAATCATTCCAAACCTTCCTTTAGTGGTTATAAACCTGTGTTAAAAAAATTTTGATTTCTATTCATTTATACTTAAGTTATTATCCTAAGATTATCTGTCTTCGGACAACACTGAAGACTACGAGGATGATACCAATATATGACCAAATTTTTTCTAATTTTTGTGGTCATAAAAAATAGCAAACAAGAACATTTTATTTCATTTAGTGCAAAATCTTAGAATGTCCATTCATTCTAGGTGGGTGAATTATCTTTTTGAAAAAATGTCACTTGCTAAATAAATGATTGTTTAGTAATTATATATATATACATATATATAAATGTCTAAGAATATAACTTACACACGCTAATTAATACATTAAAAAGTTCTATTTGATTTTAAATAGAAATACGCAATATTTCGCTAAACAAATCAGCTTCATCAGGCGTGTGCATCTCTCAAGGTGAAATTGGATGCATGACAAACAAATATTTTTGTAGCTTAATCTACACAAGATTTGAGGAAAGTGTAACATATTTATTGATGTTGCATAAAATATGTTTGTAGCTACAACTACATAAAGTTGGAATAAAAGTTTAACACATTTATAGATGTTCGATTAATTGTATGAATTTCTATAAATTAATTTGTATGATTTCAAGATAATTATGGTTTTGATTTGCTTTTAAATCTTTTTCGCCTCTCTCATTGAGTCCATCAGGTTCAAGAGTTCGTAACTGGTGCATCCAAAATCTCTCTCTCTTTTGTCTTCCTTGTGTATCCCAATTTTGATTTTTCTCAATGATTTGAAATGTGACGTTTTCAAAATCATGTCCTGCTCTTAAAAGGTGTCTTGTAATTGGGCAGTTTCATTTTTTTGTATAAAATGACCGATGGTTATTTAGTCGGATGTTAAATGTGTTACGGCCAGAAATCGCCTTTAAATTGTAGCCAACAAAAGACACAAATCAATGATAAAATTTAACAATATTTATTATACAAAAGTTTACAAGAAGTATTACACAAATATTACTGTCAACTTAACTGTCAAAATATGAGTCCAATCTTTTATCTTTATCTGTATCCGGATATCTTTCGGAATCCAATCTGAGTATTACGGTCACAATCCAGTATGATGTTGTTTGTAGAATAAAAGTGTCAATCCAAATGCTATGAATATTAATGTCTATCGATGTCTAAGTCTAAGTCTAAGAGTGAGTCTTTAACTTTAGCGTCTGTATATATATAATTGTCATGGAAGATTCTAGAACAGTCTATAATGGAACATCCTAGAAGGTTACAACAGAAGTTTCTAGTAAAATGTAGAAGTTTATACAACGCATCTTTTATTAGGATCATTCTGGAAAGTTCCAATCATTCTGTAATTGTTCCAGTGATTTCTAAACTGCACAGTTCTAAAATTATTCTGTAAACAACTATCAGGCCACACAACACAAATCAGGCCAACATAAATAAATGCAATACTTACAATATCATAACAAATGGTGATTCTGTTTCACCAACATATTGTAATTTGCAAGTTCCACACGTTAGAACATAAATGCAATTTTGCGTTTTGCAATTTGATGTTATAAATATGTTGTATTTTGTCTTTGTGACTGTGCTGACGAATTGGGTTTCGATGATGGCGACTTTGCAGCACTTACAATTGCCCCTTCTGCATGGTTTATAACCTCCGATTGTTGATATCTCCTGTTTAGATACTTTGGATGTTACTAGAATATCTTCGAGGTTTTTGGGTCTGAGGTAAGCCATAACGGGAGGTGAAAAATCTCTTTTAAGGAAGGATCATTTTCAATAAGACGCCAGTGTTTGTGGACAATTGATGAAAGATTTGTCAGGTCAGGATGAAAGCTAACAACAAACGGGATTTTATTTGTCTGGGCCGTCTTTTCTTTGTATTCAAGTAGGTTTGTTCGGTCTTTTTCTTTTGCTTTACCGAAAGCTTCTGAAATATTTTTTGTTCTTATAACTTCTTGATTTAATTTGCTGTCTGAGTTGCCCCAAACGATGGTTTAATTTTGATTCCGATGAACAAATCCGTTTGAACCTGATGGCTTGGCTGTACGGAATGCTCCGGGAGAAGTGTTTCGGGTGACAACTCTTCAGAGACAGAAATTGGTGTTTATCAGTTTTTTTGGTGTGAAGGTCGATTGTCATGACTCCGTTTTCTAAAGTTATGGTGGTGTCGAGAAACGCAATTTTCTCATTTGAAACTTCAGATGTGAACTTTATCGATTGATGAAAGTTGTTACAGAAATCGAAAAATTCTTGCAGACGTTCTGCAGTTTCGTTCCATTTGATGTCAATGTCATCAATATAACAGAGCCAAGACAAGGGTCTGTATGGTACATTCGAAAGGATGCGTTCTTCGAGACTCCCCATGAAAATGTTGGCAAAAGAAGGTGCCATTTTGGTTCCCCTACTCCAGAGATGGGTCCGATTACTTTCAATGTAATTGATTAAATTACAATTACTTTGTCATTTGTACGATTAAATTAAATTAATGATTACATCATTTCTAAAAGTATCTGATTAAATCAATGATTACTTTGGCAAAGTAATCATGATTACATCTGATTACAATGAATTTTAATTTTTAAAAAACTACATTTTGAATGAGTTGAGTGAATAATAAACCTTTAATTTGAGAAGGGATTTTATTTAATATACGTTATAAAATAATAACTTCAAACTTCATCTATACCTTAAAACATTGTGTCACTGGTTATGACTCATTACACTTTATCATTATTGATTTCTGAATTATTTTGACTTCAATTTAATTAAGGTTTATTATAAAAGAGTTTGGTGTTTGTTTTCTGATCTCTTCCAGACTTTTTTTGTATTTCAAGTTAAAATATTGATGAAATAAAGTTACCAGTTAAAAACTATGTAAAATTTTTAAACTTAAGTATTGTTTAAAAAATTTTTAAACAAAATATAAGTACTTAAAATCATTGCGTTTAACTTGTCCAAATACATACCAAAATTTGTTAAATTTAAACAATATATTTGTGGGCCCATATTTGTACAACTTTAGATTTAGTTTGGGCTAATTAGATAATTTTTCACATATATGATTTATCTTTTATCTTATCTATTGCCCTACAGGTAACACAACTGGTAATTGCAATAAAAACAAACCTTAATTGGTCTGCTACCTGTCAATTGAAAGTTGACAAAAATCACAATATTAACAAAAGATTATAATTCAGGGGTTAAAGAAATTTTGAATGTAATAGTCATAATCAAATATATATGTGTAACAGTACATCTTTAAATTGTGAATATATGTACAATACTTAGGCTAATGATGACTTTTTCAATTCTGTAACCGTTTGCTTTTTACTGACAAAGTATACAAATCAATTAACATGCTTAAAGTAAACAAAACTATTTTAACATGTTAAAAAATTATTAAATATGAATAACAAAAAAGTTCATTTATTGACCATCAGCACATTTTTAGATTCTTTTTCATTGTAATCAGAATGTAATCAAAAAGTAATCAGGATTACAGGGTATTTTGAAAAATAATTGATTAAATTAAATTACATGTAATCAGATTTTTGGCTGATTAATGATTACAATGATTACTTGAAAAATTGTTATCAATTACAGCTGATTAATGATTACAATTACCCCAAGTCTGACTGGTACCGTCAACCTGCAAGTAGTGCTGGTCGTTGAGTACAAAATTATTGTTTTCCAGCACTAGTCTCAGCAACTGAACCAGACAGTCTGTTAGGGGATGTTTATCCTTACGATTGTTCCATACTTGTTCACAAGCGACTCTTCCTTCATTTTTGGAAATATTTGTGTATAAAGAAGACACATCCATCGATACCAAAATTGTGTTGTTTGGTAAGGGATTTAATGAATCCATTTTCTTTAATAATCTGTTGTATCTTGAATGTAAGATGGCATTGTTCTAACATGTGGTCTGAGATGGTAATCCATGAATTCAGATATTTTTTCGGGACCAAAAAAAAAGAATCTACATACACAGTTAGATTCGGCATATCAAAGAACCCCAATTATTCAATTTTTGATGAAATCAAACAAAGTTTAATTTTGGACCCTTTGGGCCCCTTATTCCTAAACTGTTGGGACCAAAACTTCCAAAATCAAACCCAACCTTTCTTTAGTGGTCATAAACCTTGTGTTTAAATTTCATAAATTTCTATTTACTTATACTAAAGTTATGGTGCAAAAACTAAGAATAATGCTTACTTGGGCCCCTTTTTGGCCCCTAATTCATAAACTGTTGTGACCTCAACTCCAAAAATCAATCCCAACCTTCCTTTTGTGGTCATAAACCTTGTGTATAAATTTCGTTGATTTCTATTTACTTATACTAAAGTTATTGTGCGAAAAACAAGAATAATGCTTATTTGGGCCCTTATTTGGCCCCTAATTCCAAAACTATTTGAACTAAAACTCCCAAAATCAATCCCAACCTTCCTTTTGTGGTCATAAACCTTGTGTCAAAATTTCATAGATTTCTATTCACTTTTACTAAAGTTAGAGTGTGAAAACTAAAAGTATTCGGACGACGACGACGACGACGACGACGACGCCAACGTGATACCAATATACGACCAATTTTGCGGGCGTATAAAAACCACAAGTACAGATCTTAGAGTACTCGCAGTAACTGACAGCTAGTTCAAAGCCACTTACAACTAATGAACAAAAATCAAACATCTCAGACTAAATTATCAATCAGTACACATCCAACATCCAATGAATTTAGTGTAAAGAGGTCATAAAGAGTCAAAGAAAAACATGACCTTGTGCAATGCATTTTGTAGATACATGAATGTGTGTATATGTATATAACAATAATATCAAGTTTGCTTATAACAAAATCAGTATTAATATCAATAAAAATATATTCAATGATCTAATTACAGTGTTGAATTGGTATTCATTAATCCATTATTGTTTATTTATACCTAAATATAATACCTTTAACCTTCTGTGTCCACTGATTTCAGTAAAAGAAAAAAGAAAAAAATCAGGAGAGAAGATGACATTTGACCATGAAAATGAAAATAGTGTGATGACATTATCTCATATGATAAATTTTACAATAAAATATTCTTACCTAAGTTTTCGCAAAACATTTCCAAAGCATAATAACTTTTGACCAGGCCTTTTGGGTTTTTATCTATTTCATTAGTAGCTCTTCCCAAGTACTGGAATACCAATGGCAATATCTCTGATGCATATTTACTAATGTCAGGCTGTAAGATAAGTGCATGAAACAATATATAATCATAATCTGCTGCATATGAAGGCTCTTTTAAAAATTGTTTCTGTACATAGACTACTCATTTTTATGATATATTGCGACCATAGTGTCATGAAGAATCAAGGTTATCTGAGATTATTGTTTGATAGGATTATGATGGAAAAGTAGGACTGAGCAACACAAACCCCACCAAAAACTGGAGGTGATCTCAAGTTCTCCAGAAGGGTAAGCAGATCCTGCTCCAGATGGGGCACCTGTCATGTTGCCCATGTTATTACAAACCCGATAAATAGTCTTATTCGGTAGGTCATATTCATGAAAAGGGATAGGGAATGTAGTTACGACGTAAGAAACATATCTAATATCATCTTTGAAATGGTTATTCCATAAAGGTAAACAAACTCGTGATGGTGTCCTGACACTTTACGAAGGGATGATTTCATATCCAACATTTGGAACTCTTGGTTTAAAAGCTTCCTTCAATGAAATCATCATAATAGGAAATACAAGAGCGGGAATATCGTATCAATTGGGAGATAATATACTCCCTGTATGCAGGAGCTGAAGGAATGTTGCTACATAAAAATTGAAAGTTCACAAATCATCTCATTTGTCATAAAGTTTTGTTTTCAACCCAACTTCATTGTCAATTTCTAGATGTAAGTCAAGACATGAGCCAGACTTAACTGTCTCCTTTATCTCTAGTTCAATGGGATAGATGCTTTCAACATAGTCACCAAATTTTGAATTATTTAGGAAAAGAACATCATCTTTATAGCAGAAAATAAAGTCCAAGGATATGGCTAACTTCTTAGTTTTCATCCTAAGAAGTTCCTTAAGTAGGTACATAAGACACAAAACAGACAATATATGCAATTATTCTTTTGTTAAACGAACGAGCTATACATTTTGTAAACACGAACTGAAATTGTAATTGGAGAGACTACGACAAGTTTCTGGAAATATAACACAAAAATATTTAGTTATGGAAAACGTTGAAGTTGAAGTTGAAGCTATTGTGCATACAGAACATACTAACACTCTACTTAAAAGTACAACAAATCAAGAAAGCGTAATATATCTGAGCTATCTGATATTGACTCTAATTTCGAGAAAATTGAGTATGAAAATAGAAAACAGAGAAATTGTTACTTGTATCGATATCGAAAACAACCGCCCTAACATAAATCACGAATCACTCAATGACCTTGACATTAAATCACTTCTCATTGGACTTTCGCTAGAATTGAAGTCCGCGGTCTCTACACTATCCCAACAAATGACAGATTTAGAAAATAGACTTGAAGTAAAGATAACTGAGAAATTAGTTTCGGTGATGGACTGGAAATTCGATATTAAAATAGACAACATTAAGAGCGAAATTAGAACTGAACTTGACACTATGAAAAACAAACTTAACTCTGTGAATATTAAACAAAGGAAGCTTATGGATTCATGACAAAATTGTGTTTTGGTGATGGTGATGTGTTTGTACTTCTTACTTTACTAAACAGTCTTGCTGCTTACAATTATCTCTATCTGTAATGAACTTGGCCCAGTAGTTTCAGTGGAAAATGTTAATAAAAATTTACAAATTTTATGAAAATTGTTAAAAATTGACTATAAAGGACAATAACTCCTTATAGTACGGTGACAAGTAAGGTAAATTAAAAAATTTAATGGACCGAAATACCTCACGGCCATTTTTGGTCTTACTTTGAAGATAAATATAATACCCTTCAATTAAGGCATGTCTTAGAATGCCAAACTGGTGCAGATTTGTGATAAATGCGATCAAAGATAAAAAGGGGGGATTTTAAAAAATCGAAATTTTTTGACATTTTGGACAATTTCCCGGTAGTCCTTCATGATAACTGAGAAACAAATGCAATGGAAACAAGCTCTGGGGATGCTGTACAAATTCAGCTTGTAATATTTATGCCAGATTGACAAAGATTAGTACTGTTGACCCCCGCAACCAACATGGAAGAAAATAATAAAGTTTATCTTTATTTACAAAAATTTTCGATAAAAAATATTCATATTTAATATTCAGCTTTGTAATAAAGAATTACAATATATAAAGATATTTTGGGGAAAGTTTTGTTAAGATAACATAAAGAATAAAGGAGAAGTTAATACTGTAAAGTTTACACCCGGTCCATGATTCAATGAAAAAATGATGAAATTCATCATTACTTTTTTAAATCAAAAATAATGTTGATACTATTTAAATAGTCTTGATGAATAAATGTCAGCATAAACACGATAGTATATGAAGTTTTATTTATGACAATAGGTCAACCAGTGCAAGAGTAATAACATTTGAAAATGCATGACGATGTGCGGCCCCCTTTTTATAAAACAATACAAACAACAAAAAAGTAGTAGACTTTTGACTTTAACTGTTTTAAAGCCCAATGTATATCTAGAATACCGATTCACAGAAATTTGGATAAAAATGAAGATATTTGTATATATCAGTATCATTTGATATTATTATTCACGTCCGATGATTTGAAGAAAAAACTAACATACATTCAGGGAGATCTACTACGTTTGTATTAAGGTCACTGAATGCATCATGACAAGAAAACATTGTTTGCCAGAACTTTTTGTCTATGTTAGCATTTTTTCGTTGTCTTGAACACCATTGACAAAATTTCTTGAACCATAGTGCCATCACGGTTTCATACGCTAATGTGTAAGTTCTAACTCCGCGATTAAACTGCTTGCCTTGGAGAGTCTGATCTACAGTACATCCTGCATATGCACCTGAATTGAATAATAAATCCCGAAGCCCAGCTGATGCCCATATTTAGTCTATTGCTGAAATATAACACGAAACCATGTGGAATCCACCTAATCTAACAACGTGCAGGTGAAATATCTTAGGCATATACCACTTTACTTGTTGGGCTATTGCATAAAGCTGTCTGTACTGGGTTATTCTGACCTGCGACCTTTGACATTTCTAGGCATTGTCGTATACACTGTCGCCATGTTAGCAGGTTTTGCGTCTATGATTAGTAGATATGCAACGACGACATGAATTGTTTTTTGTTTTTTTTATCATTTTGAAACCCAGGTATTTCAACAAAGTCGCGTGTAAGTGATCGGAGCAATACCCAAGCCATATCAGACACGTCAGATTTATTGGCTGTACATGATTTAATTTGGCTGTATGGCTCAGTACATCTAGGTGGGCCGTATCTTTCTTTGGGCTTAAAGAAAGGCAACCATGACATGGGAGCAGAAGTCTTTTCATCCAGAGCAAGGGATCTTTCTTGACCGCGGATTATTTTGACGTTAGCTAAGTCTGTCTGAAAAGTCGGATTATTCACAACTTGAAAAAACTGCGCGAGCCATAGAATGGAATGTGTTTTTATCATCAATAGTTTCTGCATTGATATCCACATTATGAGATCCTTCTTGAATGAAGTCTCCCTCTGACATTTTAGGACATATGTCATTGGGGATGTATGTTCAATTTTGGAATCTTATAATTTCATGGTTTGCTGAACTAATCAGAAATTGTCTAACCTCAGTGTAAGACGCACAAAAGCCATGGGAAAGTAAAGTTTTAATAAGTTTTTTCGAACCATATTCATGATGCAACTGAAGAGCCAATGTTAAAACTAAAAGGGGTGAACTGGTTTTTATGCAGAGATATCACACACTCGGCTAAAGCAATACATTTCCGTACTGTATCACTTGGGAATGAATTGTAATCCTTCTCCATATGAAAATAGTTGTCATCTATTAATCTGGCAGAAACTTTATAATAGAGGTATGTATGAATTGCAAAGCCGTAGGGATAGAAACTTCAGCCAATATTTTGAACGATTGTTAACTGCGTTTCAAATTTTTTGCCGCATCATGTAGGGTCTGATCTTCTTGATGTATGGAATCATTTACAAAACTGTTTTTCATCTCAGAAATATTTTATTCCGCTTTTAAACTACTGGTTCTTGAAAGCAATGTCATGCTCCGACTCATTTGAAGCTTCATCAGCAGGTTCCCTTTTCCAGTTCAGCATGTAGTTAGCGATGCATGTCAAATGATACAGTGCTTTGTCCTTGAAGTTCTTCATAGAGAGTAAACTTACAATTGGATACTTGTCTTTTGCGGCATTTAATATATATTATCAGCACGTTCAAAAGACTTGACTCGTTGTAATTGCTTATCTCGGTTGTAAGACTTTTGTCTACAGAATAAACATTTAGACCAGTCTAATTGTAATACCGTTGAGCGTGTTTTAACGCAAGTTGATTCAAAGACAGTATGGTTTGCACTGGATGCTGAGCATTGATCTTTTCCTATTTGATTTTTTTCAAGTTTTTTCTACTTGTATAGGCTTTAGAACACGACCTATAATATTTTATTTGCTCTAATGGAATCAATTTCGTTGACTCAAATTCATCATAAAGGCGCGGTAAACATGTCACGGAATAGAAGTTCCTTCATAATATAAGTTCCAAAAGGAAAACAATATTCTGGAAGATTATTTCCACAGGAATGAATATTACACTATTGGTCTTATATATATAATTAACTGGTTATCCAAGCGCAGAAGTATACGACCGCATAGGTCCAACCCTCAACCCTGTAACCTGTCATTTATCTATTGCGTCTTAAAGAATAGTTTTCCCCTTTTCTGTTGCATTTGACAAATTTTCATTAGTAGATATTTAGCAAATAACGCATAATTCCCAATTACTCTGAAGCCTACTCTTTTTTTGGAACTTAGTGAGCAAACTCGTGTCCATTATTTTCCGGACTATTTCGGGGGTTCACCGATGTGGTTAAAAATTAGTTTATTCAACAAAATCAACAACGAATAAAACACATAAAAACACTAGCACATGAAATCAGTATACTCATTCAAGAACTAGACACAGACATTGATATAATTATGTCTTATTAGATATGAAAATAAAATTTTATTTTCTGTAAAAACACAGCAAATCACAAGTCAGGGGAAAATAAGAAAAGGGAAAGCAACAAGAGTTATTGAGCTGGAAATTGAATAGTAAAACTGCTATATGATGAGTATTATAAAACGGACCGAAAACGTAATTTGCATGCTTTTTCGAAATTTTAGGTATTAAAACTTCTTGCATATTGATTATGATACTATATTTTGTGAAAATGTACCACTGGTGATATATATAAGAAATGTTTAATACTTTGTAAGACGGTAACATTGTAAAAAATGACATACACATTTGAAAATCGTCCAATTCACTTAATTTATTTGTTCATATGACCAGAACGTTTGAAATCAAAATAAAGCTGATACATTACTCTTTCATCTGATAACAACTTTTGTGATGATATCTTCATTCGGGAATTATTTATAAACGTTCCCGTTTTTGAAAATGAAAAAGAAAAAAATCGGAAAGTCACACTTTATCGCAATTTTACAAAAAAATGCACCGTGGGAAAACTCTACGACAGGGATAAAATGAAAGTATAATGTTAACTCTATCTTCATGTGCATTTTCAGCCGTGAGGTATTTCGGTCCATTAAACTCCTTAACTAAGCGACTTTTCCTGATTTGTCACTCCACTATTAGGGGGTCACTTGACCATTTCGGTCATGTTGACTTATTTGTAAATCTTACTTTGCTGAACATTATTGCTGTTTACAGTTTATCTCTATCTATGATAATATTCAAGATAATAACCAAAAACAGCAAAATTTCCTTAAAATTACCGATTCAGGGGCAAACCCAACAACGGGTTGTCCGATTCATCTGAAAATTTCAGGACAGATAGATCTTGACCTGATAAACAATTTCACCCATTGTCAGATTTGCTCTAAATGCTTGATTTTGAGTTATAAGCCAAAAACTGCATTTTACCCCTATGTTCTATCTTTAGCCATGGCGGCCATGTTGGTTGGAATGCCGGGTCACCGGACACATTTTTTAAACAAGATACCACAATGATGATTGTGGCCAAGTTTGGTTTAATTTGGCCCATTAGTTTCAGAGGAGAAGATTTTTGCAAAAGTTAACGACGACGGACGACGGACGCAAAGTGATGGGTCAGGTGAGCTAAAAATGAACAACTACAAAGTTTTGCAAGGAAAGCTAGTAAAAACTTCCAAAGAAATCATAACCCATACAAAAGATACTAGGAACTAATGCTTGGTGTTTGGAATATTAGCGGGTTGTCACAACACTGACAGTGAAAATTATAAATTTAGACATTGTGTTTTAGAACAACTGAACTTTGATATATTCTGTGTGTGTGACTCTTTTTTAGTTGGAAACAACAAATTCGATATAGACGGTTATACATTCTATAGACACAACAAACAGACTAAGCATCATAAAGCAAAGCGTGGCTTGGGTGGAGTTGGAATATTTGTTAAAAGTAGTATTGAAGATCAATATAAAGTTAAAATTTTAGATAAAAGCGTCGAAGGCATTCTTTGGCTAAATTTCAAAAATGAACAGGAAACTTTTTGTGTATGTGTATGTTATTTACCACCAAAAGTCTCAAGCTGCTCAAACGACCCAGAACAGTTTTATGCAGATCTTACTTATCAGGTATATATGTATCAGAACATTGAACAAATGTATATAGTAGGTGATTTCAACTCGAGATGCTCAGCCATTTCAGATTTCATTGAAGGAGTTGATGATGTAACACCAAGAGACGTAATTGATTATAGTTCAAATGCGAATGGTGATTTATTAATAAATTTCCTAGTCGATTGTAATTTATGCATGCTCAATGGAAGAAAACAAGATTTTACGTGTATATCAAAACGAGGTATATCAGTGGTCGACTTCATAATAACAACCCATGAAAACATTCATATTTGCACTGACTTTGATGTTATAAGCATGTCTGATATTACCAACTCATTAGAATTACAAGACATGAACCAAGTACCTGACCATTCGGTACTTACAGTTTCTTTCAAGAGAGAATCGACTAATCAACAAGATAAAACACCGCAAGTGTCTTACTCCGATATTCAAAAACTTCCTAGTAAACCAAGATCTCGAAGCATACCAAACGAATTTTTAAATGACGATACGGTACGAGTAAAAATAGAACAAGTCATTCAAAACATTGAAAATAAGTTAACCCTGAAACAAGACGTCGATGCTGCCTATGGCTGTTTTGTTGAACTTATTTCTGATGAAGTGAAATTAAAGATAGGTGAAAAATCAGAAGGAGACAACCAATACAGGAAGTCAAAAGGAAAATCAAGATACAAACCATACTGGAATGATAATCTCAAATTATTGTGGGATGAAACCTGCGAACACAAAAAAGTATGGCTGAAATGGAAAGGGTGTGGTTCCAAAAAGAAACGTGTGCGAGAACAATTTCTTACATCGAGAAATGTGTTCGATAAACTTTTGAGGAAAAACGAAGTTATCAAATGCGACAACAGCAAGAGCTTCTTAATCTTTCGACAGAGAACAACACAAGAGACTTTGGGAAGAAAATTGGTCAATTAGGAATAGGGAATGACAGACGTTCTTCAATACCAATGGAAGTATTAACATAGAAGGTAATGTGTGTAAAGATATTAAAACAGTATATGATACATGGAAAAGCAAGTATGAACATTTATTCAATGTAACTGATTGTAAGTACGACGAAGACTTTCTATGTACTGTCCAACATCAACCAGAAAATGAAATAACAGATCTTTCAGGAAAGGAATCAGAAATCTTAATAATGATATTTCGTATGATGACGTTGAGAAGGCTGTTTATCGAGCAAAACTTAATAAAGCCGGTGGGCTCGACAAAATATGTGCCGAAATTCTTCGTAACAACTCGTGTTTGAATATTCTATTCAAGATAATAAAGTATGCATTTGACAATGGAGTTGTGCCTGCGACATGGTACAACATACTCAATAATCCAATATTAAAACCAGACAAAGATTATCGTGATCCTTTAGGTTATCGAGGGATAGCTCTGATGTCAATTCCCTGTAAGATATATGCAGAAATTCTTAACACACATTTATGATCCTGGTTAGAAGAGAATAACATCTTAGCCGCTGAACAAAATGGCTTTAGAAAAGATCGTGGTTGCATCGAACATTTATTCCCTCTAGCAAATATTATAACTAAAAGAAAAATTGAAAGACTTTCAACGTTTGCTTGTTTCATCGATGGATGCCAAAACAGCATTTGATTCTGTAAATAGACTGATGATGTGGTTTAAACTAATGTCAATAGGCATAAATGGAAAGTTTCTGAAAGGACTACAGTTGCTATATGTAGATTTTCGCTAAGCTGTTAAAGTAAACCTCCATATGACCGATATGTTTGGCTTTAATATGGGTGTAAAACAAGGCTGCAAAATATCCCCTACATTATTCTCAGTCTATGTAAAAGATCTTGTCGATGAAATAAACTATCTGAATCTTGGTATCCCGATCAATGAGTCGTGCATTTTGTCTATCCTGTTATATGCTGATGACCTTGTTTTACTAGCACCAGATGAAGAATCCCTTCGAATGATGTTAAATGTAGTCAATAATTGGTGTTCAAAGTGGAGATTGAGTTTAAATTTTGAAAAGACAAAAATAAAAAACATTTTCGTTGTCCCGCAACCCCTCGCTCGAACTTTAACTTTCTTTTTGGAGACACAACTATTGATTATTGCAGTAAATATCATTATTTAGGATTGTGGCTCGATGAACATCAGTCATCTAAATTGGAAATTTACAGTGATGGAAATAATAAAGTCAGCAAGTAGAGCACTCTCCACACTATATACAAAGTTCATTTCATGTGGCGGAACGGACTATCAGACCGTTGGTTTTCCCGTTTGAATGGTTTTACACTAGTAATTTAGGGCCCTTCAAAGCTTGTTGTTCGGTGTGAGCCAAGGCTCCGTGTTGAAGCCCATACATTCACCTATAATGGTTTACTTTTTCAAATTTTTGTCTCATTGGCACTCACACCACATCTTCCTATAAAATTGAGAATGGAAATGGGGAATGTGCCAAAGAGACAACAACCGGACCATAGAAAAAAACAACAGCTGAAGGTCAGCAATAGGTCTTCAATGTAGCGAGAAATTCCCGCACCCGGAGGCGTCCTTCAACTGGCCCCTAAACAAATATATACTAGTTCAGTGATAATGAACGCCATACCAATTTCCTATATCTATACATGACATATTTACAAAACTATATGAAAGCCTTGTACAGCCTGTACCAGGAATAGATTACCTTAGCCGTATTTGGCACAACTTTTAGGAATTTTGGATCCTCAATGCTCTTCAACTTTGTACTTGTTTGGCTTTATAACTATTTTGATATGAGCGTCACTGATGAGTCTCATGTAGACGAAACGCGCGTCTGGCGTACTAAATTATAATCCTCGTACCTTTGACAACTATTATTATATGGGGTGAGTATTTGGGGCATATCAGAACACAAACAATTAGAAACTGTTCAAAACAAAGCGTGCCGATACTAACCTAGGTGCTTTCAAGAACTCTTCAAACCTAACTATACATGGAGACATGGGATGGTCTACAGTAAAGACTAAACAAAATATCGAAGTTTTGAGACTGTATTTTAAAGTTACAAATTTAGATGGAAATAGGCTTGTTAAACAGATATATGAATCGAGTAAATCAAAACAGCGCTCGTGGCATTCCCGTGTACTGAAATTTATTAAAAAAACGTGACTTGAGTTCTTTGATAAACGCTCAAAATATGACAATCCGACAAAAAGTTAACATTGTAAAGGACAAGTTAAACACTATGGATGCTGAAAATTGGCTACGCGATGTGCATAACGATATAAACTGTGAAAATGGAAATAAACTTAGGACGTTTAGACAGTATAAAAGTTATCTTCAGCCAAGCAGTTATGTGAAATCTGTCAAGTTTAGAGACTACCGTAGAACTTAATCAAACTTTCGTTGTGGCTCCTAATCACTCACCATTGAAACAGGACGTTACACCAAGCCAGTTACACCTTTGAATGAAAGAATTTGTCTGTTTTGTAAAGGAAATACGATTGAAACTGAACAACATCTGAGAGAGGAACTTTTAAATTCACCCTTTTTATCAAACTATGTTTTTATTATCTTGAGTGTAGAAGAGAAATTTAATTATATTATGAGCTGTGATGAAATTCAAGTTTTATTAGTTAAAACATTGCATTTGATGTTCAAGAGGAGAAATTTAAACTTATAACTTTTTAAAAAGAAATTAATTTTTTTAAATATTTATTTATTAGCATATCTAAGATTTTAAAATCAATTCTACCTTCTTTTTTTTCTTTTCAGTGAAAAATTGTTGATCTACGAAGTAATTGTTTTGTATTTTTAAATATATATTTTTTTTTTTAATTTTGAAAAATGTTTTTAAATTGTGTATGCTTTTAATGAGCATGAGGTAAAAGTGTCTCATATGTCTTTTAAGGCAGGAATCTAATATATTTGTATGCCGTTTTTATCTGATGTATAATATATTATGTATAATGTTAGATTGTGATGTGGTAAAGTGTTATTTTAGGATATATGTATTTTATATATAAGTAATACTGTAGTATTATATTATTGCATGGTTAAACTATACGGAGTGTATATTTCAGGTTCGCTCAGGTGTGACTTTTATCAGGTGTTTCAATTGTGTTTTATTGGTATTGATTAGTGGTCAATTCTTTGGCGGAACTTTACATTTCTACATGGTCAATTTGTGTAATGGACACCATTTTCATTGTCTAGTAAATTGTAATATTATATTCTATTTGGAGTTTGGTTTTCCTATTTATAAGGTCAGTTATTCTTCTTATACTAATATATTAATTATCTATCCTTATAATTATATGTATGCATGATTTACGAATGTTATGAATAAATGCATGTTTGAATGATGTGTAGATGTGATATGCAAGTGTAACAATAGAAAACTTAAAAGAACTTTAAATCTCTTTAATAATTGTGCTTTTATGGTTAAAACAGTAAATTATATAAAACAGCTAAATTTCAGTAAATGGATTAAACTATTGATTTTATGGAATGAATGTTTTATAATTATTTCAGATATTAAATAAAGTCATAAATTGATAAAGATAATAACTATTTTATTTTGATATGCAGATTAGGTTAGTTATGAATTTAATATTTGTACTGCAGGTATATTCCATATTGATGACCCACCATGTCGGCATCAACCTGATGTGATTGTACTTTTATTGTATTCAAGCCTTCACAAATACCTGTGAGGTAGGTTTTGTTATGTTGAATCTATGTGCGTTTTGCTTATTGTATTGTCTGCTTTAGAAAGTGCTTTATGCTTTGTTTGCACGTATGTTCTTGCTTTGCATGTATATGTTATTTTTAAATATGCTTATTTAAATTTGGTATTTAACAGTTCATTTCATTACTGTTATAATGTATTACTAATGCATCGACATATGCATTATGATTAGATTTGGTATTTAGATGTATTCATGAGACAATAGAATTGGAGATCACTATTTCCGACTTAATGAAATTATATAGTATTCTTTTATTATTTAAATGCTTGGAAAAGTAAACAGTTTCCTTGTTCATCATTGTTAACATAATGTTTTAAACCTTTTATATAGTTACTTAATTATATTACATCCATTAATATAATGTATTGTTATTACAGGGTATTTATTTTGGATTACAATATATAACGAAATAAAGAATCCATAACTTTATATTGTCTTGGTGTAATCATTTGCCACGAAACAAGACTACAGTGACACTGTAATAAACTAATTACTTACTTACTTACTGTAACAAATATGTTGTCAATCAAGAAATCAAGCATCTTGATAATGTCATTTTCAGCGAATTTTTTGTTTAAATCAGTGTGATCCTTTACAAAGTTGGATGTATCCCTCCCTTAGACAAGATACTTGTATCTACGTTGGTCATTCTTTTTTACGAATCAAAGCAATACCAACTCTTTCAATTTTTCTTTTAGTTTGGAATGGGGAATACTTGTGTAAAGTGTAGAAAAGCCAAATTTGCAAGATGTAAGAGTCTTAGATTGTATGTACTCTAAAAGATCTTTGGAATTGTTTAGTATCCACATCTGATTCAAGCCACCTCTAGAATAGGCATTTTCACAATAACTTTGAAGCCCGGCTTTGATCGTTAATAAACTGAGTTTAGTAGTAATAAGCATTATATATATGTTGTGTACAAGTTGTAATGTTGTACAAATTATAATTTGTACAGAATTTTTGTACAAGTTATCAGTGTTTTATGACCTGCTGAACAAAAATGGATGATGCAAGCACACAGTCTTTTGCTCCGCGTATATCTGTCAATTTTTCACAACTTCATGATACAGTCTAATACTGAGCATTGATACAAAAAAATATAATTACATTTCATTTAAATTAGTTGAGACAAACTTACGTTAGAGCAGAAACAAAAATATTCAGCATTTTTTTTCCATTTGGAAAGGGGCATAACCCTTATGATATAGAATATATAAATACAGTTAAACAAAAGATTGGTGAAATCAAAGAGCAATATTGTGCTCTTGTTTAATAGGTCTCAGCCAAAAACTTTATTTTACCCCCATGCTCTATACTTGGTTGAATGGCAGTGTCCTTGGATACATTTTTTTTAAATACCCTTTGGATGATTAAGTTTGGTATAATTTAGCCCATTGTTTCAGGTGACGATAATTGTAATAGAATACAAAATTTACTGAAATTGTGAAAAGTTGACTTAAAGGGCAATAACTCTTTAAAGGGTCAATTGACAATTTTAGTCATGTTGACTTATTTGAAGTTCTTACTTTGCTGAACAATTTTGCAGTTTACAGTTTATTTCTACATATTATAATATTCAATATTATATCAAAAAACTTCAAAATTTCATTAAAACTACCAATCCAGGGGCAGCAACCCAACAACGAGTTTTCTGATGTGTCTGACAATTTCTGAGCATATAGATCTTCACCTAATGAACATTTTTATTCCATGTCAGATTTGCCCTCAATCCTTTGTATTCAGAAATTTAAGTCCATGGATGCAACGTTTGTTGGCAGATCAAAAGACTGGAATAAAATAATACAAAACTCATTTTTAATGTCACATTCAAAATTTTTTTGGCAGGATTATAACTAATTAACCAATCTTACTTTTTTCTTTAATTTATGAATGCTTTTACAAGGCAAAATTTGTATTTCAATCTCAATTTCAAATTGATCCCAATTCCAAGTGTCAAGATTAAGCTTGAGGTATCATCCTTTTCATATGCATGAACTTATAGGCACATTCTACGTTATTGAACAGATATATCATGTTAAGGCGGGGTATTTGCGAAAAACTAGTATTTTTCACAAATACCCCTCAAGAACATGCTATATCTGATTAATTACACCAAATGTTAACGTTCATAAACGCATTTATGATCGTGACGTTACAAGCGTCCAGTCGGATAGAGTATTTTTTGGCAAATACCACGGAAGAGAGGGCAAAAAAAGGCATATCCTTTTTGCATATACCCCGGCGGTGTTTAAAAATAAACGATATTCGTTTGATAACAGTAAATTGGTGAAGAATACACTGGCTATCAACCAATCAAACCAAGTATTCTTACATAAGGTGTAATTATAATATTTATTCTGCAGTTGTATTGTAACTATTTTTTTTTTTATATTCTTGAAAAAATAATAGTTTTATAAAACTTAGTTTTTGTATATATTAGTACACTTCTTATCGTACAAAGCTCTTACAAATTGCAGACATGTAATAATTAGGAATTGGATGCATTTAAGACAGCAAGAATTCAAAGCAAGAATTTGGATTAGGGACCGACAGTATGCGTCTGGTTTTTGCTTCACTTTTTTCACCATTTTTAAATAGTCTACAAAAAGTGAAGTCATAAACTGGATTTAGTAGGCCATCAATCCCCACAATAATGTTAAATTTGTAGGAACTCAGATCAAGAAGAATGGAATTAGATTATTGATATTTTAACGCCACTTTTAAGCACCGCATTTATGCTATTTCATGGCAGCCAGTTTTTATTGGTGAAGGAAGCCGGAGTGTCCGGAGAAAACCACTGACCTTCGATAAGAAAACTGACATTCCTAGTCAATGTAGATTGGAGTTGAGTGCACCCACACAAGCAGTGTTTAAACTCACCTCAGTGTTGACTGGCTAGTGATCACAGTAAACTATTTAGACCACTCGGCCACCGAGGCCCCTAAATGAAAAATTCCCATAAATCTAAGGGTCAAATAAAGGCAACAGTAGTAGTATACTGCTCTTCGAAAGTCATAAATCAATTGAAAGAAAACAAATTCGGGTTAAAACTGAGAGAAACACATCAAATATAAGAGGAAAACAACAAAGCTACACAACACTAGATTGACAAATCCAAAAAATAACAAGAGGCTTTCAAGAGCCTGAATCACTAACCTGTAATGGTTTGCTTAAAACTTTCAACAATGATTATTTTGCTACTAAATATATATTAATGGATGGGCTTAAAACTTCCATTGAAATATTCTTTGTATCTGCCATATTTACTTCAAAATAAAAAAAAATGCATTTTACCTAGATATTTTACATTTTAGCCATAGTCATTGACATACAAGAAAAGAAAATATAAATTTTAAACTAGATACTCTGAAACCCATTCAGCTCAAGTTTGGCTGAAATTGATTCAGCAGTTTCAAAGCAAAAGATTTTTTAAAGTAAGCAACATGAATGAACAAATTGTGAAAACATGATTTTAAAGAGAAATAACTCCTTAAGGGGACAATTGACAATTGTGGTCAAATGAACTTATTTGTAGTAGATGTAACTTTGCTGAACAGTTTATCTTTATCATTAATAATATCAGATTAGCTCTAAATGCTTTGGTTTTTGAGATAAAAGCAAAAAATTGCATTTTACCCTATGTTCTATTGTTTACCCATCGTGGCCATGTTTTATGACCAAACAGTAAATTAAACATAACGTTTATTCTAGATACCCTTTGGATCATTCAGCTTAAGTTTGGTTGGAATTGGTTCATAAGTTTCAGAGGAGAAGATGTTTAAAATAGTTTACACTAATGGACGACAACAGACTGGTGAGCTTTCAATTCTTATGTTAAGTCAAAGTAACATGAGAATTGGTTAAAGCAAATTTGAGTTATATTGTAAGAAGTTCCTGTTGGTGGATGGAAGGATACATTGCTAAATAATAAAACGTCACGTCTTTAAAGATAATTTTTTAAATGGCTCTTAATTTCAAAACATAAAAGATATTGCTGAAATAAACCTTTGATAAACAGTTCATAACAAGAATGTGTCCATAGTACACGGATGCCCCACTCGCACTATCATTTTCCATGTTCAGTGGACCGTGAAATTGGAATCAAATTTAATTTGGAATTTAAATTAGAAGGATTATATCATAGGGAACATGTGTACTAAGTTTCAAGTTGATGCGACTTCAACTTCATCAAAATCTACCTTGACCAAAAACTTTAACCTGAATTTTCACGATCATTTTCTATGTTCAGTGGACCGTAAAATTGGGATCAACACTTTAATTTGGCATTAAAATTAGAAAGATCATATCATGGGGAACATGTGTACTAAGTTTCAAGTTGATTGGACTTCAAATTCATCAAAAACTACCTTGACCAAAAACTTTAACCTGAAGCGGGATGAACGAAGAGACAGACGGACGGTACGACCCACAGACCAGTAACCATAATGCTCCTCTACTATCATAGGTGGGGCAAATCAATCTTGCAAGAATTGTAAATAAGAGAGTGGTTAAAAACTTGACAGATGGACATCAGGTATTCTATGTCATTTACATAACTGTGCAGGGATGACAAAAACAGTTTTGTATGAGGACGTGCTGGCGGTTGTCCAAACCCAAAATGGTTTATGTGACAGAATTTGGGATAACCTCAATTACACAATTTTCAGAAGTGAACAAGCATGTTTCCATTCTCAATTTTTACCTTTTTGTCAATTAAATTTGAGAATGGAAATGGGGAATGTGCCAAAGAGACAACAACCCGACCATAGAAAAGACAACAGCAGAAGGTCACCAACAGGTCTTCAATGTAGCGAGAAATTCCCGCACGCGGAGGCGTCCTTTAGCTGGCCCCTAAACAAAAATATACTAGTTCAGTGATAATGAACGCCATACTAAACTCCAAATTGTACACAAGAAACTAAATTTAAAAATAATACAAGACTAACAAAGGCGGGAGGCTCCTGACTTGGGACAGGCACAAAAATGAGGCATGTTTATGAAATCTCAACCCTCCCTCTATACCTCTAACCAATGTAGAAAAGTAAACGCTTAACAATACGCACATTAAAATGCAGTTCAAGAGAAGTCCGAGTCTGATGTCAGAAGATGTAATCAAAGAAAATAAACAAAATGACAATAATACATAAATAACAACAGACTACTAGCAGTTAACTGACATGCCAGCTCCAGATTTCAATTGCATGAATTAAGATAATTAGAGACTCTAAAGAGCCTGTGTTGATCACCTTGGTCTATGTGCATATTAACCAAAAGACACAGATGGATTAATGACAAAATTGTGTTTTGGTGATGGTGATGTGTTTGTAGATCGAACTTTATTGAACATTCTTGATGCTTACAATTATCTCTATCTATAATGAACATGGCCCAGTAGTTTCAGTGGAATTTATTTTGTACAAATTTACAAAATTTATGAAAATTATTAAAAATTTATTATAATGGGCAATAACTCCTTCAGGGGTCAAATGAACATTTTGGTCATGTTGACTTATTTGTAGGTCTTACTTTACTGTACATTATTGCTGTTTACAGTTTATCTCTATCTATAACTAGAGGCTCTCAAGAGCCTGTGTCGCTCACCTGTATTTGCCGATGCTTTGTAAATCATGTGAAATAAGGTTAAAACATAATTAATAGTATTATAGATATTAGATATTATCAGATACTATAACGATATCTAAGATAATAACCAAAAATTTCCTTAAAATAACCAATTCACAGAGAGAAACCCAACAAAAGGTTGTCAAAGGAGTAGGTCCGGTAAGGACCGATTTTGGCCTCAAATTTCAGGTTCATCTGACGAAAGATTTTGACCACTTTTTAAACACTTAAGTGTCTATTTTATTTGAATTAATTAGTGTATGTGAAAAATTTTAACAGATTTAGTCATTAAAAACGATCCGATTCAAGGTCAAATATGAAAAATCTACATAATATGCCGAAAAATGTCACTTTTCAGTTGGTTTTTGGTAAAAATGAAAGTGGCTGCATCCGTGTTCATCCTCAACCTTTAAATATGTTATGTATTATCATAAAATACAGCTTACATCAATATTAAGGATGAACACGAATGCGGCCACTTTCGTTTTACACGAAAACCGTCTAAAATTTAACTAAAATGCTAGAATTATGAGGATTTCAGTAATTTAGCATGACTTAATGGTGCTAGTAGGGGATATATGTGCATTGTTTTGTCAAAAACAGCCCATATTTATGTAGCAGAAGCATTCTACTGTCCAATAAATAACTAAAGGTTTACATTTTAACAATTTAGTAAAACTGCTATATTTTGGGGCCAAAAAGGGGTCTTACTGAACCTACTCCTTTGTTTGAAAATTTGTGGGCAGATAGATCTTAATCTGATGAACATTTTTACCCCCAGTCAGATTTGCTCTAAATACTTTGGTTTCAGAGCTCGAGATACACGCCAAAATCTACATTTTACCCCTATGTTTTATTTTAGCATTGTCGACCATCTTGCTTGGTTGGCCAGGTCACCGGACACATTTTTTAAACTTGATACCTCAATGATGATTTTGGGCAAGTTTGGTTAAATTTGGTCAAGTAGTTTTAGAGGAGAAGATTTTTGTAAGAAATTACAAAATCGTATAAAAATTATTAAAAATTGACTTTAAAGGGCAATAACTACTTACGGGTCGACTGACAATTTTGGTCATTTGACTTATTTGTAGATCTTACTTTGCTGAACATTATTGTTGTTTACAGTTTATCTCTATCTATTATAACATTCAAGATAAATAACCAACAAGATGCTCCACAGGGCGCAGCTTTATAGGACAGCAGGGGTTGAACCCTGAACAGTTGGGGCAAGTATGGACACAACATTCAAGCTTGATACAGCTCTGAATTTGGATTGTGATTAATTAGTTGACACAGCAAAGGTTTCTGACACAGAATGAATGTAGTCTAATGAAGTTAAAAATTATTTTTTTTGCTTTTGAGCAATACACTTTGCTGTTGAATATAAATCCCCTAAAAAAAAATATTTGAAGAAAAAATCTCTTTAATTTCTGAAATCTGAAATGAGAAAAAGGAGTAGGTCCGGTAAGGGCCGATTTCGGCCTCAATTTTCAAGTCCATCTAACGAAAGATTTTAGACACTTTCTAAACACTTAAGAGTCTATTTCAATTGATTCAATTAGTTTATGTGGAAGATTTTAACTTATTTAGTCATTAAAAACGCTCCAATTCAAGCTTAAAAATGAAAAATCTATCAAATATGCCAAAAATCGTCACTTTTCAGATGGTTTTTGTCAAAAACGGAAGTGCCCGCATCCGTGTTCATCCTCAACCTTTATATATATTATGTATTATCATCAAATACAACTTACATTTCAATATTATGAATGAACACGAATGCGGCCACTTTCATTTAAGACGGAAACCGTCTAAAATTTAACTAAAATGCTACAATTGTGAAGATTTCAGTAATTTAGCATGACTTAATAATGCTAGTACCCGATACATGTGCATTGTATTGTCAAAAACAGCCCATATTTATGTAGCAGAAACATTCTACTTTTCAATAAATATCTAAACGATTACATTTTCACAATTTTCTAAAACTGCTATATTTTGGGGCCAAAAAGGGGTCTTACTGAACGTACTCCTTTAACCCTCATCATTTTTATTTAAACCTCCCCATTCACTTATTCAAAAAATAATCTCAATTCATATGTCTAATTAAGTTTGCAACAATAACTACTCATTTCAATACATCATAAAGTATTAAAATATAAAGTAACTTACAGTCATGGTTAAAATTAATATTAACTAGATATCATTGAGATGGGAGCCATCTCTGTGGATCCAGCTGTGAATAATGTGCATTAAAAATTGTATCTTTACCATAGGACATGGGTTTGTCAACTGAAATCAAAGTTTTTGACCTTGACCTTTGACCTAGGAAGTTGTAAATAAATTATGACACACCCTTTGGTGTTGGTTTATGAACATGTCAAGTATAAACTTTGAAATGATAACGGTTCTCAAGATATAGAACGGACACGATCTTTACCATATGACATGGGGTTGTCAACTGAAACCTAAGTTTTGGACCTTGACCTTTGACCTAGGAAGTTGCACATAAATTAAAACACACCCTTTGGTCATGGTTTATATACATGTCAAGTATAAACTTTGAAATGATAACGGTTCTCAAAATATAGAGCGGACACGATCTTTACAATAGGACATGGGGTTGTCAACTGAAACCAAAGTTTTTGACCTTGAACTTTGCCCTAGGCAGTCGTTCATAAATTATGACACACCCTCTGGTGTTGATTTATATACATGTCAAGTATAAACTTTGAAATCATAACGGTTCTCAAGATATAGAGCGGACACGATCTTCACCACAGGACACAGGGTTGTCAACTGAAACCAGTTTTTTTATCATGACCTTTGACCTAGGAAGTTGTACATACATCATGACACGCCCTCTGGTGGTGGTTAATAAACATGTAAAGTATAAAGTATGAAATCATAATGGTTCTCTAGATATGGAGCGGACACAAAGTTGAAGTGTTATGGACGGACGGACGGACAGACAGACTGATCACAATAGGGCGACCCGCCTAATGGCAGGGCCCTAATTAACAGTAACTTCTAAAAATAAATTTACAGCTTCACATCTCAAGACAATTATCACTTCCTTTAACATAATTTTCAAGCAGTGTAAGGGAGGTAATCAAATAATCAAACATACATATATAACAGTATTCTTTAGTTTCAATTGGAATTTGCTTACCTCCCTAACACTACTTTTAAATGTCTAAATTGTCCTTTAACCAGAAAAATCCTTTTCCCCCCCCTTTTTTGTCCCTAATTGCTAAATGATTTGATCCATTACCCATTATAACAATCCCTTTGTAGTATGGAAACTTGTGGTATAATTTCAGAGACATTTATACACTTAAACACAAGTTATTGACTGAAAACTACAAAAATGTTTATTTTGGGCCCTTTTTTTGGCCCCTCACTTATTGAAACCCCCATGGAGCAAGAACCCTAAAACTCAATTCCAGCCTTTCCTCTCTAGTAAGAAACCTTGTTGTATAATTTCAGAGAGATCCATACACTTAAACTAAAGTTATTGACTGTTAACTAAAAAATGCTTCTTTTTGGCCCCTTATTCCTAAATGTTCAGGGATATTAACCCCAAATTGACACCAAGCCTTCCCTTCATTATATGGAACCTTGTGGTACAATGTCAGAGAGACCCATACAGTTAAACATAAGTTATTGTCCTGAAACTTCAAAAATGCTTGTTTTTGGCCCCTTTTTGCCCCTTAATTCCTAGACTGTTTGCCCTATAACCCTTAAAATAAATCCTAATCTTCTACTTAATGGTATGAACAATGTGATACATTTTCAGAGTAATTGAAATACTTATACACAACTTATTGTCCTGAAACAAGATAAATGTATGTTTTGGGCCCCTAAAGGCCCCTAATTTCTTCACCCTTAGGACTATAACCCCTAAAATCAATCCCAACCTTCCTTTTGTGGTTATTAACATTGTGTTAAAATTTTATTGATTTGTATTTACTAATACTTAAGTTAGTTTCCAGACACCATCCGCCTTCGGACGATGCTGATTTCGCCTCTGCCAACGTGATACTATCAGATTATTACATGGCATTTTTCATACCATATGTATTATCAGCCCTAGGTTCAATATCAGCCCAAGCCGCATGGCTCCAGGGCTGATATTGACCGAGGGCTGATAATACATGCGATATGAAAAATGACATGTTATGATCTTTTTATCATATGCTTCAACAATGGAGAAGAATAACAGATTCATATATTGATCCTTTTACATGGTTCCAAAATAGAAGTTCAAATATTGAAAAGTTCACGGACGTCGGACCCAAGATTTAGTACATTCGATATGATATCTTTCTATCACATGCCTCAACAGAGAAGAAAAATATTTTGATATGGACGAATCAACAAAATAAATAATTCAACAATATACATAATGAACACTGTTGGAAAAGTCAACTGTTTTTTAAGTAACTTTCTAAATTATGTTTGAAACTTTTAAAAATGCATTTTAATTATTAAAATTTGTTTTTGTTTTCTATTATTTTACACAATCATACTTTCCAGTATCCAAATAATTGTTTGGTATACTTCTTATGTAATGTTTTTCACTGAAAACGTAGCATTGAGGTGTATTTTCGGGAATTTGTCGAGTATCACCGGAATGCCATGCGATAACGTTACGGGGAGGCATGTGATAACAACCGAAGCATGTGATAAACTTTTCATATCAGCCCGCTAAGCACCAATTCGAAAAATATGAAATTTACGTTAATTTAATGCTATTATCGTACAGTAAAAATCATATGTTATTTAGTCTAAGTATATGATAACAATATATATTTCAGGTCAGGTGAGCTCATAATATTCAAGATAATAACCAAAAGCTGAAATTTTTTCTTTAAATTACCAATTCAAGGGAAGCAACCCAACAATGGGTTGCCTGAATGGTCTGAAAATTTAAGGGCAGACAGATCTTGACCTAATGAACAATTTTGTTTTGAAAGATTTGCTGGAATTGCTTTGGGTTTAGATATATGGGCCATTTACCCTACATTGTATGTACTATTACTTGCCATGTCGGCCATCTTGGTTCGCAGGCCGGGTCCTCAGACACAATTTTTAAACTAAATACCCTAAGGATGATTGTTTACGACTTTGGTTAAATTCATCTTAGTAGTTTCAGAGGAGAAGATTTTTGTAAAAGACAAAAAAAAATTACGAAAACTTGTTTAAAATTGACTATAAAAGGGCAACAACTTTTGGTCATGTTGAATTATTTGTAGAACTTACTTTGCTGAACATTATTGCTATTTACAGTTTAAGTCCATCAATAATAATATTCAAGATAACCAAATACGGGAAAATTTCTTTAAAATAACAAATTCAGGGGCAGCAACCTAACAACGGGTTGTCCGATTTCTCTGAAAATTTCAGGGCAGATAGAAATTGACCTGATAAACAATTTTACCCCCATGTCAGATTTCCTCTAAATGCTTTGGTTTCAGAGTTATAAGCCAAATTCTACATTTTCCCCCTATGTTCTATTTTTAGCCATGGCGGCCATCTTGGTTGATTGGCCGGGTCACCGGACACATTTTTTAAACTAGACACCCCAATGATGATTGTGGCCAAGTTTGGTTAAATTTGGCCCATAAGTTTCAGAGGAAAATTATTTTGTAAAAGTTAATGACGACGACGAGAGACGACGAACGCCAAGCTAAAAATTGACTATCAAGGCCAATAACTCCTTATGGGGTCAATTGACCACTTGGGCATGTTGATTTATTTGTAGCTCTTACTTTGCTGTACATTATTGCTGTTTACAGTTTATTTCTATCTATAATAATATTCAAGATAATAACCAAAAGCTGCAAAATTTTCTTAAAATTATCAATTTAGGTGCAGCAACCCAACAACAAAATACCTGATTGGTCTGAGCAGATAGATCTTAACCTTATGAACAATTCAATCCCCAGCAGATTTGTTCTTAATGGTTTGGTTTCAGAGATATGAGCTAAAACTGCATTTTACCCTATATACTATTTTTAGCCATATCGGCCATCTTGTTTCGCAGGCAGGGTTATCGTACACATTTATTAAACTAAATACCCTAATGATGATTGTGGACAATTTAGGATAAATTCATCTTAGTAGTTACAGAGGAGAAGAATTTTTTAAGAGGATAACAAAAATTTACAAAAAATTGTTAAAAATTGACTAAAGGGCAATTACTCCTTAAGGGGTCAACTGACCATTTTGGTCATGTTAACTTATTTGTAGATCTAACTTTGCTGAACATTATTGCTGTTTACAGTTTATCTCTATTTATAAAAATATTCAAGGTGATATACAACCAGGTGCTTCGCAGGGCACAGCTTTTATACGACCCTAGTGGTTGAACCCTGAACAGTTAGGGCAAATTTGGTCACAATATTCAACCTTGATTCTGTCTGAATTTGGATTGTGATCAAATTTTTGACATATAGGTTTTTGTCACAAAATTAATGTGGTCAAAGATCTAACAAATCTATTGCACAATACTGTGCAATTAAGATTTCTTCTTGAAAAATTTTGAAAAAAAAGGAAGCCCCTTCAAAAAATGGTAAATAAAAAATCCCCCCCACAACTTTTTGAAACCCCCTTGGAGCAAAAACCCTTAAACTCAATCATATGCTTTCCATTGCAGTATTGAACCTTGTAGTATAATTTCAGAGATCCATACACTTAAACACAAGTTATTGTCATGATTGTTTTGAAACTAGAAACATGCTTCTTTTTGGCCCTTTTTTGGTCCCTAATTCCAACATATTTTGGGCAATTAACCCAAAACTTAATCCCAGCCTCCCCTTTGTTATATGGTACATTGTGGTACAATTTCAGAGAGATCCATACAATTACATATAAGTTATTGTCTTGAAACTAGAACCAGATGCTCCGCAGGGCGTAGCTTTATACGACCGCAGAGGTTGAACCCTGAACGGTTGGGGCAAGTATGGACACAACATTCAAGCTGGATTCAGCTCTAAATTTGGATTGTGATTAAATAGTTGACACAACATAGGTTTCTGACACAGAATGAATGTGTTCTAATGAACTTAAAATTTTTGTTTTCTCTTAGAGCAATTCACTATGCTGTTGAATATTAATCCTCTCAAAACAAGAATGTGTCCTCAGTACACGAATGCCCCACTCGCACTATCATTTTCCATGTTCAGTGGACCGTGAAATTGGGGTAAAAACTCTAATTTGGCATTAAAATTAGAAAGATCATATCATAGGGGACATGTGTACTAAGTTTGAAGTCGATTGGACTTAAACTTCATCAAAAACTACCTTGACCAAAAACTTTAACCTGAAGCGGGACAGACGGACGGCGAAACGGACGGACGAACGAACGAACTATCGTAGGTGGGGCATAAAAATGTTTGAAGAAATTTTCTTTTTTATTTATGAAATTTCAAATGAGAAAAAATTTAACCCAATTTTTTTAATCACATCCCCCTTTCCCTTATTCCAAAACTAATCTCAATTAAAATTTCTAATGGAGTTTGCAACAATAACTACTCATTTAAATACATCATAAAATATTAAGATGTAAAAAAAACTGCTTGTTATCACTGAATGTTATTTATTATAATTTATCAGTTGGTAGTAAAAAGTGAATATACATTGTATATTGTATATAACAAAGATTTAAGTTGATTCTGGACAAAGATAGTTAACTCCAATAAAAAAAAAATCTTGCTATTGCACAATATTTTGCAATTAGATATTTCTTGCTTACTATTCTGGACAAAGAAAGATAACTCTAATTAAAAAAAAATTTGCTATTTCACAATATTGTGCAATTAGATATTTCTTGTCATTGCGCAATACTGTGCAATTGTAAAGACTTGCTATTGCACAAAACTTAATATAATAATTTTAGATCCTGATTTGGACCAACTTGAAAACTGGGCCCATAATAAAAAATCTAAGTACATTTTTGGATTCAGCATATCAAAGAACCCAAAGATTTCATTTTTTGTTGAAATCAGACTAAGTTTAATTTTGGACCCTTTGGACTTTAGTGTAGACAAATTTGAAAACAGGACCAAAAATGAAGAATCTACATACACAGTTAGATTTGGTATATCAAAGAACCCCATTTATTCAATTTTTGATGAAATCAAACAAAGTTTAATTTTGGACCCCGATTTGGACCAACTTGAAAACTGGGCCAATAATCAAGAATCTAAGTACATTTTTAGATTCAGCATATCAAAGAACCTAACTGATTCATTTTTTGTCAAAATCAAACTAAGTTTAATTTTGGACCCTTTGGACCTTAATGTAGACCAATTTGAAAACGGGACCAAAAGTTAAGAATCTACATACACAGTCATGACAGTTAGATTCGGCATATCAAAGAACCCCAATTATTCAATTTTGATGAAATCAAACAAAGTTCAATTTTGGACCCTTTGGGCCCCTTTTTCTGTTGGGACCAAAACTCCCAAAATCAATACCAACCTTCCTTTTATGGTCATAAACCTTGTGTTTAAATTTCATAGATTTCTATTTACTTATACTAACGTTATGGTGCGAAAACCAAGAAAAATGCTTATTTGGGTCCCTTTTTGGCCCCAAATTCCTAAACTGTTGGGACCTAAACTCCCAAAATCAATACCAACCTTCCTTTTGTAGTCATTAACATTGTGTTTAAATTTCATTGATTTCTATTTACTTAAACTAAAGTTATTGTGCGAAAACCAAGAATAATGCTTATTTGGGCCCTTTTTTGGTCCCTAATTCCTAAACTGTTGAAACCTAAACTCCCAAAATCAATCTCTATCGTTCTTTTGTGGTCATAAACCTTGTGTCAAAATTTCATAGATTTCTATTAACTTAAACTAAAGTTATAGTGCGAAAACCAAGAAAATGCTTATTTGGGCCCTTTTTGGTCCCTAATTCCTAAAATGTTGGGACCAAAACTCCCAAAATCAATACCAACCTTCCTTTTGTGGTCATAAACCTTGTGTTAAAATTTCATAGATTTCCATTCACCTTTACTAAAGTTAGAGTGCGAGAACTAAAAGTATTCGGACGCCGGACGACGACGACGACGACGACGACGACGACGACGCCAACTAGATAGCAATATACGACGAAAAATTTTTAAATTTTGCGGTCGTATAAAAATGCTTGTTTTTACCCCTTTTTGGCCGTTAATTCCTAAACTTTGGCCCCATAACCACTAAAATGAATCCAAACCTTTAACTAGTGGTTTTAAACATTGCGGTATGATTTCAGAGCAATTGAAATACTTCTACACAAGTTATTATCCTGAAACTAGAAAAATGATTGTTTTGGGCCCCTTTTGGGCCCCTAATTCCTAATCAGTTGGGACCATCATCCCAAAAATCAATCCCAACCTTCCTTTTATGGTATTGAACCTTTTGAAATAATTTCATGAAGATCTATTCACGTAAACTAAAGTTATTATCTGGATACCAATGTGTCTTTGGAAGACGACGACGCAGACGACACAGACGACGACATCATATACCAGTATACGATCCCAAATTTTTTTTGGGGTCGTATAAAAACGGCAAAATTTCCTTACAAGAGTGCACACATTGAAATGTCTCGCCTTCTATACTAATCATTGATATTATGTTGATAGTCCTAAGTATAAAGTTAAGCTTTATAACAACTGTCACATAAACTAACCATTAACCAAGATAACTAAACAAAGACCAATGAACCTTGAAAATTAGGTCAAGGTCAGATGAACCATGCCAGGCAGACATGTACAGCTAACAATGCTTCTATACAACATATATAGTTGACCTATTACTTATAGTTTAAGAAAAATAGACCAAAACACAAAAACTTAACACAGTGCAATGAACCATGAAAATGAGGTCACGGTCAAATAAAAACTGCGCGACTGACATGTAGATCATAAAATATTTCCATACACCAAATATAGTTGACCTATAGCATATAGTATTAGATAAAAAGACCAAAACTCAAAAACTTAACATTGACCACTGAACCATGAAAATGAGGTCAAGGTCACATGACATCTGCCCGCTAGACATGTACACCTTACAATCATTCCATACATCAAATATAGTAGACCTATTGCATATAATATGAGAAAAACAGACCAAAACACAAAAATTTAACTATAACCACTGAACCATGAAAATGAGGTCAAGGAAGGTCAGATGACACCTGCCAGTTGAACATGTACACCTTACAGCCCTTCCATACACCGAATATACTAGCCCTATTGCTTATAGTATCTGAGATATGGACTTGACCACCAAAACTTAACCTTGTTCACTGATCCATGAAATGAGGTTGAGGTCAAGTGAAAACTGTCTGACAGACATTAGGACCTTGCAAGGTACGCACATATGAAATATAGTTATCCTATTACTTATAATAAGAGAGAATTCAACATTACAAAAAATTTGAACTTTTTTTTCAAGTGGTCACTGAACCATGAAAATGAGGTCAAGGACATTGGACATGTGACTGACGGAAACTTCGTAACATGAGGCATCTATATACAAAGAATGAAGCATCCAGGTCTTCCACCTTCTAAAATATAAAGCTTTTAAGAAGTTAGCTAACACCGCCGCCGCCGCCGCCGCCGCCGCCGCCGCCGGATCACTATCCCTATGTCGAGCTTTCTGCAACAAAAGTTGCAGGCTCGACAAAAATTACCAATTTAGGGGCAGCAACCCACAACTGTTTTTCCGATTCATCTGAAAGTTTCAAGGCAGATAGATCTTGACCTGATAAACAATTTTACCACTGGTCAGATTTGCTCTAAATGTTTCGGTTTCAGAGATATACACAAAAAATCTACATTTTACCCCTATGTTCTATTTTCAGCCATGTTGGCCACCTTGTTTGGTTGGCCGGGTCACCGGACACATTTTTTAAACTTAATACCCCAATAATGATTGTGGTCAAGTTTGGTTTGATTAGGCCCAGTAGTTTCAGGAGAAGAATTTTGTCGGACGCCAAGTGATGATAAAAGCTCACATGAGCTAAAAAAGGATAACTGTTTTGATCTATTTGACATTGACCTACCTGCAAATGTTCTGAAAACTGACCCATTGCAAACAAAGCTCCATTTCTCACACCTTGGTCTGGATCGTTCAGACCCGACACTACACAGTGTAACAAAGGCTGAAGATGTCTGAAAAAGTTTAGCAATACTAAAATATTAACATAACATGACATGGAAAACTTTTGTTATTTTCTGGTTGAGAGAACCATGATAACACATAATACATGAGATACATGTAATATGTTCCAACACTTAAGGGATCATTAATTGATGGTAAATCGTCTTAACCCCAAATGCAACCTAACAATGTAGTGATTTCACACTACTGTTAATTCATAAATTTTTGTGATGTTTTTATGAAAGTCATGATTAACTTCAAATTTTAAACCAGGTGCTCCGCAGGGCGCAGCTTTATACGACCGCAGAGGTCGAACCCTGAACAGTTGGGGCAAGTATGGACAAAACATTCTAGCGTGATACAGCTCTGAATTTGGATTGTGATCAAATTTTTGAAATTACATGGTTTTTTTTTTACACAAAACAAATGTCAAGATTTTACAAATTTTACAATTAAAGATTTCTTCTTCAAACTTTTTAAATCTAAAATTAAATAGTTGACACAGCATAGGTTTCTGACACAGAATGAATGTGGTCTAATGAACTTAAAAGTTTGTTTTTGCCTTTTAGCAATTCACTATGCTGTTGAATATTAATCCTCTCAAAAAAATGTTTGAAGAAATTTTCTTTTTTATTTATGAAATTTCAAATGAGAAAAATTGAACCCAATTTTTTTAATCACATCCCCCTTTCCCTTATTCCAAAACTAATCTCAATTAAAATTTCTAATGGAGTTTGCAACAATAACTACTCATTTAAATACATCATAAAATATTAAGATGTAAAAAAACTGCTTGTTATCACTGAATGGTAAAGATTATTTTAATTTATCAGTTGGTAGTAAAAAGTGAATATATATATTGTATATAACAAAGATTTAAGTTGATTCTGGACAAAGAAAGATAACTCCAATTAAAAAAATCTTGCTATTGCACAATATTTTGCAATTAGATATTTCTTGCTTACTATTCTGGACAAAGAAAAATAACTCTAATTAAAAAAAAATTTGCTATTTCACAATATTGTGCAATTAGATATTTCTTGCCATTGCGCAATACTGTGCAATTGAAAAGACTTGCTATACATCAAACAAAGTTTAATTTTGGACCCCGATTTGGACCAACTTGAAAACTGGGCCAATAATCAAGAATCTAAGTACATTTTTAGATTCAGCATATCAAAGAACCTAACTGATTCATTTTTTGTCAAAATCAAACTAAGTTTAATTTTGGACCCTTTGGACCTTAATGTAGACCAATTTGAAAACGTGACCAAAAGTTAAGAATCTACATACACAGTCATGACAGTTAGATTCGGCATATCAAAGAACCCCAATTATTCAATTTTGATGAAATCAAACAAAGTTTAATTTGGACCCTTTGGCCCCCTTATTCTGTTGGGACCAAAACTCCAAAAATCAATACCAACCTTCCTTTTATGGTCATAAAACTTGTGTTTAAATTTCATAGATTTCTATTTACTTATACTAACGTTATGGTGCGAAAACCAAGAAAAATGCTTATTTGGGTCCCTTTTTGGCCCCTAATTCCTAAACTGTTTGGACCTAAACTCCCAAAATCAATACCAACCTTCCTTTTGTAGTCATTAACATTGTGTTTAAATTTCATTGATTTCTATTTACTTAAACTAAAGTTATTGTGCGAAAACCAAGAATAATGCTTATTTGGACCCTTTTTTGGCCCCTAATTCCTAAACTGTTGAAACCAAAACTCCTAAAATCAATCCCAACCGTTCTTTTGTGGTCATAAACCTTGTGTCAAAATTTCATAGATTTCTATTAACTTAAACTAAAGTTATAGTGCGAAAACCAAGAAAATGCTTATTTGGGCCCTTTTTGGCCCCTAATTCCTAAACTGTTGAAACCAAAACTCCCAAAATCAATCCCAACCGTTCTTTTGTGGTCATAAACCTTGTGTCAAAATTTCATAGATTTCTATTAACTTTAACTAAAGTTATAGTGCGAAAACCAAGAAAATGCTTATTTGGGCCCTTTTTGGCCCCTAATTCCTAAAATGTTGGGACCAAAACTCCCAAAATCAATACCAACCTTCCTTTTGTGGTCATAAACCTTGTGTTAAAATTTCATAGATTTCCATTCCCTTTTACTAAAGTTAGAGTGCGAAAACTAAAAGTATTCGGACGCCGGACGACGACGACGACGACGACGACGCCGACGCCGACGCCAACGTGATAGCAATATACGACGAAAATTTTTTCAAAATTTGCGGTCGTATAAAAATCTAAGTACATTTATATTTTTGGATTCAGAATATCAAAGAACCCCAAGATTTCAATTTTTGTTAAAATCAGACTAAGTTTAATTTTCGACCCTTTGGACTTTAGTGTAGACCAATTTGAAAACAGGACCAAAAATGAAGAATCTACATACACAGTTAGATTTGGTAAATCAAAGAACCCCATTTATTCAATTTTTGATGAAATCAAACAAAGTTTAATTTTGGACCCCGATTTGGACCAACTTGAAAACTGGGCCAAAAGTTAAGAATCTACATACAGTCATGACAGTTAGATTCAGCATATCAAAGAACCCCAATTATTCAATTTTGATGAAATCAAACAAAGTTTAATTTTGGACCCTTTGGGCCCCTTATTCTGTTGGGACCAAAACTACCAAAATCAATACCAACCTTCCTTTTATGGTCATAAACCTTGTGTTTAAATTTCATAGATTTTTATTTACTTATACTAACGTTATGGTGCGAAAACCAAGAAAAATGCTTATTTGGGTCCCTTTTTGGCCCCTAATTCCTAAACTGTTGGGACCTAAACGCCCAAAATCAATACCAACCTTCCTTTTGTAGCCATTAACATTGTGTTTAAATTTCATTGATTTCTATTTACTTAAACTAAAGTTATTGTGCGAAAACCAAGAATAATGCTTATTTGGACCCTTTTTTTGCCCCTAATTCCTAAACTGTTGAAACCAAAACTCCCAAAATCAATCCCAACCGTTCTTTTGTGGTCATAAACCTTGTGTCAAAATTTCATAGATTTCTATTCACTTAAACTAAAGTTATAGTGCGAAAACCAAGAAAATGCTTATTTGGGCCCTTTTTGGCCCCTTATTCCTAAAATGTTGGGACCAAAACTCCCAAAATCAATACCAACCTTCCTTTTGTGGTCATAAACCTTGTGTTAAAATTTCATAGATTTCCATTCACTTTTACTAAAGTTAGAGTGCGAAAACTAAAAGTATTCGGACGACGACGACGACGACGCAGACGACGATGCCAACGTGATAGCAATATACGACGAAAAATTTGAAAAATTTTGCGGTCGTATAAAAATCGCAAGGGTTCAACACCAGTTTCTCGCCTACTTTTGCTGTTAGTCCAGGTGCAACAAAAAATGGAGAAAAGTTATAAAAAGTTTCATTAAAATACTATCTTTTGAATGTAAGCAGCTCTGTCCAAGTTTGGTAAAAAACCAGGATGGTTTATGTATCTAATAAATGTTTTAAAAAGTTAACTGTAGACTGTTGATAATGTTAACTGGGAGAAATATCTAAGTACAAATATAAGTAATACTCCAAATAGACAAAACTTGAAATGGTCTGCAATTTTATTTGCTATGGTCCACATGTTTCACCCATCAACCCTGCATACCAAGGTATCCACTTCAGGGACTCTATCAAAATGATTCACACAGGTGTTGGTTCAACAAAGGGAGTTTAATTTATAAGTAATAAACATTAAAACAGGAAATAATTTCTACAAAATTTCCTTCTAGATACTAGCTTTTGATCATAAACAAGCTTCTGTCAAAGTTTGGTACAAATCCAGGATAGTTCTTTAAATTCTAAAATCTTTAACCACATAGTAAATGTACTTTTAACAGGCAAAAAAACTAAGTCCATTTATAATTAAAATACAGAAAAACAGATATTTTTTTTTAATTAACTTCTGAATACTATCTCATTATCATGAACAAGCTTTTATTTAAGTTCGGTAGTAATCCAGGATAGTTTAAGAAAGTTGTTGAAATTTTAAAAACTTTAACCCCAGAGTGAATGCAATTTTAACTGGAAGTAAAACTAAGTCCATTTATATTTATAAGTAAAATACAGATAAACTGAATTTTTATTTTTCACAAAATTTACTTACTTGGATATTATCATATGATCATAAACAATCTTCGTCCAAGTTTGGAAGAAATTAAGGATGGTTAAAGAAAGTTATTAAAATTTCAAAAACATTAACCACAGAGTGAATATTTGTGAACGCCGCGGCCGACAACGAAGACGCTGTCGACGGAATGTAGGATCGCTATACATGTGTCGCCTCAAATATACACCATTTCCCATTACACCAGTAATTCCCCTTATCCTATTAAATTCTGAATATTTACTGCATTCAGAATTACCAACCATGCATTAAAGGAGTAGGTCCGATAAGGACCGATTTCGACCTCAATTTTCAAGTTCATCTAACAAAGGATTTTGGACACTTTCTAAACACTTAAGTGTCTATTTCAATTGATTCAATTAGTTTATGTGAAAGATTTCAACTTATTAATTCAATAAAAACGCTCCGATTCAAGCTTAAATATGAAAAATCTATCAAATATGCAAAAAATCGTCACTTTTCAGATGGTGTTTGTCAAAAATGAAAGTGGCCGCATCCGTGTTCATCCTCAACCTTTATATATAATAATATTATGTATTATCATCAAATACAACTTACATTTCAATATTATGAATGAACATGAATGCGGCCACTTTCATTTAAGACGGAAACCGTCTAAAATTTAACTGAAATACTACAATTGTGAAGATTTCAGTAATTTAGCATGACTTGATAATGCTAGTACCCGATATATGTGCATTGTATTGTCAAAAACAGCCCATATTTACGTAGCAGAAGCATTCTACTTTTCAATGGATATATATATCTAAACGTTTGCATTTTCACAACTTTCTAAAACTGCTATATTTTGGGGCCAAAAAGGGGTCTTACTGAACCTACTCCTTTAGAAAAGAAATCAATTGCAAATTTCAATATGTGGTTTATTATTTTTATCTAAAAAAAATCTAAAGTTGAAATTAACAAGAGAAGCCTATAAGTCTGAATCACAAGAAAAAGATTCAATGTTTATGTGCTAGCCGTGTATTTATTCATGATTGAATAAATGCTGATATGATTTTGTAATTTATATTTTATTTCCTATTTGAATTTACTTTAAATAAAGATGATTTTATTCCTAATTCATATTTGTGTTTTCGTTTTCAAATAGATAAATTACGGATTGTAATTAATTGTGAGTGGTGCTATTCGTATTTTATATTCACGGACTTTGACGATTGACTAGTTTCGCCTTGATTGTTACTCACTTGTACTATTGGTTACAGTCTTGTAATTGACTGTTCCATAGGCTTACATGCAAAACAGCTGATCTTTGAAAATTAATACACAAGTTGGTGTTTTTAGTAAGAATATTGATAACCTGTCACACCTAATCACAAAAATCCTTGTCATGATGGATAGTTTAAGAAAAATTCTACTTTTTAAACAAATTTTTAACCCAAATATCGAATTTTCAACTTACTATGCAGTGCCGCAGACAGGAATAAATTCAAGCAAAGTGAACATTTTGTGAAAATCTTTTCACCAAGAGTTCATTTTATACATATTCTACCTAATTGTCAACAATTGAGCCATAAAAATAATAACCATAAAGAAAAACAAGAATGTGTCCAAAGTACACGGATGCCCCACTCGCACTATCCTTTACCATGTTCCATGGACCGTGAAATTGGGTAATAATCTAATTTGGCATTAAAATTAGAAAGATTATACTATAGGGAACATATGTACTAAGTTTCAAGTTGATTGGGCTTCAATTTTATCAAAAACTACCTTGACCAAAAACATTAACCTGAAACTCCCACTTTCATTTTCTATGTTTAGTGGACCGTCAAATTGGGGTCAAAAGTCTAATTTGGCTTTATAATTAAAAAGATCATATCATAAGCAACAAGTTTACTAAGTTTCAAGTTGATTGGACTTCAGCTTCATCAAAAACTACCTTGACCAAGTCTTTCTATGTTCTTTTAAATTAAAAATAATGTATCTAATACCATCATAATCTCTCTTTGCCTCAAACTGTTGTGCTTTATATCTGTTTATACTTTTGAATGGTGTCTAGTATAAAGAAGCATAATTATTACATAATTTCAGTTTTTTTCAGTGTAACTTGATACCCCATGATTGTTTTCTCTTAAACAGTCCTTAAGGATGTACTTAGGTGAGGTAAGGTAAATATTAAGAAATTAAGAAATTAAAATTGATACTATAAGCTGGTAGAGCATCAATTAAGGATAAAGATAAGCCAAAAATATTGATAGGTCATGGACCTCCTTTTCGAGATGTTTGAGATTTAAAATATGGCGGGAAAAGGCTGACTTGGACTTTTACATTATATTTGCATTGATATTATTTGGGTCTCAAAACAAAACAAAGAAAATCGAGAATCTTCTTAAATTTTGGTAAATGACCTTTCATTGGCTATTAAGTCTTATATGAAAAAATAAATGGGTGTTATGGGACAAAATATTTTACATTGTATTGTATGGAAAAACACCAAGGAGTCTGAACATTTGACACAAATTCCAAAACCTAACCTTAGTACATCCTTAAATCATGATGTTTGGTCATTCTGGGCACATAAAGTACACATGAGCTACTTCCTTGCAGTGAACATATGAAAAAATTACCCCCTATGCAGGTTGCAGTCTTGCAATTGACTGCTCCATAGGTTTACATATATATAGTTTATGAATCTAATAAATGTTTTAAAAACTTTAACTGCAGACTGGATGTTATGTTAACTGGAAGAAAAACTAAGTCCATTTATAAGTAAAATACAGATACACAGGTACAAAATATTAACAATTTTCTTCTAGATACCAGCTTTTGATCATAAACAAGCTTCTGTCTTAGTTTAGTACAAATAAAAAATAGAATAAGAAAGTTATCAATTTTTTTTAAAATTTAACCACAGAGTGAATGTGTTTTTTCCTGGCAGAAAAACAGTCCATTTAAAGTAAAATATGGAAAAAAATGATTTGTCATTTTACAAAATTTACTTCTGGATACTATCTTATGATCATAAACAAGATTCTGTCCAAGTTTGGTACAAACCAAGGATAGTTTAAGAAAGTTATTAAAATTTTAAAAACTACAACCACAGAGTGATGTAATGTTTTCCCGCAGAAAAACTAAGTCCATTTATAAGTAAAATACGGAATAAATGGAATTTTATTTTCACAAAATTTACTTCTGGATACTATCTCATGATCATAAACAAGCTTCTGTCCAAGTTTAGTAGAAATCCAGTATGGTTTAAGAAAGTTATTAAAATTTCAAAAACTTTAACCACAGAGTGAATATTTGTGGACGCCGACGACGACACTGACGACGACGGAATGTAGGATCGCTTAGTCTCGCTTTTTCGACTAAAGTCGAAGGCTCGACAATAATAAAACTATCCAGAACCCTATACAGTCATCTATTTATTCATGCCAAGATAGTGCGACTACATTTATTTTTACAATTATAAGATGATGTGTGGTACAATTGCCAATGATATATATCTCCTTGTGACATCAAATGATTAGAGGATAACGACTATAGGTCAGTGTACTGGCTTCAACAATGAGTAAAACCCAACCTGCATAATCAGCTAAACAATTGTATATTTAATTTACATTTTTTTGCAGGCAGTTTTGTTTGCTAATTAGTGTGCACCTTATTTAGTAGCGTTTTAGTACATTTTGAATTGATGATCATTTTACAATTAACACTTTATACCTAAATAGTATCGAATTCATAACAGTGTGGCTATGGACATTGATTGGCGCACTTTTATATCCCATTGACTGGGACAGATTAGGTGAACGTTCGTCTATAACGCCCATTGCTCACGACGTCCTTAATATAAACATTTAAACCGTGGGGTCACCAAAGGTTCTCAACGCCTATATAAAATAATTCGAAATACTAATCAGGAATTTGTGTTTTGATTTATATTGATTAATTAAACGTCCTTTTAAATACTTGTGTTTTTGTTATGTTTCGACAATCAATTTTCATAATAAGATATCGCAAAGCCATGTTCTATCAGAAAAAAGAATGACTTACTGAATGCATGTATTGATTGATTATCTTTTTCGGATTTAACAATTGCGATTGTCGAGTTATGTAATCTTTTAACTTTTATGTGGTCTAATTTTATTTTAGAACGAATGCATAATCCACTTTCAAAAGTTGTGCAAATATGAAACATAAAGACAAAATATAACTTCTGCCCTGTCTTTTTCGTACTTGAAAGTTATTGGATAGTAAGAAAGCTATTTGGATTAAACCTTGTGAAATTTGCATGCATTTATGTTATTGTATTGGCAAAATGTATCATTTGGTGTATATAGGAAACTTAAACCGTTCTGCTATACTGCTACTATACTTGTGAAAAACACTTGGCAACAGAAACGCATTCATCTTATCTATATAAAAAAATCGACCCAATTTACATAGAAATGGACGTCTTCGTGCATTTGTGATCGCAAATAAAATATGTTCCGGACCTTATGAGTATTTGGACCATATGTGTATGGTTGGACCATATTAGTATACCCTTATGGTCATGATATATGCGTATGGTCCAAATACTCATATGGTCCGGAACACATACATGATATTCTGTGCGTTGTCGGTCGTCTATTAATTTTTTTCTTTTGTTGATGGATTTGATGTCTTTCTGTGAGTGATTATTTGTTCATGACTTAAAACTTACTTGCAAATAATTTAAAAACAAGACTTGATTTATAAAAATGTCCAAACAAACCATGATTTTTTTTTAAACATACATCACATCCATTGCAAAAGGCTAAAATTCGCCAGGTCTTTAATTTCAACTAAGTGAGTTGACTAAATTAATGTTGCGGACCATTTTCCAATTTCCATGCGGTATCCCTATTTTTTTTCTCGCTCATCTTTTATGTTTGTTTTTTTTTCATCCCAAGACCTCTTGGAGCTTTCATTCTATAAAGTGTGTATTTTGCTAATGGTCGAAGGCCATACGGAGACCTATAGCTTGATAACGCCTGTTGGTCCCTGGAAAGAATGTGTCTGATTGTCTATCACACTTCATATTCTTATTTTACCATGCAGTTATATCTATGATAAGAATGAAAATTGAATTGTCATTGAGACAAAAACCCAACCAAAGAGCACAAAAAAAAAGAAGAAAAAAAAGCCCAAGGCAACATGTAGATCTTTCGTATCAAGGGAATAGCTATAAATATATTTATTTCAGGTTAATAGTATTAGGCCATACTCAAGTTATAAAATAGATCTTGTCGTCAACTTTTGCAACCAGCTTCTATGTTTCTATAATGCACTGTTCATCTTTTTTGGGCTTCGACTTTTCCATAGGACAGACAATTTTGTTTTCGACTGTTTTAAAAAGATGCATTTTTTTACAAAATCATACAAGTAAGGAGTCTCTGGCCTTTGGTAGTGTTGTATGTTAATTAATTAATGTTTATTTATTTGTTTAGGAAATAAGTATGACGTACATTTTCACTGAACTAGGACACTTTTTATAATAGTTTTTCGATATCGCTCGGGCAAAAATAATCACGAATATAATGCCTACCCATGCATTGAAAAAAAACCGGGTATAAACTACACAGTGCAGCTTCCAACAAGAATACAAGATTTATTGATTTTCAAAATGCGACCAAAATTAAAAATTTCCTCGCAGCGGAAAAAATTCAACAGTCTGATTTTCATTGAAATAAAATAATTGTTATGATTTACACACCGTTACTTTTTCCAATATAAATATTCGAACTATTTTGTTTGTTGTTTCCTTTATAAATTTACATCATTTTTAAAAAGACCACGCGTCTTCGATATTTAGAAGACTATAAAAGCGATGTTCATTATCTTTCTTTTGCTGTAAGTTTAATTTAGTTATTTTGTTTCATAATTGCCATCTCGTATGTTTTAAATTTGAATAAAGAAGATTCAGGTTGTCTTATACGTCAATGATACACACACAAAAAAACAATAACAAATAAAACAAGAGGCTCTCAAGAGCCTGAATCGCTCACCTTAATTCTTTTGGTTAAATCTCTCATCAATGATTATTTTGGCTTTTCAATTTATTTAAATGTTTTTTGGATCGTCCTATTTTCTTCAAAAGCCAAAAAAAATAATCATTTTCTCCTATGTTCTATTTTAGCCATAGGAGCTATGTTTCTTGACATACAAGGAAATAAAATATAAAATTTATACTAGATACTCTGAAACTCATTTAGCCTAAGTTTGGCTGAAATTGATACAGCAGTTTCAAAGGAGAAGATTTTTTAAAGTAAGTCAACATGATGAACATATTGTGAAAAAAGTCTTTAAAGGGCAATAACTCCTTAAGTGGTCAATTGACAATTTTGGTCAATTTGACTTAATTGAAGATCTTACTTTGCTGAACATTATTGCTGTTTACAGTTTATTTCTATCTATAATTATATTCAAGATAATAAACAAAAACAGCAAAATTTCCTTAAAATTATCAATTCAGGGGCAGCAACCCAACAACAGGTTGTCTGATTCATCTGAAAATTTCAGGGCAGATAGATCTTGACCTGATAAACAATATTACCCCCATGTCAGATTTGCCTTAAATGCTTTGGTTTTTGAGTTATAAGCCAAAAACTGCATTTGACCCCTACGTTCTATTTTTAGCAATGGCGACCATGTTTGTTGATAGATCATAACTTCGGATACAATTTACAAACTAGATACCCTAAGGAATATTCAGTTAAAGTTTGGAAGTATTTGGCCCAGTAGTTTCAGAGGAGAAGATTTTTATAAAAGATTACTAAGATTTACGAAAAATGGTTAAAAATTGATTATAAAGGGCAATAACTCCTAAAGGGGTGAACTGACCATTTCCGTCATGTTGACTTATTTGTAAATCTTACTTTGCTGAACATTATTGCTGTTTACAGTTTATCTCTATCTATAATAATATTCAAGATAATAACCAAAAACAGCAAAATTTCTTTAAAATTACCAATTCAGGGGCAGTAACCCAACAACAGGTTGTCTGATTCATCTGAAAATTTCAGGGCAGATAGATCTTGACCTGATAAACAATATTACCCCATGTCAGATTTTCTCTAAATGCTTTGGTTTTTGAGTGATAAGCCAAAAACTGCATTTGACCCCTATGTTCTATTTTTAGCAATGGCGACCATGTTTGTTGATAGATCACAACTTCGGATACAATTTACAAACTAGATACCCTAAGGAACATTCAGTTAAAGTTTGGAAGTATTTGGCCCAGTAGTTTCAGAGGAGAAGATTTTTGTAAAAGATTAATAAGATTTACGAAAAATGGTTAAAAATTTACTATAAAGGGCAATAACTCCTAAAGGGGTCAACTGACCATTTCCATCATTTTGACTTATTTGTAAATCTTACTTTGCTGAACATTATTCCTGTTTACAGTTTATCTCTATCTATAATAATATTCAAGATTATAACCAAAAACAGCAAAATTTCCTTAAAATTACCAATTCAGGGGCAGCAACCCAACAACAGGTTGTCTGATTCATCTGAAAATTTCAGGGCAGATAGATCTTGACCTGATTAACAATATTACCCCATGTCAGATTTGCTCTATATGCTTTGGTTTTTGAGTTATAAGCCAAAAACTGCATTTGACCCCTATGTTCTATTTTTAGCAATGGCGACCATGTTTGTAGATAGATCATAACTTCGGATACAATTTACAAACTAAATACCCTAAGGAACATTCAATTAAAGTTTGGAAGTATTTGGCCCAGTAGTTTCAGAGGAGAAGATTTTTGTAAAAGATTACTAAGATTTACGAAAAATGGTTAAAAATTGACTATAAAGGGCAATAACTTCTAAAGGGGTCAACTGACCATTTCCGTCATGTTGACTTATTTGTAAATCTTACTTTGCTGAACATTATTCCTGTTTACAGTTTATCTCTATCTATAATAATATTCAAGATAATAACCAAAAACAGCAAAATTTTCTTAAAATTACCAATTCAGGGGCAGCAACCCAACAACGGGTTGTCTGATTCATCTGAAAATTTCAGGGCAGATAGATCTTGACCTGATAAACAATATTACCCCATGTCAGATTTGCTCTAAATGCTTTGGTTTTTGAGTTATAAGCCAAAAACTGCATTTGACCCCTATTTTCTATTTTTAGCAATGGCGACCATGTTTGTTGATAGATCAAAACTTCGGATACAATTTATAAATTAGATACCCTAAGGAACATTCAGTTAAAGTTTGAAAGTATTTGGCCCAGTAGTTTCAGAGGAGAAGATTCTTGAAATAGTTTACGACGACGACAGACGACGGACGACGACGGACGCCAAGTGATGGCATAAGCTCACTTGTCCCTTCGGGACAGGTGAGCTGAAAAAGGTGCAACATTCATTCTCCATGAAAAGAATACATCACATGGATGTAATTTTTGTAAGAAAAATACCAATTTCGTGAGAAGTTGTGTGTTGGACTTGAAGAGCCAAGGCAAACTGACAAATATCTGAAAGAACGAATCGATTTATGGTATGTTAAAAAAAAAACAAAGCCCACATGGTTAGCATTGAATAAATAGAAGGCCACTCTTAAATGATCACAACGTAGAAGTTTTTGTTCTCTTAATCAATAAGATATTTTCTGAAATAACGCGGGTCCCTATTAACTTAAAAGTTTTTTTGTTTTTTTTTACCATGAATAAACTTTTTTTTTTATTATTATTTATTGCATAAGCATAAGCATAAAAGATTTATTTAAAGTCGGTTATACATATAACAATACAACATAAGCTCTGTAGAGCTTTTATCTGACATTGATATCAGCTCTGGACATTAATATTCTTAAAAGTGAAACTGTTGTAAGTGATGGTATAACAATTATTTAAAATAAATTCCTTAAATGATTTGTGAAAAGAAAGTTTCATTTTATGTATCAAAATTTGTAACAAATGATTATTTAAATCCCCACTTGAAGGCCTCCGATAGACTGAGTGAGCATAAAATCATCGCCCACGACAAACAAGTTAAAGGTAAACTTTTCAGTACAATTACTAATAAACGTTTTACTGTCGACCACACTGTTATGAATTTCGTTCTAGTTTCTCCCGCTGCTGTTGGATAGCAATCAGGCGAGACAATAAGATGTGTCATGCCATCTATTTTTAAAATAAATTATCTATTTCGTGTCAATTTTGTTTTTAATTTAGAAATATTGATTTAAACAAGCCATCTTGTTTATAAATTGCTTTAAACAGTACATACTTTTTTATAATATAATCTGCACAGCCTTCTGCTACTACTGCTACAGATAAAAAACATGCTCTCCTGACCAATGGATTTTCACTGGATATCAAAGGTTCAACCAACTGCATCTGAAACATAATGACATTTATTCCCTCTTTTTTTTTAAACAAATACTATGGTTCCATCTCAGTCAGAGAAGTATCACTTTTAATAGCAATTGAAGCTATTTTTAAATCTTTAAATCATAGACTGAGGATATTGTAAAATAGTTTGCTTTTCAATCTTTAACTATGAATATTTATAATGTAGATTAGTGCATAAAAGCACTGACATAGTTAGAAACGACAGCTCAGAAACGAGGCAGTCAAATAAGCTCATCATAGATATGAGGACTAAATTTAGTATATACGCCAGACTAGAGTTTCGTCTACAAAAGACTCATCAGTGATGCTCGAATCCCAAAAAGTTAAAAATGCCAAATAAAGTACGAAGTTGAAGAGCATTTAGGACCAAAATTCCTAAAAGTTTTGTCAAATACAGCTAAGGTAATCTGTGCCTGAGGTAGAAAAGCCTTAGTATTTCAAAAAATTCAAAAATTTGTAAACAGTAAATTTATAAATATAACCATATCAATGATAATTGATGTCAGCACAAAAAGTGCTGACTACTGGGCATGTGATATCCTCGGGGAAATAAATCTCCACCTGTGACAGCTAAACGGAATTTTCTGCAGAGGTCAAAGCCTGAAAAATTGAGCAAGTATGGACATAACATTTAACCTTAAAACAGCTCTGAATTGGGTTTGTGGTTGAATATATGACACAGCATAGGTTTGTTAACCAAAAAGAATGTGGTCAAAGAACTGAAAAATTTGCATTTGGACATTATTTATTTATATGGTACAATATCCAAAATCTAAGTACATTGTTAGAATAAGCATATCAAAGAATCACTCAGGAATTTAATTTTTTATGAAATACTCATTTCTGTTCAAAAGAAAATCAATCAAATTCATATAACTATTAAAGAACCTTAATGAGCACGCTCACATACCCCAAGTCCCCACATTGCATATCTACATATTATGTCCTTATTATCTAAAAAGGTTTTATGAAACTCTGATGTATGGTTTCAGAGAAATTGCGATGACGAACTGTTGCAGTAGTACATTAAAGCAAATAAGTTCAAACGGGCGCAACTCGTGGAAAAAAAAATTGAATTGTAATTTCCTGTTGTTATGATATTGTAATTATTGTATTTATTTATGTTGGCCTAATTTGTGTTGTGTGGCCTGATAGTTGTTTACAGAATAATCTTAGAACTGTGCAGTTTAGAAATCACTGGAACAATTACAGAATGATTGGAACTTTCCAGAATGATCCCTATAAAAGATGCGTAATTTAAACTTCTACTTTATTCCAGAAACTTCCGTTATAGTTTCTAGAACTTTCCATTTATAGAATGTTCTAGAGTTTTCCGTCTCAACTATATATATATACAGACACTAAAGTAAAACACTCACTCTTGGATTTGGACTTAGACATCGATAGACATTAATATTCATAGCCTTTGGATTGACACTTTTATTCTACAAACAACATCATACTGGATTGTGACCGTAATATTCAGATTGGATTCCGAAAGATATCCGGATACAGATAAAGATAAAAGATCAATGGACTCATATTTTGACAGTTAAGTTGATAGTAAAATTTGTGTAATACTTCTTGTAAACTTTTGTATAATAAATATTGTTAAATTTTATTATTGATTTGTGTCTTTTGTTGGCTACAATTAAAAGGCGATTTCTGGCCGTAACACTGTCGATATGCACATCTACGTAGTATGTCCTTATTATCTACAAAGATTCATGAAATTCTGCTGTGTGGTTTCAGAGAAGTTGCGATGACAAACTGTTGCAGTAGTACTTTAAAGCAAATAAGTTCAAAGGGGTGCAACTCATAGAATTAAAATTGAATCATAATTTTCTGTCTACATATTATGTCCTCATTATCTAAAAATTTGTAAGGGTTCCGCGGAACCCAGTGTCTCGCCTACTTTTGCTGTTAATCACAGACTCAACAAAAATGAGGAAAAAAATCAATAAAAATATTCATCTTGATACTAGCTTTTGATTATAAAAAAGCTTCTGTCCAAGTTTGGTACAAATCCAAAATAGTATAAGGAAGTAATTAAAATTTTAAAAACTTTAACCACAATTAAAATGAAAGAGTGAAAGTGTTGTTTCCTGGCTTAAAATCTAAGTCCATTTGAAAGTAAAATACAGAAAAAATAATTTATTTTTTTACTAAGTTTACTTCTGGATACTATCTTATGATCATAAACAAGCTTCTATCCATGTTTGGTATCAACCCAGGATAGTTTAAGAAAGTTATTAAAATTCTAAAAACTTTAACCACAGAGTGAATGTAATGTTTCTCAGTAGAAAAACTAAGTCTATTTATAAGTGAAATATAGAAAAAATTTGTAAGGGTTCTGCGGAACCCAGTGTCTCGCCTACTTTTGCTGTTAATCACACACTCATCAAAAATGATGAAAAAAATCAATAAAATTATTCCTCACGATACTATCTTTTGATTGTCAGAAACTTCTGTCCAAGTTAGGTAAAAATCCAGGCTAGTTTAAGAATCTTAAAAATGTTTTAAATACTTTAACTGCAGACTGTATGTAATGTCAACTGGAAGAAAAACTAAGTTCATTTATAAGTAAAATACGGGAAAAATGGAATTTTATTTTTACAAAATTTACTTCTGGATACTATCTTTTGATCATAAACAAGCTTCTGGCCAAGTTTCTTACAATTCCAGGATAGTTTAAGAAAGTTATTAAAATTTTAAAAACTTTAACCACAGAGTGAATGTAATGTTTCCTGGCAGAAAAAACTAAGTCCATTTATGAGTAAAATACGGAAAAAATGGAATTTTATTTTTACAAAATTCACTTCTGGATACTATCTTATGAACATAAACAAGCTTCTGTCCAAGTTTCGTACAATTCAAGGATAGTTTAAGAAAGTTATTAAAATTTCAAAAACTTTAACCACAGAGTAAATATCTGTGGACGCCGCCGACAATGACGACGCCGACGCCGACGGAATGTCGGATCGCTATGTCTTGCTTTTTCTACTAAAGTCGAAGGCTCGACAAAAATGAAATTTTATTTTTACAAAATTTATTTCTGGATACTATCTTCTGATCATAAAAAAATTTTAACCACAGAATGATGTAATGTTTCCCTGCAGAAAAACTAAGTCCATTTATCAGTAAAATACGGAAAAAATGGAATTTAATTTTTACAAAATTTACTATCTTATGATCATAAACAAGCTTCTGTTCAAGTTTGGTAGAAATCAAGTATAGTTTAAGAAAGTTATTAAAATTTCAAAAACTTTAACCACAGTGAATATTTGTGGAGCCCAGCTGACGCCAACGATGCTGACGCCGACGGAATGTAGGATCGCTTAGTTTCGCTTTTTTGACTAAAGTCGAAGGCTCGACAAAAAGGTTTCGTGAAATTCTGTTTAGTGATTTCAGAGGAGTTGTGATGACAAACTGTTGCAGTAGTACATCAAAGCAAATAAGTTCAAAGGGGCGCAACTCCTAGAAAAAAATTTAAATCATAATTTTCTGTCGATATGTACATCTACATAATATGTTCTTGTTATCTAAAAAGGTTTCGTGAAATTCTTTTGTGTGGTTTCAGAGGAGTTGCGATGACAAACTGTTGCAGTAGTACATTAAAGCAAATAAGTTCAAAGGGGCGTTACTCCTAGAAAGAATATTGAATCATAATTTCCTATGCACATCTACATATTATGTCCTTTTATTATCTAAAAGGTTTTGTGAAATTCTGTTGTGTGGTTTGAGAGGAGTTGCGATGACAAGAAACAGGAATGACGGACTGACGGGTCAAAAACATTATACCCTCGGCAACTTCGTTGTGTAGGGTATGACAACAACCAGTGATGACTATATTCTCTAAAATTAGATACGATTTAACCACTAAAACATTGTTAGAATCAGCATATCAAAGAACCCCAAGAATTTAATTTTTGATGAAATTGATCACAAGTTTAATTTTGGACCCTGATATCAACTGACTTAAAAACTTGGCCCAAAATTAGAAATCTAAATATATAAAATTGAGAATGGACATGGGGGATGTGTCAAAGAGACAACAACCCAACCAAAGATCAGAAAATTTGTGTTTTATATAAATAAACTTATGTTTATAGAATTTATATAATAACTTAATACTTATTTATAAAGTTCATTAATAGACAATAAAAGCTTTGCGTTTAAAAGGAGTTCATTTTATAAAGATACATATATATAAAAAAATTTTTAGTAAAGTAACAAAAAAATGATAAAACACATCAAATGAATGGACAACAACTGTTATATTGCTCACATGGTACAGGCATTTTCAATTGTAGAAAATGGTGGATTGAACCTGGTTTTATACACTAAACCACTCTAACCATATTTAAACATATATTTATAATTTAATTTTGGATGTAACACGTCTTCTGATTGGCTGACGTCGTTTTGATTTATCATATCATAGACACAATTTTGTCATGTAACCATCAATGTTTTTTCATGATTTACGCCGGTTTAAAATGGAATTTAGAATTAAGTTATAAGAAATGACTGTAATATTTTGTCAGTCTATTTGAAATAACATAAAAATTTGGTGCACACTGTTAAATAACCCGCTACACACGTTATTCAGTGTGCACCACATTTTGTATGTTATTTCTTCAAAGCAGAATAAATGTTACAGTCATTCCTTAAACAATATTTATAATATATAAGGAAACAGAAAATTTTCAAATAAATCTGTCACTCTAATTATAACTGTGATGAGAAATTTACAATATGCTCCGTCATAATCTGATAACATGGATAACAGGAGAAACTCATCTAAACACACTTAGTGTAATCAAACTTTATGTATATATAATCAACCATTTCTGTTCAGAGAAATAACTCAATTACATTTCAAATACCACGATTGAATATTAAAAAGTCTGAGAACTTCATAAGGAGTTAGGTTAAAATCATGAAAAATTGAACTTGACCTTAATTTAGTCACAGGAAACAACATAAATAAATATGAACCAGATGCTCTGCAGGGCGCAGCTTTATATGACCGCAGAACTCGAACCCTGAACAGTTGGGGCATTTAATTAGTATGGACACAACATTTAAGCTTGATACAGCTCTGAATTTGGATAGTGATTAAATAGTTGACACAACATAGGTTTCTAACACAGAATGGATGTGGTCTAAGAACTTAAACACAAGAGGTTGTCACAACGACAGCAAACCGGATTTATTTACATTTATTTGTGTCCTGGCAATATCAGATGATATCATTACTGATTAATGGTGAAAGTGAAAATCATCAATATCAAATTTGACGTCTATTTTGTCATCAGTATCAACATTTTGAAATAATAATATTTGAAAAGCTTAGATTGAATGGTTCATGAGTAAATGCAACAACGTGAATGGAAACGCCATTTTACGATCTTTCAAGAACCATAACTCCTGTCAGAACAGTAAAAGTCAAAATCGTCATTATGGAACTTGACCTCTATTTTGTCATCAGTAACAACATATTAAAATTTCAAAAGCTTTGGTTGAATGGTTCATGAGAAAATGCACGGACACGACGGGAAACACCATTTTTCAATCTTTCAAGAACCATAACTCCTAAATGGTAAAAGTCAAAATCGTCATTATTGAACTTGACCTCCATTTTGTCATCAGTAACAGCATATTAAAATTTGGGAAGCTTTGGTAGAACAGTTTATGAGTAAATGCACGGACACGACTGAAAACTCCATTTTTCAATCTTTCAAGAACCAAAACTCCTGAACGAAAAAAGTCAAAATCGCAATTATTGAACTTGACCTCCGTATAGTTGTCAGTAATAACATATTAAAATTTTAAAAGCTTTGGTTGAACGGTTCATGAGTTAATGCACAGACAACATTTTATTGCCGCCTTTCAAGAACCATAACTCCTGAACGGTAAAAGTCAAAATCGCCATTATTGAACTTGACCTCCGTATAGTTATCAGTAATAACATATTAAAATTTTAAAAGCTTTGGTTGAACGGTTCATGAGTTAATGCACGGACAACATTTGATTGCCGCCCGCCCGCCCGACCGCCCGACCGCCCGGCCGCCCGGCCGCCCGCCGTACATCCCAAAATCAATAACCGACATTTTTGTCACAAAAATCCGGTTATTTAAAACTCAAAGATTTTAAATTGGACATTTGCCTATTATGGTCCAATATCCAAAATCTAAATACATGGTTAGATTCAGCATATCAAAGAACCCAAAGAATTCAATTTTTGATGAAATCAAATAAAGTTCAATTTTGGACCCTTTAAACCTCAATGTGGACCAATTTGATAACCGGGCCCAAATATCAAAAATCTAAATACATTGTTAGATTCAGTATATGTCAAAGAACCCCATATATTCAATTTTTGTTGATATCAAACAAAGTTTAATTATGGACCAGGATTTGGACCAACTTGAAAACTGGACCCGTAGGCAAAAATCTTAATACATTTTTAGATTCAGCATATCAAAGAACCCCAAGGATTCATTTTTTAATGAAATCAAACAAAGTTTAATTTAGGACCCTGATTTGGACCAACTTGAAAACTGGACCCATAATCAAAAATCTAAGTACATGTTTAGATTCAGCATATCAAATAACCCCAAGGATTTAATTTTTGTTGATATCAAACAAAGTTTAATTATGGACCCCGATTTGGACCAACTTGAAAACTGGGCCCATAATCAAAAATATATGTACATGTTTAGATTCAGCATATCTAAGAACCCAAAGAATTAAAATTTTGTTAAAATCAAACTTAGTTCAATTTTGGACCCTTTGGACCTTAAAAAGTAAATCACAAACATACTGAACTTAGAGGAAAATCAATTCGGAAAGTCCATAATCACAAGGCAAAATCAAATAACAAAACGTATCAAAAACGAAAGGACCAGAACTGTCATATTCCTGACTTGGTACAGGCATTTTCAAATGTAGAAAATGGTGGATTAAACCTGGTTCTATAGCGCTAACCCTCTAACTTTAATGACAGTCTCATCAAATACCGTTATATTTACATTGATGCGTTAAATAAAGACACAATAAATAAAATAGTCAAAATATGGGTTCATCAGTCATCATCGTATAACAATTTTAAAAGGAACAATTTAACAGAACACAAAAACATCTACTATCTACGAACACATTCATTGATTTGAGTGTCTGACGTCAGAAAATTGTATACGTCACATAAATTTGTCGTTCAATGTGCATACAAACGATTTTAAAATTTTACATAGGCAATGTTAGCATACAGGGTTAAAAATCAAAAGTATGTAAGAATAAATTTCAGAAATAGACCGAGATTTAAACTAGTCCAAAAGTTATATATAGAATTTAAAAGAATTTATCATAATGACATATAATAGAACAATATCATACTGACGGGATCTTTTAAAGTACAGAGTCACGTTATAAGAACAAAAGAAATACAAAAAGTCGCATATACAAAACAAACCACCAAAAAATTAAAGCCAATACAAACACATTGACGAGATGTATAAGTACCGAGCCACGTCAAACGAATATTACATCAAACCATTCAACAGTAAAAGTAATATTAATAATAGAACAAAGACAAATAAAAGAACTATAAAACACGTTGTTAAGATTATAAACAACATCAGTACGCAGAATCTATACATCAAGACCATCGTGTATTTTTTTTTAAACGGGACCAAAAATTAAGAATCTGCATACACAGTTAGATTCGGCATATCAAAGAACCCCAATTATTCAATTTTTGATGAAATCAAACAAAGTTTAGTTTTGGACCCTTTGGGCCCCTAATTCCTAAACTGTTGGAACGAAAACTCCCAAAATCAATCCCAACCTTCCTTTTATGGTCATAAACCTTGTGTTTAAATTTCATAGATTTCTATTTACTAATACTAAAGTAATAGTGCGAAAACCAAGAAAAATGCTGATTTTGGCCCCTTTTTGGCCATTAATTCCTAAACTGTTGGGACTTAAACTCCCAAAATCAATCCCAACCTTCCTTTTGTGTTCATAATAGGTATCAAAGGAACCAGGATTATAATTTAGTACGCCAGACGCGCGTTTCGTCTACATAAGACTCATCAGTGACGCTCATATCAAAAGCCAAACAAGTACAAAGTTGAAGAGCATTGAGGATCCAAAATTCCAAAAAGTTGTGACAAATACGGCTAAGGTAATCTATGCCTGGGATAAGAAAATCCTTAGTTTTTCGGAAAATTCAAACTTTTGAAAACAGGAAATTTATAAAAATGACCACATTATTGATATTCATGTCAACACCGAAGTGTTGACTACTGGGCTGGTGATACCCTCGTGGACAAAACGTCCACCGGGCCTAAAATAAAATTTCCTTTGTTTGGTATTGCCGCCCGACCCACTGAAAAACTTGCCGCCCAAATAATTTTATTTGCGTTTCAGAAATTTATTTTTTTTTATTTAAAGGGAAACTTCGCAAAAAAATCAAAAATTGATATTATGTTCATTCTGTATAAAAATGCTCAAATTCATAGATATTAAAGTTTTATTCCGCTAGATAAACGATCACCATCGATTTTAAATTTAGAGTATCAATTCTCTGCGATCCGCCATTTTGTCTTCTTTCCCGATTAATAAAAACGATATGTCTATAAACCACAAAGAAACAAAACTACAGTAACCGATGTAGTCGTAATTGCGTGTCGATATCTTGTCAATCGTACGGTTGTTTTATCCGACTAACTAACTTGATACGAAAAATATTCTTACTTTTTTTAAATTACCATGGTCTGTTGTTTTTAAACTGTTGATATTGGAATTAGGTGAAAAGTCAAAGTTGAAATCATAAATAAGTGTTCCGTGAAAATTGTTTTCGAAAATTTAATTTGTTCATAATTCTTTAAAGTAATAAACAAATATATTTTGATCTTCCCTCATCTGATCACCAGCATGGCTAAAGGTATTACTTCCAAAGGTATTGTGAGGGGTGTGAGGTGACACGTCCAGGTATTCAAGCGATTTCCTGTCGGGCTTGCAAGTTCATGCATCGTTTCACTTCTGCAGGTATTGATCAGTGTACACGGCTGATAACTTATAACTTATAACTTTCCATTTTGAATTATCAGATGAATAATATACAACTCTGTCTTACTTGTCATTACTAAACTCATACGCTTGTTTATAAATAACATTTCTGGTGTAAAGAATATAATTCATAAACATATAAATAATACCCAAAAAATAAGATTTGATGAAATAAAAATCTATTTAAATATTTTTTCCAAGGGTGAATTTGGGAAAATGTAATATATAGTCATTGTCAATAGTGAAGGACAGATTGGAACAGACCAGAAATATTGATTTAAAAAAATCTACGCACTTGCCGACGATTCGTTTATACGACTGGATAGAAAGTTACGGAACTATAGCGCAATTTAAAATATATACATGTATACATTGAACATATATTTTGAATAAATAGGGGTAAAAGTGTTGTAAATAGACTAGTCCACGTATGCCAACAGTATGTAATCATCGAATGTCGATAGACTATTGTATACCAGAAGAAGAAGAGAACCAATTTGATTTAAATACAGGTCGATGTATAACTTTTGCTTTGGTTCATTGAAGCTGTGGACCTAGTAAAATCACTGATTTATATTTCAATAAGATTGTTCTCGAACAAAGGAAGTAATTCGTCATCACAATTGTTATATATGCCACTGGACGAACACTAATTATCCCCAGGGAATGTGAATATTTTGCTGGGAAACTTTTGAGTATCAAAGTTTCAAATTAATTAATTTTTTTTTCCTTGGTATTCAATAACAGAAAAAAGAATAAATTACTTGTTCGCTAAATAGGGGTATTCTTGTCAGATAAAAGACTTTTAGTTATATTTAAAAAATAGGGAAATATGACATTAAATTGGTTCTGTCTTTTTTTAAACATCGTTAAAAAGATGTGTGTCTAAGGTGAACGCCACAAGAACCCTGTAATACTAGTACGAGAGTATAGCATGTAAACATTCCTTCTCAATAATATGGTTGTATTGGAAATACGCAATGTAATATTTGCCACATGACGCCCATAGTTCTTTCTACCATCATCATCTTATTCTGTGATATTGCTGTAAACATCGATGGTTCACACCCAAACAAAATGGGAGTAATGGACCTTCAGAGCTTCTCCGTGTTATACACTTGTGAAATATATAGACGAAATTTCTGTATTGAAATGAATCTACATCTCACAAACAGGATTTTCAAATAACGATTGTGAGTAATCACCTTACAAACCAATATAAACGTATGGCAAGATATATGTGGCACGCCTGAACCACTTTTAAAGATAATCCTAGAAGATAATCTAAGATTAATTAATAAAAGTTGTTCAGGCGTGCCATAGATATAACCATGAAGGAATTTAGTTTTTGTCAGACGCAAGAACTCATCACTATATATATCTTAAACGTATACGTATATATATGCATACAGTTTCAAATATTAAGAACAAGCGGTCGATGTCGATAGTCTGTTTTCTAACTGTTCAGAGTTAGACATGTCACTTGTTCATTCTTGGAAGCCTTCATATTCCCCGTCTAACGATGGGAACTCTTTCTGATTGTGTTGACTATAAATGCTTGTATGGTAATTCTGTCGTTTATCTGTACAAGCGGTTGCATTTCCTCTCCTTTCCCAACAAACAAACGAACGAAACGCCACTAGTCTGATTTCTCTGGAGCTCATCCTCAATGGCTCTTATACGTCAGGAAACTTACATGTATACTAACAATGATTGTTTCAAGAACAACGATGTATGGACGAACTATTATAAATTCGTCAATATCAGTTATGCATGACTAAAATATAATTTTTATTACAACTACTGTATTACTTATTTGGATTAATGACGGCTATCATGTTCAACATTGCACAAATATTATCATAGAATTTAAAAAAAAATCCTCAAAAATCCTCAAAAGAAATAATGCCTTAGCTTAGATAATTGATATTCTTTTCACAAAAAGTTCGTGTAAATGATTGTCAAATGAATTTAATTATGTAAGAATAAAATGTTAAAAAAGAAACTAAAAGAAATCATGCATGTTGCATGTTGTATTTTTTTGTCAATTAAAAACTTTAAAATTGCAATAGTTTTATTAGCATTTAAACACAGCCAGATTTGAATACAAGTTAAGAAATTCCGGTAAAGTCAATGATATCAAACAGATGTACAATGGTATATCAAATTGGGTAATATTGCATTTAGTTTTTATAAAAGATTAAAACTACTATTTTTTGCTTCATATTTGAATCTTTACGCCAATTGCCGCTAAGAAAGTAATCAAAAATTGTTTCCTTTTATTTTTATACACTTTCGGAATTACGAATCTGAATTTTATTTTCAATTAATTTACACAATTTAATTATTGTATCTTTATTCTCATCGTGTATTAAATCTTAGTGTATTAACATCGTGACAGCATACTCTTTCTAATCCTTTCTGTTTATCCTTTCCAAATAACAACATTTATACCTGTGTACGCTTGAACTCACACCTGCGGCTAAATAGCTACAAGGTAAACGAATTGACCTCAAGCCGAGAAATATACAGTGACCTTTACAAAATAATATACACACTCTGCTCACACATTAGTTGCATTGAAATGATTATCAAAACAATAACGGTAAATAGAACTGAAATATTTTCAGTTCAATATCAGTAAAAATGTTCAATAAATATTTTATGAAAAAAATCTCAACAATAATTAATTAAATTTATTCAAAAACATTTACAAGAGATAATTTTATAGGAGTTTAATTCAATCAATACAAAACGGTATATGCATATTCATTTTCGTTCATTCTTATATTGTGGTAAATAACTTCGACCATTCGTCAGCTGTGCGCTTTTAATTACGTATATTGTCGATAAGCTATAAGAGTTAAATAGATTTTATTTTTTCCCTGAATTCAATAAATCGGGCTAATACGTCACGACCCACTCGAGAATTCAACCAAAAAAGTTACAAATACTTGATTTTCTCCGTTATTAGAAGGAATATAAATTTAAAACTTTGCAAATGTGTTTTTTATGTTAAGATGAACATAATTAGATGATAAGTAAAAAATCGCGGAATTTCCCTTTAAAAAAAAAATCGAAATTGTGCCGGAATTTGATCGTATCCGCCGAGTTTGTTCCTGGCTTTACTTATTTCAAATCACGATCTTAAAAGCGCTTGCCTTACACAGTATTGGGAGCAAACATTTAAATGACATGGAATAGAAAAAGTTTGCCAAAGGTAATGTCAAAGAGGCCGGCAGGGGAAAGCATCAATGCATTGGTTAAGGGAGATGGATTTTATCAAAAATCAAATGTTCAGCTATTCTTTGAAAGAAACGTTCTGAGAGACCTTGTAGAGGACTCAAGTTTTATCTTTTGTAAAGGCTAAAAGCAGAAACAGATGATTTCTGCTCGACTTTGTCGCTTCATGAGATAGAAGTTTTTCGCCGGGACATCACAGAACAAATATGCGTGGCTCTTACATTTGTTGAACTTATTAAATATTTGAAATGTATCATTGACAAATTTTCCCTTGAACCAGAGAACAAAGTATCTACTATAGTCAGAACCACAATGATGCATTCAAGATAATTATGGCTGTAGGCACTAAAGCCCATAGACCAAAACGGTCCCAGATTTACAGGTTTATAGTAGTTTTGTACCAGTAGATGCTAGCCTGGTACAAAACATACATATTTTAAAGACTAGCATCTTGTGTCAATTGAAGTACTTCCCCCTTTTCTTGCCTTTCTTCTAATTAACATGAATAAAATAATTCTTAAAACATAAAAGATACTGACAGAAACATATTTATAAATGTATCTAGTGTACTAGTGATGAATAAAATCCCTTCCTTTTCCACAATTTTAAGGGCTCATTAATTTATCTGTATTCATGTAATGCATGTCCAGATTTCTGTTAATCAAACAAGCATTACAACCCATAATTTATTTATCTGCAAAAATTGTCTGTCCTGCTGCATATTTCCATTTTGAATTTATCATACGTTTTAAACCTATAGCCCTGAAAAACCTTGCACTAATGGATAATATTAGTATAAACACCATGTCTATTTGTGCCAACCTTCCAAATTTTTAATATTTTGCTATCCTTATTTGGTACAGATCCTATATCCTCAAAACTTATCAGGGGCAGTAGGCGTGTTTGTATGGTAGTTCGTCACACCTTTCATGTATGATTACTAGCCTCTAGGTATTGGTTTGAGCCCTAGTTGGGCAGTTGCAAAATTAAGGTTTGATTTTCATGTCATATGTGATAAGGTTAGTCAGTTTCCTCCCGCAGGTTGCCGCCGTTTTCCTTCAAGTACTACGGTTTAATAGTATGCCAACAAAACTGACTGCCATGAAATTACATACGGTGTAGAAAGTGATGTTTATAAAACCAAAGCAAACAATAAAAGTTTTAAATCTTTGTCCATTTGTACAAGGAGCCGTAGTGGTTGAGCCATTTAACTTATGGTAATTTTACCAAACTGTGACCACAAGATGTGACATCAGGCCTCTGTTCAATTGGCAGTCCCACAATAAAAGTTCAATTTTCACGTCATACATTGTACATTTTATATGGTTAATTTGTCAGTTTCCTGCCTCAGTTCTGTGTTTTTTTCTGGGTCCTTTGGTTAACTCTGCCAACAAAACTGACTGTCTTACATGAAATTATCCATATGATGTAGAATGTGACATTGACGGTTGACCCCGTTCAAAGAAACCACCAGCATGTACACACAACAATGCTGCAATGCTTTAGACAACATTGGTCTAGAGACTTCATGATTTACATGTATAAAGCTTTTAAATGTAAAAAAAAAAAAAATCCCTACCTACCTACCCACCTGCTGATAGTGTGGGTCGGCAATGCTAAACAAACATTTTTTTAAGGGTGGCCCCAAGCAGTTGCATCGACCCAGTGGTGTAAATAGTTATCAAAGGTACCAGGATTATAATTTAGTACGCCAGACGAACATTTCGTCTACATAAGACTCATCAGTGACGCTCATATCAAAATATTTATAAAGCCAAACAAGTACAAAGTTGAAGAGCATTGCGGATCCAAAATTCCAAAAAGTTGCGCCAAATACAGCTAAGGTAATCTATGCCTGGGATAAGAAAATTAGAAAACCTTGTGTTTAAATTTCATAGATTTCTATTTACTTATACTAAAGTTGTTGTGCAAAAACCAAGAGAAGTGCTTATTTGGGCCCTTTTTTTGGACCCTAATTCATATACTGTTGGGACCAAAACTCCCAAAATCAATCCCAACCTTCCTTTTGTGGTCATAAACCTTGGGTTTAAATTTCATAGATTTCTATTTACTTAAACTAAAGTTATACTGCGAAAACTAATTTGCCTTCGGACAACGACAACGACAACGCCAACGTCATACCAGTATACTTGTGGTCGTATAAAAATATCATAAAAGCATTTTCATGTTATTGAACAGACACTGTTTAGCAGCTTACACCCTCTCAGGCCATATATCCCAAATCAATTATTGAGTTAAATTTTCCTTTGAAAATCTGATTATAAATACAATTGATATTTTAATTACACCATTACAAACCCAATACATTTTAATATTCTTGTCATGGTTAGAAAATATATAAAATAACACCATTTAAAACTAAAAACGAATTATATTTTCTATTTTAGAAATTTATATGTGTTAGAATAAAACAAAATGTCAAAAAATATGTCACTTTTTGATGGGTTGATACATTTGTGTGACGCACAGTTCTAGTGATGTGTCCTGGTGTACTGTCGTATTAAATTCATGGGAGGTGTCCTTTGTTATTCTGTAGTTTACATGTTCTAATGTACTTTTATAAGGAAATTTAATTTGTTAAATTATAGTTTAAACACAAGGTAATGTATCTTCTATCCAAGTCTGTCAATCTATTTTTAAATTCTATTAATGTTTACACCTAGAGGGGGTATGTGTTTTAATGACCTCATATGTATGGAAACCATAAATTACTTTGAACTATTAATGATTATAAACATGAAAATATTTTAGCATTCTAACAACGAAATTAAAGGTTCCAATTAACATAACATATTTATATTTGAAAAGCTATGGTTAAACAGTTCAAGAGTTGAAGCACGGACATGACTAGAAACACAAATTTTCAATCTTTCAAGAACAATTCCTTAACAGTGAAAGAGAAAATCATCAATATCAAACTTGACCTCCATTATGTCATCAGTAACAACATTAAATATTTAATATACAGCTCCAAAGATTTCCTGAAATTACAAATCCACTAAAACAATAACCTTCAAATCAATCCCGATCCCCTAATTTGGAAAGGAATTTTGTACTATATTTTCCATCTTCGCTAGCCAAGGGTTACGATCCACTCCCGCTCTCTTCACCCTTGGCAGATTGAGATAATATTTCGGAGACACAAGGTAAGGATTTTTATTGGTTGCAGTAGAAACTCGCTGCATCCAATCAAAAAGTGCCTATAACATGATCACGTGTAAATGTAGAAAGTGTTTGTAAACAATTGCCACGTGTTTATTGTGCAACAAGTCTTTACATCACTAAACATACGACTATATTTAGTGACAACTTGAATGTTTTTAATCAACTAATAGAAGTTCCTGTGTATGTTTCATGCACAAATGCATGAATGATGACGTATATTTTCGTTTCCGGCTTTGCCAAGTGGGTAGAATCTAGACTCTACCGTGTTTTTACCTCCAAATTGAAGAGTTCAAGTGCTACCATTGGTCAAGAATAATGTATTCGGAATGAGCGTGACTTTAATCTTCCGATAGATGGCGCAACATTGATATCACAAATGTTGGCTCAATCTGCCAAGGGTGAAGAGAGCGGGAGTGGATTGTAACCCTTGGCTAGCGAAGATGTATATTTTCTAACACATCCAAACACTTACACTAAAGTTCTTGCCTGCAAAACTATTTAGACAAACTGACAAAAGTCCCAAAAACTATCCTAACCATCATTTAGTGATATGGAACCTTGTGCTAAAGTTTTATAGAGAACCATGAACTTGTACTCAAAAAAATTTGTTAGTGGTCATATTTAAATATCAATCAGTACACAATTACTTTTTTCTTTTATTTCCAAATTATTATTAACAAGGCTTATATTAATCAGTAAAAAGCATTCTTTTTTTTGTTCTTTGTTTTCAAGTTCTTAATAAGGCTAAGACTATTTGATGATCAGCTGTTTTAGCACAAAGTATTTTCTACTAAATGCCCATGTTTTACAATTCTTAAGAAATATATCATAATTGACATAGAATTTCTTTGTGTTCCAAAATGATTTCCCTTTGAACTTTTTTTAAGTAACACCCTTCTTTACCTTAAAAAAAAATATAGATAAGAACCAATGTAACTAATGAATCAAAGACAAAATATATGTCTCCAACTTCAACGACGTGAAAAAATAAACTATATAAATATCCGTATGGGAGATGCAATTGGTCTATCAGGAACATTGCACCTTAACTAAATATGTGATATCTTCAAGAGAAATAGTACATGGCAATATCTTTGATGCGACTAAATATTATTGTTAGATATTTACTTACCAGGTTAGGAATAAGTTTTTCTGGTGGTAAATGTAAAGCCATAGTGTCAATTACCTGTAAAATAACTAAATTCATTGATTAATGGCTTGACAATAGACCACTTTCGAGTTCATCCGTCACCGGCAAAAACTCGTCAATTATGCACGCCTTTATGACGTCATTTACCAGATAGAGGGGGTCGCCTGTATCCCTGCACTATTTACGTTCATCAAGCGTCTTAGTGATCGTCTTTGTGCAGGATAAACTAGAAATAATGGTTGCTCTGTAGGTACTTACTAACAATTCCCTAATGACAGCAGTGTTGATTGTCAATTTTGAGAATTCAATTTGCCGAATAATTCGTATAATATAGAATTATAGTTTTCCAACCACTCGCTCAACATTGGAAGGGAAGTGGCGCCCCAAAACGCACAAATGACGGTGATAAAAGCGCGTATAATTGACGAGTTTTTTCCGGTGACGGATGAACTCGAAAGTGGTCTATTGTTGCTTATAGTACTGCAACTGACTTTGAGATATATATACAACTCGTCTAAACATCAACCCAACAATGTTAGATCTGTAAATTTGCTTTCGCAAATTTTTGGTTCTTCCCTCGCCGGGATTAGAACCCATGCTACTGAGATATCGTGACACCAAACTGCCTGCACTGTAGCCGTTCCGCTAGACCACACGACCACCTGGGCTTCATAAATATATATATATAACATTTTCCAAAAGACCAAAAAAGTGAAAAAAGTATTTTTAAACAAAACACATTTGACTAACAGGTCGAACAACTGATGTTCTTTAACCCTGCTGACTGCCATTGGCGATTGCCAAATAAAATTGATCACAAGATGTAACAAAATGGATCTTAATATAACTTTAATACTAAACAGAAAACAATTTAAAACTAGTGGCCAAGATGTTATGTCACAAACATAAGGTGGCAATATTTTTTTTCTTTTTGTGCACCTGAGATCCGGATTTCGACAATAAATGTCAATTAAGAGTCAATAGGATGAACGGATCATATAAACCGGAGGGAAAATATGATACAAGCCCAAACGAAAATATATAAACAAATCTAAACAAATCTAAATTGAAAACTACGTTCAAAACTTCAAACCTATGATTGCGTTGGATAAAAACCGCAATTTTATTTGGCAATCGCCAATGGCAGTCAGCAGGGTTAAAGAACATCAGTTGTTCGACCTGTTAGTCAAATGCATTTAGTTTAAATATACTTTTTCACTTTTTTGCTGTATTTAGACCCTTCTACAACGAAATTTGTTTTACACGCACACATATAAAAATTGTGGTTTTTATCCAATGCAATCATAGGTTTGAAGGTAGTTTTCAATATATATGTAGGACTCTGAACCACGATGGTCGCACTGAAGTGCGATGGTCCAAGGTGAAGTGCTGTGAAAACATTGTGACATTAACATGTTGATAACTACGCTGAACTGAATTGGTGGGTACGCTGAAGTGCGCTAGTCTTTTGACGTTGTGTATACTAGCTAAATGTGATGTCTGAAGTTAAAACCCCATTTCATGTAGTTGTGTAGTGGTTATCCTGCTAGCCTCACATTTGGAGGATCAGGTTTGATTTCTGGTCAGGTCAAAACAAAGACTTTAGATTTTAATTTGATGAGTATCCGCTAGGCACACAGCTGTATTCAGACAATATACTAGATGGTTCAGATATAGTACAATGAATTCGAGTGGGACGACATGTCTTTATATTGAGTGTGCATGTGCCATAAAAATAATGGGTTCAGCGTGTCTGTCTATAGTCTAATAATGGTCCAAATCATTTTATCAACTTTTTTTTTGTCATTTCATAGCTATATGAAATTGCTCACATTACTCATTCATTCATTTATCTGGTATCACAACAGTTTTTCCTTTATATATGCGTTATCATCAAATACAACTTACATTTAAATATTAAGAATGAACACAAATGCTGCCACTGTCATTTCAGAAAAAAAACGTTTAAAAATTGTGAAGATTTCAGTTGTTTATTTAGCATGACTCAATGATGCTAGTACCCAATACATGTGCAGTGTATGGTCAAAAACAGCCCATATTCATGTAATAGAAGTATTCTACTTTCCAATTAATAGTTAAAAGTTTACATTTGAACTATTTTGTAAAACAGCTATATTTTAGGGCCAAAATGGAATCTTACTGAACCTACTCTTTAATGAAACATTTAATATAAAGGGCAATAACTCCTTAATAGGTCAATCGACAATTTTGGTCATATTGACTTATTTGTAGATCTGTGTTTGTTGATCATTATTGCTGTTTACAGTTTATTTCTATCTATAATAATATTCAAGATATAACAAAAAACTGCAAAATTTCATCAAAATCATATATATTCAGGGGCAGCAACCCAACAACAAGTTATCTGATTCGTCAGAAAATTTCAGGGCATATCTATCTTAACCTGAAAATCATTTTTACCCACATCAGATTTGCTCCAAATGCTTTTAGTTTGAGATATATAAGCAAACAAGAATGCACCCATAGTATACAGATGCCCCACTCGCATTATCATTTTCTATGTTTAGTGGACCGTAAAATTGGGGTAAAAACTCTAATTTGGCATTAAAATTAGAAAGATCATATCATAGGGAACATGTGAACTAAGTTTCAAATTGATTGGACTTCAACTTCATCAAAAACTACCTTGACCAGAAACTTTAACCTGAAGCGGTACAGACGGAAGAACAAAGGAAGGACGCACAGACCAGAAAATATAATGCCCCTCTACTATCGTAGGTGGGGCATAAAAACTGCATTTTACCCCTATGTTCTATTTTAAGTTATGTCCGCCATCTTGGTTGGCGGTCAAGTTCATAGGACCCATTTTGTTTTAATTAGACACCATAAGGATGATTGTGGCCAATTTTGGTTAAATTTCGCCTAGTTGTTTCAGAGGAGAATATTTTTGTAACGTCGACGACGACGAATGACGAATGTGGATTGCAAAGCAATGACAACTAGCTAAGTTGCAATAACTATCAGTGTACATTTTCTTCCTTGAATGCCAAATGGTCACAGTTGTCTTGTGTTTGCCTGGAATGCCGAAGGTTGTTGGTTAGTTCCATAGAAGTAGATAATTATCATGTCAAGTTCATAACCTGATAAGAAATTTTAAGTTGTGATCAGGAATATAATCAAAATACTGAAGTACTGAACATCTGATGACCGCAAGTTCTTGTGGATGGTCAAAAGAACTTGTCACAGAATTAATCACATCTCTAAACCTGAACATGATGAAGCTGAGGTTAATGTACAGAGATAAAAAAAAATTCTGAGACAAATTTGTGCGTGGATGATGAATAAATGACAGGAAATACAACTCACCGTGATAACTATTATATTGCAGTGATACAAATCAGTATACACTACACTGGTTTGTTGCAATATATTATATTGATATAACAATTACATGCATATATAATTTTCATCCATTTGTATATAATTCCTTTCTACTAATCTAAAAATAGTGCAGTGCAAGTGTATGGTGGATACTCTTCTGTAAAAATTTGATTTTTCTAAAAGATTGGATATCAGTAGGCATTCATATTTACATCCAAAAACAATTTTCCATGCAGAATTACCAGTCCTTGCCAGAATTGTCGCAAAACGTTCTTATGGTATAAGCTTTAACACAATTTTTTGGTACGTGTGCATAGATATTATCAATGATTTTTTTAATTTATACATGTATATATGGACTCGAAACTGTGATGGTACTCCTAACCGCAATGGTCACGGTGAAGTATGATGGTCCACACTGAAGTGCATTGTGTAACACATTGAAGTGGGATGGTGACATTGTACGTTAACTTGTTGATAGATATGCTGAAGTGTGATGGAGGTTACGCTAAAGTGTGATGTTCTGCAAGAGACATTGAATAAAAACAAAATGTACATGAGATGTTAAAATAAAACTAGAGGCTCTAAAGAGCCTGTGTCGCTCACCTTGGTATATATGAATATCAAACAAAAGAAGCATATAGATTCATGAAAAAATTGTGTTTTGGTGATGGTGATGTGTTTGTACATCTTACTTTACTGAACATTCTTGCTGCTTACAATTATCTCAATCTATAATGAACTTGGCCCAGTAGTTTCAGTGGAAAATGTTAGTAAAAATTTACAAATTTTATGAAAATTGTTAAAAATTGACTATAAAGGACAATAACTCCTTAGGGGGTTAATAGACCATTTCAGTCATGTTAACTTATTTGTAAATCTTACTTTTCTGAACATTATTGCTGTTTACAGGTTATCTCTATCTATAATAGTATTCAAGATAATAACCAAAAACAGCAAAATTTCTTTAAACTTACCAATTTAGGGGTAGTAACTGAACAACGGGTTGTCCAATTCATCTGAAATTTTAAGGGCAGATTGATCTTGACCTGATAAACAATTTTACCCTCAGTCAGATTTGCTCTAAATGCTTTGGTTTTTGAGTTATAAGCCAAAAACTGCATTTTACCCCATTGTTCTATTTTTAGCCGTGGCGGCCATCTTGGTTGGATGGCCGGGTCACCGTACACATTTTTTTTAACTAAATACCCCAAAAATGATTGTGGCCAAGTTTGGATTATTTAACCCAGTAGTTTCAGAGGAGAAGATTTTTTGTAAAAGATTACTAAGATTTACGAAAAATGGTTAAAAATTGACTATAAAGGGCAATAACTCCTAAAGGGGTCAACTGACCATTTCAGTGATGTTGACTTATTTGTAAATCTTACTTTGCTGAACATTATTGCTGTTTACAGTTTATTTCTATCTATAATAATATTCAAGATAATAACCCAAAACAGTAAAATTTCCATAAAATTACCAATTCAGGGGCAGCAACCCAACAACGGGTTGTCCGATGAAAATTTCAGAGCAAATAGATCTTGACCTGATGAACAATTTTATCCCTATGTTCTATTTTTAGCCATGGCGGTCATCTTGGTAGGTTGGACGGGTCAGACCGGACACATTTTTTAAAATAGATACCCCAATGATGATTGTGGCCAAGTTTGGTAAAATTTGGCCTGGTAGTTTCAGAGGAGAAGATTTTTGTAAAAGTTAACGACGACAGACTACGACGGACGCCGCAAACCAAGTTAATCATTCATTTGCTATATTCCCAATTACTTGCCACCTGATATAGTTTAGCATAAAACCTTCATCTACAAAACACATCCTCCTGCCTGCGAATTGATTTGTTTTTTGTTGACGCTATTTTTAAAAATATCAAAATATTCAAACCTCTTGCTAAACCATCGCACTTCAGAGAAAGAACCATCACACTTTAGCCTCCCCATCCAACCTCCAAGTCCTACATATATATATCTAACGACAAAACATTTTCATATTATTAATTAATGTTCTTAACAAAAATATTTTAATCAGAACTCAATGAAAAGATGTATCTATAACAAGCGATAAGGAATGTTATTTTGTACTCGTTAATATCCGTGTATTTATCATGTTTATAGATTGGTTACAAACCCAAAACGAAAGTTACGTAATGGAAATCTCGGCGATAGCAATACATTTCAATGCCCTCGCAGTCATTGCGATGTAAAAATGCATTAGGCAAACATGTTTTTGTCTAAATGGAAAGAATTGAAGAGGAGTTGTATTCATTTTACTTGCCAAATTAATTCAATTAAGCCCAAAATTATTACAAATGGTCAGGAAAAATGCCCAAAAAAAATAACAGATGAAGGCACAAGTACTGCAAATAGCTCATACTAACTTTTGAACTGCAGGGTGAGCAATTAAGAAATAGTTAATACCAGATTTTATTACCTGAGGAGCATACTGTGCTGGTTTATAAGAATCCAAGTCTTCTTCCTCTTCTTCTGAATTATCTTCTTCACCACTTCCACACATCAAAGCGAATAAAACATTTAATACAGGATCAACTAGCTTCATTTTCAAAAAGGTCTGAAACAGAACAATAACTTAGATGCTGAGTATGCACCAACACTTTATTAGGCATCAAACAAAAATCCATGCTAAGTAATAACAAAAAAAAACAGTAATTGACTGCTCAGTATATCTTTTACAAGAGGCAATCAGTGTGACAGCAAACTGGATTTTCCTGAAGATATCAATCATGAACAGTTGAGCAAGTATGGACACTACATTTAAGCTTAAAACAGCTCTGAATTTGGATTGTGATTGAATATTTGATACAGTATAGGTTTGTGATATAAAATGAATGTGGTCAAAGAACTGAAAATTTGAAATCAGACATATATTATATCCAAAATCTAATAACATTATTGTCATAATTATATCAAAGAACCAAAGAATTCAATTTATGCATTGTTGATGAAATAAAACAAAAGTTAAATTTAGGACATTTTGGACCTCAATGGGCTATCATTAATTAATAATGAAAACAAATACTGGTTTAGATTCAGCATTCCAAAGAACCTTATAGCTATATACATTAAAATTATGTTGAAATCAAACAAAGCTTCTCTTAGTTTTAAAAGCAGTTACAGTTTGCTTTAGAACATCTAGTTAACAAGAATTGGGTACGGATGATTCCTACAACAAAAATGCGAGTTAAGTACCTTGTGCTATAATAAGGTATATAGGATTTTTTTCTGAGACAAGTGCCTCTTGCAATCACCGTCAATCTCAATCCAAGTCTTCTATTTGTGAAATGGAACTTTGTGTTACAACTTCATAGAAATCCATACACTTACACACAAGTTATTGTCCGGAAACTACAAAAATGCTTGTTTTTGGTCCCTTTTTCATAAACATAACATAATACGATTGCAAATTGGTTAGAAAATTTATTGCAGTCTAATAAAAGCTATCACAATAATTTCAAACATCAATCCCATCCTTCCTTTTGTTGTTATGAACATTGTGCTAAAATTATACAGAAATTAATCTATAGACTTATATAGTTATTGTCTGTGATCAAATTCATCATTTTCATTTACAATTGATGCATGAAATAATGCAACTGTTATACTTTTGCTTTAGTTTCAGTATATAAGTCAATAAATTGCTTCACTGTGCGCAGCTGGAACGACCTCAGATGTCCAATCCTGAAAAGTTGGGGCCAAAATGGACACTATATTCATGCTTGATACAGGTCTAAATTTGGATTGTAATTAAATTTTTGACACATAATAGGTTTCTGACACAGAATATCTGTAGTCAAAGAACTTCAAATTGGTTACATGATTTGAATATATATTCAATTTTTTGCATGTGTGCAATACAATATGCGGTTGTAAATTGCCCCCTACCAACAATTAAAAAAAATACCTCCCCTTTTTTTTATTTTGTGCAATACACTATACTTTTGCATATTGATCCCAACATGGGGAAAAAATTGTTAAACCCACCCCCCTTTTTTGGGGGGCAAAAAAAAAATAATATATATATGAAGAAATTTTTACTTTAATTTCTGATATCTAAAATGAGAAAAAAATTGCCCCACCCTCTATTTATTTTTTACCTCCCCCACTGATTTCCAAAAAATTCCTTCCCTCAGAATATGGTCATAATCTCAATTCAAATTTCCATTAAAGATGCAACCATAATTACCCATTTAAATACATCATGAAAATCTTATAAAAAAAGAAAATTAATATTCCTTAATCAGCATAAATTTAATAGTAACTTCTTAAAGTAAAGTGACAGCTAATCACCTCAAGACAATATAAAAATTCTTTATACATACTTTTAAAGCAGTGTAAGGGAGGTAATATGTTTGGGTTACCTCAATATATTTGGATTACCTACTTTACACTGCTTTAAAATTGTCTTAATTGTCTATTAACCAACAAACCCTTGTTTTTCCCCTTTTTTGCCCCCGATTCCTAAACGGTTTGAGCCATAACCTGTCAAAGCCAACCATTTGTGGTATGGAAACTTGTGGTATAATTTCAGAGAGATCCATACACTTAAACAAAAGCTATTATTCCTTTTTTGGCCCCTTATTCCTTACTTGTTAGGACCATAACCCCAAAAATCAATCCCAACCTTCCTCTTGTGGTTATAAACCTTGTGTTTAAATTTCATAGATTTCTATTTACTTTGCTTAAGTTTTTGTCCCGAAACCTACCGTCTTCGGACGATGTGGACGACGACAACAACGATGACAACAACGGGATACCAATATACGACCACAATTTTTTTTGGCGGTCATATAACAAACAAGAGGCTCTCAAGAGCCTGAATCGCTCACCTGGTAAACAAGGCCTTCGACCACGAAATAGAAAATAAAACACAAACTTTATTTTATACACCCTACTGATCATTCAAATGAAGTTTGGTTGAATTTGGTTGAGTAGTTTTAGAGGAGAAGATTTTTTAAAGTTAGCAAATATGATGAACAAATTGTGAAAAATTGTCATTAAAGGACAATAACCCCTTAAGGGGTCAATTGACAATTTTTGTCATATTAACTTAATTGTAGATCTTACTTTGCTGATCATTTTTGCTGTTACAGTTTATCTTTTATCTATAATAATATTCAAGATAATGACCAAAAACTGCAAAATTTCCTTAAAATTACCAATTAAGTGGCAGCAACCCAACAATGGGTTGTTCGATTCATCTGAAAATTTCAGGGCTGATAGATCTTGACCTATTGAACATTTTTACCCCGTGTCAGATTTGCTTTAAATGCTTTAGTTTTTGACATATAAGCAAAAAACTGCATTTGACCCCTATGTTCTATTTTAAGTAACGGCTTTTGGGCGGATCAAAAATCGAAGCACAAACTTTGTGAAGGATAATCTAAGGAACAATCATGCTAAGTTTCATCCAAATCAATTCAGTAGTTTCAGAGGAGAAGATGTTTGAAAAATTGTTAACGACGACAGACGACGACGACGACGACGGACGCCAAGTGATGAGAAAAGCTCACATTTCCTTTTAGGAAAGGTGAGCTAAAAACTGCAAAATTTCCTTAAAATTACCAATTCAGGGGCAGCAATCCTAGCAACGTGTTGTCCGATCCATCTGAATATTTCAGGGCAGGTAGATTTTGACCTGATAAACAATTCAACCACAGTCAGATTTTATCTTAATGCTTTGGTTTTTGACATTTTACCCCTATGTTCTACTTTTAGCCGTGGCAGCCATCTTGTTTGGATGGCTGGGTCACCGGACACATTTTTAAACTAGATACCCAAAAGATGATTGTGGCCAAGTTTGGATTAATTTGGCCAAGTAGTTTCAGAGAAGATTTTTGTAAAAGATTAGGCCAACTAAAATCAATTAGTAGATTTTCATCCAAAATTTTTTAAAAAATGGGGTGGGTGGGAGGATTTTATTTTTTAAATTTTATTTCATATGAAACCCTCTTGTCACGAGTTCTTCGTACCGCGAGGTATAAACAAGTGTAAAATATATATTATAATATATTATGATAATAAGCTTACGTCATGTATATACATGCCGTATAAGGGACTATAAGGAATCATAATATTTAATTTTTCAAACTCTTAAATAAATATCTAATTTGCAACCACTGTTATACATGTACATGTAAATTTGCCCCTTTAGAAACCTATTTATAGGAAACATCAAAAACGAAGAGAAATACTCTCTTCACTATACCTACACCAAATTTATTTTGCTTTCTAAGCAATTATTTGTAGTCCCCATAAATTAAGAAAATGTACATGTATTGGTACAATTGTATGCCACACAAGTATTATGAGTACAGAATAAAATGAAAACTCAGTGTTGAAAGTCATTATGATGTAAAACATCACCAAAAACAAAGTTGTTGTTTAATGACTACATTGAGGATATTGTCCCTGTTTGGATAGAGAGTGCTTGCTGTTTGTCAAAAAAAAAAAACGACAGCCATGGGTAAATCTAACGGCTTGCTATACGTGCTATAATAAAATGCGTTTGTTTGTCGACTTTTTTTGTTCATTATACGGCCATAAATCTAACTAGTTCGTGCTTGTGTCAATTTCTTTAATCCAGTCATGTTTTTTTGTACCAATTTGTTCCACGATTCTTGCGTTTTGGATATCATTCACAGTCGAAGTTTCCTGACACAGTCATCAATTAAAAAAAATACGTATAATCTACTGAATCACATTTGTAACATACCGCAATTTGCGTTTTTGGACACAGCGTTTTACTCGTAACTCGAATATTTCATACATGCTCTTCTCGTAATCTATCTTAATTCTCGGTAGATGATGTTGTCATCAGAGACCAGCACAATATGTCAACTTGATCATTTTCGTTAGATTACTCGAAGAAATACAAAACCGAAATTTAAAAGAGGAAGTTTTGAATGAAACGAAATAATCGAATGTTCCCGGTAACTGACATGAACAAAATCCAGAAATCATATTTTTTTATTAAATGAAAAAAATCGGGGCGGGCGGGGATGAAAATCTATCAATTAATCTTAATTGGCCTTACTAAGATTTATGAAAAATGGTTAAAAATTGACTGAGTCTGTTGCAAAACTTTTATTTCGTGTACTAAATCGAGTTGACTTAACCACGTGCGGCCTTTAAAAATAAAGAGGCTGGTCACTACTCTGCAGGTGCGTATATAGCAGTGATCAGACAAAAAATCACTCAGCTGTGAAAAAAGGCGTGCGGCCTTGACATAAAGTAAAGGTTCACTTATAACCTGAGCAAGCCCAGGATTATGATATCAAATATTCAAGATAATAACTAATAAAGGGCTGCTCTTTAGCGCATGATACGCCTGTTTTAACTTGTCTTTTATGCTTTAAATGAATGTATATGATCAACTAGAAATATATATACAAATCAAAAGGGATGTTACATTAATATATTCACCAAAGTTTCATAAAATCCCCCTTTTTTAAGTATAAAAATTCATTACTCCAGAAAACGTAAAATCTAAAATTTATAAAAATGGAAAGGGAGATTATGTCAATAGATATTAACAGTTTATCAAAGTTGCATAAAATTTTGTAAAAGTGTTAGTTATTGTCCCAAAATTGGAAAATCCCCCCTTTTTTAAGCATAAAAATTCATAACACGGAAATTTTTTATGTAAAATCTGAAATTTATAAAAATTGAAAGGGAGCTTACATCAATAGATATAAACAATTCACCAAAGTTTCATGGACATTGGTGAAAGCCTTTTTAAGTTATTGTCAGAAGTGTTGAAAATCCCCCATTTTTTTATGAAAAAAGCCCCATAAATCCAAAACTTAAAATCTGAAATTTATAAAAATTGAAAGGGAGCTTACATCAATATATATAAACAATTCACCAAAGTTTCATGGACATTGGTGAAAGCCTTTTTGAGTTATTGTCTGAAGTGTTGAAAATCCCCCTTTTTTTATGAATAAAGCCCCATAAATCTAAAACTTAAAATCTGAAATTTATAAAAATTGAAAGGGAGCTTACATTAATAGATATAAACGATACACTAAAGTTTCATGGACATTGGTGAAAGCCTTTTTGAGTTATTGTCTGAAGTGTTGAAAATCCCCCCTTTTTTATGAATAAAGCACCATAAATCCAAAATTTAAAATCTGAAATTTAAAAAAAAAACGAAAGGGAGCTTACGTCAATAGATATAAACAATTCACTTAAGTTTCATGGAAATTGGTGAAAGTGTTTTTGAGTTATTGTGCTCTAAATGCTTTAGTTTTTGAGATAAAAGCATAAAAAATGTTTACTTTTCTACATTGGCTAAAGGTATAGGGGGTGGGTTGAGATATCATTTTTTTGTCTGTCCCAAGTCAGGAGCCTCTGGCCTTCTTGTATTTTTTATAATTTTAGTTTCTTGTGTACAATTTGAGGTTTAGTATGGCTTTCATTATCACCGAACTAGTATACTGTGAAAGTACTTTAATTTGTGGGTATCAATTTTCGTGGTTTGAGCAATATTTACATGTTCGTGGGTTTTTTAATTCGTGGATTTTAGTTTTCTAAAAAAAAAATTGAAAAATTAAAGCCTTTAAAAATGAAGGTTACAAATAGTCTGGATTGAAGGAAATTGCAAAGTAAACATTGACCAGTGTAAATCATAGTGATAACACTAATTAACCCATGATAAAGGGGCCGTGATAAAGTGATCAACAGATTAAAGACCATCAAAGGTGTTAATTAGGCCATAAACATGTCACCTAAAGAAAACAGTAACATAAACAAATGCTATAAACATATCTTGAATTGTCAAATAATTCTTATCAAAATCAAGCCCACCATGAAATTATTAATTCCCATATGTACAAGAACTATGAGGATATCAAATGAACACTTTATTCAACTAGCATATCAATACCGGAAATCTGACTTACATCGATCAACCAGATACTCCACATGGCACAGCTTTATACGACCGCAGAGTTCGAACCCTGAACATTGGGGCAAGTATGGACACAACATTCAAGCTTGATACAGCTCTGAATTTGGATTGTGATTAAATATTTGACACAACACAGGTTTCTGACACATAATGAATGTGGTCTAAGAACTTGAACTTAAAAACTTTCAATTTTAAATTGGACATTACCTATTATGGTCCAATATCCAAAATCTAAATACATGGTTAGATTTAGCATATCAAACAACCCCAAGAATTCAATTTTTGATGAAATCAAACTTAGTTTAATTTTGGACCCTTTGGACTTTAATGTAGACCAATTTGAAAAGGGGACCAAAAATGAAGAATCTACATACACAGTTAGATTAGGCATATCAAAGAACCCTTATTATTCACTTTTTGATGAAATCTAACAAAGTTCAATTTTGGACCCTTTGGGCACCTTATTCCTAAACTGTTGGGACCAAAACTCCCAAAATCAATCCCAACCTTCCTTTTACGGTCATAAACCTTGTGTTTAAACTTCATAGATTTCTATTGACTTTAACTAAAGTTAGAGTGCGAAAACTACAAGTCTTCAGAGGACGACGATGAGGACGACTACGCAGACAACGATGCCAACGTGATACCAATATACGACCAAAAAATTTTCAATTTTTGCGGTTGTATAAAAATATTTTTATGAGAATAAAAAGATCAAAAGTTGTACAGTTTCAGTTATTAAAGACCAAATGGGTATAATCCTGCATGCAGTTGCAGTTCTGTGACTGCTATTAAATTATTCTCAGATTTGGCGTTGTTCAATATATTCTCTAGATCATATCAGTAGTCAAACCTACCGATGGGGATCTTTCCATGTCTTGATTTCTTTTATTTCGTTGGACACTTAAATTCGTGGATAAAGTCATCCACGAAAACCACGAAAATTGTTACCCAATGAATAAAAGCACTTTCACAGTATATATTTGCTTATGGGCCAGCTGAAGGACGCCTCCAGGTGCGGAAATTTCTCGCTGCATTGAAGACCTGTTGGTGACCTTCTGTTGTTGTCTGTTCTATGGTCGGGTTGTTGTCTCTTTGACACATTCCCCATTTCCATTTTCGATTTTATTTAACCCCTATGTTCTATTTTTAGCCATGGAGGCATCTTTGTTGATGGATCAAAACCTTTCAGAGGTAATTTTTTTGAAAGAGTTTACAAAGACAAACGACGATGACGACGATGACGGACACCAAGTGATGGCATAAGCTCTCATGGGGCTCTTTGTCCCAGGTGATCTAAAAAAAAGTCTGGAAAACTGATTTGCCACACTGACAGAGGAACAGTCAGACAGACAGGAATGCAAACCTAGAGTCCCCTTCAACTTTGTTGATAGGGGTACTAAATAAACATAGGCTGGAGCAGATTGTATAACATTTTTTGTTATCCATGGTCTTTTTAGCCCCTTTCATAGAAAAATTCAGGGGAAGTATCTAGAATAAATCAACCTGAATATTCAATTGTCAACTTGGAGAAATCGACACAGGAATACTATAAGATACCATACCTCCTTATATTTGTTATTTTGCTTAACAACTTGCTAAATTTATCAACCTTACCTTCTTCTTCAGTTTAATTAATGTGGCCATAAATGACATTCCCTTAACTCTCACTTTGTCTTCCAAGATATCATTAGCTGCAGTCTGAAAGTAAGTATGTTCATATCTATAAGTTTACATCAGATTGCATTTGGAAAGTAGGCAATACAAAGGGTTTATTGGTCAAAATTCTGAAAATTCATTAAAACATAATAACAAACAAACCTACCACAAGTTCTTCAAAATATTTAAAAAAAAAAATGAAAAAAAACTATATTCATACAATATTTCCCAAATAAGAATATGATGCACTATCTCTTTTTAACAATGAAAACCAGATGCTCCGCAGGGTGCAGCTTTATACGACTGTAGAGGTCAAACCCTGAAAAGTATGGACACAACATTCAAGCTTGATACAGCTTGATACAGCTCTAAATTTGGGTTGCGATTAAAAAATTGACACAGCAAAGGTTTCTGACACAGAATTGATGTGGTTTAATGAACTTAAGTATTTTTTTTGCTTTTGAGCAATACACTATGCTGTTGAATATTAATCCCTTCAAAAAAAAATATTTCCCCCCTCACCCTTTCCCTTATTCCAATAATAATCTCAATTCAAATTTCTAATGGAGTTGGCGACATACAGTCATGGTTAAAATAATATTATTCAACAGTAACTTCTAAAAAAATTTACAGCTACACATCTCAAGACAATCATCATTTCTTAATACATAATTTTCAAGCAGTGTAAGGGAGGTAATCAAGTATTAAAGGGAAATTCCGCTATTTTTTACTTATCATCTAATTATGTTCATCTTAACATAAAAAACACATTTGCAAAGTTTTAAATTTATATTCCTTCTAATAACGGAGAAAATCAAGTATTTGTAACTTTTTTGGTTGAATTCTCGAGTGGGTCGTGACGTATTAGCCCGATTTATTGAATTCTGGGAAAAAATAAAATCTGTTTAACTCTTATAGCTTATCGACAATATACGTAATTAAAAGCGCACAGCTGACAAATGGTCGAAGTTATGAACCACAATATAAGAATGAACGAAAATGAATATGCATATACCGTTTTGTATTGATTGAATTAAACTCCTATAAAATTATCTCTAGTAAATGTTTTTGAATAAATTTAATTAATTATTGTTGAGATTTTTTTCATAAAATATTTATTGAACATTTTTACTGATATTGAACTGAAAATATTTCAGTTCTATTTACCGTTATTGTTTTGATAATCATTTCAATGCAACTAATGTGTGAGCAGAGTGTGTATATTATTTTGTAAAGGTCACTGTATATTTCTCGGCTTGAGGTCAATTCGTTTACCTTGTAGCTATTTAGCCGCAGGTGTGAGTTCAAGCGTACACAGGTATAAATGTTGTTATTTGGAAAGGATAAACAGAAAGGATTAGAAAAAGTATGCTGTCACGATGTTAATACACTAAGATTTAATACACGATGAGAATAAAGATACAATAATTAAATTGTGTAAATTAATTGAAAATAAAATTCAGATTCGTAATTCGGAAAGTGTATAAAAATAAAAGGAAACAATTTTTGATTACTTTCTTAGCGGCAATTGGCGTAAAGATTCAAATATGAAGCAAAAAATAGTAGTTTTAATCTTCTATAAAAACTAAATGCAATATTACCCAATTTGATATACCATTGTACATCTGTTTGATATCATTGACTTTACCGGAATTTCTATACTTGTATTCAAATCTGGCTGTGTTTAAATGCTAATAAAACTATTGCAATTTTAAAGTTTTTAATTGACAAAAAAATACAACATACAACATGCATGATTTTTTCGGTACGTCTAAACACTGCTAAGGACTCCTTAGTGCACTAAGGACTAGAAGGAGTGCTGTTGTGTGTATTATTTTTACATATTATGTTAGAGATTGATATTTCATGCATAAATTTCAAATTTTATAGAAAAATAATCATAAATAAACAAGATATTCAACATTATTTAGGCACGTGCCCGTTTTGCTTTGATATGCCGAAAATCAATGAACCGTTTGACACGTGCCAAATGACAAAACAATTCATTAAACAATCATAATCTTTTTATTTTAGGTAATAAACAATTGTATCTAAAAAATGTATGCTTAATATTTATAATTAAATGTGTTGTTCTTATGAAAAATGATTACAGAACAAATAATTTTGTTTTTGTTTTACTTCTTTCCCGACAAAGTTATTTGCCACAGGTACACGACTTTGATGTGCGCCTACTAAATGACTAATAAGTTAGAGTGTGGTCAGCTTGTTATGTAAGAGATATGAAGACAAAATAAATATATATATTGATAAGTGTTTTGTTTTTATTTTAATTTCGACAAAGATGCGTGTATATATACAAATGGTTTCACTAAAACAATACGATGGAATTGAGAAAGAGAAAATTATGTGTCGTTCTTGGGGTTTATCCAAACCACTAGTTTTCAACCAGCTTGATATTTGTTTACAAAGGCTTCATACGGTACTTATTTGTTTGTATATGTCTACATTTTATTATTCTTCTAAAAGTAAAAGAAGTTAAAAAAATCATTTCCCGATTTTAAGTCAGATTAAGTTTCATTTTCAAATATATAAAAGAGACAAATATTTTAAAAATGTTCCACACTTTTTAGTACAGTATTCACAATTTTTTTTTCAGTATGTGTAAATTTAGAGCTAAAGATATAATTCTGACAGAGAAAGAGAATGCTTCGTATGAATGCCTTGAAAATATGCCTTTACCACATGATGTGTAAATAATTACTTTTTGTAATGCAATAAAATCAGAATATTTAAACCTAAATATATCACGCGAAAAAAAGAAAAAGCCGACAGAAATATTTTCAACTATAATTTCTTTAAATCTACTTTTCTTAAAGAAGAACAAGTATCACAGGCACTTGTCTCAGAAAAGGTATATAGGAATTTTTTTTCTGAGACAAATGCCTGTGGCAAGTATGTCAGAAGGAAATCCGATTTGTATTGTTTTTAACAAATTGTCTGCTTAACATATCGTACGAAATAATTTATGAAATAATGACTATGTGCTATGCGCTTTACTCACTGTTGAAGGCCCGAAATATATTACTCAAACGGGTCATATATGAACTTAGTGTGTTGCATGTAGTAAAAATGCATTATCTTATTGGTTTCGTTTTGTCCAGTTATACATTTCTTAAAATGTCTTCATATATGAAAATAAATTTTGAACAGTGCACCATAAGAAACAAACTAAAGTGTTCCAGCTCCAAACCAGTCTATTGTTCAAACGAATGTCCGTCGTCGCCTGTCACCACATTAAAGCACGCTTGCAAGAAAAAATAAACAGAATAGAGATACGGGTACAAAACACATTATAGATAATGTGTCCGACCACCTGAAAAATAAAATTGGTTCAAGAGACAAAGAACGCTACGAAATATTAGATTAATTTTTCGGTACTACCGGGCTTATCACAGCCCGATAACAAGATTAATTTAATGTAAACGCAACAAGCATCTGCCGGTTATCCAAACTTCAACACGTACTTTAAAAAAATATATATATAAATGTGAATTAAATATCTATAGAAATTTGTATTTCAGTCACTTATTAATATGAACATCAAATAAAAATCCGACATTAGATATATTTCTCTGGTGACAAATTTATTATTTACAAGAAATATACACTTGAGAAAATACTTCTTCATTCAGATTTTTTTGTTAATAAAATTTCAACAACAATTCATTTATTAGTATCCAACTTTACCAAAAGGATTCCCGTGTAATCAATTAATATGTAATTTGACACGTGTCAAACGGTTCATGGATTTTCGGCATATCAAAGAAAAACAGGCACGTGTCTAAATAATGTTGAATATCTCCTTAATTTATTATTATTTTTCTATAAAATTTGAAATTTATGCATTAAATATCAATTTCTACCGTAATATGAAAAGAAATTGCATGTAACAGCTCTCCATCTAGTTCTTAGTGGCATGTTATCAGTCCTTAGTGCACTAAGGACTCCTTAGCAGTGTTTAGACACACCCTGATTTTTTTTTAGTTTCTTTTTAACATTTTATTCTTACATAATGAAATTCATTTGACAATCATTTACACTAACTTTTTGTGAAAAGAATATCAATTATCTAAGCTAAGGCATTATTTCTTTTGAGGATTTTTGAGGATTTTTTTTTAAATTCTATGATAATATTTGTGCAATGTTGAACATGATAGCCGTCATTAATCCAAATAAGTAATACAGTAGTTGTAATAAAAGTTATATTTTAGTCATGCATAACTGATATTGACGAATTTATAATAGTTCGTCCATACATCGTTGCTTATGAAACAATCATTATTAGTATACATGTAAGTTTCCTGACGTATAAAAGCCATTGAGGATGAGCTCCAGAGAAATCAGACTAGTAGCGTTTCGTTCGTTTGTTTGTTGGGAAAGGAGAGGAAATGCAACCGCTTGTACAGATAAACGACAGAATTACCATACAAGCATTTATAGTCAACACAATCAGAAAGAGTTCCCATCGTTAGACGGGGAATATGAAGGCTTCCAAGAATGAACAAGTGACATGTCTAACTCTGAACAGTTAGAAAACAGACTATTGACATCGACCGCTTGTTCTTAATATTTGAAACTGTATGCATATATATACGTTTACGTTTATGATATATATAGTGATGAGTTCTTCCGTCTGACAAAAACTAAATTCCTTCATGGTTATATCTTGCCATACGTTTATATTGGTTTGTAAGATGATTACTCACAATCGTTATTTGAAAATCCTGTTTGTGAGATGTAGATTCATTTCAATACAGAAATTTCGTCTATATATTTCACAAGTGTATAACACGGAGAAGCTCTGAAGGTCCATTACTCCCATTTTGTTTGGGTGTGAACCATCGATGTTTACAGCAATATCACGGTCCATTACTCCCATTTTGTTTGGGTGTGAACCATCGATGTTTACAGCAATATCACAGAATAAGATGATGATGGTAGAAAGAACTATGGGCGTCATGTGGCAAATATTACATGCATATCGGACATGGAGTTGTCAATCTGTATGAAAAGATTTCCAATACAACCATATTATTGAGAAGGAATGTTTACATGCTATACTCTCGTACTAGTATTAAAGGGTTCTTGTGGCGTTCACCTTAGACACACATCTTTTTAACGATGTTTAAAAAAAAGACAGAACCAATTTAATGTCATATTTCCCTATTTTTAAAATATAACTAAAAGTCTTTTATCTGACAAGAATACCCCTATTTAGCGAACAAGTAATTTATTCTTTTTTCTGTTATTGGATACCAAGAAAGAAAATAAATCCCGAAATTAATTTGAAACTTTGATACTCAAAAGTTTCCCAGCAAAATATTCACATTCCCTGGGGATAATTAGTGTTCGTCCAGTGGCATATATAACAATTGTGATGACGAATTACTTCCTTTGTTCGAGAACAATCTTATTGAAATATAAATCTGTGATTTTACTAGGTCCACAGCTTCAATGAACCAAAGCAAAAGTCATACATCGACCTGTATTTAAATCAAATTGGTTCTCTTCTTCTTCTGGTATACAATAATCTATCGACATTCGATGATTACATACTGTTGGCATACGTGGACTAGTCTATTTACAACACTTTTACCCCTATTTATTCAAAATATATGTTTTTTTCTTATGTTCAATGTATACATGTATATATTTTAAATTGCGCTATAGTTCCGTAACTTTCTATATATATATCCAGTCGTATAAACGAATCGTCGGCAAGTGCGTACATTTTTTTAAATCAATATTTCTGGTCTGTTCCAATCTGTCCTTCACTATTGACAATGACTATATATTACATTTTCCCAAATTCACCCTTGGAAAAAATATTTAAATAGATTTTAATTTCATCAAATCTTATTTTTTGGGTATTATTTATTTGTCAAAGCTAATGATAACAATGACCACTGCCCTTTCCTCGATCTTGATATCTATATCATAAACGGGAAGCTTAATACAAAAATTTATGATAAAAGAGATGATTTTTCATTTCCTATTGTTAATTATCCATTTTTAGATGGTGACGTTCCCTTGTCACCATCTTATGGTGTTTATATATCTCAACTTGTACGATTCGCTCGTGTATGTAACAATGTATTAGATTTTAGCGAGAGAAATTTATGTATTACTGAAAAATTATTACACCAGGGTTTTCGATATCACAAACTGGTCAAAACATTTACTAAATTTTATCACCGGTATAAGGAAATAATTCGTAAATATAACTCAACATGCAGACATCTTATACGTTCAGGTATTTCACATCCAAAATTTTATGGAAATATTCTTTATAAAGCACAAAAATGTCAGTATTCTCCTCAGAAACTAACAAAACCTTTAAATAGACTTATTAAAAGGGGATATAGTTACGATACTGTTGTCAGGTCATTAAAGATTGCATATTTTGGCTTTAACATTGATTCACTGATAGGGTCTTTGCATCGGAACTAAACACATTTATTTCTAAAAAAACAGTTGTTGGCATGACACGGGTTATGTTCTTCTCATATATTTTATGATAGTATGATACTAAACCCCTAACGGGAGGGATTGTACCTGATATTCATATGATGAAGACATAATCTTTCAATCAGTTTAATTGAGGTCTGGAGCTGGCATGTCAGTTAACTGCTAGTAGTCTGTTGTTATTTATGTATTATTGTCATTTTATTTATTTTCTTTTGTTACATCTTTTGACATCAGACTCGGACTTCTCTTGAACTGAATTTTAATGTGCGTATTGTTATTCTTTTACTTTTCTACATTGGCTAGAGGTATAGGGGGAGGGTTGAGATCTCATAAACATGTTTAACCCCGCCGCAATTTTGCGCCTGTCCCAAGTCAGGAGCCTCTGGCCTTTGTTAGTCTTGTATGATTTTAAATTTTAGTTTCTTGTGTATAATTCGGAGTTTAGTATGACGTCCATTATCACTGTACTATTATGCATATTTTAGGGGCCAGCTGAACCTACGGGTGCGGGAATTCTCGCTACATTGAAGACCCATCGGTTGCCTTCGGCTGTTGTTTGCTCTATGGTCGGGTGGTTGTCGCTTTGACATATTCACCATTTCCTTTCTCAATTTTATCTAAATTTAAAATCGATGGTGATCGCTTATCTAGCGGAATAAAACTTTAATATCTATGAATTTGAGCATTTTTATACAGAATGAATATAATATCAATTTTTGATTTTTTTGCGAACTCCCCAATAACCATCCCTTTGTAGTATGGAAACTTGTGGTGTAATTTCAGAGAGATTTATACACTTAAACAAGTTATTGACTGAAAACTACAAAAATGCTTATGTGGGTCCCTCATTCCTAAACCTATGGGACAATAACCCCCAAAATCAATCCCAACCTTCCCTTTTTGGTTATGAACATTGTGTAAATTTTTTATTGATTTCTATTTACTTATACTAAAGTTGTTATCCGGAAAACATCGGTCTTCGGACAACGCTGACAACGACGACAAAATCAAAATCTCTAACACATCAAACGAGTGGACAACAATTGTCATATTTCTGGCTTGTGACAAGAATTTTCTTCTGCAAAAAATGGTGGATTAAACCTGGTTTTATAGCTAGCTAGACCTCTTACTTGTATGACAGTTGTAAAAATATACTTTATATTGACAAAAACATGTAAACAAAATCAACAGTCAAAACAGGTAAAAATGTCAAAAATAGAGGTACATCATTCAAGGTTGTGTTACTATTCTTATTACTTCTTTTTATACCAGATAAATAATGTGTCTGCAGGGTGTTCTGCTAGTTATAATGCAAGGCAGAATTGATAATGCCTGTGACCTATGCCACCACAGAATTTACACAGTTTCAGTATCATGTGCCAGATTAAAACACATCTGCTCTCTTTGATTACAACAGAACGACTTTCAGGGCTATGTATTAGGAGACGTCAATTGATAAAGTAATTGACTGTTTTGCAACCTAACTGATATAGTTGTAGTTGATGTAATTGTTAAAATCAACTTTTAAAATTTGAGTTATCTTTCTTTTTCCATTATTGTTGTTGATTAACCAAATTTTGGACAAAGGAAGATAACTCCAATTCTAAAAATTAATTTTAACAATTACATCATTGATATTTTTAAAGTCATATGAAAAGAGTGAGTGATGAAAAATAAAGTTTATCCAATTCTTGAACCAATGCATGTATATATCATAAACGTAGTCCTATGTGCACGATTTTATCATTTTTAACGCAAATATATCGTACAATCGTCATTTTTTTTCTCTCTCTGTATGTTATGATTTAACAAATATGGCTGCTCATTAAATGCCGTGTTTTGAAGCCGAAGTTTACCGATTGTCACCTTAAAGTAAACTAATGACAAAAACTATGGATATTGAGCACTTGTTTAACATGTTTAACCAGATAATTGTTTATTTTAATGACAGATCCAGGAAGGTCACGCTCAGGTCACTATGCATAATGAAAATATATCAACGAATTGCTCCATGGGAGCTAGCAATTAAAAATAAGTAAACTTCTTCTAAATGTGGACAAATTAAAGAATTTTCCTCAGAAAAAAGTATATGTACATAAGTTGTAAAATAAAAACTATCCATTTAGTTATAAACTAGGTGTCGCTCACCTTGGTCTATGTGAATATTAAACAAAGGAAGCAGATGGATTCATGACAAAATTGTGTTTTGGTGATGGTAATGTGTTTGTACATCCTACTTTACTGAACATTCTTGCTGCTTACAATTATCTCTATTTATAATGAACTTGGCCCAGTAGTTTCAGTGGAAAATGTTAGTAAAAATTTACAAATTTTATGAAAATTGTTAAAAATTGACTATAAAGGACAATAACTCCTAAGGGGGTCAATTGACCATTTTGGTCAAGTTGACTTATTTGTAGATCTTACTTTGCTGAACATTATTGCTGTTGACAGATTATCTCTATCTATAATAATATTCAAGATAATAACCAACCAGATGCTCCGCAGGGCGTAGCTTTATACGACCGCAGAGGTTGAACCCTCAACGGTTGGGGCAAGTATGGACACAACATTCAAGCTGGATTCAGCTCTAAATTTGGATTGTGATTAAATAGTTGACACAGCATAGGTTTCTGACACAGAATGAATGTGTTCTAATGAACTTAAAATTTTTGTTTTCTCTTAGAGCAATTCACTATGCTGTTGAATATTAATCCTCTCAAAAAAATGTTTGAAGAAATTTTCTTTTTTATTTATGAAATTTCAAATGAGAAAAATTGAACCCAATTTTTTTAATCACATCCCCCTTTCCCTTATTCCAAAACTAATCTCAATTAAAATTTCTAATGGAGTTTGCAACAATAACTACTCATTTAAATACATCATAAAATATTAAGATGTAAAAAAACTGCTTGTTATCACTGAATGGTAAAGATTATTTTAATTTATCAGTTGGTAGTAAAAAGTGAATATACATTGTATATTGTATATAACAAAAATTTAAGTTGATTCTGGACAAAGAAAGATAACTCCAATTAAAAAAAATCTTGCTATTGCACAATATTTTGCAATTAGATATTTCTTGCTTACTATTCTGGACAAAGAAAGATAACTCTAATTAAAAAAAAAATGCAATTTCACAATATTGTGCAATTAGATATTTCTTGCCATTGCGCAATACTGTGCAATTGAAAAGACTTGCTATTGCACAATACTTAATATAATAATTTTAGATCCTGATTTGAACCAACTTGAAAACTGGGCCCATAATAAAAAATCTAAGTACATTTTTGGATTCAGCATATCAAAGAACCCCAAGATTTCAATTTTTGTTAAAATCAGACTAAGTTTAATTTTGGACCCTTTGGACTTTAGTGTAGACCAATTTGAAGACAGGACCAAAAATTAAGAATCTACATACACAGTTAGATTTGGTATATCAAAGAACCCCATTTATTCAATTTTTGATGAAATCAAACAAAGTTTAATTTTGGACCCCGATTTGGACCAACTTGAAAACTGGGCCAATAATCAAGAATCTAAGTACATTTTTAGATTCAGCATATCAAAGAACCTAACTGATTCATTTTTTGTCAAAATCAAACTAAGTTTTATTTTGGACCCTTTGGACCTTAATGTAGACCAATTTGAAAACGGGACCAAAAGTTAAGAATCTACATACACAGTCATGACAGTTAGATTCGGCATATCAAAGAACCCCAATTATTCAATTTTGATGAAATCAAACAAAGTTTAATTTTGGACCCTTTGGGCCCCTTATTCTGTTGGGACCAAAACTCCAAAAATCAATACCAACCTTCCTTTTATGGTCATAAACCTTGTGTTTAAATTTCAGAGATTTCTATTTACTTATACTAACGTTATGGTGCGAAAACCAAGAAAAATGCTTATTTGGGTCCCTTTTTGGCCCCTAATTCCTAAACTGTTGGGACCTAAACTCCCAAAATCAATACCAACCTTCCTTTTGTAGTCATTAACATTGTGTTTAAATTTCATTGATTTCTATTCACTTAAACTAAAGTTATTGTGCGAAAACCAAGAATAATGCTTATTTGGGCCCTTTTTTGGCCCCTAATTCCTAAACTGTTAAAACCAAAACTCCCAAAATCAATCCCAACCGTTCTTTTGTGGTCATAAACCTTGTGTCAAAATTTCATAAATTTCTATTAACTTAAACTAAAGTTATAGTGCGAAAACCAAGAAAATGCTTATTTGGGCCCTTTTTGGCCCCTAATTCCTAAAATGTTGGGACCAAAACTCCCAAAATCAATACCAACCTTCCTTTTGTGGTCATAAACCTTGTGTTAAAATTTCATAGATTTCCATTCACTTTTACTAAAGTTAGAGTGCGAAAACTAAAAGTATTCGGACGACGACGACGACGACGACGCCAACGTGATAGCAATATACGACGAAAATTTTTTCAAATTTTGCGGGCGGTCGTATAAAAACAGCAAAATTTCCTTAAAATTACCAATTCAAGTGCAGCAACCCAACAACGGGTTGTCTGATTCATCTGAAAATTTCAGGGCAGATAGATCTTGACCTGATAAACAATTTTAACCATGTCAGATTTGCTCTTAATGCTTATGTATTTGAGTTATAAGCCAAAAACTGCATTTTATCCCTATGTTCTATTTTTAGCCATGGCGGCCATCTTGGTTGGATGGCCTGGTCACCGGACAACTTTTTTAAAGAAGATACCCCAAAGCTGATTGTGCCCAAGTTTGTATTAATTTGGCCTAGTAGTTTCAGAGGAGAAGATTTTTGTAAAGGATTACTAAGATTTACGAAAAATGGTTAAAAATTGACTATAAAAGGCAATTACTCCTAAAGGGGTCAACTGACCATTTCAGTCATGTTGACTTATTTGTAAATCTTACTTTGCTGAACAGCAAAATTTCCTTAAAATTACCAATTCAGGTGCAGCAACCCAACAACAGGTTGTCCAATTCATCTGAAAATTTCAGGGCTGATCGATCTTGACCTGATAAAGAATTTTAACCCCATGTCAGATTTGCTCTAAATGCTTTGGTTTTTGAGTTATAAGCCAAAAACTGCATTTTACCCTATATTCTATTTTTAGCTGTGGCGGCCATCTTGGTTGGATGGCAGGGTCACAGACACATTTTTTTAAACTAGATACCCCAAAGATGATTGTGGTCAAGTTTGGATTAATTTGGCCCAGTAGTTTCAGAGGAGAACATTTTTGTAAAGGATTACTAAGATTTACGAAAAATTGTTAAACATTGACTATAAAGGGCAATAACTCCTAAAGGGGTCAACTGACCATTTTGGTCTTGTTGACTTATTTGTAAATCGTTGTTTGCTTAACATTATTGCTGTTTACAGTTTATCTCTATCTATAATAATATTCAAGATAATAATCAAAAACAGCAGAATTTCCTTAAAATTACCAATTCAGGGGCAGCAACCCAACAACAGATTGTCCGATGCATATGAAAATTTCAGGGCAGATAGATCTTGACCTAATAAACAATTTTACTCTGTCAGATTTGCTCTAAATGCTTTGGTTTTTGAGTTCTAAGCCAAAAACTGCATTTTATCCCTATCTTCTATTTTTAGCCGTGGCAGCCATCTTGATTTGATGGCCGGGTCACCGGACACATTTTTTAAACTAGATACCCCAAAGATGATTGTGGCCAAGTTTGGATTAATTTGGCCCAGTAGTTTCAGACGAGAAGATTTTTGTAAAAGATAACTAAGATTTACGAAAAATGGTTAAAAATTTACTATAAAGGGCAATAACTCCTAAAAGGGTCAACTGACCATTTCGGTCACCTTGACTTATTATAGATCTGACTTTGCTGAACATTATTGCTGTTTACAGTTTACCCTTATTTATAATAATATTCAAGATAATAACCATATAACGGCAAAATTTCCTTAAAATTGCCAATTCAGGGGCAGCAACCCAACAACCTGTTGTCCGATTCCTCTGAAAATTTCAGGGCAGATAGATCTTGACTTGATAAACAATTTTACCCCCATGTCAGATCACAACTTCTGATACAATTTACAAACTAGATACCCTAAGGAACATTCAGTTAAAGTTTGGAAGTATTTGGCCTAGTAGTTTCAGAGAAGATTTACGAAAAATGGTTAAAAATTGACTAATTGGCTGAAATTGATACAGCAGTTTCAAAGGAGAAGATTTTTTAAAGTAAGTCAACATGATGAACAAATTGGGAAAAAAGTCTTTAAAGGGCAATAACTCCTTAAGGGGTCAATTGACAATTTTGGTCAAATTGACTTAATTGAAGATCTTACTTTGCTGAACATTATTGCTGTTTACAGTTTATTTCTATCTATAATTATATTCAAGATAATAAACAAAAACAGCAAAATTTCCTTAAAATTATCAATTCAGGGGCAGCCACCCAACAACAGGTTGTCTGATTCATCTGAAAATTTCAGGGCAGATAGATCTTGACCTGATAAACAATATTACCCAACGTCAGATTTGCTCTAAATGCTTTGGTTTTTGAGTTATAAGCCAAAAACTGCATTTGACCCCTACGTTCTATTTTTAGCAATGGCGACCATGTTTGTTGATAGATCACAACTTCTGATACAATTTACAAACTAGATACCCTAAGGAACATTCAGTTAAAGTTTGGAAGTATTTGACCCAGTGGTTTCAGAGGAGAAGATTTTTGTAAAAGATTACTAAGATTTACGAAAAATGGTTAAAAATTGACTATAAAGGGCAATAACTCCTAAAGGGGTCAACTGACCATTTCCGTCATGTTGACTTATTTGTAAATCTTACTTTGCTGAACATTATTCCTGTTTACAGTTTATCTCTATCTATAATAATATTCAAGATAATAACCAAAAACAGCAAAATTTCCTTAAAATTACCAATTCAGGGGCAGCAACCCAACAACGGGTTGTCTGATTCATCTGAAAATTTCAGGGCAGATAGATCTTGACCTGATAAACAATATTACCCCCATGTCAGATTTGCTCTAAATGCTTTGGTTTTTGAGTTATAAGCCAAAAACTGCATTTGACCCCTATGTTCTATTTTTAGCAATGGCGACCATGTTTGTTGATAGATCACAACTTCTGATACAATTTACAAACTAGATACCCTAAGGAACATTCAGTTAAAGTTTGGAAGTATTTGGCCTAGTAGTTTCAGAGGAGAAGATTTTTGTAAAAGATTACTAAGATTTACGAAAAATGGTTAAAAATTGACTATAAAGGGCAATAACTCCTAAAGGGGTCAACTGACCATTTCCGTCGTGTTGACTTATTTGTAAATCTTACTTTGCTGAACATTATTCCTGTTTACAGTTTATCTCTATCTATAATAATATTCAAGATAATAACCCAAAACAGCAAAATTTCCTTAAAATTACCAATTCAGGGGCAGCAACCCAACAACGGGTTGTCTGATTCATCTGAAAATTTCAGGGCAGATAGATCTTGACCTGATAAACAATATTACCCCCATGTCAGATTTGCTCTAAATGCTTTGGTTTTTGAGTTATAAGCCAAAAACTGCATTTGACCCCTATGTTCTATTTTTAGCAATGGCGACCATGTTTGTTGATAGATCAAAACTTCGGATACAATTTATAAATAAGATACCCTAAGGAACATTCAGTTAAAGTTTGAAAGTATTTAGCCCAGTAGTTTCAGAGGAGAAGATTCTTGAAATAGTTTACGACGACAGACGACGGATGACAGACGACGGACGACGACGGATGACAGACGACGGACGACGACGGACGCCAAGTGATGGCATAAGCTCACTTGTCCCTTCGGGTCAGGTGAGCTAAAAAGTGTGTATAACTATAATTTTCAACAATTTCTCTTAGTCCAAACACGTAATTTTGGGGAAATTAGTGGATCGGAACGAAACTTAAACTTGATCTGTAACTCATCATGGTTAACTCACATACAAAAATCAGCCCAATATCTAAAGGCGTTTAGAAAAAAAGTGTGTATAACTTTGATTTTCAACAATTTCTCAAAGACAATTTCTGCAAAAATTGGTGGAGCTCGAGGAACGAAACTTAAACTTGATCTGTAACTCATCATGGTTTACTTATATACCAAAAATCAGCCCAATATCTGAAGGCGTTTAGAAAAAAACTCTGTATTTAAATGGTTGGTTGCGGAATGATGGAATTTAGGAATTAAGGAATTTAGGAATTTAGGAATTTAGGAAAAGGGTAAAACTATATGGCACCGACAACTTCGTTGCAGGGCCATAAAAATCCGCATTTTTTTTTTCATTTGTAAAGGGGTATTTATCAAGAATTGTGAAAGTGACACCTTCTTATTCTAAGATGATCCTTGTTTAGTTGTAATAAGCATCTTGGGCAAGTTTCATAATATAAGTTTGAGACAAAGTAAAGTTGGAGAACGGAAACCAATTTTGGGATATAGGGACAAACAGACATACAGATCATCAAAAGTAAAACTTAATGACCCCTCATTTACGGCGGGGCATTAAAGCCTTTTAAAGCCTGTGTTGCTCACCTTGGTCTATCTGCAAACTAAGGACACAGAAAAATTCATGACAAAAATGTGTTTTGGTGATGGTGATGTGTTTGTAGATCTTACTTTACTGAACATTCTTGCTGCTTATCAATCAATATCTATCAATAATGAACTTGGCCCAGTAGTTACAGTGGAAACATTATGTAAAAATTTACAAAAATTAACATAAAATAAAACTTGTTAAGAATTGACTATAAAAGGCAATAACTCCTCAAGGGGTCAATTAACCATTTTGATCATGTTGACTTATTTGTAGGTTTTACTTTGTTGTATCTTATTGCTGTTTACAGTTGATCTCTATCTATAAATAGTATTCTAGAAAATAACCAAAAGCTGCAAAATTTTCTTACAATTACCAACTCAGGGGTAGAAAACCAACAACGGGTTGCCTGATTGGTCTTGAAATTTCAGAGCAGATAGATCTTGACCTAATGAACAATATCATTAATGTCAGATTTGCTCTAAATGCTTTGGTTTCAGAGATATGAGCCAAAAACTGCATTTTACCCTATGAACTATTTTTAGCCATGTCAGTCATGTTGGTTCGCGTCGGATGGGGTCATCAGACACATTTTTAAAGTAAGATACCTTAATGATGATTGTGGACAAGTTTGGTTAAATTTGTGTTAGCAGAAGAGACGATTAATGTAAAAGATAAAAAAAAAAATACGAAAGAATTGTTAAAAATTTAATATAAAGGGCAATAACTCCATAAGGGGTCAACTGACCATTTTGGTATGTTGACTTATTTGTAGATCTTAGTTTGCTGAACATTATTTCTGTATACAGTTTATCTCTATCTATAATAATATTAAAGATAATAACCAAAAACAGCAAAATTTCCTTAAAATTACCAACACCGACGGAATGTCTGATTCAAACTTTCAGGGCAGAAAAATCTTGATTTGATTATCATATGTCTCCCTGTCAGATTTGCTCTAAATGCTTTGGTTTCAGAGATATAAGCTAAAATCTACCTTTTACCACTATGTTCTATTTTTACTAGTGTTGTCAAATCGTACACTTTTGCCTAACCGGTTACTCGTATAATCGTTCGACCGATTAACCGCTTAACCGGGAATTTGAGTTAATTTTTGAAGGCCTTATCAATAGTACCCTTCACATCGATATAAGAAGATGTGGTATGAGTGTCAATGTGACTGCATTCCATCCAAGTCATACATTTACGTTTTTATAATACGATGAATTGAAGTTTGGCCCTTTGGTTTTATAAGGCTTGTCTGTGAAGATTCCTGTCGAAGTTTGACTTTTAATAACCAAAAAACGTCTTGATCTCGTAGAATTGAATATGTCTGAAACCGATGATTCTTCCATTTTGTCTTGTTGTCGCCGGGCCGAAAATAATGTGAGGTGTTTCAGTTAAAATTGATTAATCCTGATATTAGTACCATCAAGTATACATTGATGGCATTCATGTTGGTTTCCTTTTTACATATTTTGAGTTAGCATTTAGTTTAAAGTATGACAAAGACTTGCACAACGGAGATTGTACATTCAGATGTAGGTCTACACTATATATATAAGATCAAAAATTAAATAATGAAGTAAATCGTAAAATTGAATCGTATTACCAAGGCTTACTATACAAATCCTTGGTATTACTGATTAAAAATTACTATTAGAAAAATCATGAAACTAATTATGTTTCTTTAAGATCTTGCCCCGAGCTGAGAGACAAGTTCTAATTAATTTTATATTTTTGGATTAACAATACCAATCAATATCCTGGACAATTGATCCGTCAAATTAATTACCACGACGACAATTCTTAAAGAAAACATATAAAGTTTGTAACTATTTAATGATTTCAATATAAATTTATATCATATTTAATAAAATTGAAAAAAGTTCGGTTAACAGGTTATCGCTTTTGGTATTCGGTTTTCGGTTGTTCGTAGTAGTTGATAATATATGTTGGAAATTTGCAAGACATGACTATGATGTCATTTTCTATTTTTATTTCCATTTCTAAGTAGCAACATTCCAGCAGCACCTGCATACAGGGTATATATCTCCCAATTGATACGATATTCCCGTGCTTGCATTTCCTATCATGATTTTTTTGATAGAGGTTTGCTGCTCACAAGGAAGCTATTAAACCAAGAGTTCCAAATGGTGAAGTTGAAATCATCCCTTCGTAAATTTTACGGACGCAATCACGAGTTGGTTGACCGTTATGGAATAACCGTTTCACAAATGATATCGGATATGTTCCTTACGTCGTAACTACAATCCCCTTCCCTTTCATGAATATGACCTACCGAATTAGACTATTTACCGGATTTGTAATCACATAAGCAACACGACGGGTGCCACATGTGGACCAGGATCTGCTTACCCTTCCAGAGCACCTGAGATCACCCCTAGTTTTTGGTGGGGTTCGTGTTGTTTATTCTTTAGTTTTCTATGCTGTGTCGTGTGTACTATTGTTTTTCTGTTTGTCTTTTTCATTTTTAGCCATGGCGTTGTCAGTTTGTTTTAGATTTATGAGTTTGACTGTCCCTTTGGTATCTTTCGTCCCTCTTTTAAGCTGGATTTCAGCTCTAAATTTGGATTGTGATTAAATAGTTGACACAGCATAGGTTTCTGACACAGAATGAATGTGGTCTAATGAACTTAAAATAATTTTTTTGCCTTTGAGCAATTCACTATGCTGTTGAATATTAATCCTCTCAAAAAAATGTTTGAAGAAATTTTCTTTTTATTTATGAAATCTGAAATGAGAAAAATTTAACCCCCCCCTCCCCCATTTTTTTTCACATCCCCCTTTCCCTTTTTCCAAACCTGATCTCAATTCAAATTCCTAATGGAGTTTGCAACAATAACTACTCATTTAAATACATCATAAAATATTAAAATGTAAAATAAAGTGCTTGTTATCATTGAATGGTAAAGATTGTTTTAATTTATCAGTTGGTAGTGCTTGCTATTGCATAATACTGTGCAATTGAAGATTTCTTGCTATTGCTGAATACTGTGCAATTGAAAATTTCTTGCTATTGCACAATACTTAATATAATAATTTTGGATCCTGATTTGAACCAACTTGAAAACTGGGCCCATAATCAAAAATCTAAGTATATGTTTAGATTCAGCATATCAAAAAAGCCAAAGAATTCAATTTTTGTTAAAATCAAACTTAGTTTAATTTTGGACCCTTTGGACTTTAATCTAGACCAATTTGAAAACAAGACCAAGAATTCAGAATCTACATACACAGTTAGATTTGGCATATCAAAGAACCCCAATTATTCAATTTTTGATGAAATCAAACAAAGTTAAATTTTGGACACCGATTTGGACCAACTTGAAAACTGGGCCAATAATCAAAAATCTAAGTACATTTTTAGATTCAGCATATCAAAGAAGCCCAAAGATTCATTTTTTGATAAAATCAAACTAAGTTTAATTTTGGACCCTTTGGACCTTAATGTAGACCAATTAAAAAACGTGACCAAAATTTAAAAATCTACATACACAGTTAGATTCGGCATATCAAAGAACCCCAATTCTTCAATTTTTGATGAAATCAAACAAAGTTCAATTTTGGACCCTTTGGGCCCCTTATTCCTAAACTATTGGGACCAAACCTCCAAAAATGAAACCCAACTTTCCTTTTATGGTCATAAACCTTGTGTTTAAATTTCATAGATTTCTATTTACTTATACTAAAGTTATGGTGCGAAAACCAAGAATAATGCTTCTTTGGGCCCCTTTTTGGCTCCTAATTCCTAAACTGTTGGGACCAAAACTCCCAAAATCAATCCCAACCTTCCTTTTGTGTTCATAAAACTTGTGTTTAAATTTCATTGATTTCTATTCACTTATACTAAAGTTATTGTACAAAAACCAAGAATAATGCTTATTTGGGCCCTTTTTTGGCCCCTAATTCCTAAACTGTTGGAACCAAAACTCCCAAAATCAATCCCAACCTTTATTTTGTGGTCATAAACCTTGTGTCAAAATTTCATAGATTTCAATTTACTTAAACTAAAGTTATAGTGCGAAAACCAAGAAAATGCTTATTTGGGCCCTTTTTGGCCCCTAATTCCTAAAATGTTGGGACCAAAACTCCCAAAATCAATCCCAACCTTCCTTTTGTGGTAATAAACCTTGTGTTAAAATATCATAGATTTCTATTCATTTTTACAAAAGTGAGAAAACTAAAAGTATTCGGACGACGACGACGCAAGACGCAAGACGACGATGCCAACCTGATAGCAATATACGACGAAAAATTTAAATTTTTGCGGTCGTATAAAAACAGCAAAATTTCCTTAAAATTACCAATTCAGGGGCAGCAACCCAACAATGGGTTGTCCAATTCATCTGAAAATTTCAGGGCAGATAGATCTTGACCTGATTAACAATTTTACCCAAGTCAGATTTGCTCTAAATGCTTTGGTTTTTGAGGTATAAGCCAAAAACTGCATTTTACCCCTATGTTCTTTTTTTTAGCCGTGGCAGCCATCTTGGTTGGATGGCCAGGTCACCGGACAACACATTTTTTAAACTAGATACCCCACAAATGATTGTGGCCAAGTTTGGATTAATTTGGCCTAGTAGTTTCAGAGGAGAAGATTTTTGTAAAAGATTACTAAGATTTACGAAAAATGGTTAAAAATTGACTATAAAGGGAAAGAACTCTTAAAGGGGTCAACTGACCATTTTGGTTATGTTGGCTTATTTGTAAATCTTACTTTGCTGAACATTATTGCTGTTTACAGTTTATCTCTATCTATAATAATATTCAAGATAATAACCAAAAACTGTAAAATTTCCTTAAAATTACCAATTTAGAGGCAGCAACCCAACAACGGGTTGTCCAATTCATCTGAAAATTTAAGGGCAGATAGATCTTGACCTGATTAACAATTTTACCCCATGTTAGATTTGCTCCTAATACTTTGGTTTTTGAGTTATAAGCCAAAAACCACATTTTACCCCTATGTTCTCTTTTTAGCCATGGTGGCCATCTCGGTTAGTTGACCGGGTCACTGGACACATTTTTTAAACTAGATACCCCAATGATCATTGTGGCCAAGTTTGGTTTAATTTTGCCCAGTAGTTTCAGAGGAGACGATTTTTGTAAGATTACTAAGATTTACGAAAAATGGTTAAAAATTGACTATAAAGGGCAATAACTCCTAAAGGGGTCAACTGACCAGTCATGTTGACTTATTTTTAAATCTTACTTGGCTGAATATTATTGCTGTTTACAGTTTATCTCTATCTATTATTATATTCAAGATAATAAACAAAAACAGTAAAATTTCCTTAAAATTACCAATTCAGGGGCAGCAACCCAACAACGGGTTGTTCAATTCATATTAAAATTTCAGGGCAGATAGATCTTGACCTGATGAACAATTTAACCCATGTCAAATTTGCTCTAAATGCTTTGGTTTTTGAGTTATAAGCCAAAAACCACATTTTACCCCTGTGTTCTATTTTTAGCCATGGCGGCCATCTTGGTTGGTTGACTGGGTCAACGGACACATTTTTTAAACTAGATACCCGAATGATGATTGTGGTCATGTTTGGTTAAATTTCGCCCAGTAGTTTCAGAGGAAAAGATTATTGTAAAAGTTAATGGTGGACAATGGATGACAGACGACGGACGACGGACGACAGACGCCAAGTGATGGGAAAAGCTTACTTGGCCCTTCGGGCCAGGTGAGCTAAAAATTAAGTACATGTTTAGATTCAGCATATCAAAGAACCCCAAGAATTCATTTTTTTGTTAAAATCAAACGAAGTTTAATTTTGGACCCTTTGGACCTGAATGTAGACCAATTTGAAAACGGGACTAAAAATTAAGAATCTCAATACACGGTTAGATTCCGCATTTCAAAGAACCCCCATAGTTTAATTTTTGATGAAATCAAACAAAGTTTATTTTTGGACCCTGTTGGCCCCTAATTCCTAAACTGTTGGTACCAAAACTCCCAAAATCAATCCCAACCTTCCTTTTGTGGTCATAAACCTTGTGTACTTAGTCAGGAATATGGCCATTGTTATATTATAGTTCGTTTCAGTGTGTGTTACATTTTAACGTTGTGTTTCGGTTGTGTCGTTTGTTTTCACATGACTATTAGACGTGTCACAGTACTTTTCTATCCCAAATTTGTGTATTTGGTTTTGATGTTATATTTGTTATTCTCATCGGATTTTGTCTAATGCTTAGTCTGTTTCTGTGTGTGTTACATTTTTATGTTGTGTCGTTGTTCTCCAATTATATTTTATGTGTTTCCCTCAGTTTTAGTTTGTTACCCTGATTTTGTTTTTTGTCCTTGGATTTACGAGTTTTGAACAGCGGTATACTGCTGTTGCCTTTATTTAGCCCATAATTCCTAAACTGTTGGTACCAAAACTCCCAAAATCAATCCCAACCTTCCTTTTGTGGTCATAAACCTTGTGTTTAAATTTCATAGATTTCTATTTACTTATACTACAGTTATTGTGCGAAAACCAAAAAAATGCTTATTTGGGCCCTTTTTTGGCCCCTAATTCTTAAACTGTTATGACCAAAACTTCCAAAATCAATCCCAACCTTCCTTTTGTCGTCATAAACCTTGTGTTTAAATTTTATAGATTTCTATTAACTAATACTTAAGTTATAGTGCAAAAACCAAATGTCTTCGGATGACAACGACGACGCCAACATTCATACCAAAATTGCCAGTCAAGGCTAGGGCAACAACTATGAAAAGTCATCTGACAATATAATTGGTGGTAAGGTAAAATCGATATATATATAAGTATGTCTGAACCAGTGACAACTCTACTACAGATTTATCCATCGGACTATGTGTACATTCTGTATATACAACTCGTCTAAACATCAACCCAACAATGTTAGATCTGTAAATTTGCTTTTGCAAATTTTTGTTCTTCCCTCGCAGGGATTCGAACTCATGCTATTGAGATATCATGACACCAAATCGCCTGCACTGTATCTGACGGGCTAGACCACTCGACCACCTTGGCTTCACAATAATAAAGCTTTCGGTGGCCAGTTGTTACCTTTCCTCATCAGTTTTAATCTAGCGTCATACTACAGTACATGATATATAAGGCATGAAAATGGAATAAGCTGTTAATAAACATACAATTACCTCAATACAAAAATCTACAACTGTTTTCATATGGGGAACAAGCATGGCTACTTCACATTCTAACATCTCATCAAATACTTCTAGAACTTCACATGCTTGATCCTGAAAAATACATATATATTTTTATGAATATTTTCACGTTTTGCTTACATTTGTATTACAAACTCAAAGAAAATTAAATCTCCCCTAAGTAATGTGGACTATAACATAAAGGTGGGAGAATGTTTAAGTTCAATTACTCAATTGCAAGTATTGTCACATTATCAAGTTTATTTGACATTTAACATCCAATAGTCTAGTCAAAATAGATGAAAATTGTGGCCAACCTGAAAAAATTTGCAACAGAATTTTTTTTGGTATTTTTCAATTCTAAAAGGTTTTTTTTCAAATCCCAACAAAAATCGGATGTTTTCACATAAAATTTCATGTTTATAAAAAAAAAAACATTTTTTTCATTATTTCATTTCATAAACACTGCACACCTGTTGTAAAACTTTTGATTTAAAATGATTATTATCAAAAATGAATGTTTAACAAGCTCTTATCAGTTTTTCATTATTTTTGACAAATTTTGCTATTTTTCACCCCAAAAAAATCTATGTTCCCACTCAGATATCTTGGTAGACTTCTAGTATGTTACAAAGAAAGCCTGTTGGAATTGAAAAATACAAAAAAAAAAATCTTTTTTAGGTGAAATGCTATTTTGACTAGACTACAAGAGGAAATTGTGATGATGCATTGTAGGTTGTATTAGAATACAAAATTTCAAGGGTCAATATAATGACATCTTTTGTATGAACAATCTAAGAGTAATAGTACCATAATCCAGTTGGACAGCACACAATTTAATGTTTTTTTCTATTGTCAAGTGACAAAAGGTTGGAGTTAACATTTTTTTTGGTAAACGTGCATGACTCAAATTTTTTTTACCTATATTGTCTTATTTTTACTCGTACATTAATAATAAATGGGAAATGTGTCCATGATGCCTCTGCTTGTATATCATATAAAGTTATAAAAATTTGAGGATCATTAATCAAAGTGCTTCAGCTTGTAAGCACCAAAGGTTAAAGATTGTTTTAATTTTGTCAGTGAAGACATTTGGTTAAGGCAAACTCAAGTTAGAAAACGGAAACCAATTCTGGAATGTAAACACGTAAGTACATATAGATGGACAAGAGTAAAATGTAATGCCTCCTCGGCTACAGCATTGGCATAAAAAATATCTTAAATATAAAGTTATAGATTCTTTGTCACTTTGTATGCAGAAAATAGTGATATTATACATTCTGACACAGCATTAATTGTGAAACAATATTTCTCTCCTCTAAACATTTGAGTTTTCAAGGTGGGAGGTTTGCCGATCATCATACATATCTAAGATTTCCCTGTTAAAAAGTGGAGAAATAACTTATTGACTGGGAATGTTTCTCTTGAAATTTTCAAACAATACATTTATGTTACCAACTTTCTTGTTTTTTTAATATGATCTGCAGTGATTGGTTCTTTCGGTGTGACATCAATGATCGTCAGGCATGCCCATCCCTAATTTTTCCAGGCAGCTCAACTTTAAAGTGTGTATAATTTGGTAAATTTTGGTAAATTTTTAAAAAATGTTTTTCTCTCTAGCTACTGGGCAAAGTACATTATAGATAGATATATTGTTAATAGCAAGAGTGTTCAGTAAAGTAATATCTACAAACACATCACCATCACCAAAACACAATTTTGTCATGAATCCATCAGCGTGTCCTTTGTTTAATATGCACATAGACCAAAGTGAGTGACACAGGCTCTTTAGAGCCTCTTGTTTATTGTTGTGTGGTTGATATATTTGTTTTGAATAGCCAGCTTGGAATACGGCACATCAAGTCTATATTATAGACTTGCATTATGTTTACAACCTAGATTCCTCTCATTGTGGGAGACAACTAGAGGCTCTAAAGAGCCTGTGTCGCTCACCTTGGTATATGTGAATATAAAACAAAAGAAACAGATGGATTCATGACAAAATTGTGTTTTGGTGATGGTGATGTGTTTGTACTTCTTACTTTACTGAACATTCTTGCTGCTTACAATTATCTCTATCTATAATGAACTTGGCCCAATGAAAACTGTTAACTAGAGGCTCTCAAGAGCCTGTGTCGCTCACCTGTTACTGTATTTACCGATGTCGGCCATCTTGGTTGGTAGGTGGGGTCATTAGACACTTTTTTTAAATAGATACCCTAGTAATGATTGTGGCCAAGTTTGGTTAAATTTGGCCCATAGTTTTAGAAACGAAGATTTTTGTACACAAAGTTACAAAAATGATGAAAAATTGTTCAATATTGACTATAAAGCGCAATAACTCCTTAAGGGGTCCTCTAACAATTTTGATCATGCTCACTTATTTGTAGATCTTACTTTGCTGAACATTATTGCTGTTTACAGTTTATCTCTATCTATAATAGTATTTAAGATAATAACCAACAAGAGTGCACACGCTGAAATGTCTCACCTTCTATACTTATCATTGATATTATGTTGATAGTCCTAAGTATAAAGCTAAGCTTTATTACAACTGTCACATAAACTTAACATTAACCAAGATAACTAAACAAAGACCAATGAACCTTGAAAAAGAGGTCCAGGTCAGATGAACCATGCCAGGCAGACAGGTACAGCTAACAATGCTTCTATACAACACATATAGTTGACACATTACTTATAGTTTAAGAAAAATAGACCAAAACACAAAAACTTAACACTGTGCAATGAACCGTTAAAATGAGGTCACGGTTAAATAAAACCTGCTCGACTGACATAAAGGTCATAAAATATTTCCATACACCAAATATAGTTGACCTAGGGCATATAGCATTAGATAAAAAGACCAAAACTCAAAAACTTAACTTTGACCACTGAACCATGAAAATGAGGTCAAGGTCACATGACATCTGCCCGCTAGACATGTACACTTAACAATCATTCCATACAACAAATATAGTAGACCTATTGCATATGGTATGAGAAAAACAGACCAAAACACAAAAATTTAACTATAACCACTGAACCATGAAAATGAGGTCAAGTTCAGATGACACCTGCCAGTTGGGCATGTACACCATACAGTCCTTCCATACACCGAATATACTAGCCCTATTGCTTATAGTATCTGAGATATGGACTTGACCACCAAAAATTAACCTTGTTCACTGATCCATGAAATGAGGTCGAGGTCAAGTGAAAACTGTCTGACAGACACGAGGACCTTGCAAGGTACGCACATATCAAATATAGTTATCCTATTACTTATAATATGAGAGAATTCAACATTACAAAAAATTTGGACTTTTTTTTCAAGTGGTCACTGAACCGTGAAAATGAGGTCAAGGACATTGGACATGTGACTGACGGAAACTTTGTAACATGAAGCATCTATATACAAAGTATGAAGCATCCAGGTCTTCCACCTTCTAAAATATAAAGCTTTTAAGAAGTGAGCTAACGCCGCCGCCGTAGCCGCCGCCATAGCCGCCGCCGAATCACTATCCCTATGTCGAGCTTTCTGCAACAAAAGTTGCAGGCTCGACAAAAACTGCAAAATTTCTTTAAAATTACAAATTTTAGGGCAGCAACCCAACAACGGGTTGTCAGATTCATCTGAAAAATCTTGAAAGATTTGCCCTAAATGTCTTAGTTTCAAATATATAAAGCAAAAACTGCATTTTACCACTATGTTCTAATTTTAGCCATGTCGGCCATTTTGTTTGGTGGGCGGGGTCATCGGACACATTTTTTAAACTATATACCACAATGATAATTGTGGCCAAGTTTTGTTAAATTTGGCCAAGTAGTTTCAGAGAAGAAGATTTTAGTACAAGTTACAAAAAATGACGAAAAGGGCAATAACTCCTAAAGGGGTCGACTGACAATTTTGTTCATGTTGACTTATTTGTAGATCTTACTTTGCTGAACATTATTGCTGTTTACAGTAATTCTCTATCTATAATAGTATTCAAGATAATAACCAACCAGATGCTCCGCAGGGCGTAGCTTTATACGACCGCAGAGGTTGAACCCTGAACGGTTAGGGCAAGTATGGACACAACATTCAAGCTGGATTCAGCTCTAAATTTGGATTGTGATTAAATAGTTGACACAGCATAGGTTTCTGACACAGAATGAATATGTTCTAATGAACTTAAAATTTTTGTTTCTCTTAGAGCAATTCACTATGCTGTTGAATATTAATCCTCTCAAAAAAATGTTTGAAGAAATTTTCTTTTTTATTTATGAAATTTCAAATGAGAAAAATTGAACCCAATTTTTTTAATCACATCCCCCTTTCCCTTATTCCAAAACTAATCTCAATTAAAATTTCTAATGGAGTTTGCAACAATAACTACTCATTTAAATACATCATAAAATATTAAGATGTAAAAAAACTGCTTGTTATCACTGAATGGTAAAGATTATTTTAATTTATCAGTTGGTAGTAAAAAGTGAATATACATTGTATATTGTATATAACAAAGATTTAAGTTGATTCTGGACAAAGAAAGATAACTCCAATTAAAAAAAAATCTTGCTATTGCACAATATTTTGCAATTAGATATTTCTTGCTTACTATTCTGGACAAAGAAAGATAACTCTAATTAAAAAAAAATTTGATATTTCACAATATTGTGCAATTAGATATTTCTTGCCATTGCGCAATACTGTGCAATTGAAAAGACTTGCTATTGCACAATACTTAATATAATAATTTTAGATCCTGATTTGGACCAACTTGAAAACTGGGCCCATAATAAAAAATCTAAGTACATTTTTGGATTCAGCATATCAAAGAACTTCAAGATTTCAATTTTTGTTAAAATCAGACTAAGTTTAATTTTGGACCCTTTGGACTTTAGTGTAGACCAATTTGAAAACAGGACCAAAAATGAAGAATCTACATACACAGTTAGATTTGGTATATCAAAGAACCCCATTTATTCAATTTTTGATGAAATCAAACAAAGTTTAATTTTGGACCCCGATTTGGACCAACTTGAAAACTGGGCCAATAATCAAGAATCTAAGTACATTTTTAGATTCAGCATATCAAAGAACCTAACTGATTCATTTTTTGTCAAAATCAAACTAAGTTTAATTTTGGACCCTTTGGACCTTAATGTAGACCAATTTGAAAACGGGACCAAAAGTTAAGAATCTACATACACAGTCATGACAGTTAGATTCAGCATATCAAAGAACCCCAATTATTCAATTTTGATGAAATCAAACAAAAGTTTAATTTTGGACCCTTTGGGCCCCTTATTATGTTGGGACCAAAACTCCCAAAATCAAACCCAACCTTTCTTTTATGGTCATAAACCTTGTGTTTAAATTTCATAGATTTCTATTTACTTATACTAACGTTAGGGTGCGAAAACCAAGAAAAAAGCTTATTTGGGTCCCTTTTTGGCCCCTAATTCCTAAACTGTTGGGACCTAAACTCCCAAAATCAATACCAACCTTCCTTTTGTAGTCATTAACATTGTGTTTAAATTTCATTGATTTCTATTTACTTAAACTAATGTTATTGTGCGAAAACCAAGAATAATGCTTATTTGGGCCCTTTTTTGGCCCCTAATTCCTAAACTGTTGAGACCAAAACTCCCAAAATCAATCCCAACCGTTCTTTTGTGGTCATAAACCTTGTGTCAAAATTTCATAGATTTCTATTAACTTAAACTAAAGTTATAGTGCGAAAACCAAGAAAATGCTTATTTGGGCCCTTTTTGGCCCCTAATTCCTAAAATGTTGGGACCAAAACTCCCAAAATCAATACCAACCTTCCTTTTGTGGTCATAAACCTTGTGTTAAAATTTCATAGATTTCCATTCACTTTTACTAAAGTTAGAGTGCGAAAACTAAAAGTATTCGGACGCCGGACGACGACGACGACGACGACGACGACGACGACGACGACGACGACGACGCCAACGTGATAGCAATATACGGCGAAAATTTTTTCAAAATTTGCGGTCGTATAAAAACTGCAAAATTGCCTTAAAATAACCAATTCAGGGGCAGCAACCAAACAACAGGTTGTCCAATTCGTCTGAAAATTTCAGGGCAGATAGATCTTGACCTGATAAACAATTTTACCTAGTCAGATTTGCTCTAAATGCTTTGGTTTCAAAGATATAAGCCAAAATATACATTTTACCAGTGTGTTCTATTTTTAGCCATGGCTGCCATCTTGGTTGGATGACCAGGTCATCGGACACATTTTTTTAACTAGATACTCCACGGATGATTGTGGCCAAGTTTGGTTAAATTTGGCCCAGTAGTTTCAGAGGAGAAGATTTTTGTAAAAGTTTACAGACGCCGGACGCCGGACGCCGGACGCCAAGTGATGAGAAAAGCTCACTTGACCTTTCAGGTCAGGTGAGCAAAAAATTGACTATAAAGAACATTAAACTCTTTAGGGGGTCAATTGACCATTTCAGTCATGTTGACTTATTTGTAAATAAACCTTGTGTCAAAATTTCATAGATTTCTATTCACTTAAACTAAAGTTATAGTGCGAAAACCAAGAAAATGCTTATTTGGGACCTTTTTGGCCCCTAATTCCTAAAATGTTGGGACCAAAACTCCCAAAATCAATCCCAACCTACCTTTTGTGGTCATAAACCTTGTGTTAAAATTTCATTGATTTCTATTCACTTTTACTAAAGTTAGAGTGCGAAAACAAAGTATTCGGACGACGACGACGACGACGGAGGACAACGACGACGCAGGACGACGACGCAGGACGACGAGGATAGCAATATACGACCAAAAAATTAAAATTTTTGCGGTCGTATAAAAAAGGAGTATTTGTTAAATTTTCAATAAATTTATTTTTATCAAATTGTTTGAATGATCTATATTCTATGGACAAATGCTTCATTTTTGTTATTTTGGGGTTAAGTTTTCTTGTTACGCAAACAGGATAATGATCACTGACAGCATAACTAGGCACCTTTACTTCTATAATATGGTCTACATCGGTCGTATATATATGGTCTATGGTAGTTGCACATTTATCTGTTACTCGTGTCGGTTTATGTACAATTTGTTGTAAACCATACAAATTAATACAGTCCTTCAATTTTTGATTTCCGACAACTGTATGATTTATATGTGAAAAGTTTATATTAAAATCTTCTAAGAGTATAATTTCTTTATTTTCTGCAGACGCTTTATCTATTTCTTTTTCAGCTAAATCAATCCAAGATTGAAATGAACTCGGTGGACGATAAAAAATGCCTATTAAAATAGAGTTTGTGTTTGGAAATTTAATTTCAATCCATAAAGATTCAATACTACTTATTTCTAAATCGATTCTTCTCTGATGACATACACTATTTCGTATGTACGCAATCACACCTCCACCATAATTAATAGCGTTTCTATCTTTTCTTTCTATTTTGTAACCTTCAATTTGTAATGTTTCGGTACCAATTTCATCATTTAAAAATGTTTCTACCAAACCAAATATATCAAATAATTGTTCATATTTTAATAAAAATTTTATTTCTTCAATTTTTGGTTGTAAATGTTGAATATTTAAACAATGTTGAATATTTAAACAACCTAGTTTAAACCCTTTTTTAAACAACCAACTTGCTTCATTATTTCTACTTTTATTTACAGAACTAGGTGTTTTATTTTGACTCTTTCTATGTCTCTTTTGAGATTTTCTCCAATTATTATTATTACTGTTGTTTATATTATTAATGTCTTTTATATTACATGAACATTGTATACTACTACATTTATCACATAACAGATTTAAAATATTATATCTGTTTGAAAAACTAGAACAAGCTAAATGCTACCTATGAACATAATCTGACTTACGTACAGAGTTTGGTGAATGATAGTTAAAAAATGGTGCTCTGTCTACATTTTGTCTATTTAGCTCATTATTGTTTTCCCACGAGTCACGAGAGTTCATATTGAGATCATTCCTGTCCTTTACGTTTCTGGGGTTGATTCATGAATGGTTGAAATTTCTTCTGTCTGTTGTATTCATGTTGCTCCGAGGTTGATATCTTGGTTTTGTAGGGCTCCTTCTGAAGTTGTTTGCGTAATATTGGTGACTGGAACTTTGATATCTATTTCTGTTTTGTTAGTTCAAATGATGCTGTATTTGTTTTCCATTGAATACTTTAATTACTTTATTAACATTTGCCAACAACTTTATTGTTCCATATCTATTTAGATGAATGCCATCTGTGGTGTAAAATGATTTAGCTATATGATCATCTTTGTAGACAAAAGATTCATAATTTGATACGAATTTGACATCATTATAATGGCACATTTGTTTTAGGATTGTGTAATACTCAGTGACATCACATTGTATCCTTGGCAATATTCCAGATACAATTGCTCGACAGTTTTGACATCTTACAAAGTTAATGATTTCTTGGAAAATGTCCACAAATTGTTGTACATTCATTTTGCTACTTGCATCATTGCCACCTACATGAATTATAATTGTATTGTATGAACTCAGATCCATATTTCTTATGTCTTCGTATAAATCTAGTACATTTGCTCCTTTGTGAACATGGACATCTATATAATCTTTTAATTTAGATGGGTCAATTCCTTTTAGGACTGAACTTCCGGCAATTAAAACCCTACTTCCTGATAATGGCAGTTTTGGTTGGGTATCATACACAGGATTTTGTGGTTCTTCATTTATATCAGCATTTATTGACTGTTCTAGTTCATGTGAATGTTCTTGTAATATTGTTTCACATATTGTTTTTGGAATTGTTTGATCTTCATCTAACATTGGGGTACATTGGTTACCGAGTTTTTCCTCCGGCATAAAGCTTTTTTGTAATTTAATTGTTTCCACTTCATACAGTTTTATTTTATCACTGATGCTTCGTGTTTTTCCTTGTAACATGTTAACTTTTTTTTCCAAATTTTTATTAACATTTTGAATTTCTGCTTCAATGTCTTGCATCTTATTCATTGATTGTTGGTCATGTTGCATGCGCACCTTTGCTAAAGCTGTCATGCGGTCATTTAAAATTTGAATGATACTGCATTTGACAAATTATTTGCTTGTATTTCCAATTTGTCAACTTTGTCTTTCAAATTTGTAACAACAGTAGTTAGTTTGTCTAGTGTTGTAACGAAGTCTCGAATATTCAACTGTGGTAATGTGTTACCAGTTCCATCTAAACATGTACTTTCATCCTCTGAATTAGTCGGATTTATATCTTTCACTTGTGCTTGTATATCATCTGGAATATCTATTATAGGTATAGCTACTGACGAAGTTGACGGTTCCCGATTTGTATTTGACGATACTTCCTCTTTTATTGATTTTATTGTGTTGTTATTAGGATTTGATATTTGAATGGTACCCGGGTTTAAATGTTCTATTTTATTTACATCTATAAAAGAGTTGTTATTGCAATCTTCTTTTCCTTGTTTCTCCATTAAAATCACCTCTTCGAAAATTTTGTTTAGCTCATTTAAATTTATATCTTTCCCGTTTATTCGACATTCCTTCATTTTTACATTTTTAGCCATGGTGGCCATCTTGGTTGGTTGGCCGGGTCACGCCACACATTTTTTAAACTATATACCACAATGATGATTGTGGCCATGTTTGGTTAAATTTGGCCCAGTAGTTTCAGAGGAGAAGATTTTTGTAAAAGTTAACGACGCCGGACGACCACGACGACCACGACAGACACCGGACGCCAAGCGATGAGAAAAGCTCACTTGGCCTTTTAGGCCAGGTGAGCTAAAAAAGGAAGCTCATTTGTATATAGATTTTGAGCATAAAAGTAACACAACGCAAAGTATACAGTTTTATTCGTTTATTACAATACACACTGATAAGCAAGAAAATTTGGTGGATTGTTTATATATATTGAAATGAGTTGATCCCTACCTTTATCGAAATAAATATCTAAGAATCTTATACTTACAGTATGTGCATTAAATTACTACATGTACTACATACATACCTCATCAATAGGGATAAGTACTTTAGCTACATCTATAATCCTTGGTAACATCTCCTGAACATATTTCTGAAAGTATTTTATTTAGACATTAGAAATTATTTATCTATCATAAAAATTCTGCATACTTTAAATAGTATAGGAAATCTTAATACTTCTCTAAAAGATAAAAGCAGCCAATTTTTAAACATGTGATGAAGACCTTATGAATTAAAAAGATAAGTGGAATGATTGATAATGAGAAATCTATCAACAACATTTCAAATGATATCAATGTAAAAAAATTAGCAGCACTTAAGAGTATGCAACAGAAAACCGATACTGGCAGCTATAAAAGTCAAACATGACCAAAATGTACCAGTAATACGATTCAAATGAAAACTAACAACTTAATTTACAACTGAGGAATTACAGAGAAACAAATATGACAAACTTGAACAGATGACAACTAGCTCATACCTGTCAACTGACCCGGATTCTGCGGGTGTGACCGAGATTTTCACAATTCTGAGGGATCACCCGCCGGGTCATTGAAATAACCCGGGAATTCCGAAAGTGACCCGATTTCACCAGTATTTCTTAGCCTTGAGATTGATTTTCATAAGTAATATTCCTTTGAAATACCGGCAAATTCGTAATTCTTCCATGAACAGGCAGTTCATCTAGCTATGTAAACTGTCAAATTAAGTGACCCACTAAGTGCATGGCTTCACTTGACAGCTTTGGTGTCAAACACACTGTTAATTAACACCAATTACCTTAGCTTTAGGTCGTAAATAAATTGCCCAGTTGTTTTACAAAGATATTTCAACTAAGAGTTACTTCCCCTTATTTGTCACCATTCAAAATTATTCCTTATATTTACGTTTTATGGGTGAAAAAGATTAAATCATAATAATATAAAATTTAAATACATATTAAAAAATAACTTTTCATTATTTTTATACCTTTATACAATTTTTAACCAGGTGCTCCGCAGGGCGCAGCTTTATACGACCGCAGAGGTCGAACCCTGAACAGTTGGGGCAAGTATGGACAAAACATTCAAGCGTGATACAGCTCTGAATTTGGATTGTGATCAAATTTTTGACATTACATGGTTTTTTTTTACACAAAACAAATGTCAAGATTTTACAAATCAATTAAAAATTTCTTCTTCAAACTTTTTAAATCTAAAATTAAATAGTTGACACAGCATAGGTTTCTGACACAGAATGAATGTGGTTTAATGAACTTAAAAGTTTTTTTTGCCTTTGAGCAATTCACTATGCTGTTGAATATTAATCCTCTCAAAAAAATGTTTGAAGAAATTTTCTTTTTATTTATGAAATCTGAAATGACAAAAATTAAACCCCCCCTCCTTTTTTTCACATCCCCGTTTCCCTTTTTCCAAAACTGATATCAATTCAAATTTCTAATGGAGTTTGCAACAATAACTACTCTTTTAAATACATCATAAAATATTAAAATGTAAAATAAAGTGCTTGTTATTCAAAATATTTTATTGTTCAAATATCAAATGTACATTTAACAATGCTTGTTATCACTGAATGGTAAAGATTGGTTGGTAGTAAAAGTGAATATACATTGTTTATTGTATAAAACAATAAAAAAAACTTCATCAGCAACATTTTATATTGGCAAATTTCCAATGAAGTTATTTACATAAAATTATTGGCAAATAAAAATAGAAAATGACATCATAGTCATGTCTGGCAAATGTCCAACATACATTATCTAAAAACATTTTAGATAAGATAAGGAAAAAAAGCTTCATCAGCAACATTTTATATTGGCAAATTTCCAATGAAGTTATTTACATAAAGTTATTGGCAAATGAAAATATAAAATGACATCATAGTCATGTCTGGCAAATTTCCAACATATATTATCAACTACTATTCTATACAAGGAAAGATAACTCCAATTGAAAATTAATTGCTATTGCACAATATTGTGCAATTAGATATTTCTTGCTATTGTGCAATACTGTGCAATTGAAAATTTCTTGCTATTGCACAATACTTGATATGGAATCCTGATTTGGACCAACTTGAAAACTGGGCCCATAATCAAAAATCAAAGTACATATTTAGATAAAGCATATCAAATAAGCCCAAGAATTTAATTTTTGTTAATATCAAACCTAGTTTAATTTTGGACCCTTTGGACCTTAATGTAGACCAATTTGAAAACTGGACCAAAAATTAAGAATCTACATACACAGTTAGATTTGGCATATCAAAGAACCCATTTATTCAATTTTTGATGAAATCAAACAAAGTTTAATTTTGGACCCCCATTTGGACCAACTTGAAAACTAGGCCAATAATTAAAAATCTAAGTACATTTTTAAATTCAGCATATCAAAGAACCCCAAGGATTCAATTTTTGTTAAAATCAAACTAAGTTTAATTTTGGACCCTTTGGACCTTAATGTAGACCAATTTGAAAACGGGACCAAAAATTAAGAATCTACATACATAGTTAGATTCGGCATATCAAAGAACCCCAATTATTCAATTTTTGATGAAATCACACAAAGTTCAATTTTGGACCCTTTGGGCCCCTTATTCCTAAACTGTTGGGACCTTAACTCCCAAAATCAATACCAACCTTCCTTTTGTAGTCATTAACATTGTGTTTAAATTTCATTGATTTCTATTTACTTAAACTAAAGTTATTGTGCGAAAACCAAGAATAATGCTAATTTGGGCCCTTTTTTGGCCCCTAATTCCTAAACTGTTGAAACCAAAACTCCCAAAATCAATCCCAACCGTTCTTTTGTGGTCATAAACCTTGTGTCAAAATTTCATAGATTTCTATTAACTTAAACTAAAGTTATAGTGCGAAAACCAAGAAAATGCTTATTTGGGCCCTTTTTGGCCCCTAATTCCTAAAATGTTGGGACCAAAACTCCCAAAATCAATACCAATCTTCCTTTTGTGGTCATAAACCTTGTGTTAAAATTTCATAGATTTCCTTTCACTTTTACTAAAGTTAGAGTGCGAAAACTAAAAGTATTCGGACGCAGGACGACGACGACAACGACGACGACGACGACGACGACGACGCCGACGCCAACGTGATAGCAATATACGACGAAAAATTTTTCAAATTTTGCGGTCGTAAAAAAAAAAGTTGAAAATTATTTTTTACATTTATACTTCCTTTAACTGTATTACTATATTTTATCATAGTCTAATTTCCTTATCAATTTATGTAATACCTCTACATGGTATATTTAAAGGCTAGTAGACTCATTTTAAAAATACATGTGAAAAATAAACTTTAGATGATGACAAAAGTAAAGGACATAAGACTGTGATACACAAGTTAATAAAAATCTTTAAAAGTATAATGAAATTATAATAAATAAGACTTAAAATGACTAACCAAGTGAACATGCATTGATGTTTTGGTATCTTTGATATACATTATAAGAAAATGTACCATATATACTGAAATTCAGCTCGAAAAAGTTTGTACGCGTTATGACCTGAGATTTGATTCTTCAATGCAGGTCATGACCTGCATTTTCATCGTCACAGGTTGACAGGTATGAACTAGCTCCTGGATTTAAGACGGGCAAACAAAGAATGTAGTGAGGTTAAACATAAGTTATCTGCTCTTTGGTCGGGTTGTTATCTGTTTGACATATTCCCCATTTCCATTCTCAATTTTATGTATGTCCTAAGTATCATTCCCCCTAACATGGGACAATGGTGTTAGCAACACAACATAAAAACTAGCTGTAAAATTCTATTGGAAATGGAACACCTCAATAAATTTGTATGAAAACTATACTAGAGGCTCCAAGGAGCCTGTGTCACTCACATGATATTTTTATCTACAATTGATGCATGAAATAATGCAACTGTTATACTTTTGCTCTAGTTTCAGAGATACATGTCAAAAACTGCATTTTTCCCGTATGTTCTAGGGTCATTGGACACATTTTTAAAAACTAAATATTCTTATAAAATTGAGAATGGAAATGGGGAATGTGTCAAAGAGACAACAACCCGACCATAGAACAGACAACACCCGGAGGCGTCCTTCATCTAGCCCCTAAACAAATATATATACTAGTTCAGTGATAATAAACGCCATACTAAACTCCAAATTGTACACAAGAAACTAAAATTGAAAATAATACAAGACTAATGCTTGTTTGTGGCCAAGTTTGGTTAAATTTGTCTCCGTTGTTATTAACTTACAGGAGAAGACTTTTGTAAAAGATTTACTAAAAATTGTTAAATTTGACTTTAAAAGGCAATAACATTTTGGTCATGTTGACTTATTTGTAGATCTTACTTTACTGAACATCATTGATCTGTAACTTGTCATGATAAAAGTACATTTATACACTAATTATCAAATCAATATCTTCGAGAATTTAAAAAGAAAGTTTGGAAAACTGATTATTTCAGTGAATTTACACATGCTCGGTTGATGATATTCATTAATTTTATCAAAGCAACATAACTAGCTAGAGGCTCTAAAGAGCCTGTGTCCCTCACCTTGGTCTATGTGCAAATTAAACAAAGGACAGATGGATTCATGACAAAATTGTGTTTTGGTGATGGTGATGTGTTTGTAGATCATACTTTACTGAACATTATTGCTGCTTACAATTATCTCTATCTAAAATGAACTTGGCACAGTAGTTACAGTGGAAAACATTTTGTAAAAATTTACAAAAATTTACAAAATATATGAAAATAGTTAAAAATTGAAGATAAAGGGCAATAACTCCTTAACGGGTCAATATTGACCATTTTGGTCATTTTGACTTATTTGTAGGTCTTACTTTGCTGTACATTATTTTTGTTTACAGTTTTTCTCTATCTATAATAATATTCAAGTCAAAGGAATGTCTGATTCATCTCATACATGTGATGGACTGTAAAACTCAGATCAGGAGATTTGGAAATTTTGGTCAGGAGAGTAGGACTCAGATCAGGAGGCTTTTTGTTGACATAAATTTTGTCATAAAAATTTAACCGCAAGATGTAGAAATTGCCTTTTAAAGTGTTTTTTCATCAAATTTCCATCAAAACGCAATATGCTTATATAGAACCCTTGTTGCCTTTCTATTTGAATGATATCACATTATTTTAAAAAAAAATTGAGAAGAATCTGTTTCTTGTTTTGTTTTTTATTTTTGATAATTGATTGTTCACTGCTTGCAAATAAATCATTATGATCTTTCCTTTGTGTATAGATTTGTATTCATGTATGACATACTGAAAAAACCTGACCTGCAGGACATGTTATTAGTAAAACTGACAAGGATTTTTATTCAGTCTTAAATTTAGAATATTGTATATTCCATTACTTAATTGATGATGATGGAAGTGTTTAACGACCTTACAAATAATCATTATAAGTTTTTATTACACAACAGTAGTTAGCCAGAGGTATATTTGACACCCAAGCTGTTGAGTGAAGTCATATAATTATACATCTTCTTTGATTTACAGGTAAAATTTAACACAGGTGCAATTACACCCGTACGGTAGTAAGAAATTATCAAATATGGCGCCCGAAAATTTTTATTCATGAAATATTTCATACACAGGATTTTTTTCTCCTAAACAGGAGGACAGGAGGAGACCCCTGAAAACGGGATTATTGTACTCCTGTCGGGAGGTTAACATACATGTATGTCATCTGAAAATTTCAGGACTAATAGAGCTTGACCCGATAAACAATTTTACCATGTCAGATTTGCTCTAAATACTTTGGTTTCAAAGATATAAAAGCCAAAATCTACATTTTACCCCTATGCTCTATTTTTAGGCATGGCGGCCATCTTGGTTGGTTAGCTGGGTCACCGAATACAATTTTTAAACAAGATACCCCAATGATGATTGTGGCTAAGTTGGATTAAATTTAGCCCAGTAGTTTCAGAAAAGAAGATTTTTGTAAAAGTTAATGACGATGGACAACGACTACGGACAACAAGTGATGAGAAAAGCTCACTTAGTCCTTTTGGCCAGGTGAGCTAAAAAGAACCATTTATACAAAGAACATAGCAAAAATGAACAACAAGAATACAAACATGTTTTACAATAGCACAATAATCAGATGTATGAGTACAGAGCCATGTTATATGTATTGAAGTAACGCCAAAGGTATATCATTAGCAAAAATGAAAGACAAGAATATGAGAATATCATAAACAATAACATTATGACAGGATGTACAAGTCCAACAAATATCTTAATTGCAATAAAAACAAACAAATATTCAACAAAAAGCACAAAAAGGCAAAAATCACATTTAACAACTTCATTCCTTGCTTTCCTATTTTGAATTTTATTGATGTATTTTAAATCCATCCATAAACAAATGAAAGAAAATAAGACAAATATATCAATAATGATTTTAAATGTAATTGTATTGCCACATTTGACAAAAAAAAGTAAGAAAGAAGTTGGGGGGTCATTATTTATAACGATTTATACCAAGAAACAAGAATCTAGAACCCACCTAAAAACACACAAAAATAATCTATCCTAAAATATTATACTTCCAGGGCTTTTATAGCCGACTATATGGTATGGGTTTTTCACTATGTTGAAGGCTGTACAGTTGCCTATAATTGATACATCCACTTCATTTGAACTAAGATAGTAGATAATTGTCTCCTTGGCAACCATACCACATTTTTTTTATATGAAACATCAACGGCCTTTATCTGTTCATTTGCTTAAGAAGACAAGACCAGGATAAGCAAAACCCTTAAAATCTTCACAATCAGGACCCATCCTAGCATTACAAATTTTTTCAATTGAATTAGCAAGGGGGAAAATATAACTAAGAAAAAAAATATCCTATTCTCTAGTCTAGATATTTACCCTCCACCCTGCTTTGTCAGTAGAACTTGAGGAGAAAGGTCCAACTATAAATAATAAAATGATTCACAGAAAGCAGCCTGATACGACCGCAGAGGTTGAACCCTGAACAGTTGGTGCAGGTTTGGACACAATATTCAAGCTTGATACTGTCTGAATTTGGATTGTGATAAAATTTTGTCATAATATAGGTTTCTAACACAAATAAATGTGGTGAATGATTTTAAAATTTTAAAATGAGTTAAAATATTTGTAGTAATTTTCAATTGAAGATTTCTTGCTATTGGGCAATAGTGTTATATTGCGCAATACAGTGCTATTGTACACTACTGTGCTATTGTGCACTACTGTGCTATTGAGCAATATTGTGCAAAAGAAGATTCCTTGTTACAGGGCAATACTGTATAATTAAAGATTTCCTGCTATTGCACAATACTGTGCAATTGAAGATTTCTTGCTATTGTGCAATACTGTGCAATTGAAGATTTCTTGCTATTGTGTAATATTGCGCAATTGGATATTTCTTGTTATTGCACAATACAAGAGAGCTGTGGTGTAATTGTTAGTGCATCGGACTACTAACACAAAGGTTCCTGGTTTCGATTCCTGTTTCAGGATGAAAATTTCAAGGACTGAATTTTCAGCTCTCCCTTGACACCATTTCCGAGTGTGGTCTTGAGGAAACGATGATAATTCGTCGGAAGGGGAAGATAAATGGCTGACCCGTGTTAAGAGAGAGCCATATCTATTGCACGTTAAAGACACCCTTATAGATTTTTAAAAAAAAGGGCAGGCTAATGCTGCTACAAGGCAGCACTCGCACCCACAAAGTGGAAAGGGATTAATATAAGTTGCAAAACTTGTTTCCCAATCCACTATAAATAAATATGTTTAAACTAAACTGTGCAATTGAAGATTTTGTTATTGTGCAATACTTTCCCAAGAGAAAAAGAAAACGGGATCCCGATGGATCCCCAATGCAATTCCGGTGAATTTGTCAGGATAAGCTGGGATAGGCATCTGGAGTTGGGATCCCATTCGGGATAAATATCTGAAACTGGGATTCCATTCGGGATAACTGTCTGAAGCTGGGATGCCAGTCTAGATGAAACGGGATAAATATTGGACACTGGGATCCCAAACAGGGTAACTGTCTGAAGCTGGGATCTCAATCGGAACTGTTTAAAGCTAGGATCCCAATCGGGATAACTGTCTGAAGCTGGGATTCCAGTCTAGTTGAAACGGGAAAACGTATGAACCATAATTATGTTGTTGTAAATATCTCAGCATTTGGTTTGTGTATATATTTGTCTCTGATGACATCAAGTACAGGTTATTGGTGTTAATTAACAATGTGTATGATACCAAAGCTGGCAGGTGAAGCCAATCACTTAATCATGGGTCTCTTAATTAATTTTTAGTTTGACAGATATTTATATATATACAGGTGTTTTGCCATATAAGCTTGGGCGTTTGTAATGTTCCCCAAGTTCACATAAGTGCGTTTCTATTAGTTGTCGTCTGGCATCAATGATAAGATAATGATCGACATCATAAAACGTTGGTTTCTCAACTTATGTAAAATGTTAAAAAAATCATGACCGTGTGCTTTTTTTTCAACTGTACTGAACAGTTCCACCCTAGAAAATACTGTCATAAATAATGCGGCCACTAATTTATCCGCATGAACCCTGCGCCGATTACTTTCTTATACTTAGTCAAAACTGGTCTGTAAGTAATATTTTTATGCGATACCCTTAATTTATTTATAATACCGTTACGGAGACAGATCAACTTCTGGCCTATATAATATGGGGCGAGATTGTCACTTTGACATTAGTGTACTGGTAAAAACGTCATCAAAATCTGATTACGCTGATTTATGGAGGACCAAGATGAATCCGATGCAGTTGTTTTCAGATAAGTGCATTAATAATTTAATTTAACATGTGTTTATATGTATAAAATGATTATAAATATAATTTATTGAGGAACTAAGATTTTTATGGTTTTTATTTGAGCAAATCAACACCAGAAAGTCTGAAAGCATAAACTGAAAATATATTTATTTTTTACATATGAACAAACTTGTTGTCACATAACAGGCATAACAGGTAGGTATGTAAACATTTAATTCAGTTGTGTGAATGTTTATTTGGTGAAAATAATAAGTTGCTAGTTTTTTTATCTTCAGGGGATAAAAAAGGGGGAGGATAATAAATTCCAAATGGCTTCCAATCTACTGAATAAACATGCAATAATATTTCTATTGAATTTGTTGCTACAAAACGTATTGAACAAATGATTCTTTGTGGATTTTTTTTTATACTTTTAAGGGATAAATGATATTTTTAAATGGTGCTGCCAACAGATTGCATGCAGATATTCCACTAGTTTGAAGTCAGAGACAGCAAATTAATTTACAGAAAGGAGAACTTGACATATCCTTTTGCATAAGGGCCATTTTAAAAAAAATGAAGCAAAAGTGTGACATGGGGGGTCCAATTTCAAACTTAATATTTTGTATTTCTTTTTGTCTTGCCCTTTTACCAATACTTTAAATTTTATAATTCCAAAGTTTCAGGCAGAATGAAACAGACACATTGAATAATCTTAAATTTTGATAACATACATCTCAAAATTTTTAAACAGAAACCATACTACTTAAAAACAAGTTTGGTAATAAAACAGTCAAGAAAACATTGCTCAGACCTTTTCCAAATGAAAGTCAATATAAAAAGGAAAATTTTAAAACCAAAATTTCCATCTTTTCTGCTAAATCATATAATAACAATCAAATTGAATAGCTTAATTTGAAAAAATAATAGTAACTAGTGATTGAAGTTTTTGCCAATAAAAAGAATCTTAATATATTTCAGTTACAATAGTAAACTTTGAAAGCCCTGAGTTTTTGTGATCATTTGCAAAAAACAAAATGTCATTTCATTGTACCGTTTAAATGTAATTGTATGTAGAAAAAGCCTTCTATTTTCAGTATTTTGTCACACTCCTGACATATTTTATAAAGATTGAAAAATGCTTTAAACTTTCACAAAAAATCACTAAACACATTGCTATATCATTGATTTCAATTTGTGGTATCTTTTTCCATAGAACAGGACTTTCTTTTTAGGACCATTTATAAAAAAACGAAGAGAGGCACCCCAAAATGTCAGGAGTGTGACAACTGTCTTTAAACATCTACCAAAGAACACAAAGGTCTTAAATGTTTTATTTTTTTTTATTTTTCAGAAGTGGCTATTCCAAAGAGAAGAAAAAAAATTATTACCACTGTGATATGTTTATATCATAGATGTGGGAGTGCATTATATATGTCAGGAGTGTGACGCTTTTTTGAGGCATTTTCTGTCAATTCATAATTTCACAAGATTAAGTTCCACAAGTTTCTTTGTGTTAGAAATGTTAAAACCAAGTAATATTCATATCATTTACCTCTTAAATGTGTTATTTATCATGATTGTTTTGGCACAATCAGTTTAAATTAGTCATTTTTCTATTTTTTGTGCACAGTAATGCAAATTTATCAAAGGAAATAAGTGTGTACAACTATAATATCATATAGGAAAGTGAGGAAATGAATTTTGTACAAAATAGAACAATTATTTTGATTTAAAATGGTATATTTAAAGATGTTTCAAGGATTAACCATTCAGATGTAATTTGTCACACTCCTGACATGAATTTAACAATTTAAGAAAAATATGAAAATTAGCTTTAGTTTTAGGACAGATAATTGAAAGACAGCTAGAAAATAGAAACACATTTTGGTAAAACTTTCATTCATCAAAACATCCACTAGATTTGCTGAAATAAGCAGGGCAAAATTCTCTAGAAGAAATAAATGAAAGAAGGAGACTTGGAAAGAGCGAACCTGTAAATACTGGCTGAATCTGAAATTTAAACATGATCAGAAGAAGTTGGACAATCTTAAACAAAATAAAAACCTATAAAACGAAGCTAACAAAAAAAGGCTGTTCTCATTTGAATCTGAGCTGTTTTTGTTCGATTCTAAGTCCTTATTCAAGCCAACTTCTTTTTTATCTTTTCTTCCTTTTTTCTACTGTTTCTCTGCCACTGCCTTTGTTTTTCTTTATATTGTTTATCAAATTTGGAATTCAAAATTCTTCTTTCTTTAAGCCTTTTTTGTTGGCTAGGTTTTGTAGTTTTTTCTTTTGTTAAAGATTGTCCAACTTCCTCTGATCATTTTTCAATTTTAGATTCTGCCAGTATTTGAGGGTTATCTCTTTCCAAGTCTCTTTCTTTGAATCATTTCTTCTAGAGAATTTTGTCTGGCTTATGTCAGCAAGTTTAGTGGATGTTTTAAGGAATGGAAGTTTTACAAAAGGATTCTTCGTTTTACTAGCTGTCTTTCAATTATCTGTCCTAAAAATAAAGCTTATTTTCATATTTTTCCTAAATTGTTAAATTCATGTCAGGAGTGTGACAAATGACATCTGAATGGTTAATCATTGAAACATCTGTAAGTATACCATTTTAAATCAAAATAATTGTTCTATTTTGTACAAAATTCATTTCCTCACTTTCCTATATGATATTATAGTTGTTCACACTTATTTCCTTTGATAAATTTGCATTACTGTGCACAAAAAATAGTAAAATGACTGATTAAAACTGATTGTGCAAAAACAATCATGATAAATAACACATTTAAGAGGTAAATGATATGAATATTACTTGGTTTCAACATTTCTAACATAAAGAAACTTGTGGAACTTGTCCTAGTGAAATTATAAATTGACAGAAAATGCCTTAAAAAAAGCGTCACACTCCTGACATATATAATGCACTCCCACATCTATAATATAAACATATCACAGTTGTAATAACTTTTTTCTTCTCTTTGGAATAGCCACTTCTGAAAAATAAAGAAGAAAAAAACATTTAAGTCCTATGTATTTTTTGGTAGATGTTTAAAGGCAGTTGTCACACTCCTGACATTTTTGGGTGCCTCTCTTTGGTGTCCATTAAAACAATAAAATATGTAATTTAGAGCACCAACATACCCTTAATTATAGTGCTAATATACCAATACAAACTTATTTTACATACTGACATTATTGCACTTTAAAACTTGGTTACAAGGAAGCTTTAATTTTAAAAGTGTCATTTTTTAGAAGATTTTTTTTTCTGTACATACCTTCACAATAAAGGTCAGTGTTTACTTATTTTACAATTTTATTGCACAAAATTGCAAAAATATTTAAGACTAATAATGTAGCAACTACCAGAAATATTTCAGTATTGCATCAAAACAATCCACTTTTTTCAATACTACTTTGAAAATTTTAATTTTTTTAAATGTCATGCTAAAAGCGTCACACTCCTGACAAAAATGGCCTGTTTTTTTTAACATTTCTCTGAAGTGGTTTGAGATATCTTCATGAAACTTGGGAGCAAGCTAGCCCTGACTATCCTGCATTTTATAACACCTGTGTTATAATTATAAACTTAAGTAATATAAAAATATACCACAAAAAGTAAAAAGCTTCATTTTTTTTGAAATGGCCCATAAACAACCCAGGAATCCCAGTGGCAGTGCAATTTGAATTGGTGCATGTATATCCTGCTGGGATTTATTTTTGGGATCCTGCTTTTTTTTCCGGGAATCCCAGTATATTCCAATCAAAATCCCAGTATATTTCCACTGGGATTTACATCGGGATCCCACTTCTTATACAGGAATCCCGAAATTTTATCCCAGCATATTTACATCGGGATCCCGCTTCTTTTGCAGGAATCCCGAAATTTTATGCCAGTGGAATTAGGTGGGATCCCAATTGAAATCCCACAATATCCCAGTGGGATCCCAGTATATTTCCATCGGGATTTACATCGGGATTCCTGCAATTTTATCCCGGTGGAATGAGGTGGGATCCCAATTGGAATCCCATCAAAATTCCAGCCGGAATTCCAGTGGAATCCCAGATTTATTTTCTCTTGGGTTGCAATTGGTTATTTCTTGCTATTGCGCAATACTGTGCAATTGAAGATTAATTGCTATTGTGCAATATTGTGCTATAGCGCAATTCTATGCAATTGGAAGATTTCTTGCTATTGCCCAATACTGTGCTATTTCACAATAATTCATATGATAACTTATACATCCTGTGTGGTGTTTCTCCTGTCATATAAGTATTCTTTGCTTTGATATATATCTTATATTATTAATTGAAAAAAATACAAAAAATTATGAAAACTAGATGTGTCAAAGCGACACAAATGGCCCCATCTCAAAAAGTTGAAAAATCTACACTTTCAATAACACATGTGGACACAAACATGATGGTAGTCTCACATCTCTCAAAAATCAGCTAAAAACAAGAATGAGTCCATAGTACAAGGATGCCCCACTCGCACTATCATTTTCTACGTTCAGTGGACCATGAAATTGGGGTCTAAACTATAATTTGGCATTAAAATTAGAAAGATCATATCATGGGGAACATGTGTACTAAGTTTCAAGTTGATTGGACTTCAACTTCTTCAAAAACTTTAACCTGAAGCGAACGGACGCACAGACAGATGCACAGACAGACGCACAGACGGACGAACGAACGAACAATCGGAGGCACAGACCAGAAAACATAATGCCCCTCTACTATCGTAGGTGGGGCATAAAAAGTCTGTATAACTGTGATTTTCAACAATTTTTGAAAGTTGTAAAGCCTTAATTTTGGCAATAATTAGCGAGCGGAACGAAACTTAAACTTGATCTGTAACTCATCTTGGTTAACTCACATGCCAAAAATCATCCCAATATCTAAAAGAGTTCAGAAAAAAAATCTGTACAACTGTGATTTTCAACAATTTATCAAAGTCGAAAGTCCATAATTTCGGCAAAAATTAGCAGAGCACAACGAAACTTAGACTTGATCTGTAACTCGTCATGAGTAACTCACATACCAAAAATTGGCCCAATATCTGAAAGCCTTTAGAAAAAAAGTCTGTATAACTGTGATTTTCAATAATTTATCAAAGTCCATAGCTTGTAATTTTCAGCAAAAATTAGCTGAGTGGAACAAAACTTAAACTTGACTCATCTTGGTTAACTTACATGCCAAAAATCATCCCAATATTTGAAAGAGTTTAGAAAAAAAGTCTGTACAACTGTGATTTTCAACAAGTTATCAAAGTGCAAAGCCCATAATTTCGGCAAAAATTAGCGGAGCACAACGAAACTTAAACTTGATCTGTAACTCATCATGAGTAACTCACATACCAAAAATCAGCCCAATATCTGAAACCCTTTAGAAAATAAGTCTGTATAACTGTGATTTTCAACAATTTATCAAAGTACATAGCCTGCAATTTCGGCAAAAATGAGCCGAGCAGAACAAAACTTGAACTTGATCTGTAACTCATCTTTGTTAACTCACATGCTAAAAATCATCCCAATATCGGAAAGTGTTTAGAAAAAAAGTCTGTATAACTGTGATTTTCAACAATTGATCAAAGTCCAAGACTGTAATTTCGGCAAAAATTTGGGGAGCGGAACGTAACTTCAACTTGATCTGTAACTCATCATGGTTAATTCACATACCAAAAATCAGCCCAGTATCTGAAGGCATTAAGAAAAAAAATTTGTATAATGGTTTGTTGCAGAATGACAGAATGATAGAATGACAGAATTTTCGGAATGATGGAATTATGGAATTATGGAATTTCGGAATTACAGAATTTGGAATTACAGAATTTTGGAATTATGGACAAGGTTCGTTGTGGGGCCATAAAAATAAATCCACCCAATTTTGTTTTTAATCCCCTTGTATTTACCCACAAACTCAATCCCAGCTGTCCTTTAGAGGTATTGTATCTTGCAGTACAATTTCAGAGAGATCCATAGACTTACACACAAGTTATTGTCTGGGAACTGCAAAATTGCTTGTATTTAGCCCCTTCTTTTTGTCCCTTTATTCCTGAACTTTTGGGGCAATTACCTCCAAACTCATACCCAGTCTTTCCATTGTGATATGGAACTTTGTGGTACAATTTCAGAGAGATCCATATACTAACACAAGTTCTTGTCTAGAAACTACAAAATTGCTTGTTTTTAGCCGTTTCCTTTTTTTTAAATTTCCTGTTTACAAAACTTTGAATTTTTCGAAAAACTGAAGGATTTTCTTATCCCAGGCATAGATTACCTTAGACGTATTTGGCACAACTTTTTGGAATTTTGGATCCTCAATGCTCTTCAACTTTGTACTTGTTTGGCTTTATATATATTTTGATATGAGCGTCACTGATGAGTCTTATGTAGATGAAACGTGAGTCTGGCGTACTAAACTAATTTGACTCTTATTCCTGAACATTTAGGGCAATTACCCGCAAACTCATACCCAGTCTTTCCATTGTGATATGGAACCTTGTGTTACAATTTCAGAGAGATCCACACACTTACAAAGAAGTTATAGTCCTTAAACTACAAAACTGCTTGTTTTTTACCCTTTTCATTTAAGCCAAAAGGTGATAATGAACCTTAATTTTGGTTTCTTATGAGTTATCCATCGATAACATAATTTTTATTTCAATATCTTTCTCTAAACTTTATCATTGACAATCTTGATCATTCAAGAGATTGATTAAATACCGTATTTGAATGCCCTTATTTATTCTGTTTTTAATTTCTACCTACCACTTCATCATCACCAACAAAAAATATCAGCTCAGTAAGTGTCCTGCAAGCAGAAATACATTATATAAACAATCTTTAAGGTTACTATATAAACTATTGAGTAAATTAGAACATGGTTTCAGAATGACTACTCCTAATTGGTGCACCAGATATTAATAAAGGCTAGAATCATTGTAGACTCTTCCATATATAAGGTGCCCATAATTTCACTAACTCATTACTTTAATTTCTTTAACTCTATGTAAATATCTGTTTTTGATTGTATTGTAATTTGTATGTGAAGATTAGTTTAAATTTTACTAACAGAGTTTACCCTCTTTAAATAAAGAATTTATTCTTATTATTAGGTCTTTCCACTTTTCTGTGGAAAGATCTATTGTTTTTCATCTGAATATTTTTTTTTTCCCGCCAAATTCTGTTTTTGCGATAAACATTTGTTTCTCAATATGTTGCTTAGATATTTGGTATATGATATCGAACAGGTTTTGCGCTTTTGAAATTTACCCTGCGTAACCGAATACTTTTCTTTGTAGGAGTTATCTCCCCTAACACTGTTTTCCTTCTGTCCATGACTACTTCGCAACTGTAAAAGATTACGACAAATTTATTTTACAAAATTGCTCATTATATCCTTCTCATGATTTGTCCTATTTTGACCGAAGCGATATGAACGCTCCATATGAGAGTTATTTGCCCTTATGCATTTGATATAAGTGATATGCATTTCTATCTTGTAAACCATAAGTGATAGAGACCTAGGATCTTTTGATTTGAGGTCCTTGGTCCAAAAAAATTAAAAATTAGGTCAAGGTCAAAGGTCAAGGTCATATTCTAATTTTTAGTTTTGGCTTATTTTCACTCATTTTCATTAACCTTATAAGATATCGACAAATAATTTTGACTAAATTGTTAGTTGCGACATGTCGTAACTTAATGATTTTAGTTGAAAGGGTGCATAGACAATGAATCGGAGTTTTCGCCCCTATCATATCTAAAATTATATGTAAAGTGAAATAACTTACTAACCTTACATATTAGAGACCAAAGGTCTTTTGACTTGAAATCCTCAGTTTGTGACCTTGAAATCCTCAGTTTGTGACCTTGAAATTGAGGTCAAGGTCATAGGTTAATTTGACGTTGTAGATTTTGACCTTTGCTTTAAATTCATATCTATATATCATAAATAGTTATCAAAGGTACCAGGATTATATTTTAGTACGCCGGACGCGCGTTTCGTCTACATAAGACTCATCAGTGACGCTCATATCGAAATAGTTATAAACCAAACAAATACAAAGTTGAAGAGCATTGAGGATCCAAAAATTCCAAAAAGTTGTGCCAAATACGGCTTAGGTAATCTATGCCTGGGATAAGAAAATCCTTAGTTTTTCGAAAAATTCAAAGTTTTGTAAACAGGAAATTTATAAAAATGACCACATAATTGATATTCATGTCAACACCGAAGTGCTGACTACTGGGCTGGTGATACCCTCGGGGACGAAACGTCCACCAGCAGAGGCATCATTAAGCAGCAGCAACAGCAGCATAAAGCCATATGAACTGACATTTTAGACTGATTTTTAATATTTTAATATCAAAATAGATATTAACTGGTGGAAAGACCTTCAATTGTTCTCTGAACAATTGGTTTTTAATTATTATTATTATTATTAATAAAGCAAAGTAAATAACTTCAAAAAGCAAGCTGAAACAAAATGCTTCGCTCAGCAAAGCCTGATATGACCCCAGAGGTTGAACCCTGAACAGTTAGGGCAAATTTCGACACAATATTCAAGCTTTGGATTGTGATCAAATTTTTTATAGGTTTCTGACACAAAATAAATATGGTCAAAGATCTTACAAATCTATTGTGCAATACTGTGCAATTGAAGATTTCTTCTTGATACTTTTAGCCGACCATGCAAGGGGTGTATAGCCAGTCAAGATCGTTAAAAACTTCCATTTGTTGTTCTTGAAACTTTTCAAAAATTTGAAATTTGAAAAATTTTGAAAAAGAAATATGAACACCTTAAAATAATTGAAAAAGAAATCCCCCCAAAACTTTCATAATCCCCCCTTTTGCAGCAATTACCCCCAACTCAATCCCAGCCTTTCCTTTGTAGTATGGAACCTTGTAGTACAATTTTAGAAATATCCATACACTTAACACAAGTTTATGTCTAGAAACTAGAAAAATGCTTGTTTTTTGCACTTTTTTATCCCACAATTCATGCATGTTTGGGGTAATTACCCCCCCCCCCCCCACTCAATCCCAGCCTTCCCTTTGTGATATGGAACCTTGTGGTACAATGTCAGAGAGATCCATACACTTACACACAAGTCATTGTCCAGAAACTACAAAATTGCTTGTTTTTGGCCCTAAACCGTTGGCACCATAACCCCAAAATAAATCCAAACCCTCTTCAATTTCAGAGCAATCGAAATACTAATGAACAAGTTATTATCCTGAAACTAAAAATGCTTGTTTTGGGCGCCTTATTCCTAAACGATTGTACCATCATCACAAAAACCAGTCTCATCTTTCCTTTTGTGGTATTGAACCTAATTAAAAAATTGCATGGAGATCCATTCACTTAAACTAAATTTATTGTTCGGAAACCAAATGTGTCTTGGGACAACGACATAGAGTCCATAAAGTGGATACCCGAGGGTATGCAGGGTCGTTATGATAAAAAAACATAAAATGTAGAGAGTCTTATAACAACAACACTTTAGGGACTGCTGCAGAAATTTATTGATCGACATGTTTCGGTGCCTAGGGCAAATAATAAAATTTCTGCAGCAGTCACTAAAGTGTTGTTGTTATAAGACTCTCTTCATTATATAAAAGATCGATAGATAGTTAATTCTCATAAAACCAAGCACTTCAAGGATACAAAGATTATTTAGATGGCGCTAGTCAAGAATTGCTGGACTTTGAAGACGAATGTCGTAAGTTTCTTTCACAAATTCTAGTTATTGAACAAGATTTACTTGATATTTTTTCAATACTCAATGTTAATAAAGCTGAAACTGAAAAATTTGAAATTAGGCGTTTACCCAAACTACTTATAAATATGTAATAACTATGTTAAGGAGTTATAACAGCTAGAAATTTTGAAATTGAAGGTCTATGGTAGGGGTTTCAATATACCATTGTAGGGGGGTCAAAATACTATGGCAAAGTAAAATTTTTAAAGTATCTTTTCATGCATGTAAAATACATACAAACTACTTATTAAAGTATAATAACTATGTCAAGGGGTTATAACAGGTACATTTTTTTCAATTAAAGGTCTATAGTAGGGTATACAATATACCATGGCTAGGGGGTCAAAATACCATGGCAAAGTAAAGTTTTCAAAATATCTTTTCAAGCAAGTAAAATACATATATATACTACTTATTGGAGTATAATAACTATGTAAAGGAGTTATAAAAGCTAGAATTTTTGAAATTGAAGGTCTATAGTAGGGGGTTCAATATACCATTGTAACGGGGGTTAAAATTAGTAGTTTGTGTGTATTAAACTTGCTGGAATAGATATTTTGACTATTTCACTTAGACATGGTATTATGACAACCCCCCCCCCCCCCCCCCCCCCCACCTAATGTCATGGTATATTGAACCCCTTGCCCTTTTTTTACCATGGGAAATTAAAACTATCCTTATAATACATATATAATCATAAGAAATCCGATGGACAAGGTATAATTTGCAGTTGTCACTATACACACAGGCAGACATATACATATATCTATTTACAGTGATTGTATGCTTCTAAAAAAAGATTAACATTCTGTAATTATACTGAAGTGATGAGTAGATGATCATTTCTGTACACTAAAAAGAATACTTCATGTATTGTATCAGAGATCCTTGTTTAATTCCTACGAGAAGGTAACACCTCCCGAAACGAAAGCTTATTTTAATAAGCAAGAGTTAGAGGAGGGGATAAGGTCTCTGCGCAATGTTAGGCTTGTGTTAAATTGTCATAGAAGTAAGAAAATAAAATAAACCAGATGCTCCCCAGGGCACAGCTTTATATGACCGCAGAGGTTGAACCCTGAACGGTTGGGGCAAGTATGGACACAACATTCAAGCTGGATTCAGCTCTAAATTTGGATTGTGATTAAATAGTTGACACAGCATAGGTTTCTGACACAGAATGAATGTGGTCTAATGAACTTAAAATTTTTGTTTTGCCTTTGAGCAATTCACTATGCTGTTGAATATTAATCCTCTAAAAAAAATGTTTGAAGAAATTTTATTTTTATTTTTATTTATGAAATCTGAAATGAGAAAAAATTGAACCCCCCCCCCCAAATTTTTTTTTCACATCCCCCTTTCCTTTATTTAATAATTTTGGTTTCTGATTTGGACCAACTTGAAAGCTGGGCCCATAATCAAAAATCTAAGTACATGTTTAGATTCAGCATATCAAAGAACCCCAAAAATTCAATTTTTGTTAAAATCAAACTTAGTTTAATTTTGGACCCTTTGGACCTTAATGTAGACCAATTTGAAAACGGGACCAAAAATTAAGAATCTACATACACAGTTAGATTTAGCATATCAAAGAACCCCAATTATTCAATTTTTGATGAAATCAAACAAAGTTTAATTTTGGACCCCAATTTGGTCCAACTTGAAAACTGGGCCAATAATCAAAAATCTAAGTACATTTTTAGATTCAGCATATCAAAGAACCCCAAGGGTTCATTTTTTGTTAAAATCAAACTATTAAAGTTTAATTTTGGACCCTTTGGACCTTAATGTAGACCAATTTGAAAACGGGACCAAAAATTAAGAATCTACATACATAGTAAGATTCGACATATCAAAAAACCTCAATTATTCAATTTTTGATGAAATCAAACAAAGTTTAATTTTGGACCCTTTGGGCCCCTTATTCCTAAACTGTTGGGACCAAAACTCCCAAAAATCAATCCCAACCTTCCTTTTATGGTCATAAACCTTGTATTTAAATTTCATAGATTTCTATATACTTATAGTCCAGACTTGGGGTCAATTACATTAGAATGTAATTAATTAAATTACACATTACATTGCAAAAATGGTCAATTACACTAATTACCCATTACACAGTTTTTGAAATATAATTAATTAAATTACAATTACTTTGCTAAAGTAATTAATAAAATTACACATTACATTTCATCATAATATTTGTTAACCAATATTATACATGTATGTATAATGTATGTGTAAAATATTCATGTAAACATAGTTTAAGCGTTGCATTTGATAATCATGAGTAATTTTAATGTTTTGTCATTTAGTCTGCATCTCTCTGGTCTGTACACTTTGACAGCCTTTCTCAAAAGTATTTCTATAGGAGCTAATGTGGCATATATCGCTTGATATGAACATGGAGGAATCATACTTCCATAATCAGTAGATGTGTTGATAGAAGAGGAAATTAGTTCCTATTAACTTGCCAATACATTAAGGGGTATTTTGACATCTCAGTAGTGAAGTTATTTAATTAAAACATAGCATGAATAAAGAAATTAAAAATAAAAAAAAATAAAATCACTTAATAATTATTTAAAGGTATGCTTCTACATCTACATCTATACTATTGATCTGCAGTGGAAATCCATAACGCAGATACTGCTGTGCAAACGTCAACCTGCGTGCTCAGTATTTACAAGTGCAATTAAAATTGGATAAAATCAGGTGGTTTCTGTTTACAGCTGTAGTCTCCGGAGCTGCTGCTTTAAGCATTCCAGAGATTTAGCTTGGAAGGCTTCAGGAGGCAGACTGTTCCAGTCGGTGATGGTGCCTGGTATATAGCTGTATTTGTAGGCATCTGTGGAGGTACTGATCTGAGTAAATTTTTCTGAATGGTATTGTCTAGTTGAGGTAGATGGTCTTCTCACGTATGATGGTATGTTGACTCCCGCCTTTCCATGTGTGGCTTTGTAGAACATGCTCAGTCTACTAGATTTCCGTCTAGATTCTAGCGTTTGCCATTCTAGGGTTGTCATGATGTTTGTTACTGTCCCTGGTTCCCGACTGTATGTTGATGTCGCAAATCTGGCAGCTCTTCTTTGGACCATTTCTAGTGAGTCAATGTGGTGTTTTCGATATGGGTCCCAAACTGTGGAGGCGTACTCAAGATGTGGGCGCACTAGCGATGTATAGGCCTGCGCTTTGATGTCTTGTGGACACTTCCATGCTTGTCACAACATTGAAAATAATTTTTAGTACAAACAATGTATATAATGTCTATATATCTAAGCAATATTTTGCTAATTAGATAAAATACATGTAATAGTGGCATTGCCCCTGGACATTTTAATCTGATTAATTTCTGTTTGTTTTTACAGCTGTTAATTTTTATCTCTATAATCCTTTTGTGTATACTAATTTGACAAAATGATTGTGTGCAGTAAATTTAAATTCGAAATGAACTCTCAAAGATTTTTCACACATTTTTTTGTTTTTGTTTTACATGGTGATTTATTACTTTTCAATCTATTAAGTTAAAGACCTTTCTTAAAAACATATGTATTTTTTCAAATCATAAGACTATTCAGAAAAAAATTCTGTTGGTCAAATAAGTAATATTAAAACTTTAGAATAAATTACAGAAAGTATATGTGGTATCAATATTTGAAAAATAAATATAATTTACAATTTATATTATTAAACATAAATCCTTATCATTAACACCATAAAAGTACATGTAATTGAAATGTAATTGAGCATTACATGCTTTTTTCATTGTAATTAATTAAATTACCATTACAAGTAATTAAAAAAATGCTCAATTACACATTACATTCAATTACATGGAAAATTGTAATGCATTACACTTAATTACCATTACATTTTCAATTACCCCATCCTTGTGTTACAATTTCATAGATTTCTATTCACTTTTACTAAAGTTAGAGTGCGAAAACTAAAAGTATTCAGACAACGACGATGACGATGCAGACAACAACGCCAACGTGATAGCAATATACGACGAAAAATTAATAAAATTTTTGGTCGTATATTGGTATCACGTTGGCGTTGTCGTCGTCGTCGCACTCTAACTTTAGTAAAAGTGAATAGAAATCTATGAAATTGTAACACAAGGTTTATGACCACAAAAAGGAAGGTTGGGATAGATTTTGGGAGTTTTGGTCCCAACATTTTAGGAATTAGGGGCCAAAAAGGGCCAACATAAGCATTTTCTTGATTTTCGCACTATAACTTTAGTTTAAGTTAATAGAAATCTATGAAATTTTGACACAAGGTTAATGACCACAAAAGGAAGGTTGGGATTGACTTTGGGAGTTTTAGTTCAAACAGTTTAGGAATAAGGGGCCAAGAAAGGGCCCAAATAAGCATTTTTCTTGGTTTTCGCACAATAACTTTAGTATAAGTAAATAGAAATCAATGAAATTTAAACACAAGGTTTATGACCACAAAAGGAAGGTTGGGATTGATTTTTGGAGTTGAGGTCTGTACAATTTAGGAATAACGGGCCAAAAAGGGGTCCAAGTAAGCATTATTCTTGGTTTTCGCACCATAACTTTAGTATAAGTAAATAGAAATCTTTAAAATTTAAACACAAGGTTTATGACCATAAAAGGAAGGTTGGCTTTGATTTTGGGAGTTTTGGTCCCAACAGTTTAGGAATAAGGGGCCAAAAGGGTCCAAAATTAAACTTTGTTTGATTTCATCAAAAATTGAATAATTGGAGTTCTTTGATATGCCGAATCTAACTGTGTATGTAGATTCTTAGTTTTAGGTTCCATTTTCCAATTGGTCTACATTAAGGTCCAAAGGGTCCAAAATTAAACTTAAGTTTGATTTTAACAAAAATTGATTCCTTGGAGTTCTTTGATATGCTGAATCTAAAAATGTACTTAGATTTTTGATTATTGGCCCAGTTTTCAAGTTGGTCCAAATCGGGGTCCAAAATTAAACTTTGTTTGATTTCATCAAAAATTGAATAATTGGGGTTCTTTGATATGCCAAATCTAACTGTGTATGTAGATTCTTAATTTTTAGTCCTGTTTTCAAATTGGTCTACATTAAATACCAAAGGGTCCAAAATTAAACTAAGTTTGATTTTAACAAAAATTGAATTCTTTGGCTTTTTTGATATGCTGAATTTAATCATGTACTTAGATTTTTGATTATGGGCCCAGTTTTCATGTTGGTTCAAATCAGGATCCAAAATTATTATATTAAGTATTGAGCAATAGCAAGAAATCTTCAATTGCACAGTATTGTGCTGTAGCAAGAAATTTTCAATTGCACAGTACATGTATTGCGCGATAGCAAGAAATCTTCAATTGCACAGTATTGTGCAATAGCAAATATTTTCAATTGCACAGTATTGCGCAATAGCAAGAAATATCTAATTGCACAATATTGTGCAATAGCGAGAAATTTTCAATTGATTGGAGTTATCTTTCTTTGTCCAGAATAGTAGTTGAATCAACTTAAATCATTGTTTTATACAATATACAATGTATATTCACTTTTACTACCAACTGATAAATTAAAACAATCTTTACCATTCAGTGATAACAAGCACTTTTTGTTACATTTTAATATTTTATGATGTATTTAAATGAGTAGTTATTGTTGCGAACTCCATTAGAAATTTGAATTGAGATCAGTTTTGAAAAAAGGGAAAGAAAGGGGGATGTGAAAAAAAATGGTAGGGGGGGGGGGGGGTTAAATTTTTTGCATTTCAAATTTCATAAATAAAAAGAAAATTTCTTCAAACATTTTTTTGAGAGGATTAATATTCAACAGCATAGTGATTGCTCAAAGGCAAAAAAATTATTTTAAGTTCATTAGACCACATTCATTCTGTGTCCAAAACCTATGCTGTGTCAACTATTTAATCACAATCCAAATTTAGAGCTGAATCCAGCTTGAATGTTGTGTCCATACTTGCCCCAACTGTTCAGGGTTCAACCTCTGCGGTCGTATAAAGCTGCGCCCTGGGGAGCATCTGGTTAATTTTTGCGGTCTTATAAAAAGTACAGGTTCCATCCGCGCTCGGGGAGGAAGTTAAGAATCAGATCTACTCTAACATCATAAGGTTGATTTTCTAGGCACTTCATTCATATTCTAACGCATGGTATTTCTTAACCATAAGAATATGATGGACAAGGTATAATTTGCAGTTTTCACAACACACAGGCAGACATATACATATATTTATTAACAGTGATTGTATGTGGTGGTGGTGGTGCAGTGATTTTCAAACCCTCTTATTTGGGTCTGAATATGGGCCCCTGTCCCAATGAGAAAAATGCTCTTTTTTCCCAATTATTAGCTCTAAAATTCCCAAATGTATATAGACATCATTGTTAGGTTTTGTTAGTGTCGTAATGTGGTATTGTCTTTAAAAATCTCTTGAAATTGTTAAAAATTTATGCAATTATAACTTATTCTTTCTCAGATTGCAGAATTTTGCTCTTGATTTTTTTAATTTCCTTGGGAACCAAGTTGCACGCGGCTGGTGTGAACTAATATATTATTCCACAAATCCAACATTTCACAAACTTTTATTCCCAATTGCATGGGCCCTCGGCCCCTTCCCTTAAACACTAGGAAAATCACTGCTGGTGAAATGTACATTATGTATATATACAATTAACTTGTCTAAACATCAACCAAACAATGTTAGATCTGTAAATTTGCTTTCCCATATATATATATATATACAACTCGTCTAAACATCAACCCAACAATGTTAGATCTGGCTTTCGCAAATTTTTGGTTCTTCCCTCGCCGGGATTCGAACCCATGCTACTGTGATATCGTGACACCAAATCGCCTGCACTGCAGCCGTCCCGCTAGACCACACGACCACCTCAGCTCTCTAAAAAGAGCTTTCGCTGGCCGTGTGTTACCTTTCCACGTCAGTTTTAATCTAGCGGCGTACTGCAGTACATGATATATAAGGCATGAAGATGTTATTGTTACAGATCAGCTAAATTATCTATAGTAAAGGATCCTACAAATTAATGTAAGATACAGTCACAGAAAATAATTATATTTATAAGTACGTCTGAGTCAGTGACAACCCTACAACAGATGTATCCATCGGATCGCCATCAATGATGGTGATACATGGCTGTGTACATAATGTATATACAACTCGTCTAAACATCAACCCAACAATGTTAGATCTGTAAAATTAAAACTGACGTGGAAAGGTAACACACTGCCAGCGAAAGCTCTTTTTAGAGAGCTGAGGTGGTCGTGTGGTCTAGCGGGACGGCTGCAGTGTAGGCGATTTGGTGTCACGATATCACAGTAGCATGGGTTCGAATCCCGGCGAGGGAAGAACCAAAAATTTGCGAAAGCAAATTTACAGATCTAACATTGTTGGGTTGATGTTTAGACTAGTTGTATATACATTATGTACACAGCCATGTATCACCATCATTGATGGCGATCCGATGGATACATCTGTTGTAGGGTTGTCACCGACTCAGACGTACTTATATATATATATATATATACAACTCGTCTAAACATCAACCCAACAATGTTAGATCTGTAAATTTGCTTTCGCAAATTTTTGGTTCTTCCCTCGCCGGGATTCAAACCCATGCTACTGTGATATCGTGACACCAAATCGCCTGCACTGCAGCCGTCCCGCTAGACCACACGACCACCTGGGCTTTCAAAAAAAGAGCTTTCGCTGGCCGTGTGTTACCTTTCCACGTCAGTTTTAATCTAGCGGCGTACTGCAGTACATGATATATAAGGCATGAAGATGTTATTGTTACAGATCAGCTAAATTATCTATAGTAAAGGATCCTACAAATTAATGTAAGATACAGTCACAGAAAATAATTATATTTATAAGTACGTCTGAGTAAGTGACAACCCTACAACAGATGTATCCATCGGATCGCCATCAATGATGGTGATACATGGCTGTGTACATAATGTATATACAACTCGTCTAAACATCAACCCAACAATGTTAGATCTGTAAATTTGCTTTTGCAAATTTTTGGTTCTTCCCTCGCCGGGATTCGAACCCATGTATATATATATATATATATGTTATAATTACAAATAATCAAAGCAATCAAGCATCATGGTCTAGTTATAATGCTTTAATAAATATTTTGAATGAAATTTTGTTGGTAAAGACTACCAAGCAAAGATATTTCTTTTCATCAATCATGTAAAAATTTACCTCTCTTTCTTGTATGAATGTATTTTAATCTATGATAAGCTTTAGAATTATGTATAATGTTATAATATCATCTAGGATCTAGGTTCATTTTACCATAGGGGGTCAATTTTCCATACAGGGGGGTTCAATTTACCATAGCAGTATTTTTACCCTGAGGTCAATTAACCATGGGGTTCAAAATACCATATGACACCGTAGCAATTGCATATAGTTATTTCAAAGTCAGTGAAAAATATCTGTGGTGTTGTTGACATGTAGTCTCAGTCAGCCTCAATTATGATTTGAGATTGAAATGACTCTATCATAACTAATGTATTAATATAGTATTAACTTCCCCCCCTCTGAACTTAAGTTGGGAAACATTTATTGACCAACAAGGATATATATAAAATCATTGTCAATTAAACAAAACTTGCAGCAATTTTGACCCCCCACCCCCAAATTATTTGAATTAAGTTTTCTATCCTTCATTGATATTTTTATGTTCTCCCTAATATGTTCACTCAGTATATTGCCTATAGCTGCAAGACTTGTGGTCTTTGTGCTGATTATTTAATTTTTTTCAAGGTTAACAATAGGAATCAATACACTGGCTAATAGACTGTATTTCATATTACCGACTTTTGACTCCAGTTTATATTATTTTTCGACAGGTCACCTACGAAATCCTGGTACTCGGTCAATTAGGAGCAACGTAAAGAAGTAATATCAAACATTCAACCGGTACAATTCTTGGGGGAAATATACTGCTTCATATTTTCTTTACACAACAAACTCATCAGAAAATTTTAAAGTTTCCCCTCAAATCCCACCGATTAAATGTGTGATGTTACTTCTTTACGTTGCTCTTATTAACCAAGTACCAGGATGTCGTAGGTAACCTGTTGAAAAATAATATAGACCGGAGTCAAAAGTCGGTAATATGAAAATAGTCTACTGATCTGTCAAATTAGTTACCTTAACCATGATTTAAAATTTTAACAAAGGAGTAGGGACAAGAAAATAAAATGTTTGACAACTATTTTAAATTTTCACATAATGTATAACAAGAGGCTGTCACGATAGCAAACCGGATTTATTAACATTTATTTGTGTCCTGGAAATATCACAAGAATCATAACTGATGAACGGTGAAAGTGAAATTCTTCAATATCAAATTTGACCTCCGTTTTGTCATCAGTATCAACATATTAAAATTTGAAAAGCTAAGGTTGAATGGTTCATAAGTAAATGCAACAACATGAATGGAAACGTCATTTTTCGATCTTTCAAGAACCATAACTCCTGAACGGTAAAAGAATCGTCATTATTGAACTTGACCTTTATTTTGTCATCAGTAACAACATATTAAAATTTGTGAAGCTTTGGTTGAACAGTTCATTAGTAAATGCACGGACAGGACTGGAAACGCCATTTTTCAATCTTTCAAGAACCATAACTCCTGAACAGTAAAAGTAAAAATCGTCATTATTGAACTTGACCTTCAATTGTTGTCAGTAACAAAATTTTAAAAGCTTTGTTTGAATGGTTCATGAGTAAATGCACAGACAACATTTGGTTTGCCAGCTGACCGACCGACCGGCCGACCGGCCAACCGACAAAAATCCGGTTAAAAATGCATAGGGTCAAGAAATCTAAGTAAATATCATAGAGATTTTTACTTGATGACGTCATAATTAGTCATAATGTGTACTGATTTTAGAAAAACGATGAAAAAACAGAATTGGTGCAGTTTTCCATGGTGGAAACATGGTGTGCAGCCAAAAGACAACAAAATAATTTAAGTGAAGCTTTCTCATATCTATTGACATAATCTCACCAAATATAATAAAATTGAGAATGGAAATGGGGAATGTGTCAAAGAGACAACAACCCGACCAAATAAAAAACAACAGCAGAGGGTCACCAACAGGTCTTCAATGTAGCGAGAAATTCCCACACCCGGAGGCGTCCTTCAGCTGGCCCCTAAACAAATATATACTAGTCCAGTGATAATGAACGCCATACTAATTTCCAAATTGTACACAAGAAACTAAAATTAAAATAATACAAGACTAACAAAGGCCAGAGGCTCCTGACTTGGGACAGGCGCAAAAATGCGGCGGGGTTAAACATGTTTGTGAGATCTCAACCCTCCCCCTATACCTCTAACCAATGTAGAAAAGTAAACGCATAACAATACGCACATTAAAATTCAGTTCAAGAGAAGTCCGAGTCTGATGTCAGAAGTTGTAACCAAAGAAAATAAACAAAATGACAATAATACATAAATAACAACAGACTACTAGCAGTTAACTGACATGCCAGCTCCAGACTTCAATTAAACTGACTGAAAGATTATGATTTCATCATATGAACATCAGGCACAATCCTTCCCGTTAGGGGTTTAGTATCATACCATCATAACATATATGAGAAGAACATAACCTGTGTCATAAGTTGTTTCTTGGGTTGGAACATACTTTGGCAATTACAGATATACTTAAAATTTTATGAAAAACAAGGAAAATCAAGAAATTTTACAAATTATGCAAATTTTGTCATGGTTTGTTGCCATGGTAACTCATTAAAAATGTGAAATTTGATTTTATTTTTGGAATACCTTTTATCTGAGTCTGCAGTTTGGACACATTTAAGAATATGTATGAAAACTTTTTGATTGCTGTAATATTTGGGCCAAATGAGGACTTTAGTGCCCCTACTCCTTTATTAGAGAGCCGTGGTGTAGTGGTTAGTGCATTGGACTACTAACACAAAGGTTCCTGGTTAGATTCCCGTTTCGGAGTTTTCGGCTTCCCCTTGACACCATTTGCAAGTATGGTCTTGAGGAATCGATGATAGTCCGTCGGAAGGGGACAATAAATGGCTGAACCGTGTTAAGAGAGCCACATCTCTGGCACGTAAAAGACACCCTTGTAGATTTCGAAAAAAGAGCAGGCTAATGCCGCTACAAGGCAGCATGCACTCGCACCCGTAAAGTGGAAAGAGTTTAATATCAGTTGCAAAACTTGTTTCCCAATCCGCTATAAATAAATATGTTTAACTCCTTTATTAATGTTTAAAATACACATTATATTAAATTTTTAAAAATGGTCCGGTTAAACGTTTAGTGTTTTTAGTATTCGATATTCGGTCATTCCATCATTTAACATTTAACACTAGTTAAAAGATTAAGACTAGTGTCACAGTGCATGGTTTAGAAAAATGGTCTTATATAGGGGAAGTTATGACGTTGCTAGCATTAATTGTTATTTTCCCGACCCTGAGTTCATGGACCCATCTTTTTTAAAATGCCATTTGATTTGATTATGTAAGAAGATTGTGTGCCAATTTTCCTGAAAATGTTAATAGTGCATCTTTTTTTAATTTGATTAATATACAGCAAAAAAAGATATTTTTTTCTACATTAATGAACATTTGATAAATATGAGTTATTTGAAAAAACAAAATGCACAAATTTAAAGGACATATGCATCTATATAAAATATAATTTACAAATAATTTAAAAAAAAACAGATTGTGTTTATCTTTAAAAACAAAAAAAGTTCTGTATCTCTGTCCACAAATCCCAATTTTGAGCAAATAAATCAAATTTCAACCTCATTTTACTAAAAAAAGTAGCACATGAAGGTATATTTTTTCTTAGGCCAACTAAAATTAATTAGTAGATTTTCATCCAAATTTTTCAAAAACATGGGGCGGGTGGGAGGATTTTATTTTTTAAATTTTATTTCATATGAAACCCTTGTCACAAGTTCTTCATACCGCGGGGTATATGCTAGTGCAAAACCAGCTTGTCTAATGTTTATACAGGCTGTATAAGGAATCCTACACTATTTTTTAAACTTTTAAATAAAAATCCCTGATTGACAACCACTGTTATACATGTAATTGCCGCTTTAGAAACCTATTTATAGTATACATCAAAAAGAAGAGAAATGCTCTCTTTAGTTGGACTATACCTACACCAAATTTATTTTGCTTTCTAAGCAATGATTTGTAGTCCCCATAAAACCAATAAAATGTATTGGTATGTACAATTGTATGCAACACAAGTATTATGAGTACAGAACAAAATGTAAACTCAGTGTTGAAAGTAATTAATATGATGCAAAACATGACCTTAACCAAAAAGTAGTAGTTGTTTAATGACTAAATTGAGGGTATTGGGACAGTTACAGTGGGTGTTTGCTGTTTGTCAACAAAAACAACAGCCATGGGTAAATATAAGGGCTTGTTATAATTAAAATCAGCGGCGTGTTTGTCGACTTTTTCCTCAATATAAGGTCATAAATCAAACAAGTTCGTGCTTGTGTCAATATCTTTAATCCAGTCATGTGTTTTGTACCAATTTGTTCTACGATTCCTGCGCTCTGCGTATCATTCACAGTCCAAATTTCCTGACACAAAGTCATTGTGTAAATAATAAATAAAGAAAAAACACGGTTTTCGATTCACTTGTGACTACCGCAATTTGCGTTCAATGACAAGGCGTTTACTCGTAACTCGAATATTTCATGCCCTTCTCGTTATCAATCTCTACTCTCGGTAGATGATATTGTCATCATAGAGCAGCAGAATGTGTCGACTTAATCATTTTCGTTAGATTACTCGAAGAAATACAAAAACGAAATTTGAAACAGGAAGTGTTGAATGAAACGAAATTATCGATGGTTCCCGGTAATGGACATGAACAAAATCCGGAAATCGTATTTTTGTTAAATAAAAAAAATCAGGGCGGGACGATTTCAGAGGGGCGGGCGGGGATGAAAATCTAGCAATTAATTTTAATTGGCCTTACATATTTGATCTATATAGGCAAAAAATAGCCTAAAATGGTTTGGACCAACATCCCCAAAATCAATCCCAATTTTCCTTTAGTGGTATTGAAGCTTCTAATTAAATTTCATAGAGATTCATTCACTTAAACTTAAGTTATGGCCGAACACCAAATGTGTCTTTCGACGACGCAGACGACGACGACATCATACCATTATACGATCCCATACGGTCGTATAAAAACTGACTTACCTGACCACATAGTATGGTACAAACTGGTTTTCATTATCAGATATAACTTCTGACAGTAGCTGCAGAAGAGACACAAGATGAGGCTTTAGTTGTTCTGCAGCAGATGATGACACGGTGTATAACAAATACATTCCTGTCTGTAAAAAAAAGTAACCTCCAATTATTCACTTAGTTTATTTAAACACAAAGTAAAGGATACTTATATCATTAAAGTTAAACAAATACTAGAAAAGAAGCGTCGAAAGAAAAATCATTTCGCGCTATCCAAAACAACAACGGACATTCGTAAGTAGACTACGTAAAACGAAGACACAAACATGCATTTTGTTCGATTTCAATTGCGTTCTCTTGAAAAATGCAAGCTCCAATGAAAGTTCAAAACAGCAAGTCCCTTATCAAATGTCAAAATCAAAAGATCAAACACATCAAACGAATGGATAACAACTATCCTATTCCTGACTTGGAACCTGATTTTTATAGTTAGCCAAACCTCTCACTTGCAGTGTATGACAGTCGCACAAGACAGCAAAATCGAAACGGCGTCATACTGAACTCGTATTTATTCGGGTTATTTCACACACTGCTCTTACTAAAGAAATTAAGACATCAAAAATGTATCCTTCGATCCATAAAATCTATCTTATCATTTCAAAAGACACTAGAATACACCAGCGAAATAGCGGGCATATACAGCTTGTGAACGGTTGTAGGATGATTTTTTGTAAAAGATATTATGTATGGAGAATTACATAAAATGTATCTCCCTTTTTCCAAAGTCCGATATTTGTTTCCTATCTGTTAAATTCAATTATATTCGTGTTTCTGGCCTACGACCCCAATTCTTCTCCTTTGCAACAATGCTTCTTTTGGTAAAAGTCAAATCAAATTAAAAATTTGGACCGTTTCAAACATGAAATAAATGTAACTGCTTATAGATATATACCCTTATTAGTCTAAAAAATATGCTTCTATGACAATCCATCAGTACTTATTTTTTGAGAGCCTTATTAACATGCCAATGGTAGGATTTGAATCATGTATACATGACTAATACCGACTAAGGCTTATTTGAGGGGTTGTCGATCGGAGGGGTCCTGATCCCGAAATCCCGGGCTTAAAACCATTAAATCCCGAGATGCAGAATTTAAAGAAATTAATATCCCGAAATCGAAAAATATATTCCCGGATCTCGTAAGGATCAATCCCCAAATCCCGAGCTTAAAAACACCCGATCCCGACGCCCCGAAAAAGGTCCTCCCTCCCTCTAATCTCTACCTTACTTTTATTTTTGCCAAATCACTATTTTCCCTTTTAACAATAAATTTTTATGCCCCAATTATGGGCATAATGTTTTCTAGTCTGTGCATCCGTGCATTCGTTTTTGTTTGTTCGGTCGTCCGTCTGTCCCACTTCAGGTAAAAGTTTTTGGTCGAGGTAGTTTTAGATGAAGTTGAGCATGTTTTATTTATTTTAATATATATGCAAGTGGTATGACCCCTTCAATAGTAAACATTTCAAAGAAAACAGTAAACAGAATCAGGGACTTTCTACACTAACATAGAAATTCCCAGAGAGTCTATATATTAAAGTAGTATAATCGTAGTTTACATGTAGATAAACGCGAAAAATATTTGTCCTCTCTAAGGAAGTATAATAGTTGTGATTTTTGCGATCTAAACACCATGATATGGAGAACGCTCTACAATTGGTTGTACTTGTGTCACATGTTTTACTTTTTTTAATATAAATGCAACTGGTATGACCCCTTAAATAGTAAACATTTAAAAAAAAAAAAACAGTAGACAGAATACAAAGAGTCTCTATACATTAAAGTAGTATTATCGTAGTTTACATGTAGGTAAACGCGAAAAATAATTGTCCTCTCTAATGAGGTATAATAGTTGTGGTTCTTGCCATCTAAACACCATGATATGGAGAACGCTCTGATTGGCTTATCTATTTTTCATTTTTGTTATCTATCATACAATTGGTTGTATTTGTGCATGCAGTGATCTGGAAGGATTTTTTCACTATGGGCCCAGGGCCCCCCAAAAATAAATTCAATGGGCCATTTTAAAAAATAATGGGCCATGTTGTCAAATGAGTGGGCCATTTAAATTGACTACTGTAAAAAAAAAAGTATCAGTATATTTGTGCAAAGAGGTGGTGGTACTTACCTTTATGATTTTAAATTATATTATGGATATTGTTCCTGTGATTTTGTAATTTCAATTTCAATGAATATACAATAAGTTATTTTAACTTTCTCTAAACCGGACAATATTTAAGATAACCTTTATTTACAATATTCAAACTGGTTTTGTTGCCTTGTACATGTTCATGTTTTTTTTTGTACATTAAATTTGGGTCTTCGTCGAAACCATACTTATTCCAGACCGTTGACGTTCCGTATCAGAGGACATTTCTGGCATTTCCTCTGCACTTCTTTTATTATTATAACTTCATGACAATGACAAGACTAACAGTAGAGAGTATCATTAATTGATAGAACAAAACAACAATTCGCTGAAGTCATGTTTACAAAATGTCAAAACGAGCCAAAGACCAAAAAATGACAAGGACAGTTAAGCGACTTTTATGGAGACAAAAACTATATTCATTAAAAGGCTTTGGGGTTTTTCAATCGAAATAATAGCAAGCTAAACTAACTTAAAAGATTATAATTAGAGATAAATCTCGTCTTTACTAGCCAAATTTCACAAATTTAAAGTTGTTTATAAAAAATTATATCAAGAATGATGGTTAATTACGTTTTTTGGGTAACCAGTTAAACCGCATGGTTCTATTATTACCATACGAAAACACCCGAGACGTTAAACCGCATGGTTCTATTACAATAGGAAAACACCCGAGACGTCCCAAAAATATATATCATTGGAGACACATTACATAATTGTGTATACACACATGGCGGTACGGAATACGATCGGAAATCCATTTGACGATATCTAAACGTTTCGAAATGAAGTGAAAAATATCGTGCGCCACGTGGGCGCTCACATTTGTCACTATATGCGCCATTTCTGGTCGATATGCGCTATAGGCGCAGGGCGCACGTCCTTCCCGATCACTGTGCATGTTTCAAACAGGAAGTCTTATCTATGACTAAAAGTCAGTATGATGACGGAATCCTTTTTTGTCGTTTTTCTCCCAAAATAACTCAATCTGAATAACCATAAGAATAGATGACAAATGCGACTATGCATGTTACCTATAGGACACAGAGGCATGATGATTGATTTATTGTGGAAGGAAGAGAAGCGACACACAAAATGAGGTCTTCTCGTTTAATAGTATAGATGTGCAGACTAGATGTGACGTCCAATTATGCTTGTGGATCATTCATAATCTGAAAGTCCAATAAAACTTTAATATTTGACTTAATTGAGGGTTATGAACTAGATATAAGTTCTAAGAAGCCTATATTGCACAATATATATTTAAAATGTCTTTAAGTCTAATATAAATTACACCCAAGACTAGAGTGCACATTTTACAGAAGCTTACATTATCAATGATTTAAAGTAAACTAGGAGCTCTCCAGAGCCTGTGGATCTCACTTTGGTCTATGTGCATAATTAACATAGGACGCTCTCCAACATTGCAAGCAAGATTAGAATTCATGGCAAAATACTCAGTTTTCAATTTGATGATCTAGCATTAAAGATCATTTGGTTTGTTTAGTTTCTCTCTATCTTCTCTAGTTTTTGCTCAAAATACATAAAGGGTAAAGAAATCCTCATTTTTGTACAGACTTAAGGTTGCACTTTGTAAATACAGCTGTTTCTCAAAACACGCCTCTTTTGGGGAGATCTTGAATATTCATAGAAAAATAATTTTGTTTACATACTGGTTCCCAGTTATGCTCTCTGTTTTCCATCTCACAGAGACATAACTTTGGAATGTTACCAGTAAATATACATGTGCATATTGTTTACATTGAAATCTGTGGTAACCTTTCATTCGAGGTAGGGGAAGTTAAGAAAATAAGTGTTAGTTTAAACTCTGAGAAGTTCAGGGCATATAAACGTTGAAAATTTGCTGCACAGCCCTATAATTTGACCTTTGAAAAAAATTGTGGTGCATATGAACTTTTAATTCTAGGATAAGATTTTCAAAACTTCATAGTAAAAGTGGTACAGTTTTAGCCTAAAGGAGTTCCAATGGGAAATTGTATTGTCAATATTTACAGAAATGCAACCTTAAAGGTCTTACAACTCAACAATGATAAAAGCGAAAATTGTGAAAATCTAACTTAACCTTCATTAAAAAACAGGAAACTACATATCTTAATATGAAAAGATTTTGTCAAAGCATTATCAAGCTTTTGCTTGGACAACTCTCAATGGATCACTTTTCACTATTTAAAGGTCAAACACTTTGACAATGACAAAACCGACCGTGCAAGGGCTGTATAGCCAGTCAAGGTCGTTAAAAACTTCCATTTGTGTCAATGACAAAAGCTAAAATCATGAAAATCTAATTGATCTCCATTTAGTCACAGGAAATAACATATCATAATTTGAAAAGAATTCATCAAAGTGTTTTCTTCTTAATGAGCGGACTCTGTTTGGCAGTCAACCACCCTCAGTACATCCCCACATTAACATATCTGTCAACCTGTGACGATGAAAATGCAGGTTATGACCTGCATTGAAGAATGAAATCTCAGGTCATAACGCGTATGAACTTTTTCGAGCTGAATTTCAGTAATTAGGGGACATTTTTTTTATAATTTAAATAAAAGTTTCCAAAACTTTATTAATCATTATTTCATTGCATTTTGAAAAGCTTTTGATAAATTTGTGACACTTTATCCTCTTCTTTGGTTAATGTTTTTATTGACATTTCTACATTGTTCTATATGTATAGTATTTCACCCTCAAGTTGTGACTGGCTCTTTTTAATTATTTGTAGAAAGTTGTGACAGGCTCTTTTTAATTATTTGTAGAAAGTTGTGACTGGCTCTTTTTAATTATTTGTAGAAAGTTGTGACTGGCTAATCAGTCTTTGCTCTACGGTAGCTCCAATTTACTTTCGTAATTAGAGTATAGTAAAATAAAGTAAACAGTTGAATAATTTTCAACTTTATTTTTATAATTGTATTAAGTTATGAATTAAATGAAAAGTTATATTTCAATATGTATTTAAATTCTATTTGTAGTAGATTTGATCTTTTTCACCCCAAAAAACGTAAATATAAGGAACAATTTTGAATGGTGACAAAAAAGGGGGAGTAACTCAGTTGAAAAATGTTTGTAAAACGTGACAACAGTGAAATTTATTTACGACCTAAAGCTAAGGTAATTGGTGTTAATTAACAATGTGTTTGACAACAAAGCTGTCAAGTGAAGCCATGCACTTGATGGGTCACTTAATTTGACAGTTTACACAGGTAGCTGAACTTCTGTTGATGAAAGAATTACGAATTTGCCGGTATTTCAAAGAAAAATCACTTATGAAATCATTCTCTAGGCTTAGAAATCCAGGTGAAAACGGGTCATTTTTGGAATTCCCGGGTTGTTCAGTGACCCGGCGGGTGTCCTGGGTGATCCCTCAGAATTGTGAGAATCTCGTGTCACACCCGCAAAATACGGGTCAGTTGACAGGTATGACATTAATAACCGATTTTTCCTTTGAAAACACGGTTAAAAAGGATGAGCACGGACTTTCGAAATTGTCTAAGACATTGGTGATATAAACCTATTCTACAAATATCTAGCAAAAATTTTTACAGGTTAGAAGCTTACAAGACCGGAGGGACATGCATGAAATATTTGCCACTGGATGCAACCAACAATATCTTAATTATGCATAAGGGTAAAAACACATAAAACAAGGAATTCATTGTGATCAAGCAAGTTGCTAATGAAAAATATTACCACAAGAAAAAAACTGCAAGAAAGGAATAAATGTTAATAAAAAAAAATAATAATAAGGGTTTGAACCACTTTTAGGAGCACCTGAGATCACCCCTAGTTTTTGGTGGGGTTAAATGTTGCTTATTCTTTAGTTTTCTATGCTGTGTCATGTGTTCTATTGTTTGTCTGTTTGTCTTCTTTTATTTTTAGCCAGGCGTTGTCAGCTTTTTTTTCGATTTATGAGTTTGACTGTCCCTCTGGTATCTTTCGTCCCTCTTTTACATGCAATAACTATAACGGATTTATATTTACCTCCCTATCTCCTGGATTCTGACTTTTTGTATAAGCTGTTAGAAACTGGAAAAGTTGTGGCCATTGGTTCTTGGGTAAATCATGTTTTGCAACAGTTGCAACAACCTGTGCAATTGCATTCCTGACATTTTTTCTGAAACAGTCATTTTGTAATTGTATAGAACAGTTTAAACACATGCTTTTTCCAAATATATCAATAGTGCAAATGCTTATATATCTTGCCTGCTTTGCCTGTCATAATTGAATTTGTGTTCAAAATGTGCAATATGTGAGCTTTTTGATACTACAAGTATCACATAAACTTAACATTATCGATGATCAATATAAAAAGGTCAGATTAACCCTGCTAGACAAGCATGTACACATTTCAATTGCCACACACCAAACTAGAGGCTCTCTTAAGAGCCTGTGTCGCTCACCTTGGTCTATGTGCATATTTAACAAAGGACACAGATGGATTCATGACAAAATTGTGTTTAGGTGATGGTGATGTGTTTGTAGATCTTACTTTACTGAACATTCTTGCTACTTACAATTTTCTCTATCTGTAATGAACTTGGCCCTTTAGTTACAGAGGAAAATATTTTGTAAAAACTTACCAAATTAATGAAAATTGTTAAAAATTGACTATAAAGGGCAATAACTCCTTAAGGGGTCAACTGACCATTTTGGTCATGTTAACTTATCTATAGATCTTACTTTGCTGAACATTATTGCTGTTTACAGTTTATCTCTATCTATTTGGCCAGGTGAGTTAAAAAAAGTTGACCTTTAGTCTATAATTAATGGTCTGATTAACAGACAGAAACATGAAATAAGGTCAAGGTCAGATTACAATCAATCTTTTCTCCAAATATAGCTGCCATATTGACAATTCATGACTTAAGTAAATTTGCTTAAGGTGGTAACCAACACTTTCACTAAAATTAATTTGGCTCGTTTAATTTTCATAAAATTTTGACAAAGTATTTACTTTGACTCAATGAGAAGCTGAATATTCCTTTTACAACACAACGTAATTAAAACGTTTAGCTGACTTTACAGAGTTATCTCCCTGTAGTGTTAGGTACCACCTTAAGAAATATAACAGATCTTAAAAATGCATATATATAAACACAAGAGTGCACACACTGAAATGTCTCGCCTTCTTTACTAATCATTGATATTATGTTGGGAGTCTCAAATATAAAGCTTTATTACAACTGTCACATAAACTTAACATTTACCAAGAAATCTAAACATGGACCAATGAACCATGAAAATGAGGTCAATGTCAGATGAAACATGCCAGGCAGACATGTACAGCTAACAGTTCGTCCATACAACAAATATTGTTGACCTATTGCTTATAGTTTTAAAAAAAACACAAAAAAAAACACAAAAACTTAACAATGAGCAATGAACCAAGAAAATGAGGTCAAGGTCAAATAAAACCTGCACGACTGACATAAAAATCATAAAATATTTCCATACACCAAATATAGTTGACCTATTGCACACAGTATTAGAAAAAAAGACCAAAACTCAAAAATTTGACCACTAAACCATGAAAATGAGGTCAAAGTAAGATGACAGTGTCCTGCCAGCTAGACATGTACACCTTACAATCATTCCAAAGTCCAAAGCTAGTTATTTCGGCAAAAAATTAGTGGAGCAAAACAAAACTTGAACTTGACTTGTAACTCATCATGGTTAACTCACATATCAAAAATCAGCCATATATCTGAAGGCGTTTAGAAAAAAAGTCTGCATAACTGTGATTTTCAACAACTTCTCAAAGTCCGAAAACCGTAATTTCGGCAAAAATTAGTGGAGCGGAACAAAACTTAAACTTGATCTGTAACTCATCATGGTTAACTCACATACCAAAAATCAGCCCAATATCTGAAGGCGTTTAGAAAAAAACTCTGTATAATGGTTTGTTGCGTAATGACGGAATGACGGAATGACGGAATTACGAAATTTAGGAATTTCAGACAAGGGTAAAACTATATGGCACCGACAACTTCATTGCGGGGCCATAAAAAGACCAAAACACAAAAAATAACTATAACCACTGAACCATGAAAATGAGGTCATGGTCAGATGACACCTGCCAGTTGGACATGTACACTTTACAGTCCTTCCATACACCGAATATACTAGACCTTTTGCCTATAGTATCTGAGATATGGACTTGACCACCAAAACTTAACCTTGTTCACTGATCCATGAAATAAGGTGGAGGCCAAGTGACAACTGTCTGACAGGCATGAGGACCTTGCAAGGTACGCACATACCAAATATCCTATTACTTATAATAAGAGAGAAATTAACATTACAAAAAACCTTTTTTCAAGTAGTCACTGAACCATGAAAATGAGGTCAAGGACATTTGCCATGTGACTGACGGAAACCTTGTAACATGAGGCATCCATATACATAGTATGAAGCATCCAGGTTTTCCACCTTTTAAGAAGTTAGCTAAAGTCGCTGCCGCCGCTGGAACACTATCCCTATGTGGAGTTTTCTGCGAGGCTCGACAAAAACCCTAAACTTCAGAACCATATAAAAGAATTGGTTCTATCATGGAATCAAATAATTTCAGTTGCAAATCTATAGGAATGTTTTCGTTTCTAACAATAGTATGTATAAAATGCATAGAATTTTGAGCTTGATCAATAAGTTTCTTTGTGGTACCTAAAAAGTACCGTTATATTTAAAGATAAAACCTAAATAAGAAAATTTTCAACAATCTCAAGTTCTCTTGTCTTGTAATAGAAATTTACTGAAAAATGCTTCGTTGAGCACAGCCTGATACGACCTGAACAGTTGGGGCAAATTTGGACACAATATTCAAGCTTGATACTACAGTATCTGAATTTTGATTGTGATCAAAATTTTGCCATAATATAGGTTTCTGACACAAAATAAATGTGATCAAAGATTTTACAAATTTAATGCACAATACTGTGCAATTGAAGATTTCTTCTTGAAACTTTTCAAAAATGTTGAAAAAAATATTGGAACCCCCTTTTCAAACTTTTTGAATCCCCCTTGGAGCATTGACCAGCAAACTCAATCGAAGTCTTTCCTTTGTAGTATGGAACAATTTTAGAGAGATTCATACACTTTCACATAAGTTATTATCTGGACACTTTAAAACTGTTGTTTTGGCTCTTTTTTTGCACTTAATTCCTGCACGTTAGAAAATTTTAACAAAACCATTGTAAGGGAGGTAACTCTAATGGAAAAAAAAGAAAAATACATCATAAGGTATTAAATAGAAAATGACCTCATAGTCATGGCAGAAAATAAAAAACCTTGATCAGCAAACTTTAATAGTTAAATATCTAATAATGAATTCCTTCATCAAACCAAACCCCATTTAAGTACATCATAAAAGTATTAAATATAAAATGACATCATAGTCATGGCAGAAAATAGAAAACCTTGATCAGCAAAATTCAATAGTAATATAAAAAAAAAATCCTTTATCAGCATTTAACACAAGCTCTAAAATAAAATTGACAGTTAATCACCTAAAAAGAATACAACATTTCTTTATCAACACAAGAGTGCACACACTGAAATGTCTCGCCTACTTTACTAATCCTTGATATTATGTTGATAGTCCTTAATATAAAGCTTTATTACAACTGTCACATAAACTTAACATTAACCAAGAAAACTAAACATTGACCAATGAACCATATGAAATGACGTCAAGGTCAGATGGACAATGCCAGGCTCTTCCATACAACAAATATAGTTGACCTATTGCTTATAGTTTAAGAAAAATATACCAAAACACAACCAGATGCTCCGCAGGGCGTAGCTATATACGACCGCAGAGGTTGAACCCTGAACCGTTAGGGCAAGTATGGACACAACATTCAAGCTGGATTCAGCTCTAAATTTGGATTGTGATTAAATAGTTGACACAGCATAGGTTTCTGACACAGAATGAATGTGTTCTAATGAACTTAAAATTTTTGTTTCTCTTAGAGCAATTCACTATGCTGTTGAATATTAATCCTCTCAAAAAAATGTTTGAAGAAATTTTCTTTTTTATTTATGAAATTTCAAATGAGAAAAATTGAACCCAATTTTTTTAATCACATCCCCCTTTCCCTTATTCCAAAACTAATCTCAATTAAAATTTCTAATGGAGTTTGCAACAATAACTACTCATTTAAATACATCATAAAATATTAAGATGTAAAAAAACTGCTTGTTATCACTGAATGGTAAAGATTATTTTAATTTATCAGTTGGTAGTAAAAAGTGAATATACATTGTATATTGTATATAACAAAGATTTAAGTTGATTCTGAACAAAGAAAGATAACTCCAATTAAAAAAAATCTTGCTATTGCACAATATTTTGCAATTAGATATTTCTTGCTTACTATTCTGGACAAAGAAAGATAACTCTAATTAAATTTTTTTTTGATATTTCACAATATTGTGCAATTAGATATTTCTTGCCATTGCGCAATACTGTGCAATTGAAAAGACTTGCTATTGCACAATACTTAATATAATAATTTTAGATCCTGATTTGGACCAACTTGAAAACTGGGCCCATAATAAAAAATCTAAGTACATTTTTGAATTCAGCATATCAAAGAACTTCAAGATTTCAATTTTTGTTAAAATCAGACTAAGTTTAATTTTGGACCCTTTGGACTTTAGTGTAGACCAATTTGAAAACAGGACCAAAAATGAAGAATCTACATACACAGTTAGATTTGGTATATCAAAGAACCCCATTTATTCAATTTTTGATGAAATCAAACAAAGTTTAATTTTGGACCCCGATTTGGACCAACTTGAAAACTGGGCCAATAATCAAGAATCTAAGTACATTTTTAGATTCAGCATATCAAAGATCCTAACTGATTCATTTTTTGTCAAAATCAAACTAAGTTTAATTTTGGACCCTTTGGACCTTAATGTAGACCAATTTGAAAACGGGACCAAAAGTTAAGAATCTACATACACAGTCATGACAGTTAGATTCAGCATATCAAAGAACCCCAATTATTCAATTTTGATGAAATCAAACAAAAGTTTAATTTTGGACCCTTTGGGCCCCTTATTATGTTGGGACCAAAACTCCCAAAATCAAACCCAACCTTTCTTTTATGGTCATAAACCTTGTGTTTAAATTTCATAGATTTCTATTTACTTATACTAACGTTATGGTGCGAAAACCAAGAAAAATGCTTATTTGGGTCCCTTTTTGGCCCTTAATTCCTAAACTGTTGGGACCTAAACTCCCAAAATCAATACCAACCTTCCTTTTGTAGTCATTAACATTGTGTTTAAATTTCATTGATTTCTATTTACTTAAACTAATGTTATTGTGCGAAAACCAAGAATAATGCTTATTTGGGCCCTTTTTTGGCCCCTAATTCCTAAACTGTTGAGACCAAAACTCCCAAAATCAATCCCAACCGTTCTCTTGTGGTCATAAACCTTGTGTCAAAATTTCATAGATTTCTATTAACTTAAACTAAAGTTATAGTGCGAAAACCAAGAAAATGCTTATTTGGGCCCTTTTTGGCCCCTAATTCCTAAAATGTTGGGACCAAAACTCCCAAAATCAATACCAACCTTCCTTTTGTGGTCATAAACCTTGTGTTAAAATTTCATAGATTTCCATTCACTTTTACTAAAGTTAGAGTGCGAAAACTAAAAGTATTCGGACGCCGGACGACGACGACGACGACGACGACGACGACGACGACGACGACGCCGACGCCAACGTGATAGCAATATACGACGAAATTTTTTTCAAAATTTGCGGTCGTATAAAAACTTAGCACTGAGCAATGAACCAAGAAAAGGAGGTGAAGGTCAAATAAAACTTGTACGACTGACATATAGATCATAAAATATTTCAATACATCAAATATAGTTGACCTATTGCATACAGAATTAGAAAAAAAGACCAAAACTCAAAAACTTAACTTTGACCACTGAACCATGAACAATAGGTCAAGGTCAGATGACATCTGCCAGCTAGACATGTACACCTTACAATCATTCCATAAAACAAATATAAACCTATTGCATACAGTATAAGAAAAACAGACCAAAACACAAAAATTTAACTATAACCACTGAACCATGAAAATGAAGTCAAGGTCAGATGACACCTGCTAGTTGGACATGTACACCTTACAGTCCTTCCATACACCAAATATAGTAAACCTATTGCATACAGTATAAAACTAGAGGCTCTCAAGAGCCTGTATCGCTCACCTGTTAATGTGTTTACTGATGTCGGCCATCTTTGTTGGTAGGCGGGGTCATTATACACTCTTTTTAAAAATAGATACCCTAGTATTATGATTGTGGCCAAGTTTGGTTGAATATGGCCAAGTAGTTTTAGAAAAGATTTTTATACAAGTTATAAAAATGAGGAAAAGTTGTTTAATATTGACTCTAAAGGGCAATAACTCCTTAGGGGGTCCTCTAACAATTTTGATCATGCTGACTTATTTGTAGATCTTACTTTGCTGAACAATATTGCTGTTTACAGTTTATCTCTATCTATAATAGTATTCAAGATAATAACCAAAAACTGCAAAATTTTCTTAAAATAACCAATTTAAGGGCAGCAACCCAACAACAGGTTGTCCGATTCAACTGAAAATTTGTGAGGGGATATATCTTATTCTGATGGACATTAAAATCTTGAAAGATTTGCCCTAAATGTCTTCAAAGATATAAAGCAAAAACTGCATTTTACCACTATGTTCTAATTTTAGCCATGTAGGCCATTTTGTTTGGTAGGCTGGGTCATCGGACACATTTTTTAAACTATAAACCACAATGATAATTGTCGCTAAGTTTGATTAAATTTGGCAAAGTAGTTTTAGAGAAGAAGATTTTTAGAAAAGTTACAAAAAATGATAAAAAGTTGATAAAAATTGACTATAAAGGGCAATAACTCCTTAAGGGGTCGACTGGCAATTTTGGTCATGTTGACTTATTTGTAGGTCTTACTCTGTTGAACATTATTGCTGTTTACAGTTTATCTCTATCTATAATAGTATTCAAGATAATAACCAAAAACTGCAAAATTTCCTTAAAATAACCATTTTAGGGTCAGCAACCCAACAACAGGTTGTCCGATTCGTCTGAAAATTTCAGGGCAGATAGATCTTCACCTGATATACAATTTTACCCATGTCAGATTTGCTCTAAATGCTTTGGTTTTTGAGTTATAAGCCAAAAACTGCATTTTACCCCTATGTTCTATTTTTAGCCATGGCGGCCATCTTGGTTGGTATGACGTGTCACGCAACACATTTTTTAAACTAGATATCCCAAGGATGATTGTGGCCTATTTTGGTAGAACTTGGCCCAGTAGTTTCATAGGAGAATATTTTTGTAAAAGTTTACGGACCACGGATGACGGACGCAGGACGACGGACGACGGACGCCGGACGCAGGACGACGGACGACGGACGCCAAGTGATGAGAAAAGCTCACTTGACCTTTCAGGTCAGGTGAGCTAAAAACAGACCAAAACACAAAAACTTAACTATAACCACTGAACCATGAAAATGAGGTCAGGGTCAGATGACACCTGCCAGTTGGACATGTACACCTTACAGTCCTTCCATACACCGAATATACAAGACCTATGGCTTATAGTATCTGAGTTATGGACTTGACCACCAAAACTTAACCTTGTTCACTGATCCATGAAATGAGGTCAAGGTCAAGTGAAAACTGTCTGATTGGCATAAGGACCTTGCAAGGTACGCACATACCAAATGTAGTTATCCTTTTACTGATAATAAGAGAGAATTTAACATTACAAAAAATCTTAACTTTTTTTTCAAGTAGTCACTGAACCATGAAAATTAGGTCAAGGACATTGGACATGTGACTGACGGAAACTTTGTAACACGAGGCATCTATATACAAAGTATGAAGCATCCAGGTCTTCCACCTTCTAAAATATAAAGCTTTGAAGAAGTGAGCTAATGCCGCCGCCGGATCACTATCCCGCTCAATGTTTTGCTTGATGTAGCAATTCACTTTGCTGTTGCAAATTGAATCCCCCCCTAAAAAAAATTCTACCCCCCTTTTTTCAACACCCCACCCTTTTCCTAAACAATTCCACCCCACCCAAGCCCACCCCACCCCACCCCACCCCACCCCTTAAAAAAATTTTATTACCACCACCCTTTTTTTACAAAATATTTGTATCCCACCCCACCCCCACCCTTGTTCAAACAACCCCAATCAGAAAATTTAAATAACAATTTACCCCCCTTTGTTTTTACAAAATATTGTTATCCCCCTCCATAATTTCATTCCCCCTCCCCCCCTTTTTTACCTCCTCCTAACAAAAAATTCTTTCCCTCAAGTTTAGTCATAATCTCCAAATTTACTTTGGAATTTGCAACCATAATTACCCTTTAAATAAGTCTAACAAGGAATATGTCCAAAGTACACGGATGCCCCACTTGCACTATCCTTTTCCATGTTCCATGGACTGTGAAAATTGGGTAATAATCTAATTTGGCATTAAAATTAGAAAGATTATACTATAGGGAACATATGTACTAAGTTTCAAGTTGATTGGACTTCAATTTCATCAAAAACTACCTTAACCAAAAACTTTAACCTGAAACTCCCACTTTCATTTTCTATGTTTAGTGAACCGTGAAATTGGGGTCAAAAGTCTAATTTGGCTTTAAAATTAAAAAGATCATATCATAAGCAACAAGTGTACTAAGTTTCAAGTTGACTGGACTTCAGCTTCATCAAAACTACCTTGACCAAAAACACCAACCTGAAACTCCCCCTTTCATTTTCTATGTTCAGTGGACCGTGAAATTGGGGTCAAAAGTCTAATTTGGTTTTAAAATTAAAAGGATCATATCATAAGCAACAAGTGTACTAAGTTTCAAGTTGATTGGACTTCAGCTTCATCAAAAACTACCTTGACCAAAAACTTTAACCTGAAACTCCCACTTTCATTTTCTATGTTCAGTGGACCGTGAAATTGGGGTCAAAAGTTTAATTTGGCTTTAAAATTAGAAAGATCATATTATAAGCAACAAGTGTACTAAGTTTCAAGTTGATTGGACTTCAGCTTCATTAAAAACTTCCTTGACCAAAAACTTTAACCTGAACGTACGAACGGACGCATGGACGAACGAACGCACAGACAGACGGAGGCACAGACCAGAAAACATAATGCCCCTCTACTATCGTAGGTGGGGCATAAAAATATACCAGATGCTCTGCGGGGGGCAGCTTGATACAACCGCAGAGGTCAAAACCCTGAACAGTTGGGATAAGTATGGACACAACATTCAAGCTTGGTACAGCTCTGAATTTGGATTGTGATTAAATTGTTGACACAGAATAGGTTTCTGACACAGAATGAATTTGGTCGAAGTAGTTATCAATAGTTCCAGGATTATAATTCAGTACGCCAGACGTATATTGAACTTAAAAAAATTAAATTGGAAATTTAACTATTATGGTCCAATATCCAAAAACATGGTTAGATTCAGCATATATATCAAAGAACCCCAATTAATCAATTTCAGATGAAATCAAATAAAATTCAATTTTGGACCCTTTAGAACTCATTGTGGACCAATTTGATAAAAGGGCCCAAATATCAAAAAATCTAAATACATGGTTAGATTCAGCATATCAAAGAACCACATATATTCAATTTGTGATGAAATCAAACAAAGTTAAATTTTGGACCCTGATTTGGACCAACTTGAAAACTGGGCCCATAATCAAAAATCTAAGTACATGTTTACGATGATGACTATGTGATACCAAAAAAACGACTGAAAAAAGTTTAATTTTTTAGGTCAAATAAAAATGACAAACAAAACCCCCCTTTAGGCTTTATTTATTTTGCTTTTCTGCAATACATTAAACTAGAAAAATGCTAATTTGGGTCCTCTCAATCCCAACCCTCCTTAAGTGGTTATAAACCTTTTGTTTAAATTTCATAGATTCCTATTTACTTATACTAAAGTTATTGTCCTGAAACAACAGGGCAGATCAATAAAAACCTGATAAACATTTCAATCTGATGTCAGATTTGCTTTAAATGCTTTAGTTTCAAAGTCACAAAATGCATTTTACCCCTATATTCTACCTTTGGCCATGTCAGCCATATTGGTTGGCGGGCGGGTCATCGGAAACATTTTTTAAACAAGATACCTTAATGATGATTGTGGCCAAGTTTGATTAAATTTGGCCCAGTAGTTTCAAAGGATAAGGCTTTTGTAAAAGATTTCAAAAATTTATGAAAAATTGTTCAAAATTTACTATATTAACAGGGCAATAACTCCTTAAAGGGTCAACTGACAATTATGGTCATGTTGACCTGTTTGTAAATCTTACTTTGTCGAACATTTTTGCTGTTACAGTTTATCTCTATCTATAATAATATTCAAGATAATAACCAACCAAGTGCTCCGCAGGGCGCAGCTTTATGCAACCGCAGAAGTCAAACCCTGAAGGCTGAACAGTTGGGGCAGGTATGGACACAACATTCAAGCTTGAAACAGCTCTGATTTTGGATTGCGATCAAATTATTTACATAAAATGAGTTTCTAACACAAAACAAATGTCAAGATCATACAAATCTATTGCACAATATTGTGCAATTAAAGATTTTTTCTTTTAACTTTTCATCAATTTAGAATTTGAGAAATTTGAAGAAAAAAAATTTACAACAACTACCACCCACCACCCCTTTTTTGCAATAAGTCCAAAACCTAACATTTCTTTATACATAATATACAAGTAGTGTCAGGGAGGTAAATCCGAACATACCCAACATTGTATGTTAAATGTTTTAGAATTACCTCCCTTACACTGCTTTTAAATTGTGTTAATTGTCCATTCATGCACTTAAACATAAGTTATTGTTTGAAAACTACAAAAACGATTGTTTTGGGCCCCCTTTTTGTTCCCTAATTCCTAAACTATTGGGACCGTAACCCCCTAAATCAATCCCAACCTTCCTTTAGTGGTATTGAACCTTCTTGTAAACCAGATGCTCCGAAGGGCGTAGCTTTATACGACCGCAGAGGTTGAACCCTGAACGGTTGGGGCAAGTATGGACACAACATTCAAGCTGGATTCAGCTCTAAATTTGGATTGTGATTAAATAGTTGACACAGCATAGGTTTCTGACACATAATGAATGTGTTCTAATGAACTTAAAATTTTTGTTTTCTCTTAGAGCAATTCACTATGCTGTTGAATATAAATCCTCTCAAAAAAATGTTTGAAGAAATTTTCTTTTTTATTTATGAAATTTCAAATGAGAAAAATTGAACCCAATTTTTTTAATCACATCCCCCTTTCCCTTATTCCAAAACTAATCTCAATTAAAATTTCTAATGGAGTTTGCAACAATAACTACTCATTTAAATACATCATAAAATATTAAGATGTAAAAAAAACTGCTTGTTATCACTGAATGGTAAAGATTATTTTAATTTATCAGTTGGTAGTAAAAAGTGAATATACATTGTATATTGTATATAACAAAGATTTAAGTTGATTCTGGACAAAGAAAGATAACTCCAATTAAAAAAAATCTTGCTATTGCACAATATTTTGCAATTAGATATTTCTTGCTTACTATTCTGGACAAAGAAAGATAACTCTAATTAAAAAAAAAATTGCTATTTCACAATATTGTGCAATTAGATATTTCTTGCCATTGTGCAATACTGTGCAATTGAAAAGACTTGCTATTGCACAATACTTAATATAATAATTTTGGATCCTGATTTGGACCAACTTGAAAACTGGACCCATAATAAAAAATCTAAGTACATTATTGGATTCAGCATATCAAAGAACCCCAAGATTTCAATTTTTGTTAAAATCAGACTAAGTTTAATTTTGGACCCTTTGGACTTTAGTGTAGACCAATTTGAAAACAGGACCAAAAATGAAGAATTTACATACACAGTTAGATTTGGTATATCAAAGAACCCCATTTATTCAATTTTTGATGAAATCAAACAAAGTTTAATTTTGGACCCCGATTTGGACCAACTTGAAAACTGGGCCAATAATCAAGAATCTAAGTACATTTTTAGATTCAGCATATCAAAGAACCTAACTGATACATTTTTTGTCAAAATCAAACTAAGTTTAATTTTGGACCCTTTGGACCTTAATGTAGACCAATTTGAAAACGGGACCAAAAGTTAAGAATCTACATACACAGTCATGACAGTTAGATTCGGCATATCAAAGAACCCCAATCATTCAATTTTTTAAAAGTTATTGTGCTAAAACCAAGAATAATGCTTATTTGGGCCCTTTTTTGGCCCCTAATTCCTAAACTGTTGAAACCAAAACTCCCATAATCAATCCCAACCGTTCTTTTGTGGTCATAAACCTTGTGTCAAAATTTCATAGATTTCTATTAACTTAAACTAAAGTTATAGTGCGAAAACCAAGAAAATGCTTATTTGGGCCCTTTTTGGCCCCTAATTCCTAAAATGTTGGGACCAAAACTCCCAAAATCAATACCAACCTTCCTTTTGTGGTCATAAACCTTGTGTTAAAATTTCATAGATTTCCATTCACTTTTACTAAAGTTAGAGTGCGAAAACTAAAAGTATTCGGACGACGACGACGACGCCAACGGGATAGCAATATACGACGAAAAATTTTTCAAATTTTGCGGTCGTATAAAAATTATAGAGATCCATACACTTAACACAAGTTATTGTCTGTAAACTAGAAAAATGCTTCTTTTTGGCCCTTTTTTGGCCCCTTATTCCTACATATTCGGAAAAATTAACCCCAAACTGATTCCCTGTGTTATATGAAAACTTGTGGTACAATGTCAGAGAGATCCATACAGTTACACACAAGTTATTGTCTTGAAACCAGAAAAATGCTTGTTTTGGCCCCTTTTTGGCCCTTAATTCCTGGACTGTTTGCCCAATAACCCCGTAAAATAAATCCCAACCTTCTATTTATGGTATTAAACATTGTGGTACAATATCAGAACAATTGAAATCAATCCCAAGCTTACTTTTGTGGTTATAAACATTGTGTTAAAATTTTATTGATTTCTTTTTACTTATTCAAAAGTTAACTGGAAACAATCTGTCTTCGTACGATGACGACGATGACGTGATACCAATATACGACCAAAATATTTTTTAATTTTTGCGGTCGTATAAAATCTGCAAAATTTCCTAAAATACCAATTCAGGGGCAGCAATCCAACAGTTTTTCTGATTCGTCTAGAAATCTCAGGGCGGATAGATCTCAACCTATCGTGGGTAAAATTTAATGCCCCTTCTGCTACAGTGATTATAGTTGGGTTAATGCCTTCTGTCTTAGCCCATATATAAGTTTTATTCCCAGTGGGAATTAATTAAATCCAATTTGATTTCTTGTGTAAAGTGATGACAGAAAGAGGAACAGACAAACAGGCTGTGCCATTAGCCACTAGACCTATGCTCAAGTCTTGTGAAAAATTGATTCTTGCTAGGGAAAATATTAAGAAATTTTATTTACTTTTAGAAGTAAAATATTAAAAATTCTGAGTCAAACTAGGAAGCTGGAAAGGTTTTGGCACAGACTGTATATATGGACAGACGGATGGATGGACAGACATTCGTAAACAATAATACTTCCTGTCTTTGGCATATGTATAATAAAATGCATCGCTGAGCGCAGCTTATTAAGACCCATGAGGAAATTTTTACCAGAAGGTTGGGATTAATTTTAGGGGATATATTATTATTATTTTTATTAATATTATTATTTACATTACTTATATAGCGCTTATCTAAATAAACATTTACTCTAAGCGCTTTACAATGCATAACAAACAATGATACAAGTACATATATATATATAAACAAAATTATTTTAAAAAAAAATTTTAAAAATCTATTTGTCAATGTTTTAATAGAATCAACATAGAAACTGTAAAAAATATAACTCAATATATATGAAAATTCAAAATTAATACATGGTACTAACAATTTAGGATTAAGGGGTAAAGAGGGGCCAACAATAAGCATTTCTGTAGTTTCCCAATAAAAACTTGTGTATAAAGTGTATGGATCTCTGAAATTGTACCACAACGTTCCATATAACAAAAGGAAGAATGGGATTGAGTTTGGGGGTATTTCCTAAAATGTTCAGGAATAAGGGACCTAAACTAGAGGCTATAAAGAGCCTGTGTCGCTCACCCTGGTCTATGTGCATATCATAAACAAAGGACACAGATAGATTCATGACAAAATTGTGTTTAGGTGATGGTGATGTGTTTGTAAATCTTACTTTATTGAACATTCTTGCTGCTTACAATTATCTCTATCTATATTTAACTTGGCCCAGTAGAGTATTTCGTAAAAATTTACAAAATTTACAAAATTTATGAAAATTGTCGAAAATTGACTATAAAGGGCAATATCTCCTTCACATGCTAAGGGGTCAATTGACCATTTTGATCATGCTGACTTATTTGTAGGTCTTACTTTGCTGTACATTATTGCTGTTTACAGTTTATCTGTATCTATAATAATATTTAAAATAATAACCAAAAGCTACAAAATTTTCTTAAAATCACCAAATCAGTGGCAGCAACCCAACAACGGGTTGCCTGATTGGTCTACAAATTTCAGGGCAGACAGACCTAACTTATCGGATAAATTTATCCTTGTCAGATTTGCTCTAAATGCTTTGGTTTCTGAGATATTAGCCAGAAACTGCATTTTATTGAACAATAGATGACTTAGAGGCTTCCAAGAGAGAATGGAAGTTCGTAACTACCAAACATCATTACGGTCACGTGACGCCATTGGTCAATTCTTAAAAGCAAATCTCCAAAGTTTTTTACAAAAATTACCTAATTAAGAGTTTCGTATGTGTAGGAAAACAGTATATTTAGTGCAGGAGCTAACAGTATTTCTTTTGAAGTGAATTTTACGTGTGGATGTACTTCTAAACAGAAGAATTTATTGGATTTATTTATGAAAACAGTTACGCTACAATGGAGACGGCCGAACAAGGCCACACGTCCAAGATGGACAATTCTCCTCCAAATGAGGAAATGATAGATGCAATAAAGAAAAGGACTCGTGAGATTCATCGAGTAAAAACTGTGAAAGCCAGTGAAACACCACAAAGGCCTGTGCAACAAGATGTTGATGAAACAGGACCAAGTGATATTAATAATATTGGGGAAAGGTCAACCGGAAATGACCTTACAATGCAAGCATTGTGGGATAAAATATCGAACATGGCCGATGTCAACAAATGGCAAATAGAATCTCATACAGAGATCATTGCCCATTTGGCTGCAAATATGCTTACTGTGCAGGATGCGGTTACGCAGAAAAATGTTCATAAGACAAAAGGCAGATAGAATCTCATACAGAGATCATTGCAAATTTGGCTGCAAATATGCTTACTGTGCAGGATGCGGTTACGCAGAAAAATGTTCATAAGACAAAAGGCAGATAGAATCTCATACAGAGATCATTGCCAATTTGGCTGCAAATATGCTTACTGTGCAGGATGCGGTTAAGCAGAAAACTGTTCATAAGACAAAATCAAACACTAATACATAAAAGGATAAAGATGACAATGAGGTTAACCTTATAAACAATAACAATCAAAGTGATCTGTCGGATAATAGACTGGAAGATATTTCCGACGATGACGATGATGAGTTAAATGTTGATGATATTGTTGACGCTAATGGCAATGCGGAGAATAAGGCATTTCTAGACTAAACTAGAAAAATGTATGAAGAACGGAAGAAATTTGGGGACAGTATTGATAATCAGATGGCCAAATTAGTGGACCAGGCTATAAATAAGCCAATGAAAACAGAGACACTAACAAAATTAGATGAACAGTATTTAGTTCCAGAAAACTGTAAAGGACTTCAGGTTCCCAAAGTAAACAAAGAGATTTGGAGAGGGTTCAAGAGTAAGAAGCAAAGGGACCCAGATTTTACAACTACTCTACTAATGGTAGCCAAGTCCTTAAATGTAATGAAATCTGGAGGGGACATGCATGAGGTCAAAAAAACAACAAAAGACATGTTTAAAATGTTAACCCATGGGATATATACCTCAAATAGAAAACGCAAACAGCTAATAACGCCAGGAGTTCCTATTAAATATAGGAGGGTAACAGATGTGGACACACCAGTTACAGAGTACCTTTTTGGGAACAATTTAGACACAAAATTGGAAGGCCTTGAAAAATGGGACAGGAGGATAAATAAACTAAGCTTTAATGACTTTTTTTAGAGGGACGCAGAGTGGAGAAACGTCCAGGACCTCCATGGCAAAAACCACCCTATTTCCAACCAAAGCATGCAAAAACTTCTGGACAAGTAAATGGACAGAAGGGCAACAAGAACAAGAAGATTAAGGCCAAATTTCACAACAAAGACAAACGTTAAGTGTAAGTGATAATATAACAGTGATAAACACAGTAGACAATTTTACAGGAGGCAAATCAAAATCTTTAATTTGTAAAAAAATGGGAAAAGTTAACAAGTAATGCTTTTATATCAAATGCAGTGAAGGGATACAAAATTGAACTAGATGAAATCCCAAAACAAAATTTTAGACCATCTCCAATTGTATTTAATGAACAAGAAAACAAGTTGATCACAATGGAAGTTAATAAGTTCTTGAAAAAAGGTATTGTTAGGCTAGTATTGAAAAGAGAAAAAGAGGAATATTTTTCTAATATATTTATTCGCCCTAAGAAAGACAATACAATTCGAATGATATTGAACTTGAAAAACTTCATTGAAAGTGTGTCAAAAATTCATTTTAAAATGGAAGCATTTGTTCGAGCTTTAACAACCATACAACAAAATGATTACTTTGCATCGATTGATTTAAAAGACAGTTATTTAAGTGTACCAGTTCATGAACAAGACTGCAAATATTAAAATTTATGTGGAATAATATCGCTTATCAATTTTGTGTATTACCACAGGGATTAATTTATCAACAAGTCCAAGAATTTTTACAAAATTACTAAAACCAGTATATTCTTTTTTGCAAAAAATGGGTCATATAAATGTCCCTTACATAGATGATAGCTTACTTATAGCACGCACTTATGAAGACTGTCAGAGCAATGTAAAACATACTGTGGAATCATAATAGTTGATAGTTTAGGTTTTACAGTACACCCAAAGAAATCTGTGTTTACACCAACAAAAGAAATAACACTTTTAGGATTTATAATTAGTTCTGGAAATATGACATTTAGATTGACACAAGAAAGAATTTCAAATTTACAGGATCTATGTTTTGATGCATTGCATTCTAAGGAAATAACTATTCGAAATTTTGCTAAAATTAAAGGAAAAATGGTTGCCAGTGAACCGGGTGTACAATATGCTCAATTGATTGTACATTATTAGAATTTTTATTATTATCAAGAATTTGCTTACTCATACATCCTGGTATGAATGATCTAGAATGTAGAACTCTAAAGTCTTGTGGAAGACTCTAAGTCATCTATTATTCAATAAAATTTCCAAATTAATCGAAGCTTGTTGAAGATTGATGAGAATTTTATAGAGCAATAGATGACTTAGGGCTTACACGCCCTCCCAAGCTGTTGGGCCAGCTCCCTCCCTATACTACAATTCAGATCATCCGTTATCTAAAGAATGACCTTTGGTAGTTACGAACTTCCGTTCTCTTGTGTAAGCCTTTTAAGTCATCTATTGCTCAATAAAATTCTAATCTGAATCTTCAACAAGTTTCGATTAATTTGGAAATTTTCCCCCATGTATTATTTTAAGCCATGTCGGCCATCTTGGTTCACAGGCAGGATCATCAGACACATATTTTAAACTAGATGCCTTCATGATGATTGTGGACAAGTTTGGTTAAATTTGTCTTGGTAGTTTCAGGAGTAGATTTTTGTAAAAGATAACAAAAATTTACGAAAAATTGATAAAAATTGACTATAAAGTGCAATAACTCCTTAAGGGGTCAACTGACCATTATGATCATGATGACTTTTTTGTAGTGATGACCATATATTTTTAAATCAGCTATATTTAACACTGGAACTGACATTTTAAGCGGAATTTTAATATTTTTGTATCAAAATCGATTTTTTTTTCTGGTTGAAACAATTGGTTTTTAATTTTTAATATAGATTTTTTTTAAGTAACTTACTCTGATTCCTGCAGTAAGATTTGTAAGATATTCTCTCTGATACTGCAAAATAAATGAAATTTCTATTAGAGTCTAAATAACATCTATTTGAGCTTAAGTGTCAACTCACCCAAAATACTGGTCAGCTCACCCAAATAACAGCTTTTATATAAACCTCCTTTCTGACAGAAACTGGCTTCTTTCTTACTGAAACTGTGCTATTTGCACAGTCAAATTGAATTGAACTTATACTTATATTTATTCTGAATATTCAGTCAGACTCAGGGTTCGACACTGGGTCCATGCCACGTTGGTGTTGACATGAATATGAAATATATGATCATTTTTTTTTATAAACTTAATGTTTGCAAAAGTATGAATTATTCTAAATACTAAGGATTTTCTTATCCTAGGCATAGATTACCTTAGGCTTATTTGGCACAATTTTTTGGATTTATGGGTCAATGCTCTTCATCTTTAAATATTTTGATCTGAGCATCACTGATGAGAACAAACGCGCATCTGCCGTATTAAATTTCAAAAACTTTGTACCTTTGATAACTATTCAACAGTAACACTTGTCCTGTTGCACAAGGCTAGCAAAATACATGAAGGACAAGTAAACATGTATTCCTCAGTAGTGCTTTGAGTTAGTAAAATTTCAACTTTTCTTTACCACCATTCCCCATCCAAATTTATATTCCTTTAAAATCAGGGAGACTTACTTTTTACAGGCTTGACTGCTTGCACTGTTACTAGAAGATGACAAATTATACAGAAAGAACAAAGCAAAACTGGTTCTGTGAATTATGATGGGTCTAGATAGTACCAGTATGAGAAACTAACATCCTTATCACACAAGAGTTTGAATTGAATAAGTTAAAAATGTTCAAATTTCCAGATACCCGTAATAAGATTATCAAGTTATTCACATTGGCAATTTAGAAATTAATTGGGCACCATCATTGGTAGCCGATTGCATTAATATTCATTAATACTTATAGGGTCTTTGTGTTAACTATTTAGTTTAGTAGTTTAGATATCATAGTTTAATCTATACAGTCTTTAGTTCTATTTGTATGTATCTTTGTATTTACAGTGACTTGGTGGGTTTAGATTAAAGTTGTACAAAGAACACTTCAGTCATATATAGCCATTTAACAGTAGTAGAGCTCATCTGGCGAGATGGCGACGGCTCTGAGTTACAAGAACCCACCAAGCTTGACAACGGAGAAGTCATATCAGCAATGGAACAAGAGGCTCTCAAGAGCCTGAATCGCTCACCTTAATTCTTTTGGTTAAATCTCTCATCAATGATTATTTTGGCTTTTCAATTTATTAAAATGTTTTTTGGATCGTCCTATTTTCTTCAAAAGCCAAAAAAAAAAATCATTTTCTCCTATGTTCTATTTTAGCCATAGTAGCTATGTTTCTTGACATACAAGGAAATCAAATATAAAATTTATACTAAATACTCTGAAACTCATTTAGCCTAAGTTTGGTTGAAATTGATACAGCAGTTTCAAAGGAGAAGATTTTTTAAAGTAAGTCAACATGATGAACAAATTGCGAAAAAAGTCCTTAAAGGGCAATAACTCCTTAAGGGGTCAATTGACAATTTTGGTCAAATTGACTTAATTGAAGATCTTACTTTGCTGAACATCATTGCTGTTTACAGTTTATTTCTATCTATAATTATATTCAAGATAATAAACAAAAACAGCAAAATTTCCTTAAAATTATCAATTCAGGGGCAGCAACCCAACAACAGATTGTCTGATTCATCTGAAAATTTCAGGGCAGATACATTGTAGATCTTGACCTGATAAACATTATAACCCCAGGTCAGATTTGCTCTAAATGCTTTGGTTTTTGAGTTATAAGCCAAAAACTGCATTTGACCCCTATGTTCTATTTTTAGCAATGGCGACCATGTTTGTTGATAGATCATAACTTCGAACACAATTTACAAACTAGATACCCTAAGGAACATTCAGTTAAAGTTTGGAAGTATTTTGCCCAGTAGTTTCAGAGGAGAAGAATTTTGTAAAAGATTAAGATTTACGAAAAATGGTTAAAAATTGACTATAAAGGGCAATAACTCCTAAAGGGGTCAACTGACCATTTCCGTCATTTGACTTATTTGTAAATCTTACTTTGCTGAACATTATTGCTGTTTACAGTTTATCTCTATCTATAATAATATTCAAGATAATAACCAAAAACAGCAAAATTTCCTTAAAATTACCAATTCAGGGGCAGCAACCCAACAACGGGTTGTCTGATTCATCTGAAAATTTCAGAGCAGATAGATCTTGACCTGATAAACAATATTACCCCATGTCAGATTTTCTCTAAATGTTTTGGTTTTTGAGTTATAAGCCAAAAACTGCATTTGACCCCTATGTTCTATTTTTAGCAATGGCCACCATGTTTGTTGATAGATCAAAACTTCGGATACAATTTATAAATTAGATACCCTAAGGAACATTCAGTTAAAGTTTAAAAGTATTTGGCCCAGTAGTTTCAGAGGAGAAGATTCTTGAAATAGTTTACGACGACAGACGACGGACGACAGACGACGGACGACGACGGACGCCAAGTGATGGCATAAGCTCACTTGTCCCTTCGGGACAGGTGAGCTAAAAATGAAGTGAAGATGTGGCAACTGGTTACAGATTTGGACAAAAAGAAGAGAGGCCTAGCACTTGCACTGTCGTTACAAGGGAAGCCAAGAGAAGTAGCTTTAGAAATAACACCAGAAGATTTGAATGTTGATGAAGGAGTTGACAAATTGATAATAGAATTAGATAAATTGTTTGAAAAGGACAAGACAGATCAAGCTTATGCAGCATATACAGCTTTTGATAAGTATCACAGGGAGACATCGATTAAAATGTGTGACTATATAATTGAGTTTGAACAGAAGTATAACAAATGCAAGAAATATGACATGCCACTTCCTGATGCAATATTAGCATTTAAACTCCTAGATAATGCAGGACTTGGTGAAAGTGATCAACATTTAGCTTTAACTGCATGTTCTGATTTAAAGTTTGAAACCATGAAGGCAGCCCTTAATAGGATATTTGCATCAAAATCACAGAGTGATAATGATATAGTTACTGTTAAAGAAGAATCTGCATTTGTAGGAGAACATTTTTTTGATAGAGGGCATAGTTCAAGGAGATTTGGTGCTCGCAATCGCATGAATAGATCATTTGATCAAAGAAATACTCAATCCCGACTTAATCCAACTATAAATGGAAGCATATCTCGTTGTAGATGCTGTGATTCAAAATATCACTGGTTCAGGGATTGTCCACATAAAACTTATGATGTTAAACTGACAGAGAAACAAACAGACACATCTGAAACTGTAAACATAACTCTAATTACAACTTCTCAACAAAACATTATACCTCAAGAAATATTTGTAGCTGAGGCATTTAATGCTGCAGTTGTAGATACAGCATGTACCAAAACAGTTTGCGGGACAAAATGGTTATATCAGTTTTTAGACACTTTCGACTCTGCTAATGAAGAAATAAAATGCAAGGAAAGTAATACACCTTTCAAATTTGGTGAGGTAAAACAGTACATTCTTATCAGTCCGTGAAGTTACCTGCCACAATTGGGTCTTTAAAATGTTACATAGACACAGAAGTAGTTGACTGTGAAATACCTCTATTATTGAGCAAAGATTCTTTGAAAAGAGCACAAACAGTTCTTGATCTCCATAATGATAAAGTGACAATGTTTGGAAAACCAGTTGATGTTCATTTCACCTCAAATGGTCATTATTGCATAAACATCAAAGACAGAAGAACTGGGCAGACCGATTCTGTAGTGAGTGAGGAGGAAATCCTGAAGGTAGATTCTGGATTCTCTAAGAAAAGAAAGAAGGATATTATATCAAAACTGTATAAACAATTTGGTCCTGCCTCATCTGAAAAGTTGTTATCTCTATTGAAAAGTGCAGGCTCAGTTGACTCAGATACAAAGGCAATAGTGAATGATGTTTGCTCAAAGTGCATTGTCTGTTTCAAGTACCAACGTCCGAAACCAAAGCCAATAGTGGGATTTTCACATGCAAATGATTTTAACCAAATTGTTGCTATGGATTTACATGAGATTGATCACAATTTCTACTATTTGCACATAATTGACTTGTTTAGCCGTTTGAGTGCAGCAGCTATTATCAGGAGAAAAGACTCATAGTTAGTTGTTGACAAATTCATGCAGATATGGGTTAGTGTATATGGTGCTCTTGAAGATGGAGTATACACTGACAATTGTGGGGAATTCAATTCTCAATTTTTTCGTGATATGGCTGAAAATCTAATCATGTCAGTTAAGACAACAGCAGGATACAGTCCCTGGTCAAATGGAATTGTAGAACGACATAATGCAACTCTAACTGAAACAGTAAACAAAGTCAGAGAAAGGTCAAATCTATCTTGGGAAACTGCAATTAGCTGGGCTGTGAATGCCAAAAATAGTCTTGTAAATGTGTATGGTTACAGTCCTTATCAAATTGTGTTTGGAAGAAACCCTAACCTGCCATCAACACTAGTCAATAAACCTCCAGCTCTTGAAGGAGAAACAATGAGTAAAACAATGGGAAAACTATTAGTTGGTCTTCACGAGGCAAGGAAAGCATTTGTAGCATCAGAATCCTCAGAGAAAATTAGGCTAGCTCTTCGAAAGCAGGTTCGTCCCTCAGGTGAGAAATTCAGAAATGGAGATAAAGTATACTTTCTTAGAGACAATCAATGGAAAGGACCTGGTACAGTTATTGGACAGGACAATGTTGTTGTGTTTATAAGATATTGAGGAACTTATGTAAGAGTGCATGAATGTAGGATTTTAAGAGATATTGATGAACAAAAAGATAAGAAAAACAAACAACAGGAAAAGAGGGTAACATTGAAAGAAAGTCTAAAAACTCAAAACTTGAACAAGAATAAGGCTGAGCATGAAGTCCTTTATTATGATAGTGATGAAGAGGAAGACTCGCATGCCAACAATCAGTCAGACAGTGAACAAGGTGTAAGTGACAATGAAGTAGAAGGACATGAATCTGAATTAGGAAGTCAGGCAGGTGACTCTGAACTAGACAGCGATAATCCTGTGAATCAAGGGCATGAGTCTTATGAGGAAAGTCGATCAGGAGGTAACTCGAAGCTTGATAATGATGATCATGAAGATACTCCAGTGAGTGAACAAAGCAATGAGCAAGCAACTTCTGTAGCAAACAGTAGAAGTGTTGGTTCTAACCGCCATAAAGCATTACTTTTAAACTAGAGGCTCTAAAGAGCCTGTGTCGCTCACCTTGGTCTATGTGAATATTAAACAATGGACACAGATGGATTCATGACAAAATCGGTTTTGGTGATGGTGATGTGTTTGTAGATCTTACTTTACTAAACATTCTTGCTGCTTACAATTATCTCTATCTATAACAGTACTTTCTGTGGAAAATGTTATTGAAAATCTTCAAATTTTAAGAAAATTGTTAAAAATTGACTATGAAGGGCAATAACTCCTTAGGGGGTCAATTGACTATTGTGGTCATACTGACTTATTTTTAGTTCTTACTTTGCTGTACATTATTGCTGTTTACAGTTTATCTCTATCTATAATAATATTCAAGATAATAACCAAAATCAGCAAAATTTCCTTAAAATTACCATTTCAGGGGCAGCAACCTAACAACGAAATGTCCGATTCATCTGAAAATTTCAGGGCAGATAGATCTTGACCTGATGAACAATATTACCCCATGCCAGATTTGCTCTAAATGCTTTGGTTTTTGAGTTATAAGCCAAAAACTGCATTTTACCCCTATGTTCTATTTTTAGCCATGGCTGCCATCTTGGTAGGTTGGCCGGGTCACCGGACACATTTTTTAAACTAGATACCCCAATGATGATTGTGAACAAGTTTGGTTTAATTTGGCCCAGCAGTTTCAGAGGAGAAGATTTTTGTAAAAGTTAACAACAACGCCGGATGCAACGACGCCAGACGCTGGACGCAAAGTGATGGGAAAAGCTCACACGGCCCTTTGGGCCACGTCAGCTAAAAATGGTTAAAAATTGACTATAAAGGGCAATAACTCCTAAAGGGGTCAACTGACCATTTCGGTCAGTTGACTGATTTGTAAATCTTACTTTGCTGAACATTAGGCCAAAATAACAAGTGAAACTGCGAGCTACTGCTCACTGATGATACCCCCGCCGCAAGTGGATAATATTAATAGTGTAAAAATATGCAAGTGTTCGGTAAACAGGAAGTTGTCGAGTGATGAATCTGAAAACGCATCACACGGTATAGCTGACTTATATAAATCCTGAAACCAAATTTCAGAAATCCTTGTATTGTAGTTTCTGAGAAAAATGTGACGAAAATTTTCAACTTGGCTATCATGTGTAAAATCATACAAGTGTTCGGTAAACAGGAAGTTGTCGAGTGATGAATCTGAAAACGCATCACACGGTATAGCTGACTTGTATAAATCCTGAAACCAAATTTCAGAAATCCTTGTATTGTAGTTGCTGAGAAAAATGTGACGAAAATTTTCAACTTGGCTATCATGTGTAAAATCATACAAGTGTTCGGTAAACAGGAAGTTGTGTCTGAAAACGCATCACACGGTATAGCTGACTTGTATAAATCCTGAAACCAAATTTCAGAAATCCTTGTATTGTAGTTGCTGAGAAAAATGTGACGAAAATTTTCAACTTGGCTATCATGTGTAAAATCATACAAGTGTTCGGTAAACAGGAAGTTGTCAAGTGATGAATCTGAAAACGCATCACACGGTATGGCTAACATATATAAATGTTGATACCAAATTACAGAAAGGGTGGATGTGTAGTTCCTGAAAAAAATGTGATGAAAATTTTCAACTTGGCTATCATGTGTAAAATCATACAAGTGTTCGGTAAACAGGAAGTTGTCAAGTGATGAATCTGAAAACGCATCACACGGTATGGCTAACATATATAAATGTTGATACCAAATTACAGAACGGGTGGATGTGTAGTTCCTGAGAAAAATTTGACGAAAGTTTCATGGGACGGACTGACTGACGGACTGACTGACGGACTGACTGACGGACTGACTGACGGACTGACTGACGGACAGACGGACTGACAAAGCGGGGGTATAAAAAGATTGTTTGTTTGCCCAAACGCGACCGACCAAAAATAAACCCTCTGACTCAAATTCTTTTTTTGACGTTTTCTGGAAGAATTTTTTTTTTTTTATTTATTTTGGGTCCGCTTCGTCATCGTACAAAACTTAATGTTTGTCGTCTTTGCGTTTGAAAGTAATTGTGAATAAGATTAAAAGAAAGCGTATAAGAGACGCAGTTAATCGATATTCGATGTTCTCTGTTTTTATCTTCTGATTTAACGAACGTAAAGAAGTAAAACAAGTGAAGTGGCACAGTTTTTTTACGCTGTAGTTGTTTGTACTACCAAACCCTTAGCTATATGCTCAATGTTAATTTCATCTTGTTATCGAATATCTGATAAGAATATTCAGGTAGATTTGTTCAAAACCATGTGCAATCGAATATTTTCAATGTTATTCTGACAGGAAATGGATCCGGAAGTTGCGAATTTACAATCTTGCAAGAAGATATTGTTTTTACTGAATAAAAAGGAATTATTTCTTGATAAATTGTTGTCTTAATTATAATCTTCCTTTATCATGTAAATTAGATGCCCTTTTATTCAAATAGTTCAAATTTACAAGTCTCATTAGACAGTCAGTACGTTGCTGTTTGGGAGAATTTGATAAAACTATAATGGCTCACAGAATCAGAAATAGTAATCTTAACTGAATGTAACTTCTTTTGAATAATTTATTGCAATATAAATATAAATCCCTTTTGACAAAAGAAATCTGACTTTTGTCAGAAATATTTTTTCACATGTGCAAAAGTAAAAACATGTTATGGACGCCATATTAAATTTTTATACAATTTGCCAGTGAGGAAGCCCCTAGAACCATGACCTAACAAGAGGCTGTCACAACGACAGCAAACCGGATTTATTTACATTTATTTGTGTCCTGGCAATATCACAAGAACTATTACTGATGAATCGTGAAAGTGAAAATCATCAATATCAAATTTGACCTCCGTTTTGTCATCAGTATCAACATTTTGAAATAATAATATTTGAAAAGCTTAGATTGAATGGTTCATGAGTAAATGCAACAACGTGAATGGAAACGTCATTTTACGATCTTTCAAGAACCATAACTCCTGAACAGTAAAAGTCAAAATCGTCATTATGGAACTTGACCTCTATTTTGTCATCAGTAACAACATATTAAAATTTCAAAAGCTTTGGTTGAATGGTTCATGAGAAAATGCACGGACACGACAGCAAACACCATTTTTCAATCTTTCAAGAACCATAACTCCTGAACGGTAAGAGTCAAAATCGTCATTATTGAACTTAACCTCCATTTTGTCATCAGTAACAGCATATTATAATTTCGGAAGCTTTGGTAGAACAGTTCATGGATAAATGCACAGACACGACTGGAAACTCCATTTTTCAATCTTTCAAGAACCATAACTCCTGAACGGTAAAAGTCAAAATCGTCATTATTGAACTTGACCTCCATTCTGTCATCAGTAACAACATATTAAAATTTGGGAAGCTTTGGTAGAACAGTTCATGAGTAAATGCACGGACACGACTGAAAACTCCATTTTTCAATCTTTCAAGAACCATAACTCCTGAACGGTAAAAGTCAAAATCGCCATTATTGAACTTGACCTTCATTTAGTTGTCAGTAACAACATATTAAAATTTTAAAAGCTTTGGTTGAACGATTCATGAGTTAATGCACGGACAACATTTGATTGCCGCCTTTCAAGAACCATAACTCCTGAACGGTAAAAGTCAAAATCGCCATTATTGAACTTGACCTTCGTATAGTTGTCAGTAATAACATATTAAAATTTTAAAAGCTTTGGTTGAACGGTTCATGAGTTAATGCACGGACAACATTTGATTGCTGCCCGCCCGCCCGACCGCCCGGCCGCCCGCCCTACATCCCCAAATCAATAACCGACATTTTTGTCACAAAAATCCGGTAAAAGTCTTCAGAAAATGTTAACTTTGTGCAATTGCATTTTATCAATAATGATTATTTTCAAAAATTTAAACTTGATTATTTAAAGAAATAAAATTATAACAAATACGTTTTTAGTTTGCAGATTCTACAGAACATGCTTTGATCTATTTATACTATTGCCAAATTAGTTTACCTGTGTGATAATGTAAAATATAAATTTGTTTTCAAAACATAAAAAAGACACAAACTAAGGATGGTAGATAATAATTCATATAAATATTTTAGGACATTTAATCTATTTTAATAGAAATAGGATTTAAAAACTGCAAACAAATTTAATCATTACATAATCAGCTGATATTTTTTTTACACAAACATTGTGTTGATGGAACTGTTGAAAATCACTTCACAAATCCAACAGCCCTTTCACACAGTTAGCAATTGTCAGGGTTATAAACATCTCAGGATACAAATCATAAAGTAGACTAATTTATTTATAGAGGTTTTAAATTAGTGGCTTTTGGTTGTCTCTACAAAGGTTTGACAGAGAAAAAAAAGATATACTGTTTTAAGATCTTTTAATATTTTCATGCAAATTCGGATAAAATAAAAAAAAAAAAGAATTTGCCTACCTACCTTCCCACACCCAGTCATCATGGGTCGGGTTTGGGCAAACTGAATTATTTTTAATTGTGGCCTTATTGCTGTTTACAGTTTATCTCTATCTATAATAATATTCAAGAAAATAACCAAAAACAGCAAAATTTCCTTAAAATTACCAATTCAGGGGCAGCAACCCAACAACGGGTTGTCTGATTGCAAAATATTTAAGGTGAGCAATTCAGGCTCTTGAGAGCCTCTTGTTTTTATTATTATTTTTTTATTGAATTTTCTACTGTTATTTGGGACTTCCTTGAAATGCATTTTTATCATTTCTTGTACATATATTCGGTTGATTGATAATTGCTTAAAGGGGCACTCAGACCTGCCAACTTTTGAAAATCTCCATGGGGGATTTAGCGCATGACCAGATTTTTAAGGGTTACAATTTTAGCGACGTTTCTGTGTGCATTGTTTTTTACTCCTAAAATAGTCTAAGTTCTCTTCTCTTTTCATTTGGTATACTAATGATGAGCTTGTAGGCCTTGATTTCTTTTATTTGCATGATTCTTGTACTATTAAATTATAAAATTGACAAAATAACTGAAGAATAGAGAAAAATGGCATTAAAAATAAAGGATTCAAAGTAGACCCCCCCCCCCCTTTCCCCCTCCAAAGACCTTCTTATCTATGAACCTTGACTCAAAAGACCTAAAACTACATGTCCTAAAGTTAGAAGGATGAAGACAGATTTTGATTTAGTCTTACTTATGGTCTTATCAGTATCAATGAGAAAATGGATAAAATTTGAGTTATCTTTCTTTGTATTCAGAGGTGCTCTTACCGGCGGAGGCTTATACAGTAACACAGTAGAAGTGAATACAAAATGGCATCGATTTTAAATCAACAGACACACAACGTCTGGTTTCAAAAATTTAACGGATTTCAAGATAAACGATGTTTTCGTGAGAGTTTATTACAGTTCTCATCTTTCAATTAATTATGATTTTGTTGTAGAACTACGGCAAATGTTGCAAATTGTGCTTGTATGATAAATTGATTAAAATTGAAAGGCTGTTTGACCAAATTTGTGTATACAAATTAATTTTGAGGACTGTTACGACCCATTAGGTAATCTGATTACATAAAACCACTAATTATGACACCTGTTGTGACTGTTGATTAGCGGAGATTTGTTAACTTGTCATAATATGTCCCCAGGTAAAATTATAGATTTTATAAAATTGATCAAATAAAACTTCAAAATCGGTAAACAACAATTTTTTCAGGTATATTTGGTGAAAATCGGGATTTTGACTAGTTTTACGATCCCGATATCGGGATTCGGGTTGAGGGATAAAAATAGGGATGATACCGCGAAAATCAGGATAGTTGGCAGGTCTGGGCACTAGCTACGAGATATATAAACTAGAGGCTCTAAAGAGCCTGTGTCGCTCACCTTGGTCTATGTGACTATTAAACAAAGGAAGCAGATGGATTCATGACAAAATTGTATTTTGGTGATGGTGATATGTTTGTACATCTTACTTTACTGAACATCCTTGCTGCTTACAATTATCTCTATCTATAATGAACTTGGCCCAGTAGTAAAAATTTACAAATTTTATAAAAATTGTTGAAAATTGACTATAAAGGACAATAACTCCTTAGGGGGTCAATTGACCATTTCGGTCATGTTGACTTATTTGTAAATCTTACTTTGCTGAACATTATTGCTGTAAACAGTTTATCTCTATCTATAATAATATTCAAGATAATAACCAAAATCTGCAAAATTTCCTTAAAATTACTAATTTGGGGGCACCAACAACAGGTTGTCTGATTTGTCTGAAAATTTCAGGGCAGATAGATCTTGACCTGATCAACAATTTTACCTAGTCAGATTTGCTCTAAATGCTTTGGTCTCAGATATATAAGCCAAAATCTACATTTCCCCTCTATGTTCTATTTTAGCCATGGCAGCCATCTTGGTTGGTTGGACGGGTCACGCCACACAATTTTTAAACTAAATACCCAGAATGAAAGTTATTAAAATTTAACAACAGAGTGAATGTAATGTTTCCTGGCAGAACAACTAAGTCCATTTATAAGTAAAATAGGGAAATAATGGAATTTAATTTTTACAAAATTTACTTCTGGATACTTTCTTATGATCATAAACAAGCTTCTGTCCAAGTTTGGTAGAAATTCAGCATAGTTTAAAAAAGTTATTAAAATTTCAAAAACTTTAACCACAGAGTGAATATTTGTGGCCGCCGCCACCGCCGCCGCCGCCGCCGCCGCCGACGATGACGACGACTACGGAATGTAGGATCGCTTAGTCTTGCTTTTTCGACTAAAGTCGAAGGCTCGATAAAAATGTGTCAGAAGACCTGGCCATCAAACCATGATGGCCACCATGACTAAAAATAGAACATAGGGGGTAAAAAAACCAACAACAGATTGTCCAATTCATCTGAAAATTTCAGGGCATTAGATCTTGACCTGATAATCAATTTTACCCCGCGTCAGATTTGCTCTAAATGCTTTGGTTTTTGAGTTATAAGCCAAAAACGGCATTTTACCCCGTGTTCTATTTTCAGTCATGGTGGCCATCTTGGTTTGATGGCCAGGTCATCGGACACATTTTTTAAACTAGATACCCCAAGGGTGGCCATCTTGGTTTGATGGCCAGGTCATCGGACACATTTTTTAAACTAGATACCCCAAGGGTGGCCATCTTGGTTTGATGGCCAGGTCATCGGACACATTTTTTAAACTAGATACCCCAAGGATGATTGTGGCCAAGTTTGCCAAGTAGTTTGCCAAGGGGTCAACTGACCATTTCGGTCATGTTCACTTATTTGTAAATCTTACTTTGCTGAACATTTTTGCTGTTTACAGTTTAATTCTATCTATAATAATATTCATGATTATAACCAAAAACAGCAAAATTTCCTTAAAATTACCAATTCAGGGGCAGCAACCTAACAACGGATTGTCCAATTCATCTGAACATTTCAGGGCAGATAGATCTTGACAAAAGTTTCAGAGGAGAAGATTTTTGTAAAAATCTCTATCTATAATGAACTTGGCCCAGTAGTTTCAGTGGAAAATGTTAATAAAAATTTACAAATTTTATGAAAATTGTTAAAAATTGACTATAAAGGACAATAACTCCTTAGGGGGTCAATTGACCATTTCGGTCATGTTGACTTATTTGTAAATCTTACTTTGCTAAACAGTATTGCTGTTTACAGTTTATCTCTATCTATGATAATATTCATGATAATAACCAAAAACAGCAAAATTTCCTTAAAATAACCAATTCAGAGGCAGAAACCTAACAATCGGAATGTCTGATTCATCTGAAAATTTCAGGGCAGATAGATCTTGACCTGATAAACCATTTAACCTCGTGTCAGATTTGCTCTAAATGCTTTGGTTTTTGAGTTATAAGCCAAAAACTGCATTCTACCCCTATGTTCTATTTTTAGCCATGGTGGCCATCTTGGTTAGTTGGCTGGGTCACCAGACACAATTTTTAAACTAGATACCCCAATGATGATTGTTGCCAAGTTTGGTTCAATTTGGCCCAGTAGTTTCAGAGGAGGAGATTTTTGTAAAAGATAACTAAGATTTAAGGAAAATGGTTAAAAATTGACTATAAAGGGCAATAACCCCTAAAGGGGTCAACTGACTATTTCGGTCATGTTGACTTATTTGTAAATCTTACTTTGCTGAACATTTTTGCTGTTTACAGTTTAATTTTATCTATAATAATATTCATGATTATAACCAAAAACAGCAAAATTTCCTTACCATTACCAATTCAGGGGCAGCAACCTAACAACGGATTGTCCAATTCATCTGAACATTTCAGGGCAGATAGATCTTGACCTGATAAACAATTTTACCCCCATGTCAGATTTGCTCCAAATGCTTTGGTTTTTGAGTTATAAGCTAAAAACTGCATTTTACCCCTATGTTCTATTTTTAGCCATGGCGGCCACGTTTTTTGATGAAATGGGAATTAAAACACAAACTATATTCTAGATACCCTAGGAATCAATCAGATGAAGTTTGGTTTGAATTGGTTCAGTAGTTTTAGAGGAGAAGATCTTTGAAATAGTTTTAAGACGACGACGACGACGGACGGACGACGACGGACGCCAAGTGAGCTAAAAAGTTATTGTAGAGGCCTGACGATAAAGCCATTTTCTTACTTACGAAGAACGAAACTAGAATATGAATAATCACTGATTTACCTGTTTGAACATCTCCCAAGAGTTCATATTTGCATATTGTTTACAATTACAACAAAGCAGATTATACCATCTAAAAATGGTGTTCAGAAACCAAAGTATTGCGACTTTTCTTATATCTGCTACGAAAATACTTAGTTTTCTGCAAATTCTTCTGACTATTCTTATTGGTGTATGTTCTTTATTATTTGAAAGCAAAAGTTACGATTTTGCAGGTGACAATCATCTTTAAATCAGACAGGGTTACACACTTCGGAAGTGGAAAAAAATTAAGAAACGACACACAAAACAGCCACATAATCTTTGTATTTTGTTTATTTCAAATTTTCTCTAGAGAAAAGTACTGGATATTGATTTTTTACAGTCCCTAGTACACGGATGCCTCATTCGCACTATCATTTTCTATGTTTAGTGGACTGTGAAAATGGGGTAAAAACTAATTTGGCATTAAAATTAGAAAGATCATATGTATCATAGGGAACATGAGTACAAAGGGGACCTCCATTTTGTAATCAGTAACAACATATTAAAATTTGTAAAGCTTTGGTTAAACAGTTTATGAGTAAATGCACAGACACCACTAAACACCATTTTTAATCTTTCAACAACCATAACTCCTGAATGGTAAAAGTCAGAATCGTCATTATTAAACTAGACCTCCATTTTATTGTCAGTAACAACATATTAAAATTTAACAAAAGGCTGTCACAACGACAGCAAACCGGATTTATTAACATTTATTTGTGTCCTGGCAATATCACAAGAACCATTACTGATGAATGGTGAAAGTGAAAATCGTCAATATCAAATTTGACCTCCATTTTGTCATCAGTATCAACATATTAAAATTTGAAAAGCTTAGATTGAATGGTTCATGAGTAAATGCAATAAAGTGAATGGAAACGCCATTTTACGATCTTTCAAGAACCATAACTCCTGAACGGTAAAAGTCAAAATCGTCATTATTGAACTTGACCTCTATTTTGTCATCAGTATCAACATATAAAAATTTCAAAAGCTTTGGTTGAATGGTTCATGAGAAAATGCACGGACACGACTGGAAACACCATTTTTCAATCTTTCAAGAACCATAACTCCTGAACGGTAAAAGTCAAAATCGTCATTATTGAACTTAACCTTCATTTTGTCATCAGTAACAACATATTAAAATTTGGGAAGCTTTGGTAACCATGAAAACGAGGTCAAGTATAATTGTTTCCATACACCAAATATAGTTGACCAATTGTATATAGTATTAGAAAACTCAAATTCAAAAACTTAACTTTGACCACTGAACAATGAAAGGTCAGATGACACCTACCAGTTGGACATGTACACCTTACAATCATTACATATACCAAATATAGTAGACCTACTGTAAATAGTACATATATGTATCTGATATATGGACTTGACCACCAAAACTTAACCTTGTTTACTGATCCATGAATTTAGGTCGAGGTCAAATGAAAACAGTCTGACAGGCATGAGGACCATGCAAGGTACACACATAGTAAATATAGATATCCTATTACTCATAATAAGAAAGAAATTAACATTACAAACTTTTTTTTCAAGTAGTCACTGATCAATAAAAATGAGGTCAAGGACAATGGACAGACGGAAACTTCGTAACATAAGGCATAGATCTATATACAAAGTATGAAGCATTCAGGTCTCCTTGCTTCTAAAATATAAAGCTTTTAAGAAGTTAGCTAACACAGCTGCTGCTACCAGATCACTATCCCTATGTGGAGCTGCTTGACAAAAACTAATGGTCTCTGATTTTCACAGCAATTATTCATGACTCCCAAGCAGCACCAAATCTGTGACAAGTTAGATATGGATCTGATCAGTTCAGGAAAAGAAAAAGCTAATTTAGGTTGATGTCTTCTTGATGTATACACCATATTTTCTGTTATTTATATTGAAATATGGTGAGCATAACTATTCTTTTTTGTTAATGAAATAATTAACTTACTTCTGTTGGATTTCCACTGACTGTGCATGCCAATGTCTTGATTTCTGTATTTTTCTTCGTATCAATACTGCAGCATACTGTCTGACCTGAATATAAAGTACTTTTAAAGTCATATGAAATTTTAAAATTAAACAAGAGTGCACACTCTGAAATGTCGCCTTCTTTACTAATCATTGATATTATGTTGATAGTCCTAAATATAAAGTTTCATTACAACTGTCACATAAACTTAACATTAACCAAGAAAACTAAACATTGACCAATGAACCATGAAGATGAGATCAAGGTCAGATGAACCATGCCAGGCATGTATAGCTAACAATTCTTCCAACAAATATTGTTGACCTGTTGCTTATAGTTTAAGAAAAACAGACCAAAACACAAAAACTTTACACTGAGCAATGAACTGTGAAAATGAGGTCAAGGTCAAACAAAACCTGCGCAACTGACATATAGATCATAAAATATTTCCATACACCAAATATAGTTGACCTATTGAATATAGTATTAGAAAAATTTGTAAGGGTTCCGCGGAACCCAGTGTCTCGCCTACATTTGCTGTAAATCGCAGGCTCAACAAAACTGAGGAAAAAAATCAATAAAAATATTCCTCTTGATACTATCTTATGATTGTAAGAAGCTTTTGTCCAAGATTGGTAAAAATTTAGGATAGTTAATGAATCTAATAAATGTTTTGAAAACTTTAACTGCAGACTGTATGTAATGTTAACTGGAAGAAAATCTAAGTCCATTTAAAAGTAAAATACAGAAAAAAATGGAGTTATCTTTTTACAAAATTTACTTCTGGATACTATCTTATGATCATAAATAAGCTTCTGTCCAAGTTTGGTACAAACCCAGGATAGTTTAAGAAAGTTATTAAAATTTTTAAAACTTTAACCACAGAGTGAATGTAATGTTTCCCCGCAGAAAAACTAAGTCCATTTCAAAGTAAAATAGGGAAAAAATGGATTAATTTTTTTCAAAATTTACTTCTGGATACTATCTTATGATCATAAACAAGCTTCTGTCCAAGTTTGGTACAAACCAAGGATAGTTTAAGAAAGTTATTAAAACTTTAAAAACTTTAACCACAGAGTGAATGTAATGTTTCCCCGCAGAAAAAACTAAGTCCATTTATAAGTAAAATACGGAAAAAATGGAATTTTATTTTTACAAAATTTACATCTGGATACTATCTTATGATCATAAACAAGCTTCTGTCCAAGTTTGGTAGAAATCCAGTATAGTTTAAGAAAGTTATTAAAATTTCAAAAACTTTAACCACAGAGTGAATATTTGTGGAAGCCACCAACGACGACGACACCGACGACTACGGAATGTAGGATCGCTTAGTCTTGCTTTTTCGACTAAAGTCGAACGCTCGACAAAAAGTACCAAAACTCAAAAACTTAACTTTGACCACTAACCATGAAAATGAGGTCAAGGTCAGATGACACCTGCCAGTTGGACATGTACACCTTACAGTCCTTCCATACACCGAATATACTAGACCTATTGCTTATAGTATCTGAGATATGGACTTGACCACCAAAACTTAACCTTGTTCAATGATCCATGAAATGAGGTCTAGGTCAAGTGAAAACTGTCTGATGGACATGAGGACCTTGCAAGGTACGCACATACTAAATATAGTTATCTTATAAATTATTATTAGAGAGAATTTGAGCTTTTAGGGGGAGTCTACCAAGCTCACAGCGACATGCATGGTTGGAAGTTTTACAGTGAACCCCAAGAATTTCTTTCATAAATTTATATGAAAATTTTCATATGGTTCATTCTCAGTATTTATTTTAATTGATTCAATACCCCAAACTTCACTTCCATATAATATAAATTATTGTCACAGAGATATGTCTTGCTTTTTTGTAATTTCGATAAGGCAAATGTTGAAATAAAAAATAGCAACACTTTTTACATGTAAGTTTAGCAAATATTCAAAGTCAATGAACTATGACTGAAGGTACATGGCTAAACAATCTCAATTGGAATTAGATGTGTCAATGCTAATACAACTGCATACCAAATACTATTGACTTATCATAAGTACATGTAGTTCTCTTTAAACAAACCTAAACACAAACTAATACATGTAAACTAAGCAAAATTTCAAGTCAATAAACCATAACTGAGGGGGAGGGTAAAAAAAATTCCATGGTAATGAGATAAGCCAATGTTAATACAACTGCATACCAAGTATCATTGACCTACAACTACTGGTTCCCCATAAACTGACATAATCACAAACTAATACATGAAAACTAAGCAAAAGTTTCAAAGTCAATAGACCATGACTGAGGGAGCGGGGTCAAATAATCTCCATGGAAATGAGGTTTGCCAATGCTTATACAACTGCATACCAATTATCATTAACCTACGACTAGTGGTTCCCCATAAACTGACCTAATCACATACTAATACATTAAAACTAAGCAAAAATTTCAGTCAATAGACCATGAATGAGGGGAAGGGCCAAATAATCTCCATGGTAATGAGATGTGCTGATTCTATACAACTGCATACCAATTATCATTACTTTACCACTAGTGGTTCCCAATAAACTAACCTAATCACAAACTTATACATGAAAACTAAGCACAAAAGTTTCAAAGTCAATAGACCATAACTGAGGGGGCGGGGTCAAATAATCTTCATGGTAATGAGATGTGCCGATACTTATACAACTGCATACCAAATATCTTTGACTTACCACTAGTAGTTCACCATCAACTAGACCTAATCACAAACTAATATATTGTTGACGCCGCTGTCGTCGACGCCGGAAACAGCATACCTAGGTCTTGCTTTTTGACTCCGTCAAGCGAAACAAAAATTGGAAGTATCATTGTATCAAAAGTTTTAAAAGTCTACATGAATTGTTAAGACTAAGAGATTTCTTTATTTTGAATAGAGCTTTTCTAGCCTTTTCCATCAATAAATTGGAGGCAAGTTTAAATTTACCATTACATTTTAACGTTATCCCAAGGTAACAATATTTATCAACTGTCTCAATATAATTTTTGTTGATAGTAAAAAAGTTTTGAAATGATTTGCCTTTAGAATTAAATATTAGGACTTTTGATTTTGTAGAATTTACTTCCAATCTGTACAGAACTGAGCTAGAGTGTCAAGACTACATTGTAGTCCTTCTGGACTACTTGACAAAAGGACCAAGTCATTGGCATATAACAAAAAATAAATCATTTTCAACAATATTATTAATAACCAGATGTTCCGCAGGGCACAGCTTTATACGACTGCAGAGATCGAACCCTGAATTTACAGGGCAAGTATGGACACAACATTCAAGCTTGAAAAAGCTCTGAATTTGGATTGTGATTAAATAGTTGACACAACACAGGTTTCTGATACATAATGAATGTGGTCTAAGAACTTAAACTTAAAAACTTTCAAATTTAAATTGGACATTACCTATTAAGGTCAAATATTCAAAATCAAAATACATGGTTAGATTCAGCATATCAAAGAACCCCAAGAATTCAATTTTTGATGAAATCAAATAAAGTTCAATTTTGGACCCTTTAGACCTCAATGTGGACCAATTTGATAACCGAGCTCAAACATCAAAGATCTAAATACATGGTTACGATTAAGCATATATTAAAGAACCCCATATATACAATTTTTGTTGAAATCAAACAAAGTTTAATTTTGGACCCCAATTTGGACCAACTTGAAAACTGGGCCTATAATCAAAAATCTAAGTACATGTTTAGATTCAGCATATTAAAGAACCCCAAGGATTCAATTTTTGTTGAAATCAAACAAAGTTTAATTTGGACCACAATTTGGACCAACTTGAAAACTGGGCCCATAATAAAAAATCTAAGTATATGTTTAGATTCAGCATATCAAAGAACCCCAAGAATTCATTTTTTGTTGAAATCAAACAAAGTTTAATTTTGGACCCTAATTTGGACCAACTTGAAAACTGGGCCAATAATCAAAAATCTAAGTCCATTTTTAGATTCAGCATATCAAAGAACCCCAAGGATTCAATTTTTGTTAAAATCAAACTTAGTTTAATTTTGGACCCTTTGGACCTTAAATATCAATTTGAAAATGGAACCAAAAATTAAGAATCTACCTACACAGTTAGATTCGACATATCAAAGAACCCCAATTATTCAATATTGGATGAAATCAAACAAAGTTTAATTTTGGACCCTTTGGGCCCCTTATTCCTAAACTGTTGGGACCAAAACTCCCAAAATCAATCCCAACCTTCCTTTTATGGTCATAAACCTTGTGAAAAGTGCATGCTTATTTGGGCCCCAATTCTCTGTAACCACCAACCAAATTGTGGCACGCATAGTCACAGAATTTCTTGAAATTTTGTGTGATAGATAGCATATGTTAGATTAATAAAAAAAATTACAACAAAAAATTTGTTTTGATCCCCGTTGCTATGGAAACGACCCCCCCCCTTGTATTTGGGCTCAGAATTGCACATTTTGATGCCTAAACTTGGCAAAGTTCAAGCTATTCTACTGCATTTTTTTCAATTCTACTGTCAGTTTTAACATGTTTTCATTAAAATATAACATTTGATTGGTAATTAAATAGAAAAGTGAAATAATTATTATTTGGTAATATAGGCTGACAAAAAAAGATGGTTTCAGGTAGAAACCAACCCTAGGAGTTAGCCAAATCGAAATTGCAAAAATAATATATATCGCATCCAAGTATCACCTAAAATTATATATCTTATTAAAATTCACATCTTCTTTGATCAAAAACACTTCTAATATGTTTGGGAAGTTGGTTGCTAGGGGTGTAACTATGGAAACAAAGATGTGTAATTTTTCATAAAAAAACAACCTTTTTTTGCTCTTTTTGTTCTTTTGGATTAATTTTTGTTTAATAAAAAATGAGTTATGTTTTGAATACTTTTCCAACAATATTTTAAATCATCAACAGCATCATAGTTTCTGTTAAAAAGTAAGTATACAAGCTATTTCTATTGAAATTTTGAAGAGAAGAGGCGTTACTTGATCCCATAAGACGCTATAATTTATAACAACCGACTGTTAATCAAAGATATGTCATCAAACTTATCATATTTTTTAAAGATTTAATCTTCTTTCATAAATATACAATTCAGGAGAACATGAAATAATCAAAATAAACATTTTGGTTTAAAACCAAATTCATAGAAATAGCATGTCCCTATGAGTTGTTTCCCCTGAAAGAGTTCTCTAGTTTGTTTACATAAGATATGATGGAGTCTGCTATCAAAAAAAATCATAGGTGGTGTTGCTTAGCTTCATAAGATTTATATATTTTTTTATTTGATTAATAATTGATTATGTCATGTCAATTTTCCACCAAAGAACAAGAAGTTACTTGTTCTGTTGACCTTGTTTTTTACTGAATGTGGGCTACTACCAGACAAGCAGCATTCCATTCCAATTTGCCTCTCACATTTTGAATTTTTTCTGGACCAAAACTACAAAAGATGCAGGAGGAAAGTCTGTGGCATACCAGATTTGATAAATTGCCACAAAATTAAGGATAAAGATCACAGAAAAGATAGATCACTGACTATTGATCATGTCCGAAAAATTTGCAGTGTTTACAGGATTGTACTTCCAGTTGGAACAGGTAATTTTACAGAAATCGCAAGATACTTTCTACAAAAGGGTTGGTCATTCATATTCATTACCTTAATTATTATAACCAGATGCTCCGCAGGGCACAGCTTTATACGACCGCAGAGGTTGAGCCCTCAACGGTTGGGGCAAGTATGGACACAACATTCAAGCTGGATTCAGCTCTAAATTTGGATTGTGATTAAATAGTTGACACAGCATAGGTTTCTGACACAGAATGAATGTGGTCTAATGAACTTAAAATTTTTTTTTGCCTTTGAGCAATTCACTATGCTGTTGAATATTAATCCTCTCAAAAAAATGTTTGAAGAAATTTTCTTTTTATTTATGAAATCTGAAATGAGAAAAATTTAACCCCCCACCCCCATTTGTTTTCACATCCCCCTTTTCCTTTTTCCAAAACTGATCTCAATTCAAATTTCTAATGGAGTTTGCAACAATAACTACTCATTTAAATATATCATAAAATATTAAAATGTAAAATAAAGTGCTTGTTATCACTGAATGGTAAAGATTGTTTTAATTTATCAGTTGGTAGAAAAAGTGAATATACATTGTATATTGTATAAAACAATGATTTAAGTTGATTCAACTACTATTCTGGACAAAGAAAGATAACTCCAATTGAAATATTAATTATATATCTGTATTGTATAAAACAAAGATTTAAGTTGATTCAACTACTATTCTGGACAAAGAAATATAACTCCAATTGAAATTGCAATTCTAATGCAACAACGTTTGTAACGTTCATTTTGATTGGATAACGTCACTTTCTTACATGGCATCAATTGACAATTGATGCTATGGGACGTACACGCAAGCGCAGACGGCATATGGCAGATTTTAAATACATGTTTTAACGTTGTTTTCTGTTAGTTTCATTAGAATGGAGATAACAATATTGTATTTTAAGCTCCGACGGCATCAATTTGGGATTTGATGGTCGCAAATACCCGTTTACTGTCTCCGCTAACGCGTCGCCAGTAAACTTAATTTGCGACCATCAAATCCCCAATTGATGCCGTCGGAGCTTAAAATACAATACAGTTATCTCCTAATTAGATATTTCTTGCTATTGTGCAATACTGAGTAATTGAAAATATTTACTATTGCACAATACTGTGCATTTGAAGATTTCTTGCTATTGCGCAATACTGTGCAATTGAAAATTTCTTGCTATTGCACAATACTGTGCAATGGAAGATTTCTTGCTATTGGTGAATACTGTGCAATTGAAAATTTCTTGCTATTGCACAAAACTTAATATAATAATTTTGGATCCTGATTTGAACCAACTTGAAAACTGGGCCCATAATCAAAAATCAAAGTACATGTTTAGATTCAGCATATCAAAAAAACCAAAGAATTCAATTTTTGTTAAAATCAAACTTAGTTTAATTTTGGACCCTTTGGACTTTAATGTAGACCAATTTGATAACGGGACCAAAAATTAAGAATCTACATACACAGTTAAATTTGGCATATCAAAGAACCCCAATTATTCAATTTTTGATGAAATCAGACAAAGTTTAATTTTGGACCCCGATTTGGACCAACTTGAGTTATAAGCCAAAAATTGCATTTTACCCCTATGTTCTATTTTTAGCCATGGCAGCCATCTTGGTTGGTTGGCCGGGTCACGCCATACATTTTTTAAACTAGATACCCCAATGATGATTGTGGCCAAGTTTGGATTAATTTGTCCGAGTAGTTTCAGAGGAGAAGATTTTTGTAAAGGATAAATAAGATTTACGAAAAATGGTTAAAAATGGACTAAAAAGGACAATAACTCCTAAACTGACAATTTCGGTCACGTTTACTTATTTGTAAATCTTACTTTGCTGAACATTATTGCTGTTTACAGTTTATCTCTATCTATAATAATATTCAAGATAACAACCAAAAACAGCAAAATTTCCTTAAAATTATCAATTCAGGGGCAGCAACCCAACAACGGGTTGTCTGATTCATCTGAAAATTTCAGGGCAGATAGATCTTGACCTGATAAACAATATTACCCCATGTCAGATTTGCTCTAAATGCTTTGGTTTTTGAGTTATAAGCCAAAAACTGCATTTTACCCCTATGTTCTATTTTTAGCCATGGCGGCCATCTTGGTTGATTGGCCGGGTCACGCCACACATTTTTTAAACTAGATACCCCAATGATAATTGTGGCCAAGTTTGGTTTAATTTGGCCAAGTCGTTTCAGAGGAGAAGATTTTTGTAAAAGTTAACGACGACGGATGATGACGACGGACGCCGGACGACGCCGGACGCCGGACGCCGGACGCAAAGTGATGGGAAAAGCTCACTTGGCCCTTCGGGCCAGGTGAGCTAAAAACTTCATCAGCAACATTTTATATTGGCAAATTTCCAATGAAGTTATTTACATAAAGTTATTGGCAAATAAAAATAGAAAATGACATCATAGTCATGTCTGGCAAATTTCCAACATATATTATCAACTACTATTCTATACAAAGAAAGATAACTCCAATTGAAAATTAATTGCTATTGCACAATATTGTGCAATTAGATATTTCTTGCTATTGTGCAATACTGTGCAATTGAAAATTTCTTGCTATTGCACAATACTTGATATGGAATCCTGATTTGGACCAACTTGAAAACTGGGCCCATAATCAAAAATCAAAGTACATGTTTAGATAAAGCATATCAAATAAGCCCAAGAATTTAATTTTTGTTAAAATCAAACTTAGTTTAATTTTGGACCCTTTGGACCTTAATGTAGACCAATTTAAAAACTGGACCAAAAATTAAGAATCTACATACACAGTTAGATTTGGCATATCAAAGAACCCATTTATTCAATTTTTGATGAAATCAAACAAAGTTTAATTTTGGACCCCCATTTGGACCAACTTGAAAACTAGGCCAATAATTAAAAATCTAAGTACATTTTTAAATTCAGCATATCAAAGAACCCCAAAGATTCAATTTTTGTTAAAATCAAACTAAGTTTAATTTTGGACCCTTTGGACCGTTAATAGTGTAGACCAATTTGAAAACAGGACCAAAAATTAAGAATATACATACATAGTTAGATTCGGCATATATCAAACTGTTGGGAACAAAACTCCCAAAATCAAACCCAACCTTCCTTTTATGGTCATACACCTTGTGTTTAAATTTCATAGATTTCTATTTACTTATACTAAAGTTATGGTGCAAAAACAAAAAATAATGCTTATTTGGGCCCCTTTTTGGCCGCTAATTCATAAACTGTTGTGACCTCAACTCAAAAAATCAATCCCAACCTTCCTTTTGTGGTCATAAACCTTGTGTTTAAATTTCATTGATTTCTATTTACTTATACTAAAGTTATTGTGCGAAAACCAAGAATAATGCTTATTTGGGCCCTTTTTTGGCCCTTAATTCCTAAACATTTGGAACCAAAACTCCCAAAATCAATCCCAACCGTCCTTTTGTGGTCATAAACCTTGTGTCAAAATTTCATAGATTTCTATTCACTTAAACTAAAGTTATAGTGCGAAAACCAAGAAAATGCTTATTTGGGCCCTTTTTGGCCCCTAATTCCTAAAATATTGGGACTGAAACTGTCAGTTGACCCCTATAGGAGTTATTGCCCTTTATAGTCAATTTTAACCATTTTTCGTAAATCTTAGTAATCTTTTACAAAAATCTTCTCCTCTGAAACTACTGGGCCAAATAAAACCAAACTTGTCCACAATCATCATTGGGGTATTTTTCCTAAAATATTGGGACAAAAACTCACAAAATCAATCCCAACCTTCCTTTTGTGGCCATAAACCTTGTGTTAAAATTTCATTGATTTCTATTCACTTTTACTAAAGTTAGAGTGCGAAAACTAAAAGTATTCGGACGACGACGATGACGACGATGACGATGCCAACGTGATAGCAATATACAACCAAAAAATTAAAATCTTTGCGGTCGTATAAAAACAGCAAAATTTCCTTAAAATTACCAATTTAGGGGCAGTAACCCAACAACAGGTTGTCCGATTCATCTGAAAATTTACGGCCAGATAGATCTTGACCTAATAAACAATTATACCCTTCTTCAGATTTGTTCTAAATGCTTTGGTATTTGAGTTGTAAGCCAAAAACTGCATTTTATCCCTATGTTCTATTTTTAGCTCTGGTGGCCATCTTGGTCAAATGGCCGGTTTATTGGACACATCTTTCAAACTAAATACCCCAATGATGATTGTGGACAAGTTTTGTTTAATTTGGCCCAGTAGTTTCAGAAGAGAAGATTTTTGTAAAAGATTACTAAGATTTAAGAAAAATGGTTAAAATTGACTATAAAGGGCAATAACTCCTAAAGGGGTCAACTGACCATTTCGATCATGTTGACTTATTTGTAAATCTTACTTTGCTGAACATTTTTGCTGTTTACAGTTTATCTCTATCTATAATAATATTCAAGATAACCAAAAACAGTAAAATTTCCATAAAATTACCAATTCAGGGGCAGCAACCCAACAAAGGGTTGTCCGATTCATCTGAAAATTTCAGGGCAGATAGATCTTGACCTGATGAACAATATTACACCATATCAGATTTGCTCTAAATGCTTTGGTTTTTGAGTTATAAGCCAAAAACTGCATTTTACCCCATTGTGCTATTTTTAGCCATGGCGCCCATCTTGGTTGGTTGACGGGTCGCGGGACACATTTTTTAAACTAGATACCCTAATGATGATTGTGGCCAGGTTTGGATTAATTTGGCCCAGTAGTTTTAGAGGAGAAGATTTTTGTAAAAGTTAACGACGACGGACAACGACAGACGACGGACGACGGACGACGGACGTCAAGTGATTGGAAAAGCTCACCTGGCCCAAATTTGTCGTATAAAAAACAAGAAACGAGAAATACTCGATCTTGATATCTATATCACTAACGGAAAGCTAAATACTAAAATTTATGATAAAAGAGATGATTTTTCATTTCCTATCGTTAATTATCCTTTTTTAGATGGTGACGTTCCCTTGTCACCATCTTACGGTGTTTATATATCTCAACTTGTGTACGATTCGCTTGTGTATGTAACAATGTTTTAGATTTTAACGAGAGAAATTTATGTATTACTGAAAAAATTATTACACCAGGGTTTTCGATATCACAAACTAGTCAAAACATTTACTAAATTTCATCATCGGTATAAGGACATCATTCGTAAATATAGCTCAACATGCAGACTTCTTATACGTTCAGGTATTTCACATCCAATTTTTTACGAAAATATTCTTTATAAAGCACAAAGGTGTCAGTATTCACCTCAAAACTAACAAAACCTTTGAATAGACTTATTAAGAAGGGGTTTTGGAGAAGACGTTACTAAGTTGTAAAACTTGTGTCTGATCCTTTTGTCATTTTGAACAATAAAATATGTTTAAACTAAAACTAAGAAAGGATATAGTTACGATACTGTTGTCAGGTCATTAAAGATTGCATATTTTGGCGTTAATATTGATTCACTTATAGGGTCTTTGTATCGGAACTAAACAAATTTATTCAAAAACCAGTTGTTGGCATGACACGGGTTATGTTCTTCTCATATATGTTATGATGGTATGATACTGAACACCTAACGGGAAGGATTGTGCCTGATGTTCATATGATGAAATCATAATCTTTCAGTCAGTTTAATTGAAGTCTGGAGCTGGCATGTCAGTTAACTGCTAACAGTCTGTTATTATTTATGTATTATTGTTATTTTGTTTATTTTCTTTGGTTACATCTTCTGACATCAGACTCTCTTGAACTGAATTTTAATGTGCGTATTGTTATGCGTTTACTTTTCTACATTGACTAGAGGTAAAGGGGGAGGGTTGAGATCTCACAAACATGTTTAACCCGCCGCATTTGTGCGCCTGTCCCAAGTCAGGAGCCTCTGGCCTTTGTTAGTCTTGTATTATTTTAATTTTAGTTTCTTGTGAACAATTTGGAAATTAGTATGGCGTTCATTATCACTGAACTAGTATATATTTGTTTAGGGGCCAGCTGAAGGACACCTCAGAGTGCGGGAATTTCTCGCTACATTGAAGACCTGTTGATGACCTTCTGCTGTTGTTTTTTTTTCTATGGTCGGGTTGTTGTCTCTTTGGCACATTCCCCATTTCCATTCTCAATTTTATTATGAACCACATCAATAATGAACCAGATGCTCCGCAGGGCGTAGCTTTATCAGTGATCGGGAAGGACGTGCGCCCTGCGCCTATAGCGCATATTGACAAGAAATGGCGCATACAGTGACAAATGTAAGCGCCCACGTGGCGCACGATATTTTTCACTTCGTTTCGAAACGTTTAGATATCGTCAAATGAATTTCCGATCGTGTTCCGTGCCACCGTGTGTGTGTACACAACTGTGTAATGTTCCTCCAATAACAGGAGCACCTATATATTTTTGGGATGTCTCGGGTGTTTCCCTATCGTAATAGAACCATGAGATTTAACGTCTCGGTGTTTTCCTATTGTAAGAGTGGAACCATGCGGTCTAACTGATAACCCGAAAAACGTAATTAACCATCATTCATGATATATTTTTTAAAAACAACTTTAAATTTGTGAAATTTGACTAGTACAGACGATATTTAACTCTTATAATAATCTCATTTAGTTTAGCTTTCTATTATTTTGGTTGAAGAACCCCAAAGACTTTTTAGAAATATAGTTTTTGTCTCCATAAACTGAGACGCTTGTCATTTTTTGGTCTTTGGCTCGTTTTCACATTTTGTAAACATGACTTCAGCGATTTGTTGCTATGTTCTATGTTCTATGAATTAATGGTACTCTATACTGTTATTCTTGTCACCGTGATGAAGTTATAATAATACAAGAAGTGCAGAGGAAATGCCTGAAATGTCCTCTGATACGGAACGTCTGGAATAAGTATGGTATCGACGAAGACCCAAATTTAATGTACAAAAAAAACCATGAACATGAACAAGGCAACAGTACCAGTTTAAACATTGTAAATAAAGGTTGACTTTAATATTGTTGGGGTTGGAAGAAGTTATTGTATATTCATTGAAATTGAAATTACAAAATCACAGGAAAAATATCCATGATTTTAAAATCATAAAGGTAAGTATCAACACCTCTTTGCCAAAACATACTGATACTTTTTTTTACAGAAGTCTATTCAAATGGCCCACTCATTTGACAACATGGCCCATTATTTTTTAAAATGGCCCATTGAATTTATTTTTGAGGGGCCCTGGGCCCATAGTGAAAAAAACCTTCCAGATCACTGCTTTATACGACCGCAGATGTTGAACCCTGAACGGTTGGGGCAAGTATGGACACAACATTCAAGCTGGATTCAGCTCTAAATTTGGATTGTGATTAAATAGTTGACACAGCATAGGTTTCTGACACAGAATGAATGTGTTCTAATGAACTTAAAATTTTTGTTTTCTCTTAGAGCAATTCACTATGCTGTTGAATATTAATCCTCTCAAAAAAATGTTTGAAGAAATTTTCTTTTTTATTTATGAAATTTCAAATGAGAAAAATTGAACTCAATTTTTTTAATCACATCCCCCTTTCCCTTATTCCAAAACTAATCTCAATTAAAATTTCTAATGGAGTTTGCAACAATAACTACTCATTTAAATACATCATAAAATATTAAGATGTAAAAAAACTGCTTGTTATCACTGAATGGTAAAGATTATTTTAATTTATCAGTTGGTAGTAAAAAGTGAATATACATTGTATATTGTATATAACAAAGATTTAAGTTGATTCTGGACAAAGAAAGATAACTCCAATTAAAAAAAATTATTACATTGGTTGCAATGAATTACATTGATTTCCCAGTTAGATAAAACTGATAATTTCACATGTGAAATAAACGTGGTTATTTCACTCTCTGACGTCATACAACAATAGGCGTTGTCAAGACGTTGATAACGTCGGATCAAAACAAATTAGGAATGCGTAGGAGAAACATAGTTTCTTACATTTTCTTCATTAATTTCATAAAAAAAAAAAGACATTTGACAATGTAATAAAAAGTATAACTAATCGCCGTATTTGAATATCAAAAATAAAACAACTTGTGACAGAACGCTGCTATGGATTAAACTCGTGCTGCGCACTCGTTTAATCCATGCGTCGTTCGGTCACGCGTTGTCTTATTTTTGATATTCAAATACGGCGATTAGTTATACTATAAATCTTGCTATTGCACAATATTTTGCAATTAGATATTTCTTGCTTACTATTCTGGACAAAGAAAGATAACTCTAATTAAAAAAAAAATTGCTATTTCACAATATTGTGCAATTAGATATTTCTTGCCATTGCGCAATACTGTGCAATTGAAAAGACTTGCTATTGCACAATACTTAATATAATAATTTTAGATCCTGATTTGGACCAACTTGAAAACTGGGCCCATAATAAAAAATCTAAGTACATTTTTGGATTCAGCATATCAAAGAACCCCAAGATTTCAATTTTTGTTAAAATCAGACTAAGTTTAATTTTGGACCCTTTGGACTTTAGTGTAGATCAATTTGAAAACAGGACCAAAAATGAAGAATCTACATACACAGTTAGATTTGGTATATCAAAGAACCCCATTTATTCAATTTTTGATGAAATCAAACAAAGTTTAATTTTGGACCCCGATTTGGACCAACTTGAAAACTGATCCAATAATCAAGAATCTAAGTACATTTTTAGATTCAGCATATCAAAGAACCTAACTGATTCATTTTTTGTCAAAATCAAACTAAGGCCACACCAATTTAATTACTTGTTCTACGGATTTTTGGACTTCAAAAATTGGGGCGAGCGAGCGATTTGAAAATTTTAATAAAAAAATATTTGATTTGCAAATTTTGGAGGCGAAGCTTGAAAAGTAAAGGCGAGCGACTATATTTTTTTTTTGTAAACATAAAATAGTAGGTTTTGACAATTTTAAAACTTGATTTATCACTTGTAAACCATGTTGACATTTCTTTAATTTATGAAGGATTTTTTCCCTGTTCACCAAGATATAATTGAATAATTAGAATTGCTATATGTATGTGTGCCAATTAATGAGACAATTCTTCATCATAAAAACAATTTTATAAGTATCCCTTTTATGAGGGGTCAATATAAGTTATAATGTATTTTTTTGTAAATAGCACTAGTACAAAAGGGCTCATCTTTTCCCAAAGAACTATATATCTATCTGGTATTAAATGATAAAAACATGTCCAAGAATTTTCTGATATTCCTGGACCTTAGCCATTTTAACACATTTTATCTAATATTATTTAAAACAAGTGGACCCCTCTAGTTGTTTAAAATATGATGTATTTCTCCTCTTTTTAAGTAATAAAATTGAAGTTTTTCAATTGATTTGTATAGAAACACTATACAAATCCTTGGTATTTCTTTTCTACAACAGTAAAATGATCCCATATGAGCCCTGTTAACACAGAGCATTGACCCACACCAAACAGCAAGCTATAAGGGACACAAAATTATAAGTAAAATTGAGAAAGGAAATGGGGAATGTGTCAAGGCGACAACCCGACCATAGAGCAATCACAATTCGAACTGGAAAACCAACGATCTTATTTATATATACAAACGGGAAAATACCAAATAATGTTTATGAACATCAACAAACAATTTCTACAATATCTACATTGTAACTGCTGAAAGACAGGCCCCTGAAGAAATCAGGACAGGTGCTTAAACATGCGGCGGGTATGGATTAGTTTTGTATTGCCAGCATACAATATAATAGCAGTTGAAGGCATTTCTTTCCGAAGTTCTTTGAAGTTTAAATTTCTTGATAGAGAATATAAGTAAGGGGAAGGAAACCAATGTATTGTTTTGACTGGTATTTTCCTCTGTTTAATACATATTTCTATCGGAGCACTCCCACTTTAGTCTTGGGATAAATGTGTATCATGCTGAATCAAATATTATTTCAGATATTTACACAAATGGGGTGCTTATATGTTTAAAATCGTTATATACAGGTGAGACTGTATATATCTTTTTATAATATTCACAAAAAACGGTGCGGAAAATGGACACGATTACATTTCCCGATGCGGGAAGCGGGAATATAAAAAAAATAAAAAAATTCTGTTTTGAAAAAAATAGGTGCGGGCGGGTCCGTCGAACAAGGAATCAAATTGGTGTGGCCTAAGTTTAATTTTGGACCCTTTGGACCTTAATGTAGACCAATTTGAAAACGGGACCAAAAGTTAAGAATCTACATACACAGTCATGACAGTTAGATTCGGCATATCAAAGAACCCCAATTATTCAATTTTGATGAAATCAAACAAAGTTTAATTTTGGACCCTTTGGGCCCCTTATTCTGTTGGGACCAAAACTCTCAAAATCAATACCAACCTTCCTTTTATGGTCATAAACCTTGTGTTTAAATTTCATAGATTTCTATTTACTTATACTAACGTTATGGTGCGAAAACCAAGAAAAATGCTTATTTGGGTCCCTTTTTGGCCCCTAATTCCTAAACTGTTGGGACCTAAACTCCAAAAATCAATACCAACCTTCCTTTTGTAGTCATTAACATTGTGTTTAAATTTCATTGATTTCTATATACTTAAACTAAAGTTATTGTGCGAAAACCAAGAATAATGCTTATTTGGGCCCTTTTTTGGCCCCTAATTCCTAAAATGTTGAAACCAAAACTCCCAAAATCAATCCCAACCGTTCTTTTGTGGTCATAAACCTTGTGTAAAAATTTCATAGATTTCTATTAACTTAAACTAAAGTTATAGTGCGAAAACCAAGAAAATGCTTATTTGGGCCCTTTTTGGCCCCTAATTCCTAAAATGTTGGGACCAAAACTCCCATAATCAATACCAACCTTCCTTTTGTGGTCATAAACCTTGTGTTAAAATTTCATAGATTTCCATTCACTTTTACTAAAGTTAGAGTGCGAAAACTAAAAGTATTCGGACGACGACGACGACGACGCAAACGACGACGCCAACGTGATAGCAATATACGACGAAAAATTTTTCAAATTTTGCGGGCGGTCGTATAAAAACTACTGAACATCAGTTTTATCATTTTTAGAGCCATTTTTATGCCTTCGTTATTCACTTCTAAGTGAGATTTGGAAAAAAACTCATTTCAAATATCACCCTTGAAAGAAAACAGAAATATCCCTGACAAGTTAACAGCCACTGTGGTCCTTTTAAAATTCTTCAGGAATTATAAATCTTTTAACTACAAATGTACTACTTTTTTCTTTTTAAATACAAACCTGAGGAACTTGAGATAACCCTAAAACTTTGCATAAACCTGGAATAATATCAGGATCTTTGAATAGCTCCTTCAACTGTTGGGTTGCCTACAGTAAAAAAATATGTATATTTTAGTAAATGAAGAACATGTCACAAAAGTAGACTAAGAGAGCTTGTTAAAGTCATATGAAACGAGTGACTGGTGAAAAATGTTAATCCAATTCATGAACCAATGCATGTATATACTTAGGCCAAAATTAAAAACATGTTTGTTTCCCTTCGACCCGACTGGGTAAAAAAAAAGCCACCGGGTCAAAAAATTATTTGACACCAAAAAATCTGACTTTTTTATTCCCGCCGAAAATTTTAAGTTTCCATTCCGACATTGCTTCTGATATTACCAAAAGTTTTATCAGAACTCTCTGGTGTTATCTATCAATTTAGCTTTACAATGGGATACTTTAATTTTTCAAGGCTTTCTTAAGAGATGGTCATTTTGACATAATTTAATTGGAAGTTACGATAAAAGTGACATGATGATTAGGTACTATCAAAACAACTACTAATATAACACCTTTTCTTTTTAATCAAGTCTAATTAATTGCCGGACAGCTGAATTTTATCTGTTCAGGTTTAGGGTTGGACCTCTGCCGTCGTATACAGCTGCGCTTGGCAAAGCAATTTTTTTCTTCGTCAAATCATGTTTATAAACGTATTTCTTATAATTTTAATCTTTTTAACTGCTGAAATATAAGAAAATATCTTTGGATAGACTGATCTATTTGTACTGTGTCCGGTACTAAAATTATTATACCTGTCACCTGAATCATTTCAGAGAAAACAAAACAGAGAATCCTTTAAATGATTATTTTTTCAGTACAAAAAAGTTCTTGTACATGATGTACATGGAATACCTGAACAGGTAGAAAATGCAGGACAACTCGGCCCGGAGCCAAGTCAAACCGATTCCACTTGGACCGTCTAAGAAGACAATGTGGACCATCAATTAAACAACTTGGATCCTCTATAAGGACAACACAGACAAAGTGTTAAAAGAGGATTTGAACTATATGAATTATTAATTTATTAATCATTATGTCACTTTTATGACCAAAAATGTGTGGCTGTTAGAGGCAAAAGGTTGGGTCAAAAAGATCGCAAATTATGTTAAAATGACTGTCTCTAAAGAAAGCCTAGAAAACTAATACAAATGTAAGTAGATGACCAATTCATGCATTGTCCAGCCGGACTTTATCGGATATTATACAATTGTCCGGAATATATGATTGTTTTAGAAGCCTTGCCTTGAACTGTATATTAAACTAGAGGCTCTCAAGAGCCTGTGTCTCTCACCTGTATTTACTGACATAATTAATAGTAGTATTAGATATAAGATAATATTAGATAGTATAATGATTTCTAAGATAATAACAAAAGATTGCACTTGTGATCTAACCTTAGCAGTTCATCTAAACTGATCTAATCACAAACAATTACATGTAACCCAAGATAAGTTTCAGTCATTAGACTGTGACAGTGTGGGGCGAGGCTAAATATTGTCCATGGAAATGAGATGTGCCAATGCTTATACAACTTAATTCAAAATTTTTTAGAAAAATTGGTAAAATTGACTATAAGGGCAATAACTCCTGAAGGGGTCAATTGACCATTTTGGGAATTTGACTTATTTGTAGATCTTACTTTGCTGAACATTATTGCTGTTTACAGTTTATCTCTATCTATAATAATATTCAAGATAATAACCAACTAGAGGCTCTAAAGAGCCTGTGTCGCTCACCTTGGTCTATGTGCATATCAAACAAAGGACACAAATGGATTCATTACAAAATTGTATTTTGGTGATGGTGATGTGTTTGAAGTTCTTACTTTACTGAACCATTTTGCTTCTTACAATTATATCTATAATGAACTTTGCCCATTAGTAACAGAGAACTATATTTGGTAAAAATTTACATAAATTTACCAAATTAATGAAAATTGTTAAAAATTGACTATAAAGGGCAATAACTCCTTAAGGGGTCAATTGACCATTTAGGTCATATTGACTTATTTGTAGATCTTACTTTGCTGAACATTATTGCTGTTTACAGTTTATCGCTATCTATAATAGTATTCAAGATAACCAAAAACGGCAAAATTTCTTTAAAAATTACCAATTGGAGGGCAGCAACCCAACAACCAGTTGTCCAATTTATCTGAAAAAATTCAGGGCAGATAAATATTGACTTGATTAACAATTTAACTTCATGTCAGATTTGCTCTAAATGCTTTGATTTCATAGTTATAAGCCAAAAACTGCATTTTACCCCTATGTTCTATTTTTAGCCGTTGCGGCCATCTTGGTTGAATGGCCAGGTCATCGGACACATTTTTCAAACTAGATACCCCAAAGATGGTTGTGGCCTAGTAGTTTCAGTGGAGATTTTGTAAAAGATTACTTAGATTTATGAAAAATGGTTAAAAATTGACTATAAAGGGCAATAACTCCTAAAGGGGTCAACTGACCATTTCGGTCATGTTGACTTATTTGTAAATCTAACTTTGCTGAACATTATTGCTGTTTACAGTTTATCTCTATCTATAATAATATTCAAGATAATAACCAAAAACAGCAAAATTTCCTCAAAATTACCAATTCAGGGGCAGCAACCCAACAACGGGTTAACTGATTAAACATTTTTATCCCATGTAAGATTTCCTCAAAATGCTTTGGTTTTTGAGTTATAAGCCAAAAACTGCATTTTACCCCTATGTTCTATTTTTAGCTGTGGCGTCCATCTTAGTTGGTTGACCAGGTCACGCCACACATTTTTTAAACTAGATACCCCAAAGATGATTGTGGCCCAGTAGTTTCAGAGGAGAAGATTTTTGTAAAAGATAACTTGAATTTACGAAAAATGGTTAAAAATTGACTATAAAGGGCAATAACTCCTAAACGGGTCAACTGACCATTTTGGTCATGCTGACTTATTTGTAGATCTTACTTTAATGAACATTATTGCGGTTGACAGTTTATCTCTATCTATAATAATATTCAAGATAATAACCAAAAACAGCAAAATTTCCTCAAAATTACCAATTCAGGGGCAGCAACCCAACAACCAATTGACCGATTCATCTGAAAATTTCAGGGCAGATAGATCTTGACCTGATAAACATTTGTGGCCCAGTAGTTTCAGAGGAGAAGATTTTTGTAAAAGATTACTTGAATTTACGAAAAATGGTTAAAAATTGACTATAAAGGGCAATAACTCCTAAACGGGTCAACTGACCATTTTGGTCATGCTGACTTATTTGTAGATCTTACTTTAATGAACATTATTGCGGTTGACAGTTTATCTCTATCTATAATAATATTCAAGATAATAACCAAAAACAGCAAAATTTCCTCAAAATTACCAATTCAGGGGCAGCAACCCAACAACCAATTGACCGATTCATCTGAAAATTTCAGGGCAGATAGATCTTGACCTGATAAACATTTTTACCCCATGTCAGATTTCCTCAAAATGCTTTGGTTTTTGAGTTATAAGCCAAAAACTGCATTTTACCCCTATGTTCTATTTTTAGCCGTGGCGGCCATCTTGGTTGGTTGACCAAGTCACGCCACACCTTTTTTAAACTAGATACCCCAAAGATGATTGTGGCCAAGCTTGGATTAATTTGGCCCAGTAGTTTCAGAGGAGAAGATTTTTGTAAAAGATTACTTTAATTTACGAAAAATGGTTAAAAATTGACTATAAAGGGCAATAACTCCTAAACGGGTCAACTGACCATTTTGGTCATGTTGACTTATTTGTAGATCTTACTTTGCTGAACATTATTGCTGTTTACAGTTAATCTCTATCTATAATAATATTCAGGATAATAACCAAAAACAGCAAAATTTCCTCAAAATTACCAATTCAGGGGCAGCAACCCAACAACCGATTGACCGATTCATCTGAAAATTTCAGGGCAGATAGATCTTGACCTGATAAACATTTCTACCCCATGTCAGATTTTGAGTTATAAGCCAAAAACTGCATTTTACCCCTATGTTCTATTTTTGGCCTTGGCGGCCATCTTGGTTGGTTGGCCCGGTCATGCCACACATTTTTTAAACTAGATATCCCAAAGATGATTGTGGCCAAGTTTGGTTTAATTTGGCCCAGTAGTTTCAGAGGAGAAGATTTTTGTAAAAGTTAACGACGACGGACGACAGACGAAAGACGACGGACGACGGACGCCAAGTGATGGGAAAAGCTCACTTGGCCCTTCGGGCCAGGTGAGCTAAAAACGGCAAAATTTCCTTAAAATTACCAATTAAGGGGTAGCAACCCAACAACCGGTTGTCCGATTCATCTCAAAAATTCAGGGCAGATAGATCTTCACTTGATAAACAATTTTAACCCATGTCAGATTTGCTCTAAATGCTTTGGTTTCAGAGTTATAAGCCAAAATCTATATTTTACCCCTTTGTTCTATTTTTGGCCATGGCGGCCATCAGGGTTGGCTGGCCGGGTCAACGGACACATTTTTAAACTTAATACCCTAATGATGATTGTCGACAAGTTTGGTTAAATTTGACTAAGTGGTTTCAGAGGAGAAGATTTTTGTAAAAGATTACAAAAATTTACGAAAAATTGTTGAAAATTGACTATTAAGGGCAATAACTCCTTAAGAGGTCAATTGACCATTTTGATCATGCTAACTTATTTGTAGATTTTACTTTACTGAACATTATTGCTGTTCACAGTTTACCTCTATCTATAATAATATTCAAGATAATAACCAACAAGAGGCTGTCACAACGACAGCAAAACGGATTTATTAACATTTATTTGTGTCCTGCCAATATCACAAGAACCATAACTGATGAACAGTTAAAGTGAAAATCGTCAATATCAAATTTGACATCCATTTTGTCATCAGTATCAACATATTAAAATTTGAAAAGCTTAGGTTGAATGGTTCATGAGTAAATGCAACAACATGAATGGAAACGCCATTTTTCGATCTTTCAAGAAGTTAGAACCATAACTGATGAAGGGTAACAGTCAAAATCGACATTATTGAACTTGACCTCCATTTTGTCATCAGTAACAACATATTAATATTTGAAAAGCTTTGGTTGAACAGTTCATGAGTAAACGCATGGACACGACTGGAAAAGGAAATTGGGGTCAAAACTCTTATTTGGCATTAAAATTAGAAAAATCATATCATAAGGAACATGTGTAATAAGTTTCAAGTTGATTGGACTTCAACTTCATCAAAAACTACCTTGACCAAAAACTTTAACCTGAAGCGGGACAAACGGACGTAGGGACGAACAAACGGACGAACAAACAGACAGATCAACAGACGAACGCACAGACAGATCAACAGACGAACGCACAGACAGACAGACGGACGGACGAATGTACAGACCAGAAAACATAATGCTCCTCTACTATCGTAGGTGGGGCATAAAAAACCTGCATATACTTGACAGCGTAGTTGTGTATGGCAGGAATGATTACATGACGATGTCGCAACTAAAAAACTTAATATAAAGTAATTTAGAACCATACTGACATAAAAAATCAAGGTATATAACTTTTATTGAAACTAGATGTGTCAAAGCGACACGAATGGCCCCATCTCAAAAAGTTGAAAAATCTACAATTTCAATAACACATGTGGACACAAACATGATGGTAGTCTCAAAATCTGGAGGCGTATAGAAAAATGTCCATATAACTCTGATTTTCAACAATTTTCAAAGTTGTAAACCCTTAATTTTGGCAAATATTAACAGAGCAGAACGAAACTTAAACTTGATCTGTAACTTATCATGGTTAGCTCACACACCAAAAATCAGCCCAATATCTAAAAGCATTTAGAAAAAAAGTCTGTATAATTGTGATTTTCAACAATTTATCAAAGTCCATAGCCTGTCATTTCGGATTAGCAGAGGGGAAGGAAACTTAAACTTGACCTGTAACTCACATACCAAAAATCAGCCCAATATCTGAAGGCGTTTAAAAAAAAACACAGTAAAATGTTTTGTTGCGGAATGACAGAATGATGAAAATATGGAATGATGGACAACTTCACACAAGGGTAAAATTATATGGCACCGACAACTTCGTTGTACATGTGGGGCCATAAAAACAAGCAAACAAACCTCAAGAACACACCGCCAAAATTTCAAGAAAAAATCAATGATCAAATTTTTTATGCACTATGAGGCGAGTGACATTCAGACCTAAAAAATATTTTTAATGCATCTATCTAACACACAGCTATATTATATATCATTCGAAAGGAAACAAGAGGCTGTCACAACGACAGCAAACCGGATTTATTAATATTTATTTGTGTCCTGGCAATATCACAAGAACCATTACTGATGAATGGTGAAAGTGAAAATCGTCAATATCAAATTTGACCTCCATTTTGTCATCAGTATCAACATCTTAAAATTTGAAAAGCTTAGATTGAATGGTTCATGAGTAAATGCAACAACGTGAATGGAAACGCCATTTCACAATCTTTCAAGAACCATAACTCCTGAACAGTAAAAGTCAAAATCGTCATAATTGAACTTGACTTTTAATTTGCCATCAGTAACAACATATAAAAATTTCAAAAGCTTTGGTTGAATGGTTCATGAGAAAATGCACGGACACGACTGGAAACACCATTTTTCAATCTTTCAAGAACCATAACTCCTGAACGGTAAAAGTCAAAATCGTCATTATTGAACTTGACCTCCATTTTGTCATCAGTAACAACATATTAAAATTTGGGAAGCTTAGGTAGAACAGTTCATGCGTAAATGCACGGACACGACTGGAAACTCCATTTTTCAATCTATCAAGAACCATAACTCCTGAACGGTAAAAGTCAAAATCGCCATTATTGAATTTGACCTCCATTTTGTCATCAGTAACAACATATTAAAATTTGGGAAGCTTAGGTAGAACAGTTCATGCGTAAATGCACGGACACGACTGTAAACTCCATTTTTCAATCTTTCAAGAACCATAACTCCTGAACGGTAAAAGTCAAAATCGCCATTATTGAACTTGACCTTCATTTAGTTGTCAGTAACAACATATTAAAATTTTAAAAGCTTTGGTTGAACGGTTCATGAGTTAATGCACGGACAACATTTGATTCCCGCCCGCCCGCCCGACCGACCGCCCGCCCGACCGCCCGCCCGCCGTACATCCCCAAATCAAAAATCCGGTTAAAAATGTGTAGATTCCATTTTTCCCGGTCATAAAAGTGAAATATGGTGCAATTCTTTTTAAATTGGGGTCAAAGGTCATTCATAAAAAATTGAAAGAATAACACTTTTGTAGTATTATTGTCTTATTTGAAGCAGCTAGTAATATACCTAATTCAAATTTTACTTTACACGATACTATGATAACGTCGCTCTGATTCTTAGTTGCCTATCGTTCATGGTTTTGCGATAATTGACGTCATTTTGACGTTTTCACTCTGCTATAGGTAAAACGGTACTTTCTACAAAAACGATGTATAATAACAAATACTGTGAAAGTACTTTAATTCGTGGGTATCAATTTTCGTGGATTGAGCAATATTTACATGTTCGTGGGTTTTTTAATTCGTGGATTTTATTTTATTTTTTTTTAAATTGAAAATTAAAGCCTTTAGAAACGAAGGTTACAAATGTTTTGAATGGTGGAAATTGCAAAGTAAGCATTGACCCCTGTAAATTGAAGTGATAACACTAATGAACCCATGATAAAGTGATCATCAAAGGTGTAAATTAGGCCATAGACATGTCACCTAAAGAAAATAGTAACATAAAAAATGATATAAACGTATCTTAAATTTTGAAATAATTCTTATCAAAATCAAGCCCAGTATGAAATTATTATTTCCCATATGTACGAGCACTATGAGGATATGAAATGAATACTTTATCATACTAGCATATCAATACCAGAAATCTGACTTTCATCGATCAAAAATATTTTTTATGAGAATTAAAAGATCAAAAGTTGTACAGTTTAGGCTATTAAAGATTAAATGAGTATAATCCTGCATGTGGTTGTAGTTCTGTGACTGCTATTAAAGTATTCTCAGATTTGGCGTTATTCAATATATTCTCAAGATTATATCAGTAGTCAAACCTACCGACGGGGATCTTTCCATGTCTTGATTTGGACAATGGTTGTTTTATTTCGTTGGAAACTTAAATTCGTGGATAAAGTCATCCACGAAAACCACGAAAATTGGTACCCCACGAATAAAAGTACTTTCACAGTATTTGACCTTAAATGTATTAATATTTACTATATTTGATGTTGTGCCATGCAAAATAAAAAAAAATATGATGAAATATTTGTAAGTTGGATGAGTAAAAGGGAGAGAAAACAACGCAATAAAGAGAGTAAAAAGTAGACGTCTTTGTCAAATCAATAGTGACAATAGTCTATGGCACGTCGTTTGTATATTTATTCAAATTTGAAGATATCTTATTTATTTAACAAGATATCTTATTAAGTATTAAGATATCTTTAATTTTTATAACATATCTTATTCAATTTGAAAGTAAATAAGATATCTCTATTAGTTTATAAAATATCTCTCTTAGTTTATAAGATATCTCTATAAGTTAATAAGATATCTCTATTAATTAATAAGATATCTTAAAAAGTACATAAGATATCTTACTTCTTTATAAAGATATCTTTTAAATACATACTTTATAAGATATCTTATCAATTAATAGAGATATCTTATAAACTAATAGAGATATCTTATTAACTTATGGAGATATCTTATTAAGTAAATAAGATATCGCTATTATTAATTATATAAAAGATATCTTATATAGTTAATAAGATATCTTATAAATTAATAGAGATATCTTATATTTTAAATAAGATATCTTATATATTTAATAAGATATCTTTATAAGCATTTTAATAAGATATCTTATTTAATATATAAGATATCTTATTTAATAAATCAGATATCTCAATTAATATATAAGATATCTCATTTTGTTATTAAGATATCTCATTTTGTTATTAAGATATCTCAATTAGTTTATAAGATATCTTATTTAACTAAATAAGATATGGACCATAATTTGCTATTGGGCTCGTTTCCTATAACGATAGAAAAGTGATAAAAATGTGTATTACTGTAAGAAAAGTTGTAACTACATCTAAAGATGCCTTTATTTTTATCAACATACAAGTGTATGCTACTCTTCCCTAGAAAAAAAATTGAAATTAACAAATTTCAAAGATTATACGACAGTATTTTTGTGTCGTTTCTCGCGTTACTTTTTGCTTCCGAAGTGCATAACGCTGACTGATTTATAGATAATCGTCACCGGCAAATTCGTAACTTTTGCTTTCAAGTAATAAAGAACATCGACCAATAAGAATAGTCAGAAGAAAATGCTGAGAACTATAAGTATTTCTGTAGCAGGTGTAAGAACACTAGCGTTACTTTGGTTTCCAATTTCGTAACGCAAATTTTAGATGATGTTATCTGCTTTGTTGTAATAGAATTCTTTATAACAATATGCAAATATGAACTCTCGCGAGATGTTCAAACAGGTAAATCAGAGATGATTTACATTCTAGTTTTGTTCTTCGTAATAATTAAGTTAGAAAATGACGTTATCGTTATGCGTTACATTTCAAACGAAACAGAAGTCCAGTTATTTCCTTTTTTTTATTAAAATTGTTTTTGTCGTTAAGTTCTAATCATTTCCGGTCATACGTGAAACATGTAACTAACATGTGATCACGCCCTTACGGCCGGATGTATGAAATACTAGGTCTAAACATTGTTTTTGTTTCCAACGGGATGTTAGCAAACATAATCTGTAGACTTGTTTCGTCTTGTTTAAAAAAGGAAAATACAATTTTCAAAGAGATTGCACCGGGGGTCTATTGTTTTTCCTATGTGCATAATGTTACATACGATCTTGTGTGAAAATAAATGCCCAATGACTTGACAAAATCGATTTAAGATTTGACAGACGTTATGACACACTTTGTTTCCTGATAACGATGTAAAGGGTCCTTGGAAAATTCAATCGACATTACGTCTCTTATCATTGTGCCGATGCTCGTTGGATTGATTTTGCTTCAGCAGTAAACTTTACTGGATATTTTAGGTGAATAAAGATAACTTAATAAAAAATACATGTTAATATACCGTTACACTTGGAATGTACAAAGTTGGTATCTTTGTCACAATTTTTAATTTTTTTTTTTTATTCATGTTCTGCAAACACTTTTCAGAAACGCAATAAACTTGTCAAAGGAGAAGTAAACTTTTACCATGCATGACTTGAAAGGAAGTACTTTATTGATTTTAGCCCACTAAAGTAGGTTAAAATGTGGAAACCATGTAGATGGTGTACAGGTCACAAATATCACATGGTGCCCATTTTAAAGATTTTAATTCCAAGTTAAAAGTTTTTTTCTTTACTGGATTTAAAGAATTTTACATTGCCAATGATTTGGAATAAATTGTATATAACTGGAATTTCAAAACCAAATATAAATACATTTTTTTGGCTAAAACATCAAGATACAACGATTATGGTATCCTGTATCAATGAAGAAAATATGGAAATTTCTGAATAAATTGTACTAATTGTTTTCAAAACAAACACATATTTAGGAGTTTAATAATACTGTTACATTTAAGATGGATTTTAAGAAAAAGTATACTGTTCAGACTATTTTAAGCAGATTTTGCAATAAAATAAAACTAAAAAAATGCTTTCGGTTTCTTATGGTTTCCTGTCGCGTTTAAAAAAAACTTTAATTAAACATTGAAAATAAATTTTAAATATTAACATGAAGCAAGTAACACTAGTAATGGTTTTCATTTATGTCTTTTGAAATATATTGTACAAAATAAAGAAAATAAAGATTGGTTTCCTGTTTGGTTTCCTGTCATGTAAACGGTGAATCAAAATGTATTATTTTTTTCTTGAAAAACTCAATTGTTCCATTAATACTATTCTAACACCAACACAACCCACAGAATAAAAGTTAAAGTTTTAGAACTTATAAAAAAGGATACAAAAAGAAACCAAAGGCCGAATACCAAATTATGGTCCATATCTTGAAATTGAATAAATATAATAACGGTGTGCCATAATAGTCTCCTGTTTGTTAACCATGTCAAGATCGGAAATCCCTATCTTACATGTTTAATACAACTACAAGCAAAGTAAAAGAGGATATATGAATCACATTTTAAGTCTGTCTGTCCGTCAGTTCCCACTTGTTTGCGGCCTGTGTAGAATTAAATCAGGTAACTTATACATGCATACAGTTCATCTAAAAACCAATGATTTCAAATATAAAATGCATTGCCTTGAACTATAGAACTGATGTTAAACACACTTAGTTCAGAGATGTATTATGGGATGGCACGTGGTTCTTCATAAATTAAATCAGTTCATTTTGACATTGGCATTGACATTTGAGCCGTCAAGTTTTCAAACATTGTTTGATTCGTCCCTGTCTGGTTTGTGTCCGGTCCATATCTTTTGAACCGTTAAAACTGGGTTTTCCAAACTAAGTATGCATACACATCATATAATAGGGGATGGTCATCAACTAAAATCAGGTCACTATGATATGGATCCAATCATAATGGAATCCTGTCCGCGACGTATATATAGCTGCAAAACTAAGGTTTACCAAACATTAGATACAGAAGTCGGTTTCACAAAAAAAACTTAAGACAAGATTAATCATAAGTAAACTGAACTATTCATGACTTACGACCAGCTTTAGTTGAAAGATTTGTTGTGAAACTGACCCCAGATGCAAAATTAGAATGCGGTGATTTATCAACTAAAGTTAGGTCCCACGGTGACCTATATTTTGATATTTGGGAATGTATACTTTACAAACACTTGAATTTCTTATCATGTTTTTTTATTAGGACTGCATTTATTTTCACTCACGTTTGTGCAGTCAATAGGTTTGCAGTTAAAAATGCAAGCATTAATGTCTTACCAGAATTCAAAACTTGGATATATATAGATATTTATCAACTAATATGAATTTGCGGGATATAGTTCGGCTTAACCTATATATAGTTTTTTTTTGTCATTCTGGAGGAGTTTCTGTGAATAATCTATTTCTTCAAAAGAAACGAAATAAATCTAATTTATAATAAATAATGCAATAATTTGTGATTTTTAACAATATAAGACAGTCGAAATTTATATTTTAAAACTGCGTCTGTGAAGCTTTTGCTTAACTGGGACGATTCCTGATACTTCGCTGTTACTGACATAATTCTGTGTAACAGATGCTTTATACAATGATTTTAGTACATGTACAATTTCCCTAATGCGTATATTTTTCCTTCACAAGTATAAATTTATCAAATCGTGAAAAAAGTATGATGTATTAAGACAACCTTTGTCATCCGTATTCATACTTAGGTAAACCTACTGCCGTATTTGTTTGTTATGACGCCATGTCTTTGTTTGCTAGCTTTCAGAACATGTAGTTTGAATGATGATGCACTAGGTAGGCGTGACACGATGGCAATCTTTTTGATTGGAAGTCTGATATTAAGTAGCTTGCTCAAATCGTCTTGCTTAGACTTAAACGCACTTATTTTTGGTTTCGGACACTTTAGAGTTTTCTTGCAGCACCGATCTACGTGTCAATATTCAATATGAATTTTGTTTAATTTGTGATAAACCCGCCATCTATTGATGATTTCGATAGCGTTAAAAGAGAGTTTTCTTATGAACAAAGATAGATGATGAGCTATAGAACCTGTAAGAGCATGAACTGCTGGTAAAGGTACATATATTTAATAAAAGAAACTATACATGCACAATAAGTCTACCGTATGCGATAGTTAAAACGATAGGAAATTTAAAAGGTGGACATATCACAGAAATTGTCAACTGAATGAATAGATATCCCCATATATTAAAGTATTTATAGTATGTCAACATACAGGCTCTTGGTGTGGCCCTAGTACATATGCTATGCTTCCTCTAAAATATTGATTAAATTTGCACCATCAATAAGTCTACCGTATGCGATAGTTAAAACGATAGGAAATTTAAAAGGTGGACATATCACACGTTCAAGTTCATGGGGAAAATATCAGATTTGACACATTTTTGCGTACTTTTAGTTGCAAAACTAAAATGTGCATTGATCCAATTGAGAAAGAAGTATTTTTCAATCGTTATTCATAATATCTGATTTTTGTAAGTGCAAATTGACTAAGAACAATAAGATATTGGTTTTCTACCAAGAAAAAACGTTGACATCTTAGGTTCTATGGTCCTTTTAATTTTTTTTATATACTGTACATAATATTGTACCAAAAAAATGCATTCAAGATTATTCATACTCTTTTTCGAAGCGTTTAGGTCCTTTAACTTGAGGGAAATTAACAGAGAAAGCGAAATCGGAAATTTGATTGAAAAGGGGGATTGTGTAAAAATGTATAAAATCCAGAATAATACAGTGATAATGATATGTATTAAACAAGTAATGAAGTTTTGAATTAAACGAACATCATTAATTTGGGTTTCAAGCCGAAAATATATAAGAAATGAAAAAAAATATGAAAATTGGCACCATTTTATAAAAAAATTCCAAAATTATTACAAAAAGCTTCTTTTTTTTCGCAAAACTTACTTCTTTTATTTTTGAAAAGTGTTTTTTTATACATTGACATGTTAAACGTACATGATTTTTGCATTGTGACAACAGAAAATAAATCTACATGTTAATTTTTCACTCTTCAATACTGTTGGTCATTTTTCAATTTGGAATTATTTCTCGATTTTAATTCAATTTTTACAAAAATTGCACCGTACGATTTTTTTACGACCGACCAAAGAAGGAAGTTCAGATATTATACTATAACATATAAAAAAATCAGCTGTGTGTTAGGTGGGTGCATTAAAGTCACTAACTAAGCGTCTTTTCTGAAAATGTCACTCGCCTATGTGCACTTCTACATCTATAAACGCAAAAATATGGTCAATTTTGCATATAGCAATCTAAATCTGGAAAATAATAATAATTTGGTTTAACCTTTATAAAACTTGTTTCAGCATGTTGATGTCATGGATCAAGGGAACATTTTCAAGAAAAACCAGATGCTCTGCAGGGCGCAGCTTTATACGACCGCAGAGGTTGAATCCTGAACAGTTGGGGCAAGTATGGACACAACATTCAAGCTGGATTAAGCTCTAAATTTGGATTGTGATTAAATAGTTGACACAGCATAGGTTTCTGACACAGAATGAATGTGGTCTAATGAACTTAAACAATTTTTTTGCCTTTGTGCAATTCACTATGCTGTTGAATATTAATCCTCTCAAAAAAATGGATGAAGAAATTTTCTTTTTAATAATGAAATCTGAAATGAGAAAAATTTACCCCCCCCCCCCCAATTTTTTTTCTCACATCCCCCTTTCCCTTATTCCAAAACTGATCTCAATTCAAATTTCTAATGGAGTTTGCAACAATAACTACTCATTTAAATACATTATAAAATATTAAAATGTAAAAAAAGTGCTTGAAATCACTGAATGGTAAAGATTGTTTTAATTTAGGCTTAAATTAAAATATTGTTTGTTTGCCCTTTACCGACCGACCCTATAAATTCGTTCCGCCTGAAAATCTTTTATTTGTATTTAACAGCAAGATTTTATTTTATTTTATTTTTTCGTTCCTACAAAAAAAATCTTATATTTGTATTTCCCGCTCAAAACTTTTTTACCGGAATCCTCGGGTTTTATCTTTATCGTATAAGGTCTAGTCCGTTTGGTATCATGTGAGCGTTTGACATGCACACTTGCATTTAGAGTTTCAAAGCATTTGTTTGAAATCGATGTTGAACGCTTTGAAATCATGATATGACGTACGTTAACTCTGTATCTTTATACTTGAAGAGCAGGGTTCATTTACAAAAAAGTTCGTTTAGGCCAATTAAAATTAATTGATAGATTTTCATCCCCGCCCGCCCCTCTGAAATCGTCCCGCCCCGATTTTTTTTATTTAATAAAAAAATATGATTTCCGGATTTTGTTCATGTCCGTTACCGGGAACATTCGATTATTTCGTTTCATTCAAAACTTCCTCTTTTAAATTTCGGTTTTGTATTTCTTCGAGTAATCTAACGAAAATGATCAAGTTGACATATTGTGCTGGTCTCTGATGACAACATCATCTACCGAGAATTAAGATAGATTACGAGAAGAGCATGTATGAAATATTCGAGTTACGAGTAAAACGCTGTGTCCAAAAACGGAAATTGCGGTATGTTACAAATGTGATTCAGTAGATTATACGTATTTTTTTTAAATTGATGACTGTGTCAGGAAACTTCGACTGTGAATGATATCCAAAACCCAAGAATCGTGGAACAAATTGGTACAAAAAAACATGACTGGATTAAAGAAATTGACACAAGCACGAACTTGTTAGATTTATGGCCGTATAATGAACAAAAAAAGTCGACAAACAAACGCATTTTATTATAGCACGTATAGCAAGCCGTTAGATTTACCCATGGCTGTCGGTTTTTTTTTGACAAACAGCAAACACTCTCTATCCAAACAGGGACAATATCCTCAATGTAGTCATTAAACAACAACTTTGTTTTTGGTGATGTTTTACATCATAATGACTTTCAACACTGAGTTTTCATTTTATTCTGTACTCATAATACTTGTGTGGCATACAATTGTACCAATACATGTACATTTTCTTAATTTATGGGGACTACAAATAATTGCTTAGAAAGCAAAATAAATTTGGTGTAGGTATAGTGAAGAGAGTATTTCTCTTCGTTTTTGATGTTTCCTATAAATAGGTTTCTAAAGGGGCAAATTTACATGTACATGTATAACAGTGGTTGCAAATTAGATATTTATTTAAGAGTTTGAAAAATTAAATATTATGATTCCTTATAGTCCCTTATACGGCATGTATATACATGACGTAAGCTTATTATCATAATATATTATAATATATATTTTACACTTGTTTATACCTCGCGGTACGAAGAACTCGTGACAAGAGGGTTTCATATGAAATAAAATTTAAAAAATAAAATCCTCCCACGCACCCCATTTTTTTAAAAATTTTGGATGAAAATCTACTAATTAATTTTAGTTGGCCTTAATACAAAATTATCAACGTGTGTACAAACTATTTTGTGTAAACAGACGTTGTATTCTATGGAGGGATGGCCTTTTGTGATCCGTAGATCAGGATGATTATGTTAACAATGCCTTCGACCAGCATTGCTATATTATTTATATCTGACATGAACCAAAGGTTACAAAAGCCTGTAAAGTGGAGAATATTTGGCAGTAAAATCGCCCAAGTTTTCCATACAGATCATTTATAAATGCGATGTAAAATACGTGACAATTGAGTTTAAGTCTTGTAGCATTTTTATTGGAAACATAGGCACACACGGAAATTTAAACACTAGGGACCTTTTCTACTAGTAATGTATGTCTGCCCGGACATATTTCATGTATTTTACCAGCACAAATTTATCTCTTACAGAAAACCTTTAGGTAGAGGTAAGCGTACAAGGTAGGTAGTACAGAATATTAGTGCAAGTTAAAACTCTCCAAAGTTCCAGGCATATATAAACGTTGAAAATATGCGGCACAGCTCTATATTTTGATATTTGAAAACAAAATAGTAGTGCATATGAATTAACTTCACATTCTACATGATATTTTTTTTCAAAACATAGTCCCAGAAACTTATTAGCAAAAGAAAAACAGACAAAAATGACATTATGCAGATTTTGTATCTATAAAATAAAATATTATACCTACCTGCCTACCCATGAAAAAAAATATAACGAGCCAAGTTATTTTTTTTGGGAAAAAAATAAAATATTTTACCTACCTACCTACCCTGTTTCAAAACATAGGGTCGGAAAAGGGCAAACAAACAATATTTTAATTTAGGCCTTATTAGTTGGTAGTAAAAGTGAATATACATTGTATATTGTATAAAACAATGATTTAAGTTGATTCAATAACTGAAAGATAACTCGAATTTTCAAAGAATATTTCATAAAAACTGTGCAATTGAAACTTTCTTGCTATTGCGCAATATTGTGCAATTAGATATTTCTTGCTATTGCGCAATACTGTGCAATTGAAGATTTCTTGCTATTGCACAATACTGTGCAATTGAAGATTTCTTGCTATTGCGCAATACTGTGCAATCGAAAATTTCTTGCTATTGCGTATTGTGCAATTGAAGATTTCTTGCTATAGCGCAATACTGTGCAATTGAAAATTTCTTGCTATTGCACAATACTTAATATAATAATGTTGGACCCTGATTTGGACCAACTGAAAACTTGGCCCATAATAAAAAATCTAAGTACATGTTTAGATTCAGCATATCAAAGAACCCCAAGAATTCATTTTTTGTTAAAATCAAGCTAAGTTTAATTTTGGACCCTTTGGACCTTAATGTAGACCAATTTAAAAACAGGACCACAAATTAAGAATCTGAATACACGGTTAGATTTGGCATATCAAAGAACCCCAATAATTAATTTTTTGATGAAATCAAACAAAGTTTAATTTTGGACCCTTTTTGCCCCTAATTCTTTGGGACCAAAACTCCCAAAATCAATCCAAACCTTCCTTTTGTGGTCATAAACCTTGTGTTAAAATTTCATAGATTTCTATTAACTTATACTAAAGTTATTGTGCAACAAGAGGCTGTCACAACGACAGCAAACCGGATTTATTAACATTTATTTGTGTCCTGGCAATATCACAAGAACCATAACTGATGAACGGTGAAAGTGAAAATCGTCAATATCAAATTTGACCTCCATTTTGTCATCAGTATCAACATATTAAAATTTGAAAGAGCTAAGGTTGAATGGTTCATGAATAAATGCAACAACATGAATGGAAACGCCATTTTTTCATCTTTCAAGAACCATAACTCCTGTACGGTAAAATTCAAAATCAACATTATTGAACTTGACCTCCATTTTGTCATAAGTAACAACATATTAAAATTTGAAAAGCTTTGGTTGAACACTTCATGAGTAAATGCATGGACACGACTGGAAACTCCATTTTTCAATTTTTCAAGAACCATAACTCCTGAACGGTAAAAGTCAAAATCGTCATTATTAAACTTGACCTCCATTTTGTCATCAGTAACAACTCTATTATCCCATGTCAGATTTGCTCTTAATGATTGGTTTTTGAGATATATAAGCCAAACATTGCATTTTACCCCTAAGTTTTATTTTTAGCAATGGCGGCCATTTCTTTTTACAAAACAGTAAATAAAACACAAGCTTTATTCTAGATACACAAGGATCATTCAGCTTATGTTTGGTTTGAATTGGTTCATTAGTTTCAGAAAGAAAAAAAAAAATTTAAATTGTTGACACCAGACGGACGGACGACCGATGACAGTTTATATGTGTATTATGTGCAAATACATGAGAACTATAGGGAACTATATTTCAGTGTGAACACATTTAGTCATAGTAGCAAACCTGTAGTGTTGTTAGGGAGGTCAGTGCATTAGGAAAGATTTAGAACAAGTTCCAATCTTTCCAAAAACGAAAGTAAGGTTTATATTGACAACGTAATTTTGCACATATTAAGAGTTTTAGACAGATATTACTACTCTGATGTTTAATTACAGGAAAGAGATAATAAAAAAAAAAAAAATTCAAATGGCGATTAAGAAACCCTATCTCAACGGAATGACCAAAATTATTTCTGTAAAAAAATTAATTTGCCCCAATCTGTCATTTAGGACAAATAGATACAGATTTAGTCATGACTGGCATATTTTACCATTTCCAGACCCTTGGTATAGTTTATTACTTTGAAATTTGCTATTTACAGTCATTAACACCTTTAGAGCGTCAACTCTATTTTCAATTTTTAACGTTTGCCCACCAAAACTTTTTAAAGCATTTTACAAAACAGGTAGGGAACTTCTTGTTGTTGATGCTGCAAGCCCTTGATACAGGTTCATAATTTCTGAATTTGACATTGAAAAAAAGATCCCTCTGATTTTTAAGTACTTGTGGCAGAGAGCCTATTTTTGAAACAACATAACTTCCCTTGAAAATGGATTGTGGTAAAATAAACATTTGATAATTACTGTTTCTATAAAATATTAATAAAAAATATTGTTTTGTAGATATAGGAAGATGTGGTGTGAGTGCCAATGAGACAACTCTCCATCCAAATAACAATTTATAAAAGTAAACCAAAATAGGCCTTCAACACAGAGCCTTGGCTCACACCAAACAAAAAGCTATAAAGGGCCCCAAAATTACTAGTGTAAAACCATTCAAACGGGAAAACCAATGGTCTAATCTATATTTTAAATGTTTTAAAGTGTAATTACTTAATTGTGCTTTAATAGTGCTTTAATTTGTTGAATATATTCACAGATTTGGATAAATTTGCAACTGATCATTTACTTATATAGCTTTTCTATTCATCTTGCTATTGTTAAGCCGACCGTTCAACGGCTGTATACCAAATCAAGGTCATTAAACACTTCCATTTGTTTGCTACTCAATAGTATTGTTAAATATACTGAGTGCCAATGAAAACGCAACACTTGTAAATTTCAAATATTTTAAAATATAGAATGAAATTCAAAACAGTGTGGCTGTGGCCATTGATTGACACATTAAATTCATCCATTGACTGGGACAATTTACGTGAACGTTTGTACTTAGCTCGGTACATTTTTTGTCATGGGTAGGCAGGTAGGTATAATATTTTATTTTATAGATACAAAATCTGCATGATGTCATTTTTGTCTGTATTGCTTTTGTTTAAGTATGCTTTTGCTAATAAGTTTCTAGGACTACTGGTATAATAGTCCCAAGTTTTGAAAATCATGTAGAATGTGAAGTTAATTCATATGCAATAAAAAAAAAATTCAAATATCAAAATATAGGGCTGTGCGGCATATTGAAACGTTTACATACCTAGAATTTTTAAGAATTTTAACTTAAACTAATATTCTGTACTACGTACATGTACCTTGTACGCTTACCTAGACATAAAGTTTTTCTGTAAGAGATAACTTTGTCCTGGTAAAATATGTTCGGGCAGACATACTTTGTACATTACTAGCAGAAAAAGTCCCTAGAGTGTTTAAATTTTCATGTGTGCCTGTGTTTCCAATAAAAATGCTACAAGACTTGAAACTCAATTGTCACGTTTTTTACATCGCATTTATATATGATCTGTATGGAAAAACTTGGCGATTTTACTGCCAAATGTTTCCCCCCTTTACAGACCTTTGGTTCATGTCAGATATAAATCAGAATATATAAATGCTGGTCAAAGGCATCGTTAACATAATCATCCTGATCTACAGACCACCAAAGGCCATCCCTACATAGGATACAAACTCTGTTTACAAAATATTTTGTACACACATCAATGAAATGATAATTTAGTATTGGAGGAACTTTTTTTGAATGAACCCAGCTCTTCAAGTATTAAGACACAGAGTAACGTTTGTTAAATCATGATTTCAAAGCTTTCAATTCAACATCGATTTCAAACAAATTTATGCTTTGAAACTCCAAACGCAAGTGTTCATTCATGCCAAACGCTAACATGATACCAAACGGACTAGACCTTATACGGGAAAGATAAAACCCGAGAATTCCGGTAAAAAAGGTTTTGAGCGGGAAATACAATTTTGAAAATTATGTTTAAAGGGGTATAATAGGAGTGGTTCTTACCATCTAAAAACCCCGATATGGACCCACTCTGATTGGCTTATTTAATTTTCATTTTAAAAGCCTAAAACTGAAGTCTCGTCTATGACTTAGAAGTGGGTCTGATGACGGATTTTTTTCCGTTTTTCTCCCAAAATAACCTAAACTGAATAATCATAAGAATGGATGACAAATGCGACTATGCATGGTACCTACATGTACATGTACAATTATAGGACACAGAGACATGATGATAAATTTATTGCGGAATGAAGAGAAGCGACACACAAAATGAGGTCTTCTTGTTTAATAGTATAGATAAGCAATATATATTAGCCTGTTCAACATTTCTTACTTGGAAATGAAAGAAGGATCACAGCACCACACTGCAGAAACTGATACAAGTTTAATCATGGTGAAAGCTCCTCCATCGTTAAATTTTCATACATTGCGATCCCTGACATACACACACATTGTATGTAAAGAAACAAGTGTTATTGTTTCAGAAACTTTTTTAGAATAATATGCAGGCTTTTGTTACATGTATGATACAAGTTATCACGATGTACAATTAATTAGATACGACTAGGCAAACAACATGATACTAATCATGAATTATTTTAACACTTCTGTACTGACTGTAGAGAGGGAAGGACCTTTTTCGGGACGTCAGGATCAGGTGTTTTTAAGCTCAGGATTTCAGGATCAAGGAATTCTTTTTTCAAATTGCGGGATGACAAGATTTCAATTTTTTTTAAATTAGGGACCTCAGGATTTCATGTTTTTAAGCCCAGGATTTCAGGATCAGGACCCCACTGACCCCCACTGTAGTTCATGTTAATCCTCTGGCTGCCAGTTGTTTTTCAGGGTTGCATTTCAAATGCCAGAAATACGACCGTTTGATGTTTGAGACGTGACATGCCAAACACTGACGTCATTCGATATATGAAGCCATGCCGTAATAACTGTTAGTAGTTACATTTCAGAGCCATTGTAGAAACATGTTACACTTTTTAATTTTTCGGTCTTTTATTTTGAAAGAGGTACAGCAATGATGAGAAGCTTGCATAAATTAAAACATGGACATATATGTCCCTCTGGCACAGTCCGTTTGGCCACATGCATATATATGTGTCCCACCAGCAGCAAGAGGATTAACATTCCAACGATCTCATCATGCTTATAGTGAATTTTGAAGTTCACATCTTTGATTTTAGCAGCTTTAAAACTTGCTTATAATTTTGTCAAAAACATAGCTACTATAGCACCTTTAACATTTTACCAAATTATGCCTATTTGAATGTAATGGACAATTACCCCCTCCCCCCCCCCCCCCCCCCCAAACCAACCAACCACCACCACCACTCGGCCACAGACTGAATTATCTCTTGGCCTACAGGCATGCACGTTACTATCGAAACGACGAAACGATTATGTTCAGATTGGAATTTCTTCCTTTCGTCCAATTTTTTTTTTGTTTTACTTAAAATGGATGTCGGGGAAACGTCAGGCACGTGGACATTCCATATATTTTTCTTCTTTTCTCTCATTTGAATGCATATTAACTGACAAACATACCTGCTGTATCGTATTATTATCCGGTACTAATAATTTTGCTAAAGTGTCTTCCAGCTCCTGAGACATAATTGTTAAACAGATTATTTCTGCAATATTGACGTTTTCCCTCCAATTCGGGTTAATTTAAGTTAGGGGGAAGAAACTATGTTGAAAGTAGAGGATCGGACCTCTCGGAATCCTTCCATTCTTTGCATGTTTGTATGATTCATAGATACTATTATAATTACAAGTAATAGCTTTTCTTAAAAACTAGTCGTCTCCCAGCTGATGAATACAAAATTATAAAAGGCTAGACTAATACAATTGTAAGTTGTGTTTGGGGATAATGTGTAAACACTGGAAATTGGAGGGGTAATTTCATAACTCATGTCTTAATCATTTGTATCTTTTTAATTTTTTTTCTAAACAGATATGTTGTTTTGGTTGTTTGTTTACTTCTTTGTGCTAGAAAAATATGGCGCTTACCCCTGAATGTTTTTCGTTCCTAATAGATATTAAATGTGAAGAGATTCAGTGAAAAATTGTAAAATTTGAACACAAGTAATATATTTCCAACGGTTTTCACATCTTTTTAATGTCATTGGCTATACAGATAGTGATAAGTACTGCAGTGCTATTTTAGATTTCAAACACGTTAGTAGATATTATACTGCTTAATACTGTTTCATTTTTTATTGTTTTACTTGTACACGTTTTCACATCTTTTTACTATACTATTCAGGGGCGGATTTAGGCGGGGGCGTGGCGGGCGTGCGCCCCCCCCCCCCCCCTAAAATTTGCAAAGCATGGGTTGTCCGGACGTAATAAAGTATCCGACGAAAGCTAATGTCGTCGCATTCAATCTGTTTTAACATTCAAACAAGTATTACTATATAAAACAGTAATTTAACAGAATCATTTAACGTGATTACTAATCAACTGACCTTTTGTTTATTTAAGTTCTATAAACATGTTACACTTCAAAGGAAGGTGTCAAATAAGGTACTGCGTTTGATGACAAATATCATAGGCTTTTAGCAGTTAGAATAAAACAATTGTGACATTGTAGTTGCAGTTTTAATAAACAATTTCTAATTTCTTTGATAATCGAAGTTCAAAAACATCCCTACATCACTTTCCCACGAAGAAGGTGGAAGTGCCCTACCCGCTATTTGGTTAACCGGTTGGCTATTTCATCATGGCAACTTTAGACCACGCTATTTGAAGACCATATTACGATTCTACCACGCCCATACCGTCTTCATCACGCTCTTCTTACGACCCGACTACGTTCATACTACGACCTTCATGCTCTTTGGCATACGTCCTCTGTCAAATCTAAACAGGTCCATATATAACGTATTGACCTCGTCAAAAGTCCATAATTGATAAATATTATAGTTCAATTCAAAGTTTTATTTAGAGTCAATATTCAATAAACTACATAAGACAAGCTCTAGTGAGCTTTTCAAGTCGACTTAATAACAAAATACAATACACACACACACAATACAATACAATACACACATACAAAAGTCATGAAAACAACACAATTTTAAACATATAATGCATAGTAAGATACCATAATGACATATATAAGTTAAAAGCATATAGTACATTTAAAACATAGCACAAGTTAATAATAAGATTGCACAAATCAAATAGTCACACAGAAAATAAAAGTAAAATAAAACAGGCATAAACACTATATGCATGCACTGCACTGGCATGAGCTGTTACTTGGGTCCCATGTTTGTACCAATTTTTTGAATTGGTCGAAAGATGTTTCCACTCGACAATGGTTCGGTAGCTCATTCCAGATTTGTGCAGCATTATAGCGAAATGATCTTAAGCCATATTTTATTTTAGTAGTTTGAACTCTTGGGAGTACTGCTGTTTCCTGTGATCTTAAATCATACTTGTTAATTTTTATATCAATCAAATTATGAAGGTAGCTCGGACTTTTTTGGTGAATTATTTTAAATGTTTCTATTGCAATTGTTTTTATTCTTCTTATTTTTAAAGATGGTAATGTAGATTTTTCTAGCAATTTTTCGTAAGGAATATCATAATCTTCATAAATGAATCTTAGAGCTCTTTCTTGAATTTTTTCCATTTTAAAAGAATTTTTTTCACTACAGTAGTGCCAAATTACTGGACAATAGTTAAAGTTCGAAAGTATGAATGAGTAGTATGCTGTTAACCGACCTAGCCTGTTTAAATATTTACCCATACGTTTAAGAATATTTAATTGCCTTGATGCCTTTTTACATATTTCAGAAATATGATTGTTAAAATTTAAGTCCGAATCTATAGTTATTCCAAGAAGTTTAACATTTTCTTCACAAGTAATTTTATTTCCATTTAAATTAAATATCAAATTATGTTTATTCGTTTTTTTTCCCAATGGCTATAGCCTGGAATTTGTCAGGATTAGCCTTCATTAAATTTATAGAAAACCAGTTTATTAGATTTAAACTATCAGTTTCTAAACTTTCAACAACTTTATCTAAATTATGATCACTGTATGATACAGTGTTGTCATCAGCATAATTATAAATGGTGCTTTTTTGTACAAAATGAAATATGTCATTTATGAAGACATTGAAAAGAACTGGACCAAGAATTGACCCTTGTGGTACGCCTAGTGGTATTAACTGGCTGTTTCTGTATTGGCCCTGTTACAGATTCGAGGCTAGCTTTATTGGAACCGAGACTCGAACAGTCGAGGGTCAATACAGATGATCGAGAATCTATAACATGACCAATACAGAAACCGTCAGTTCATAACACTTTTATTAAATGATGATAAGAAAATTAAAAAAAACCGGAAGTGAACGTGGGCCCCATGGGCCAATACAGCTTTCTTTTACACATTGGCCCTTTTTTTTCGTTTCAAGACTTTAAGACGTTACAAAACAATGCACATCATCTTCCTTTTTAATTAGAAAAATACATTTATTATACATTTTTTTTAAATTTATAACAATACCACAAAAGTTATTAAAGGCGTAAGAACATTGAAACCGGAAGTGAACGTCCCGTATTAGCCCATGGGCCAATACGGCTTTTTTCGTATTAACCCTGTTCGAAAAGCAATATTATAGTATAAATACATGTTGCCTCAGGCCATTACAGACTTCCTCGACCATTATTACAGACCTTGGACATATAACAGGGCCATTATAAAAACAGTCATTTAATGAATGGCTATTATCTATTTTGAATTTATTGAACCATAAAACTAATTTTGACTTTTCACATTGAATAAGAGTCAAAAATTAGTTTTATGGTTCAATAAAATCAAAATAAATTATTGCCATTCATTATAAATAAATTTTTATCAAAACTAATGCTCAAAAAACTTTTTATATTATTTATATTAGCAATAACAACGTACACACACAGGGGCGGATGCAGGAATTTTCGAAAGGGGGGTGCTAACCCAGGGCAAAGGGGGGGGGGTGCAGGGGGGTTCAAAACATATGTCTCGATACAAATGCATTGATCGGCAAAAATAAAGGGGGGTGCGCACCCCCGGAACCCCCCCCCCCCCCCCTGGATCCGCCACTGCACACATCAACATGTGTGTACGTTGTTATTGCTAATATAAAAAGTTCGGCGTATGAATACACAACGATCACTTCGCAGTGAAGGTATACTACATACCCACCCTATAGACCAAGCTACTATTCTAAACAAGCAATTTCAATCTGCCTTTTCCACCAAGGACACATATAATGAACACGAGTTTAAATCCAGATGCAATATGCCAGGTCAATATCCCAAAGCAGAGGAACTCAACATCACAGAAAATGGTATACTCAAACTCCTGCAAAAAATAAATCCAAATAAAGCAGCTGGACCAGATAATATAAAACCTAAACTTCTCAACGAACTGGCCACAGAAATAGCCCCAATCCTTACAATCATTTTCAAAACATCAATAGAAACTGGGGAAGTACAAAATGATTGGAGAAATGCGAACGTAACACCAGTATTCAAGAAAGGAGAAAGATATAAAGCAGAAAACTATAGACCAATCTCTCTAACTTGTATCTGCTGCAAACTAATAGAGCATATAGTTACAAGCCACATCATGAAACATGCTGATAAACATCAAATCCTCTATCCATTACAACATGGTTTCCGTACTAAACGCTCGTGTGAAACCCAACTAATCGAATTCGTGGATGACATCACTAAAAATATGAGTGCAGGTAAACAGACAGATGTTCTTATAATGGATTTCTCAAAGGCATTTGACAAAGTCGGTCACAGTCTCCTAGTACACAAACTAGAACATTACGGTATCAGTGGTAAAACCAATAGATGGATAGCCAGCTTCCTATCCCATCGAACGCAAGCAGTGGTAGTGGATGGAGAGTGCTCATTACATATTGATGTAGAATCTGGGGTTCCCCAAGGCTCTGTCCTTGGTCCTGCATTATTCCTGTTCTACATCAACGACATGCCAGATGGGATCAAATCCACTGTCCGCCTATTTGCTGATGATACAATAGCATATCTTACCATCTCATCTGACAAAGATTCAAATGACCTTCAAAGCGACCTCGACAAACTGGGAATATGGGATGACAAATGGAAAATGTCCTTCCATCCGGACAAATGCAATGTTCTCACCATCAGCCGCAAAAACAACACCATTCCAACATCTTACACATTGCATGGCCACAAACTGGAACCTGTCAAAAGTGCTAAATACCTTGGTTGCACCTTCACATCCGAACTGAAGTGGAATGATCATATCAATAATATATGTAACAAAGCCAATAGGACAATAGGCTTCCTTAAGAGAAATTTAAACATAGGAGCAACTTCAGTAAAAGAAAATGCATACAAAAGCCTCGCAAGACCAATAATAGAGTATGCAAGTCCAGTATGGGACCCATACTTTAAAACGGAAATAGATCGTTTAGAAATGGTCCAGAGAAGAGCAGCAAGATACGTTTCCAACAAACACCATAACCACTCATGTGTCAGCAAAATGATTGAGCACCTGGAATGGCCATCTCTGGAAAAAAGGCGAAAAGACGCTAGGCTAACTATGCTCTATAAAATAGAACACGACAAAGTGGCTGTAACTAAGGAAGGTCGTCTTATGCAACCAACACGACTGTCGAGGAACATGCACGACAAAAGTTTTCAAATTCCTGCAAGCAGAAGTGATTACAGGAAATACTCATTTTTCCCAAGAACAATCAGGGATTGGAACGCTCTCCCTCCTGGGGTAGCATCAGCACCGTCAGTTGAGGCCTTTAAAGCCTCACTGACAAAGCTGAACTAGATTATCGAATTGGGGGGGGGGGGTCTGTATGCGCACCTAAGTCATAGCATAATAATCAGCTCGTTGATTGTGGCCATTATCAGGCAGAAGCAGAAGCAGAGAAGTGGGCGTGTCGCCATCAAAATTGACAACATTGAAAATAAAACTAATAATTTTAACCAATCAGAAAACAAAATTTATTTATTTCTTAATACATTTATTAACCAAGTGAACAAAAGTGTATGTGTTGCTGCTAACTTGGTGTACTATCTTACTCTTTTAATGACAGTTTAGTTTGAACAAAATAATTTGTACCTCACCATTATAAAGCTTTAGATATACCAAATATCCAAGATATTAAGTTGAAAGAGATATGTGTTAAAAAACAGGATGAACAGTGATCCCTTTATATGGTTCTTTAATGTTGGTTGCTGGTTACTAAATTAAATAAAATACAAAAAGGTCTTTACAACTTAGTTTTATTAACTTTATTAAATACCCTAACAGGGCTTAATACAGACAAACTGGGCATTAATACAGGGCCATTACAGAAAAACAGGGCCATTACAGAAAAAACAGGGCCATTACAGAAAAACAGGGCCATTACAGAAAATATGTAATTTTTAATAAACAGTCACTTTTGGCAATAATGCACTTTGTTGGTTAATAATAACTCATAATTTATATCGACAGAGGAACGTTTTCAGTATTGCACATGCTGACTTAATATATATATATAAATTTGGACGCTTCCTGAACAATATTTGATTGTTGTCGTGATAATGTTTCCACAAATTTTAATAAAAGTTTGAATTTCCATCCACGATTAATAAGATCTTGATCAGACTTATAGCAATTTTTTTTATAGGGAATGCTCCTAACGAGGAAAGCAAAAAGTCGTGAATGTGTGACCCCAGCTTAAGGCCATATATGAATCGAATGAGTTGACTATAATGGTGACTGCTCCATTTACTTCATTAAATCAGAGTGACCCCTGTGTGCAGACGCACAGCTATTATTCGGTTTATCAAGAGAAATTATCGTGAAATAATTACTAACGGTGGTCAACCATTGTGATCAGATCGTGAATCAACTATTTTTGAGGAGACACATGCTGCTTCAGAGCTAGGTTCACACTGCAGATCAGATCAATTCGATGGTCCCAATTGTTAAAATTTCCACGACCTTGAAGCGTAACCATATTTGTGAACGGGCCTGTTAACGAATTCTATCCGACCACTATAATTGAATACATATTCGACTATTCCAACCATCTCATGATCTCTATACAATCTTTCCTCAACTTTAACTAGACCAAATCAACTATACTCGATCTCAGCCCCACCTCAACTAGATCAGATCAACCTGACAGTACAGGGGTCGTAGGAATAGTCTGGAATTGGTCGGTATGTACAATTTCAGTATAAGAAAACGTCTGAATGTGTTATACACCGCCGCAGCAAATGGGGCTTAAAGTGTTACCCTTGTCCGTCCGTACGTACGACACAACAATTAGTTTCCGTTCTGTAAATTTATTGACATATTCAACAAAAATTTATGAACCGTATATTGATAGACAATGCTTAGAACACATAACAAGACGTGATAATTTGGTTGGCTTCACTTTTACCGTTCTTGATTAATGACACTTTATAACGGTTTTATACAAGCGGTGACTTTATCTGTGTCCCATGAACATATTATCCATTTATTGGCTTAGATTCAGTAGTTAACAGAAGGTATGAGTAAAATACTACATTTAAGACATCTACGTTGAAATAAAGCAGTTGGATTTGTGGGCAAGGTGGTTAGAGCTCCAGACCGACAGGTTAATATATGTGACGGACCTTGAAGAGAGTATATAATGAAAAACAAGAAGGCGCCGTTGAGTTAGTAGCTGACACGGCGATATCTGTTTGGGCACAGTGAGAGACTTGAAGGAGCTCAACAAAGAAGACCCTAACGGTTAAAAAAAAACTTCTACTGAGTATACTCTGATATGCTCTGGAAATTTTCACTACTCTTTTATTGAAAACGACACCACAAAATGAAATTTGTCACCGGATTAGTACTTATATAAGTTAGAAATATACATAAATTGCTTTTTCCATGCTTTCTTACAAATTAAACTTACTGTCACATATGTGCATATGTATGTAGTCAGTATTTTCCATAGATTTAATATCCAGTAGTTGAATGGTTAAAGATAATTTCCTTTTGGTGTATCGTTGGCAAAAAAACCTGCATGTATTTGCTAAAACATATTGCTAAAAGGGGGTTAAAGATGTCGCACATTTCCCCAAAATCTTGCCAAAAGCAGAATTCCAATCGCTTGGATTGATTCTTTTTCTGAAACTCTATTCATATATCTATCAAAATATCGAATAACAAGAATGTGTCCTCAGTACACGAATGCCCCACTCGCACTATCATTTTCTATGTTCAGTGGACCGTGAAATTGGGGTAAAATCTCTAATTTGGCATTAAAATTAGAAAGATCATATCATAGGGAACAAGTGTACCAAGTTTGAAGTCGATTGGACTTCAACTTCATCAAAAACTACCTCGACCAAAAACTTTAACCTGAAGCTGGACAGACGGACGAACGAACGGACGAACGAACGAACGAACGCACAGACTAGAAAACATAATGCCCCTCTACTATCGTAGGTGGGGCATAAAAATCATTTGTCCTCCGTCTAATATTTTGTAAAATTGCTTCAAAAAGTTCGTATGAAAAAAAAGTGTTTGTAATCATTTGGCCCCGCCGCATTTTGTGCGTCCAAAGTCAAGAGACTCTGGCCTTCTTTAGTCTTGTATGTCTTTTTAATTTTTTTCATTTATATGTATTTTTAATAAGCTTTGGCTTTTCAAATATTTTGGACTCGAGCATCACTAAAGAGACATTGATTGTCGAAATGCGCAACTGGTGCAGAAAGATTGGTACCGTTTATGTTATAACTACCACTGGTCGATACCTCTGCTGGTGGACTGATAGTACCCGAGGGTATCACAAGACCAGTAGAAATACTTATTTCATGTTATTAAAATTTGCAGTTACAAATGTTTTGGAAATTATTTGAAATTAAGGAATGTATCTACTTCATACTAAGCTCTGATTCCTTGTCCAGCTTTTGCTATATTTTTTTGTCCTTTTTTATAGCTCTCCATATTTTTAGCAAGCTTGTGATTTTTTTTTTATATTTTGGCCTCGAGCATCACTGAAGAGACATTGATTGTAGAGCGCATCTGGTGCAGATAAACTAGTACACATTTTTATTCAGGGGCCAGCTGAAACCCGCTTTCGGATGCGGTATTAATTTGTTGTGTTGAAGACTGATTTGTATATCTTTAATTATACAACAAACAAGAATGTGTCCCCAGTACACGAATGCCCCACTCGCACTATCATTTTCTATGTTCAGTGGACCGTGAAATTGGGGTAAACCTTCTTATTTGGCATTAAAATTAAAAAGATCATATCATAGGGAACATGTATACTAAGTTTGAAGTCGATTGGACTTCAACTTCATCAAAAACTACCTTGACCAAAAACTTTAACCTGACGCGGGACAGACGGACGAACGAACGGACGGAACGACGGACGAACGAACCGACGGAACGACGAACGAACGGACGGACGGACGGACGGACGGTACAACGGCCGCACAGACCAGAAAACATAATGCCCCTCTACTATCGTATATTATAAAAATACGGACACTCAAACAGAAAATAATCCATGAAACGACTAAAAATTAATCTTGATGTGATAAACCCCCTTTGAAGACTAAATTAGTCATCGGCTTTCTAAAAATTAGTTTTATTGCACATTTTTTGAGGAATCAATCTTTTGGACAGTTAAAATAAATAGTAACAGCATTTTTTTTTGCGAAGTTATGTGAATCAATCAGATCTGCACACCCTTTTAGAGATTCGTGTAACAGTCATGACTTGTGTACTCGTGTATGACCGAGTAGAGATCGAAAAGTGGTCGAATATGGTTATGAAGAGATCGTGTAAATGCAGACAATGGTCAGGGATTACAAATATAGAAGTCGCATTTATCTGGAAGTTAATCTTGACCAATTATCAAAAAGATTGGTGTTGATCGGGATATGATCGGATGTCAGTCGAGCAAAGGTCGAGATTATCGAGTGATGATCGGTAAAATAGAAGTATGTGTATTTCGACCAAACTCTATCTGTACACGATCCTTACCCAATCTTATTTCATCAATTTTTCATTTTTATTGCATTAACTACTTTCTAGCTAGAAATATCGTTCAATGTATTATTGTTTGAAGCATTTGATTTTGTTAGTTCAAAAATTTAGAAAAAACGGTAATATTTGTAAAAAAATATTATTATGGATCGTGAAAGATCAGGTACCGCATCTGAATGATCGTAAAAGGGATCGTGAAATATTGTTGAAATCTACGAAAACGCTATAAAATATTGAAAACAACACGTTATTAATTTCTTGCGTCCGAAGCGTTTTTCTGGATTTACCTTCATCAGGAACGCTCAAAGCCAAACATTTGAAATCCGAAGATGTATAAGTACCGAAACCGTTGAAGAGCTATATATAAAAAATACCTAAAATAAATAGCCAAATTCATCTAAAGCCAACTTTGCCTGAGGGAGTTGAAACCTTAGTTTCTTAATAATATATAAATTTATAAACGGACAATTTTAGTAAAGTTTGTTAAATCATGTCAGTACCGAAATACTGACTACTGAGCTGATGATACCCTCGGGGACTGATAGTCCACCAGCAGAGGTATCGACCCAGTGATGTAAAATATTGAAAACAACACGTTATTAATTTCTTGCGTCCGAAGCGCTTTTCTGGATTTACCTTCATCAGGAACGCTCAAAGCCAAACATTTGAAATCCGAAGATGTATAAGTACCGAAACCGTTGAAGAGCTATATATAAAAAATACCTAAAATAAATAGCCAAATTCATCTAAAGCCAACTTTGCCTGAGGGAGTTGAAACCTTAGTTTCTTAATAATTTATAAATTTATAAACGGACAATTTTAGTAAAGTTTGTTAAATCATGTCAGTACCGAAATACTGACTACTGAGCTGATGATACCCTCGGGGACTGATAGTCCACCAGCAGAGGTATCGACCCAGTGATGTAAAATATTGAAAACAACACGTTATTAATTTCTTGCGTCCGAAGCGCTTTTCTGCTTGCAATAAGTGACATTTTTTGCAATAAGTGACATTTTTTGCTTGCAATTGAAATATCAATAGAATGGATTTAAATTACATAATACGCTTCTCTCTCGTTTGTGAATAAGGCTATAATTATGGTTCAATGCCACTGGATTGAATTTTTTGATAATACCACACCGACTAGTTTTCTTATATCAATTTAAGGGTGGCTGTTCATCCTGCATAAGATTTATTCTGTTTGAAAAGTTAAGATTGTCTCATCTGATGCCAAACGATTTTTATGCATTGCAAATGCAGCAGGTTGAAACGTTTTAATGGCACCACCCTTCACCCTTATCTGAAGCAAAAGTGTAACATCACAACATAGAAACACACATTATATCATATATCAATTGAAATGGTCAATCAAACGATATTTTACACAAGTGAACATACACTGAACGAATATCTTTGATTTATGACACAATGTAAACACAAAATTTATAAAATAAGGGGTTAGATGTTAGATAATTTCAAAAAACAACCATATCCTGGATAAAATGAGGCAAAATAGAAAAATGTACGCCGGTAAATGAAAATTATTTTGTTGTATGTCAATTTTAATTATTTGAGTACATGTTGGCATTATTTTATTCAGGAGAACTAGATATTCCCGTTGGTCCCATTTCTACGCTAGTACCGCACCCCTCGTGGCATCCTGAAAAGCCTGGTGTGTGAGACAGAGGACAGTGCCAGCAAAATGAGAAAAAAAGCGGACATTCCCGTAATTACAAAGAAATATTCAGAGACTGTATATGACCAAATTATGAAGAATTTGACAGATATAGGGAAGGATTTCATAAAAGAAGTTCATCCGTTAATGTATTGGTAGATTGGGCTGATATGGACAAACTCATATGTTCATGTCCCATAGGTAGGTTTAATCATCGGGTAACACATGTGACCGGGGGAAGGGGTCCAAGGGTGTCACTTCATCGGTTTGGTACAGAGGTCCTACTTGAATTATCACATTTTCACATATTGACCTCGTATACATATACTGCAGATGTATAATAGATGGCTAATTAGTTGCTACTGTACAAATTAATTGAAGTATGTCACCATGAAATATCGCTATAGAATATATTTATTTTTGAATGTTTAGATATTATGACTCTTTGATATACTGGAGCTATAATTTGGCACAAATTAATATATTAGGTATGTGTAAACTATGTTATCTTACCTCCTATACATTTCTAGGAATATGATTGGTTAAAAGCGTCTGCCTGGAGACCGTGTATATTTCATATTAGGTTAGTAGGGAGGCGGGGCTTATTTCATACACGGTTAGTAGTGGTGTTACATCCCTTTATTAAAACAAAACGGTACTGAGAAAAAATCTTAAAGGGTTTCAACAGACGAAGAAATTGATGATTACTATTGAAATAAATTCATAAAACACATTTAAACCTAACAAGTTGGCATTTGTTTTTGTAGGATCAATGGAAGTAGTTTCTCAATGCTAACTGTATCGAAGACTTGCTCATTTTGATAGGTCACTGGTCTAAATTTCACACGTTAAGATACATGTAGTCGGTAAGATAAATTCGTTACATAGTGTACTTCGCTCTCACCCCATATGGAATTTACTGACCCCATATATATATATATATACCGTATTAGGTCACTAGCACACTATGTAACTAATATATTCCTGTTATTTGTACATAAATATGTTTTGCTGTATTTGAACCCACGTTGATCCACGTTGAGCAAACAGTAATGTTTCTGTAAAAGTTAATTTTGGGTATAGATCTTCTTCGGTGTTCCGTTTAAACTATATAGATTTCTTCGAAAAATCTACAGGGGTTGGGGTAGATTCCTATTATATAGGAATGTGCCAAAAAAGGGGACAGATAGATTTTATATACATTGGTGTGAAGAATATTTGAATATTTAACACATATATGATAGCACTTGTTTTATTCTCAAAGTGTTAATGACAGTATTAACTGTGCTTAATGATTATTAGCTAGCGTCTTGGAATAAAAAGTGTAACGAAAATCTTTGCTGGACGCTAGCGAATAATCATTGAAGGCCGTACCTTGACCATTAATGGTTCATTTTTATAAATTGTTATTTGGATTGAGAGTTGTCTCATTGGCACTCATACCACATCTTCCTATATCTATTGATAAACAAGTGTTTATGAATAAAATCGAATATACTATACAGATATATTTACGATTTTCTTTCAGAAGAAAGGTATGACCCATTTGATCAAAATAACCAAAATACATCCAAAACCGGCTGTAGCACTTCTTAGCAGTAAAAAAAATATTTTGTTTGATAGCTTTGTTGTTTTCATTTTCGAACGTTCAATGTTCAACAAAAATTAACCTATGTATAAAAACGAATATGTGGTATATGTGCCAATGAGACAACTCTCAACAAGAGATCCAATGACACAGAAACCATAGGTCACCGTGCGACCTTCAACAATGAGCAAAGCCCATACCACATAGTCAGCCATAAATAGCACGAAAGGAAAAATGTAGGACAATTGAAACGAAAAAACTAGACTAATTTAAATACAAAAAATGAACAAAAAATAAATATGTAACACATCAATAATATAACGAAAACCACTGATTTACAGACTCCTGACTTGGGACAGGCACATACATACAGAATGTGGCGGGGTTAAACATGTCAGTGGAATCCCAACCCTACTCTAACCTGGGACAGGGTGTAATACTAAAACATAAGAACGAACTATAGAAATCATTTGAAAAAGGCTTAACTCGTCAGATGGATATACACAAATAACATACATCTAACAATGCACAGTACATGTAATAAAATCGAGTGCAGTTCACCAAAATTGAATGACTAAAAAGGCTAGGCGAACAAAAAGATTTTTGACTTCTAGCCACATGTATGATTTGTATGAAAGCTTATTTGGGTCATTCTATGCTATAGAAAAAAATATAAGTCGTGGCCACGAGTTACTTATTCGTGGCCACGAGCTACTAATTCGTGTACACGATTTACTTATTCGTTGCCACGACTTATTTATCCATGACCACGAGCAACCTATACGTGGCCACAATTTACTTATTCGTGAGCACAAATTACTAAGTCGTGGCGATGAGTTACTTATTTGTGTCCATGATTTACTTATCCGTAGCCAGAGCAGTTACAACAGAGGCATTTTGTTGTTTGTGGTGTTTAAATACGCAGCCTCTGTTGTAACTACTCTGCCGTTGTCAAATTTAAAATATTTACATATTTAGATCGTTCAGTGTTTTTTGGAATTTTTATTGACGCAATCGTTCTTGTAATATCCATTTCAAGGTTTCTGGGGTCAGTTTTACATTTCAAGATATTTCTTTATTTCTTTATTCAGTTAAAAAAATCAAGCATACTTAGTAAATCGTGGCCACGGATAAGAAAGTCGTGGCAACGGATAATTAAGTCGTGGCCAAGAATAAGTAACTCATGGCCATGACTTAGTAACTCGTACCCATTAATAAGTAATTGGTGGCCACGACTTACATTTTTTCTACAGCATAGAATAACCCAAATAAGCTGTCATACATTTGTGCAAAAATAGTTTTCTTAAAAAATATATTTCATATTGTCTTGATTAAAAATCTGAAATAAGACCGGCAAAATAGCAAAACTCTATTAAATTGCTAATTCTCCGGAACGTAAACTAGCACCTAAGAGGCAATAGCCTCTTCCTTAAACTATATGCTTTTGTAGCTATCTACACAGAAATATTATCTTATTCGGATATTTGAAAGACAATTCAATTCAATAAAGAAAAAAAAAGGGGGACAGGGTGAACCTTTGTGAGCGTTATTATAGGTTTAGTTCCCTACTATTTTTGACTCAATGCTTATAAGAACAAATAAGGTTACGTGAGCAGTAAGAGAATTGCTAAGCCATAAAAAATGGACCTAGAATTCCTATGTTGTGTGATAAATTAAGAAATATTTGTTCATACAGAGCTCCCTCAAGTTTTTATTTATATATTTTGAAAGTGTCCTTCAAACATTTTGGCTCATAACGGGTAATTATGGGGACGAGGGATGATATGAGCCGAGCAATTCTTACACATATTTTTTCTGTATTTTTCTAGAAATTCAACCCTCAACTCCCCTTATTATACATTTCAATTAGATAGTTGTACTACATGTTTGATTTTTATGTTTCAGAGTATCACGAAGACAGCAGTACAGAAAAATCAGAAACTACTGGTATAATTTGGTCTAATCCCGGTAAATCCACAGTAGCACCAGCAAAACCTGGAACATCAATAGAACCACAGTCTAGACCTGGAACATCAATAGAACCACAGTCTAGACCTGGAACATCAATAGAACCACAGTCTAGACCTGGAACATCAATGAGAACCACAGTCTAGACCAGGAACATCAATAGAACCACAGTCTGGAACATTTATAGAACCACAGTCTAGACCTGGAACATCTGTAGAACCACAGTTGAAACCTTGTATAGCAGGTGAAGCAGTATCGAAAGGCACATCAGCAGAAGTTCAAAATAAACCTGCAACATCTCTGTCAGGTTCATCGGGTAAGCTGTGGAAGTCAGCAGACGTGAAAAAGTTAATAAATCTTCATGTTGCATATGAAGGCAAAGGAGTAGGTTCAGTAAGACCCCTTTTTGGCCTCAAGATATAGCAGTTTTAGAAAATTGTGAAAATGTAATCGTTTAGATATTCATTGCAAAGTAGAATGCCTCTGCTACATAAATATGGGCTGTTTTTGACAACACAATGCACATATATCGGGTACTAGCATCATTAAGTCATGCTAAATTACTGAAATCTTCACAATTGTAGCATTTTAGTTAAATTTTAGACGGTTTCCGTCTGAAATGAAAGTGGCCGCATTCGTGTTCATTCATAATATTGAAATGTAAGTTGTATTTTATGATAATACATAATATATATAAAGATTGAGGATGAACACGGATGAACACGGATGCGGTCACTTTCATTTTTGACAAAAACCATCTGAAAAGTGACGATTTTTGGCATATTTGATAGATTTTTCATATTTAAGCTTGAATCGGGGTGTTTTAAATGACTTATTAAGTTAAAATCTTCCACATTAACGAATTGAATCAATTGAAATAGACACTTAAGTGTTTAGAAAGTGTCTAAAATCTTTCGTTAGATGAACTTGAAAATTGAGGCCGAAATCGGCCCTTACCGGACCTACTCCTTTAACAAACAAGGAAGTAAGAAAAAAGGTATCTGGCAGAATATAGCAGAAGACATAAATACATTTGGAAATAATTTCACATATCAACAGTGTGAACAAAAGTGGAAGAATCTAACAAAATCATTCCGTGATACTGTGGATCATAATTCAAAAAATGGGAATGATGCAAAAGAATCTCCATTCTTCAAAGAGATGGAGGAAGCCTATAAGGCAAATGTTAAGCCAGCATTTACACTTGGCTCAATGAGTCAAACAGCAATCAATCAATAAATTATACCTGAAGACGAAAGTAGCGATATAATCGATTGTATGAATACTGAATGCCAAAGCAATCAGGGAGAAAAAAGAATGATTTAGTAGAATCACCTGATACACAAAAATCAAAGAAGGGGGAAAAAATGGGCCACAAAAGGAAATGTTGGTGGTTATGGCAAATATTCACGATGAATTCAAGAAAGAACATCAGGAGTTCTTGTCAGAACTAAAAAAGCAACATCAGGACAAAATGAAGGCAGAAGAAAAAAAAATGGAACTAATGTCCGCGATTGTCGCCCTTATGAAAAATAGACATTATTTATTCATTAATACTTGTTACCCGAAATGTGATATCTATTTTATATGTTTTATTCATTGATTTTTTTAACTTTATTATTACCAGCTGAAAAGAAGAATAACCTTTATCATTCATTATCTTATGACTGTTAGATTTATCGATGTTTTTATGTTATATATATATATATGACTGAAAAGCATATAATAAAAGGAATCTTATATGTTAAACCACGTTCTTTGTTCATTTGTGTCATATGGAAGAGAAAAGTCGACTGTGTCATACTAGTATGAGTTTTTCATAACAGTCTTGTTATAGATAATGTTCTTTATTTTCTCTTTTGAATTGTATCCCGTTTTTCCATCAGATAGGGCCTTTTACTTTTATGACCGACTATACGGTATGGCTTCTTGCATTTTAGACTGGTGTACGGTTGTATTGCTTACATTTAAATCATTTAAACTCTGGTGCATACTTCTCACTTTTGTAATCATACCACATCTCCTTTTTTTACATGTAAATTCATATAGCAGCAACAAAAACACTTTAAAAGTAAGTATTAATTTTATGATTTAATTCGTGATCTCCGATCAAATGAGTGTTTGAGGGGAAGAGTTCATCCTTATTTTCAAATGCTTTGCCAAACAAAGGCGAGTTTTTCAAAACCCTAGAATCATGAACTGAACCTGGCCATCCGCAAAATACATCCAGAAAATGTAAATTCTGGTCACAAACTGCTTGCAGTACAATAGATGGAAATTTTTTGCGGTTAAAATATTGTTCAGCGTCGACTGTAGGTGTTTTAATTGGTATATGTGAACCATCAATAGCACCTATGACACCAGGAAAACCTTTGTGCTGAACAAAACTGTTGACAGTTTCTTGAACTTTTAAGGCAATTTAATAAAATCGGGTAGCATATAAGAACAAATAATTGACAGTGTTCTATGGACAATGTACAGTACCCTCACAAACGCCAAAGTTATCAGCTTTTTCTCTCAATGTTTGTTGGGAAGAGGCATATCGAATGAAAATTAACAGCTGTTTCTCTATAATAGTTATCAAATGTACCAGGATTATAATTTAATACGCCAGACGCGCGTTTCGTCTACATAAGACTCATCAGTGACGCTCAGATCAAAACAGTTAAAATGCCAAACAAATACAAAGTTGAAGAGCATTGAGGACCCAAAAATTCCTAAAAGTTGTGTCAAATACGGCTAAGGTAATCTACTCCTGGGTGTAAGAAAATCCTTAGTTTTTCGAAAAATTAAAAGTTTTGTAAACAGAAAATTTATAGAAATGACCATATAATCTCTATAAACACTTTCATTATATTATTTCCAACAACAAATCTGTGGGACAAGTGAATGACTACTCTGTCAAATGTAGATCTGCTCATTCTGAAACGTTGTCTTAAGTCATCAGGGGAATACAATGGAAGAACATTTTCAACGTAGTCTTTCATTCTGGCTATCTTTCTTCGTTTCTCTGAGTCAATGGAAAGCATAGAAAAATGTGAACTGAAATTTTCTGTGTACAAAATGATGATTAATTTGCCTTAACCACATCTGCGCTCTCATCTTCACTTTACACTAACAACTCTTTCATCATAAGAATGTCAGCCACGGAAACCACGTTGTTCTAACAAACTTTTTTTGTTGAAAATTGAATAGTAAAAACCATTTTGAATGTTTGAAACAAATGTTGAATGTTGAAAATTGAATAGTAAAAACGAATGTTGAATTTTGAAAACCATTTTAAATGTTTGAAACGAATGTTGAAAATTGAATAGTAAAAACGAATGTTGAATTTTGAAAAGCATTGATGAAAATTGAATGTTCAAACGAATGTTGAGTTTTAAAAACCATTGTTGAAAATTGAAAACGAATGTGGAAAACGAATGTAGAATATTAAAAAAGGATGTTTAATGTTGAAAATTAAATATTAATACAACTACAGATGTTGAAAGTTAAAAACCATTGTTGAAAATTGAAAATAGAATGTTGAAAAGTAATTTTTAAATTTAAATTTGTAAGAAACGAAGGTTGAATTTTGCAAATTTGATGTTAAAAACGAATTTTGAGTTTTGAAAACCATTGTTGAAATTTGACAATTGAATATTGAAAACCACTGTTAAAGCGAATGTTGAAAGTTGAAAATCGAATGTTAAAACGAATATTGAATGTTGAAAACAAAAATGTGGAATTTTGGAAACAAACTATGTTTGTTCAACCATTGTTAAATTGAAAATTGAATGTTGAATACGAATGATAAGTTTTGAAAACAATTGTTGAAAATTGAATGTTGAATACGAATGATAAGTTTTGAAAACAATTGTTGAAAATTGAAAACCGAGTGTTGAAAATTGAAAATCAAAAGTTGAAAACTTATTTTGACAGTTTGAAAAAACGAATGTTGAATTTTGAAAACCATTGTTGAAAATTGAAAATCGAATGTTGAATGTTGAAAACGAATGTTGAATTTTGAAAACGAATGATAAATGTTGAAAACGAATGTTAAAAAAACGAATGTTGAATTTTAAAACGAAAGTTGAATGTTGAAAACCAATTTTGAAAGTTGAAAACCAATTTTGAAAGTTGAAAATCGAATGCTGATTGTTGTAACCAGAGACATGTATCTATATGTTTCTGTTGAAACCAAATGTATAATTCGAAAACAATTGTTGAAAATTGAAAATGTTTGAATGTCGAAAAAACGAACGTTGAATGTGGAAAATTGAATGTTGAAAACGAATGTTGAATTTTGAATACCATTGTAGAAACTTGAAAATCGAATATTAAAAACTAATATAGAATCTGGGAAACGAAAGTTGAATGTTTAAAAACGAATTTTGAGTTTTGAAAACCATTTTTGAAAATTGAAAATAGAATATTAAAAACTTATTTAGAATGTTAGAAACGAAATATGAATGTTTAAAACGAATGTTGAGTTTTGAAAACCATTTTTGAAAATTGAAAATAGAACGTTGAAAACTAATTTTGAATGTTTGAAACGAATATTGAAAATTGAATGGTAAAAACGAATGTTGAATTTTTAAAAACCTTTGTTGAAAATTGAATGTTAAAACGAATGTTGAGTTTGAAAACCATTGTTGAAAATTGAAAACGAATGTAGAATATTAAAAATGGATGTTTAATGTTGAAAATATAAATACAGATGTTGAAAGTTAAAAACCATTGTTGAAAATTGAAAATAGAATATTGAAAAGTAATTTTTAAATGCAAGAAACGAAGGTTGAATTTTGAAAATTTGATGTTAAAAACGAAGTTTGAGTTTTGAAAACCATTGTTGAAATTTGACAATTGAATGTTAAAACGAATGCTGAAAGTTGAAAATCGAATGTTAAAACGAATATTGAATGTTGAAAACAAAAATGTGGACCTTTGTTGAAAATTGAAAATAGAAGGTTCAAAACTAAGTTTGAATGTTGAAAACGAATGTTGAATGTTGAAAATTGAATGTTGAGACGAATGTTGAATGTTGAAACGAATGTTGAATTTTGAAAACCTTTGTTGAAAATTGAATGTTAAAACGAATGTTGAGTTTTGAAAACCATTTTTGAAAATTGAAAATAGAACGTTGAAAACTAATTTTGAATGTTTGAAACGAATATTGAATGTTGAAAATTGAATGGTAAAAACGAATGTTGAATTTTTAAAAACCTTTGTTGAAAATTGAATGTTAAAACGAATGTTGAGTTTTGAAAACCATTGTTGAAAATTGAAAACGAATGTAGAATATTAAAAAAGGATGTTTAATGTTGAAAATATTAATACAGATGTTGAAAGTTAAAAACTATTGTTGAAAATTGAAAATAGAATATTGAAAAGTAATTTTTAAATGCAAGAAACGAAGGTTGAATTTTGAAAATTTGATGTTAAAAACGAAGTTTGAGTTTTGAAAACAATTGTTGAAATTTGACAATTGAATGTTAAAACGAATGCTGAAAGTTGAAAATCGAATGTTAAAACGAATATTGAATGTTGAAAAAAAAAAATGTGGACTTTTGGGAACCTTTGTTGAAAATTGAAAATAAAAGGTTCAAAACTAATTTTGACAGTTTGAAAAAACGAATGTTGAATGTTGAAAATTGAATGTTGAGACGAATGTTGAATGTTGAAACGAATGTTGAATTTTGAAAACCTTTGTTGAAAATTGAATGTTAAAACGAATGTAGAGTTTTGAAAACCATTTTTGAAAATTGAAAAATAGAACGTTGAAAACTAATTTTGAATGTTTGAAACGATTATTGAATGTTGAAAATTGAATGGTAAAAACAAATGTTGAATTTTTAAAAACCTTTGTTGAAAATTGAATGTTAAAACGAATGTTGAGTTTTGAAAACCATTGTTGAAAATTGAAAACGAATGTAGAATATTAAAAAAGGATGTTTAATGTTGAAAATATTAATACAGATGTTGAAAGTTAAAAACCATTGTTGAAAATTGAAAATAGAATATTGAAAAGTAATTTTTAAATGCAAGAAACGAAGGTTGAATTTTGAAAATTTGATGTTAAAAACGAAGTTTGAGTTTTGAAAACCATTGTTGAAATTTGACAATTGAATGTTAAAACAAATGCTGAAAGTTGAAAATCGAATGTTAAAACGAATATTGAATGTTGAAAACAAAAATGTGGACTTTTGGAAACCTTTGTTGAAAATTGAAAATAGAAGGTTCAAAACTAAGTTTGAATGTTGAAAATTGAATGTTGAAACGAATGTTGAATGTTGAAAATTGAATGTTGAAACGAATGTTGAATGTTGAAAATTGAAAGTTGAAACGAATGTTGAATTTGGAAATTGAATGTTGAGACGAATGTTGAATGTTGAAAATTGAATGTTGATACGAATGTTGAATGTTGAAAATTGAATGTTAGAACGAATGTTGAATGTTGAAAAGAATGTTGAATTTTTGAAAACCTTTGTTAAAAATTGAAAATAGAAGGTTCTAAACGAATGAATGTTGAAAATTGGAACGAATGGTGCATTTTTGAGAACATTTGTTGTAAATTTAAAATCGAAGGTTCAAAACTAGGTTTGAATGTTGAATGATGAAACCCATTGTTGAAAATTAAAAATAGAATGTTGAGTTTTGAAAACCAGTGTTGAAATTTGACAATTGAATGTTAAAACGAATGCTGAAAGTTGAAAATCGAATGTTAAAACGAATATTGAATGTTGAAAACAAAAATGTGGACTTTTGGGAACCTTTGTTGAAAATTGAAAATAGAAGGTTCAAAACTAAGTTTGAATGTTGAAAACGAATGTTGAATGTTGAAAATTGAATGTTGAGACGAATGTTGAATGTTGAAACGAATGTTGAATTTTGAAAACCTTTGTTGAAAATTGAATGTTAAAACGAATGTTGAGTTTTGAAAACCATTTTTGAAAATTGAAAATAGAACGTTGAAAACTAATTTTGAATGTTTGAAACGAATATTGAATGTTGAAAATTGAATGGTAAAAACGAATGTTGAATTTTTAAAAACCTTTGTTGAAAATTGAATGTTAAAACGAATGTTGAGTTTTGAAAACCATTGTTGAAAATTGAAAACGAATGTAGAACATTAAAAAAGGATGTTTAATGTTGAAAATATTAATACAGATGTTGAAAGTTAAAAACCATGGTTGAAAATTGAAAATAGAATATTGAAAAGTAATTTTTAAATGCAAGAAACGAAGGTTGAATTTTGAAAATTTGATGTTAAAAACGAAGTTTGAGTTTTGAAAACCATTGTTGAAATTTGACAATTGAATGTTAAAACGAATGCTGAAAGTTGAAAATCGAATGTTAAAACGAATATTGAATGTTGAAAACAAAAATGTGGACTTTTGGAAACCTTTGTTGAAAATTGAAAATAGAAGGTTCAAAACTAAGTTTGAATGTTGAATGTTGAAAATTGAATGTTGAAACGAATGTTGAATGTTGAAAATTGAATGTTGAAACGAATGTTGAATGTTGAAAATTGAATGTTGAAACGAATGTTGAATGTTGAAAATTGAATGTTGAAACGAATGTTGAATGTTGAAAATTGAATGTTGAAACGAATGTTGAATGTTGAAAATTGAATGTTGAAACGAATGTTGAATGTTGAAAATTGAATGTTGTAACATGTACAAAATATTGCTTTAAAATGGTTTTAACCTGTACAAAATTTTAAAATTATAATAAAGCAGAATATACATGCAAGATTAAAATTTATTAAATAATAAAAAACAATAATCAAAAGCAAAAGAAGAAAATTGACAAATGGCCACTAAAATTTTACCCTGAAAAATGTAAATACATGAAAACATGTAAGAAACACTTACCACTCAATAAATCACAGTCTACTAAATCATACAATAGCAAAGGTTAAAGAGAAAACAATTGAATAAGGCCAACTCAATTTTTGAATTTCGCAAAAGAACTTTTAAATACTTGGGTACTGAGACATTCATACCATTGTATAAAACCATGGTCAGAACTCCTTTGGACTATGCTAGTTCAGTATGGTCTCCTTTTGTAACCCTTCTTTGGACTCCTTTTATTTTATCAATATCGTGTATCTTGTATGGATTTACAAGATACACGATATTGATAAAATAAAAGGAGTCTTAACAAAACAACTATCAGGTCTCAAAGACACGAGTTATCCAGAGAGACTAAAAAACTAGGCTTACCTATACTATCATATAGGAGAATACAAGGGGATATGATTGAAACCTTCATAACATTGTGTACGATACGTGTACCATGATCTACAATGCTGTTAGGCGAGTTATATTTATATTTTATTGATAATCAAATTATTCAAACTTGTTAGTTTTATTGTAAGTATGTATATGCGGTCCTTTTCAAGAAATAATGTTATAAGTCTTGAAAAGGACGGGATAAACATATAATAACTACCAAGTTGACATACAGTTGGAAAACAAGTTGCCGTACTGTGAAGCATGGTGGGACGGAGGACGATTGGTCTCAAAATATTCTGGTGCACCGTTTTGGAGTATAACACAAAATTTTTTATTTATTTGCTACTTGTTGGTTTAAAAAAGTAAAGCTTTATTTATCAGTAAATCGTTTCAGAAGCAATACCCTCACCAAACCGCTAAAAATGAACTTAATTAAAGGAATTCTAGACTTATTTATTTACTTTTTCCTTTCTCTCCGCTTCGTTAGTACCCAATTCCCGGTGGCGATGATACACAGTGGTCATACTCAAACTTGCTTCATTAGCCATGTTAACATCACTTGAATTAATTCAAGTACGATTGTTTCTGTTTCTAACCCAATGGTTTGTTCATTCTTGTCTGCTGAATCATGACCATTCAATTCAACATAAGTTTCGGTATTTGTGCCAGTAATAATGTCAGTCTCTGACATTGTTTTGTCAGTTGCAGTGTCGGTATAAATTGTGTTTAACCGAAATAAAATGATCGATGAAAAGGGAAGAACAAATGGACACGAATTCAAGAAAGAACATCAGGAGTTCTTGTCAGAACTAAAAAAGCAACATCAGGACAAAATGAAGGCAGAAGAAAAAAAAATGGAACTAATGTCCGCGATTGTCGCCCTTATGAAAAATAGACATTATTTATTCATTAATACTTGTTACCCGAAATGTGATATCTATTTTATATGTTTTATTCATTGATTTTTTTAACTTTATTATTACCAGCTGAAAAGAAGAATAACCTTTATCATTCATTATCTTATGACTGTTAGATTTATCGATGTTTTTATGTTATATATATATATATGACTGAAAAGCATATAATAAAAGGAATCTTATATGTTAAACCACGTTCTTTGTTCATTTGTGTCATATGGAAGAGAAAAGTCGACTGTGTCATACTAGTATGAGTTTTTCATAACAGTCTTGTTATAGATAATGTTCTTTATTTTCTCTTTTGAATTGTATCCCGTTTTTCCATCAGATAGGGCCTTTTACTTTTATGACCGACTATACGGTATGGCTTCTTGCATTTTAGACTGGTGTACGGTTGTATTGCTTACATTTAAATCATTTAAACTCTGGTGCATACTTCTCACTTTTGTAATCATACCACATCTCCTTTTTTTACATGTAAATTCATATAGCAGCAACAAAAACACTTTAAAAGTAAGTATTAATTTTATGATTTAATTCGTGATCTCCTATCAAATGAGTGTTTGAGGGGAAGAGTTCATCCTTATTTTCAAATGCTTTGCCAAACAAAGGCGAGTTTTTCAAAACCCTAGAATCATGAACTGAACCTGGCCATCCGCAAAATACATCCAGAAAATGTAAATTCTGGTCACAAACTGCTTGCAGTACAATAGATGGAAATTTTTTGCGGTTAAAATATTGTTCAGCGTCGACTGTAGGTGTTTTAATTGGTATATGTGAACCATTAATAGCACCTATGACACCAGGAAAACCTTTGTGCTGAACAAAACTGTTGACAGTTTCTTGAACTTTTAAGGCAATTTAATAAAATCGGGTAGCATATAAGAACAAATAATTGACAGTGTTCTATGGACAATGTACAGTACCCTCACAAACGCCAAAGTTATCAGCTTTTTCTCTCAATGTTTGTTGGGAAGAGGCATATCGAATGAAAATTAACAGCTGTTTCTCTATAATAGTTATCAAATGTACCAGGATTATAATTTAATACGCCAGACGCGCGTTTCGTCTACATAAGACTCATCAGTGACGCTCAGATCAAAACATGCCAAACAAATACAAAGTTGAAGAGCATTGAGGACCCAAAAATTCCTAAAAGTTGTGTCAAATACGGCTAAGGTAATCTACTCCTGGGTGTAAGAAAATCCTTAGTTTTTCGAAAAATTAAAAGTTTTGTAAACAGAAAATTTATAGAAATGACCATATAATCTCTATAAACACTTTCATTATATTATTTCCAACAACAAATCTGTGGGACAAGTGAATGACTACTCTGTCAAATGTAGATCTGCTCATTCTGAAACGTTGTCTTAAGTCATCAGGGGAATACAATGGAAGAACATTTTCAACGTAGTCTTTCATTCTGGCTATCTTTCTTCGTTTCTCTGAGTCAATGGAAAGCATAGAAAAATGTGAACTGAAATTTTCTGTGTACAAAATGATGATTAATTTGCCTTAACCACATCTGCGCTCTCATCTTCACTTTACACTAACAACTCTTTCATCATAAGAATGTCAGCCACGGAAACCACGTTGTTCTAACAAACTTTTTTTGTTGAAAATTGAATAGTAAAAACCATTTTGAATGTTTGAAACAAATGTTGAATGTTGAAAATTGAATAGTAAAAACGAATGTTGAATTTTGAAAACCATTTTAAATGTTTGAAACGAATGTTGAAAATTGAATAGTAAAAACGAATGTTGAATTTTGAAAAGCATTGATGAAAATTGAATGTTCAAACGAATGTTGAGTTTTAAAAACCATTGTTGAAAATTGAAAACGAATGTGGAAAACGAATGTAGAATATTAAAAAAGGATGTTTAATGTTGAAAATTAAATATTAATACAACTACAGATGTTGAAAGTTAAAAACCATTGTTGAAAATTGAAAATAGAATGTTGAAAAGTAATTTTTAAATTTAAATTTGTAAGAAACGAAGGTTGAATTTTGCAAATTTGATGTTAAAAACGAATTTTGAGTTTTGAAAACCATTGTTGAAATTTGACAATTGAATATTGAAAACCACTGTTAAAGCGAATGTTGAAAGTTGAAAATCGAATGTTAAAACGAATATTGAATGTTGAAAACAAAAATGTGGAATTTTGGAAACAAACTATGTTTGTTCAACCATTGTTAAATTGAAAATTGAATGTTGAATACGAATGATAAGTTTTGAAAACAATTGTTGAAAATTGAATGTTGAATACGAATGATAAGTTTTGAAAACAATTGTTGAAAATTGAAAACCGAGTGTTGAAAATTGAAAATCAAAAGTTGAAAACTTATTTTGACAGTTTGAAAAAACGAATGTTGAATTTTGAAAACCATTGTTGAAAATTGAAAATCGAATGTTGAATGTTGAAAACGAATGTTGAATTTTGAAAACGAATGATAAATGTTGAAAACGAATGTTAAAAAAACGAATGTTGAATTTTAAAACGAAAGTTGAATGTTGAAAACCAATTTTGAAAGTTGAAAACCAATTTTGAAAGTTGAAAATCGAATGCTGATTGTTGTAACCAGAGACATGTATCTATATGTTTCTGTTGAAACCAAATGTATAATTCGAAAACAATTGTTGAAAATTGAAAATGTTTGAATGTCGAAAAAACGAACGTTGAATGTGGAAAATTGAATGTTGAAAACGAATGTTGAATTTTGAATACCATTGTAGAAACTTGAAAATCGAATATTAAAAACTAATATAGAATCTGGGAAACGAAAGTTGAATGTTTAAAAACGAATTTTGAGTTTTGAAAACCATTTTTGAAAATTGAAAATAGAATATTAAAAACTTATTTAGAATGTTAGAAACGAAATATGAATGTTTAAAACGAATGTTGAGTTTTGAAAACCATTTTTGAAAATTGAAAATAGAACGTTGAAAACTAATTTTGAATGTTTGAAACGAATATTGAAAATTGAATGGTAAAAACGAATGTTGAATTTTTAAAAACCTTTGTTGAAAATTGAATGTTAAAACGAATGTTGAGTTTGAAAACCATTGTTGAAAATTGAAAACGAATGTAGAATATTAAAAATGGATGTTTAATGTTGAAAATATAAATACAGATGTTGAAAGTTAAAAACCATTGTTGAAAATTGAAAATCGAATGTTGAATGTTGAAAACGAATGTTGAATTTTGAAAACGAATGATAAATGTTGAAAACGAATGTTAAAAAAACGAATGTTGAATTTTAAAACGAAAGTTGAATGTTGAAAACCAATTTTGAAAGTTGAAAACCAATTTTGAAAGTTGAAAATCGAATGCTGATTGTTGTAACCAGAGACATGTATCTATATGTTTCTGTTGAAACCAAATGTATAATTCGAAAACAATTGTTGAAAATTGAAAATGTTTGAATGTCGAAAAAACGAACGTTGAATGTGGAAAATTGAATGTTGAAAACGAATGTTGAATTTTGAATACCATTGTAGAAACTTGAAAATCGAATATTAAAAACTAATATAGAATCTGGGAAACGAAAGTTGAATGTTTAAAAACGAATTTTGAGTTTTGAAAACCATTTTTGAAAATTGAAAATAGAATATTAAAAACTTATTTAGAATGTTAGAAACGAAATATGAATGTTTAAAACGAATGTTGAGTTTTGAAAACCATTTTTGAAAATTGAAAATAGAACGTTGAAAACTAATTTTGAATGTTTGAAACGAATATTGAAAATTGAATGGTAAAAACGAATGTTGAATTTTTAAAAACCTTTGTTGAAAATTGAATGTTAAAACGAATGTTGAGTTTGAAAACCATTGTTGAAAATTGAAAACGAATGTAGAATATTAAAAATGGATGTTTAATGTTGAAAATATAAATACAGATGTTGAAAGTTAAAAACCATTGTTGAAAATTGAAAATAGAATATTGAAAAGTAATTTTTAAATGCAAGAAACGAAGGTTGAATTTTGAAAATTTGATGTTAAAAACGAAGTTTGAGTTTTGAAAACCATTGTTGAAATTTGACAATTGAATGTTAAAACGAATGCTGAAAGTTGAAAATCGAATGTTAAAACGAATATTGAATGTTGAAAACAAAAATGTGGACCTTTGTTGAAAATTGAAAATAGAAGGTTCAAAACTAAGTTTGAATGTTGAAAACGAATGTTGAATGTTGAAAATTGAATGTTGAGACGAATGTTGAATGTTGAAACGAATGTTGAATTTTGAAAACCTTTGTTGAAAATTGAATGTTAAAACGAATGTTGAGTTTTGAAAACCATTTTTGAAAATTGAAAATAGAACGTTGAAAACTAATTTTGAATGTTTGAAACGAATATTGAATGTTGAAAATTGAATGGTAAAAACGAATGTTGAATTTTTAAAAACCTTTGTTGAAAATTGAATGTTAAAACGAATGTTGAGTTTTGAAAACCATTGTTGAAAATTGAAAACGAATGTAGAATATTAAAAAAGGATGTTTAATGTTGAAAATATTAATACAGATGTTGAAAGTTAAAAACTATTGTTGAAAATTGAAAATAGAATATTGAAAAGTAATTTTTAAATGCAAGAAACGAAGGTTGAATTTTGAAAATTTGATGTTAAAAACGAAGTTTGAGTTTTGAAAACAATTGTTGAAATTTGACAATTGAATGTTAAAACGAATGCTGAAAGTTGAAAATCGAATGTTAAAACGAATATTGAATGTTGAAAAAAAAAAATGTGGACTTTTGGGAACCTTTGTTGAAAATTGAAAATAAAAGGTTCAAAACTAAGTTTGAATGTTGAAAACGAATGTTGAATGTTGAAAATTGAATGTTGAGACGAATGTTGAATGTTGAAACGAATGTTGAATTTTGAAAACCTTTGTTGAAAATTGAATGTTAAAACGAATGTAGAGTTTTGAAAACCATTTTTGAAAATTGAAAAATAGAACGTTGAAAACTAATTTTGAATGTTTGAAACGATTATTGAATGTTGAAAATTGAATGGTAAAAACAAATGTTGAATTTTTAAAAACCTTTGTTGAAAATTGAATGTTAAAACGAATGTTGAGTTTTGAAAACCATTGTTGAAAATTGAAAACGAATGTAGAATATTAAAAAAGGATGTTTAATGTTGAAAATATTAATACAGATGTTGAAAGTTAAAAACCATTGTTGAAAATTGAAAATAGAATATTGAAAAGTAATTTTTAAATGCAAGAAACGAAGGTTGAATTTTGAAAATTTGATGTTAAAAACGAAGTTTGAGTTTTGAAAACCATTGTTGAAATTTGACAATTGAATGTTAAAACAAATGCTGAAAGTTGAAAATCGAATGTTAAAACGAATATTGAATGTTGAAAACAAAAATGTGGACTTTTGGAAACCTTTGTTGAAAATTGAAAATAGAAGGTTCAAAACTAAGTTTGAATGTTGAAAATTGAATGTTGAAACGAATGTTGAATGTTGAAAATTGAATGTTGAAACGAATGTTGAATGTTGAAAATTGAAAGTTGAAACGAATGTTGAATTTGGAAATTGAATGTTGAGACGAATGTTGAATGTTGAAAATTGAATGTTGATACGAATGTTGAATGTTGAAAATTGAATGTTAGAACGAATGTTGAATGTTGAAAAGAATGTTGAATTTTTGAAAACCTTTGTTAAAAATTGAAAATAGAAGGTTCTAAACGAATGAATGTTGAAAATTGGAACGAATGGTGCATTTTTGAGAACATTTGTTGTAAATTTAAAATCGAAGGTTCAAAACTAGGTTTGAATGTTGAATGATGAAACCCATTGTTGAAAATTAAAAATAGAATGTTGAGTTTTGAAAACCAGTGTTGAAATTTGACAATTGAATGTTAAAACGAATGCTGAAAGTTGAAAATCGAATGTTAAAACGAATATTGAATGTTGAAAACAAAAATGTGGACTTTTGGGAACCTTTGTTGAAAATTGAAAATAGAAGGTTCAAAACTAAGTTTGAATGTTGAAAACGAATGTTGAATGTTGAAAATTGAATGTTGAGACGAATGTTGAATGTTGAAACGAATGTTGAATTTTGAAAACCTTTGTTGAAAATTGAATGTTAAAACGAATGTTGAGTTTTGAAAACCATTTTTGAAAATTGAAAATAGAACGTTGAAAACTAATTTTGAATGTTTGAAACGAATATTGAATGTTGAAAATTGAATGGTAAAAACGAATGTTGAATTTTTAAAAACCTTTGTTGAAAATTGAATGTTAAAACGAATGTTGAGTTTTGAAAACCATTGTTGAAAATTGAAAACGAATGTAGAACATTAAAAAAGGATGTTTAATGTTGAAAATATTAATACAGATGTTGAAAGTTAAAAACCATGGTTGAAAATTGAAAATAGAATATTGAAAAGTAATTTTTAAATGCAAGAAACGAAGGTTGAATTTTGAAAATTTGATGTTAAAAACGAAGTTTGAGTTTTGAAAACCATTGTTGAAATTTGACAATTGAATGTTAAAACGAATGCTGAAAGTTGAAAATCGAATGTTAAAACGAATATTGAATGTTGAAAACAAAAATGTGGACTTTTGGAAACCTTTGTTGAAAATTGAAAATAGAAGGTTCAAAACTAAGTTTGAATGTTGAATGTTGAAAATTGAATGTTGAAACGAATGTTGAATGTTGAAAATTGAATGTTGAAACGAATGTTGAATGTTGAAAATTGAATGTTGAAACGAATGTTGAATGTTGAAAATTGAATGTTGAAACGAATGTTGAATGTTGAAAATTGAATGTTGAAACGAATGTTGAATGTTGAAAATTGAATGTTGAAACGAATGTTGAATGTTGGAAATTGAATGTTGTAACATGTACAAAATATTGCTTTAAAATGGTTTTAACCTGTACAAAATTTTAAAATTATAATAAAGCAGAATATACATGCAAGATTAAAATTTATTAAATAATAAAAAACAATAATCAAAAGCAAAAGAAGAAAATTGACAAATGGCCACTAAAATTTTACCCTGAAAAATGTAAATACATGAAAACATGTAAGAAACACTTACCACTCAATAAATCACAGTCTACTAAATCATACAATAGCAAAGGTTAAAGAGAAAACAATTGAATAAGGCCAACTCAATTTTTGAATTTCGCAAAAGAACTTTTAAATACTTGGGTACTGAGACATTCATACCATTGTATAAAACCATGGTCAGAACTCCTTTGGACTATGCTAGTTCAGTATGGTCTCCTTTTGTAACCCTTCTTTGGACTCCTTTTATTTTATCAATATCGTGTATCTTGTATGGATTTACAAGATACACGATATTGATAAAATAAAAGGAGTCTTAACAAAACAACTATCAGGTCTCAAAGACACGAGTTATCCAGAGAGACTAAAAAACTAGGCTTACCTATACTATCATATAGGAGAATACAAGGGGATATGATTGAAACCTTCATAACATTGTGTACGATACGTGTACCATGATCTACAATGCTGTTAGGCGAGTTATATTTATATTTTATTGATAATCAAATTATTCAAACTTGTTAGTTTTATTGTAAGTATGTATATGCGGTCCTTTTCAAGAAATAATGTTATAAGTCTTGAAAAGGACGGGATAAACATATAATAACTACCAAGTTGACATACAGTTGGAAAACAAGTTGCCGTACTGTGAAGCATGGTGGGACGGAGGACGATTGGTCTCAAAATATTCTGGTGCACCGTTTTGGAGTATAACACAAAATTTTTTATTTATTTGCTACTTGTTGGTTTAAAAAAGTAAAGCTTTATTTATCAGTAAATCGTTTCAGAAGCAATACCCTCACCAAACCGCTAAAAATGAACTTAATTAAAGGAATTCTAGACTTATTTATTTACTTTTTCCTTTCTCTCCGCTTCGTTAGTACCCAATTCCCGGTGGCGATGATACACAGTGGTCATACTCAAACTAGCTTCATTAGCCATGTTAACATCACTTGAATTAATTCAAGTACGATTGTTTCTGTTTCTAACCCAATGGTTTGTTCATTCTTGTCTGCTGAATCATGACCATTCAATTCAACATAAGTTTCGGTATTTGTGCCAGTAATAATGTCAGTCTCTGACATTGTTTTGTCAGTTGCAGTGTCGGTATAAATTGTGTTTAACCGAAATAAAATGATCGATGAAAAGGGAAGAACAAATGGACACGGTTGTGCATGAAATTATAGATCGCTGCAAAGAAAATATGTCTAAAATATCACTGTTAGAGGAAGCAGAAAACACATTCGATATGAAATGCGTCAATGAGCGATTGATAAATGTTGAAAGCGATGTCAATGAGTTACAATGACTAACAATATCGTAATATCCGGAATAAAACAGGATACAGAAATCATTGTAAGGGATTTTATCCGCAAAAATCTGTGATAGGGAAAACTATCAATTTCGTTTCTGTACATCGTTTTGGAAAACAAAGACAAACTATTCAATGAATAATGACTATATTTGTATCTTTTGAAAGATAAACAATTAGTTATGAGGAACTGCCACAAATTAAAGGGGACACATATTTCTATCAGAGAACAATTTCCGGTAAAAATCTAAAAGAAGAGGAAAACACTATATCCTATGTTAAAGCAGGCAAAGAAAGATCGAAAGAAAGCTATATTGATAAGAGATAAACTGTTCATAGAAGGGGAATTATACGAACGGACAGTGAACCAATACACACGGATAACAAAGAAACGAAGAACAAAAACACCCAAAATATCGAAGCAGATAAAAGTCCATTCATTAATTCAACGCAACCCAGTGATTTCTACCCATGGAATAGTCCGATACTAAAACAACGGAAAAATCAGAAGCGGAACAGAATTGCTTCTGACGAACCTTATTCGTAAAGCCTGGCCAATATTAAATCAATCCGAAGTGCATGAACTCTATCAATAATCTATCTTATAAGAATTATTCTACGCTAGTACTATCATGAACTTACTTCACAAATACTGAAAACCTCCTTTCGATAAAAGGGTTGCGTTATTTTTTATTTGTAATATTTATTGACCAATTTATTATTTTGTATTCTACATTTTGTTTCTCTTGTTGCACACAATGTGCTGAGTGTATTAAACTTATCTTGTCTTGTGTTTTAACCAGGCCTCTAGGGCAAACCTTACAGGTGTGACTGTCTATTCGGATCCGTGGATAAAAACATAAGTGTATAAAAAATTGGAATTTTTATGTAAGGAAAACGTTTTCTGTCTAAAATGTTTAGTAAATATGTCGAACAGTGGCAAGGCAATTTACAATCAGATAAAGCTTTATCTGGTAAAGGTGGTAACAAACTTCGTACATATAATCTTTTTAAGAACAGTTTTGAAACGGAAACTTATTGCCAAATTTCAATGTGGTTTAGCACCACTAAGAATAGAAAAGGGGAGATTTGAAAAATTAAGGGGGGAAGGGTAGTGAAAGATTGGAAAGAGAAAGGTATTTTCTGTTCATTTACCTTTTTTTAGGTAATATAACATCTTTCTCTAAGCATATAATTTTGAGGGAAAGAAATTCAAAAGCAATTTTAGAGTACGCCTAAATATAAAAAAAAGTGATCAATTTAAAACTTACCAAAGTCGTATTTCCCCCTTTCTTTACCCTACAAGAAACTTTCTTAGGATCCGTGGATTTCGGAATATCGTCCACATTTTGTAAACGTTCACGTAAATTGATTGTGTCATGTGTTAAAACAGTTCTTGGCCTATCAAATCGGTAAATTGGACTTAATTTGCACGGCTCGTGTGACTTTAACCCGAACTCCTACGTCGTACGTCGTTCGGGTTAATTAGGGTCACATTTTGCAAATTAAATCCTATATACCGACTTGCTTGGTCAATAACTATAACTTTTCATTTAATGACTTGATTAGTAATAAATAGATAGATAGATAGATAGTTTATTAACGTCTCACCATAAAATAAATAAATAAATAAATAAATATATATTTTATTTGAGTGTCACACATCGATTGATACAGTACATATATACAAGTAAATTAAGTAACATCTTTAAAATTCAATCAATGCCCAGCCAAACATTTGACTTATGAGACACTTTAAAAGCATACATGTACATATTTACAATAAACTGCATGTTAAATTTGTATAAAATATTTCTAGAGTTAAAAATCTAATAGATTACTTTTTCAAAATCGCTTTCAAAAAAACTATTTGTAAAAATAAAAAATGATAGTACTAATTAAATGAAAAACACTATAAGAGTTCTTATTAAAAAGTTATCAATTGTCTTCTAAAATAGAAATAAATATAATAAAAATATTAATCTCAATAAATAAAAATACCTTATTTTAAAGATTAGAGAAAAACAAATAATTATGCTTAATGTTTAAAACTTAGACAAAAACTAGGCTATCAAAATGAAAATGTACTTCTTCAATCAAATGTAAATAATTTCCTTCTCATAAAACATTTCTGCAAAATTTTACATAGACATTTCTGAATTTGATCGGATCTCATTATAAATATAAACTTATCGTCCATATGCATTGTTTCAAAATTCTCAATTAAATAATTACATTCACAAAATAAATCATATCGTATATCTGCATATAAAGGGCACACCATCAGAAAATGTTTCTCAGTCTCTACATGTCCGAGATCGCAATATATACAAAGTCTATCTTCAATTGGAACTTGCAGCCTGGAGTAGCGGCCCGTCTCCAAGGCCAGAGGTAACGAGCCGGCTCGAAACATAGCCATATATCTCTTTTGACTAAGTAGAATGTTCATTTTTACATATGACTGAACGTTTACAGTTTGTTTGTATAGTCTGTATGTACGGATTTTGTTTCCGTTTAATGTACCACGGTCGTTGAAAATGTCTTCACACCATTGATGATTGTCCAATTGTTCTAGCTTTTCATTAATTATCTTCATAACGTATTTTGTGCATAAAGATGTGTCCCTTATAAGACCACATACATCAAGTTTAGTCACAAGTTTGTTGACTTCGAATGTCCAACCTTTTCGTCGTCGTGCCGTCCAACGCCAAACTTTACTTGGGAGTCGATTGTTTTCAAGTCTGTGAAGTTTGCACAATAGCCGAAGACACGATTTCTGCAGTTTAATTTTACATGATGTCCAACCCATGTCACCTCTTGTAGATAGATTTAAAGTGTGTTTTCCAACATTCAGAAAGAATTTACATGCTCGAGTTTGAACGGATGAGAAGCAACTATAGTCCTTATATCCCCAAACACCACTTCCGTATAGAAGAACTGGTTCTACCATTGTATCTGTACCATTAGTACCTGTATTATGTCTACCGCTTGGCAATAAATCTCGGTGAGGTAGGAAGGGATTTTTACATATATAGATTATATAATTTGGATGATGATTTCAGCTACTCTATAAAAACACTGATTAGTCTACTGAATTAATTTAATTGAATAAATTTATAAATAATAAAAGCCTTCTAAACACGAGTGTATGAACCAAAAATTATAGTATTTTAAATTGGAATCGGTAACCTTGAATTTTTGAAACAGATCATTTCAAATTGAAATCATATAATTTGGTCCATCCAAAACGATCTTTATTTACGCATTCAGGAATTAATGTTCTCATCAAAATATTTTAAATCTCACAACGCATAAATACTGCAGCTATTTAGAAAAAAAATGTTTAAAAATTTGACAGGCAATTCAAGGATCTTCTTAAAATGGAATCGAAAAATTACAAACAAATATTCTTTTCAGGTGTGAAAAACATAAACAAAATTTATACATAATCGGGAATGTCCTTATTAAAATAGTCTTCGTCTCACAACGTATAATACTTCAGCTATTTGACCAACAATGAATTAAATAAATCAAAGACAGAACCAATTTAATGTCATCTTTTCCTAGTTTTGAATTTTAACTGGCAAGAATACCCCTAAAGCGGAAAAGCAGTTTATTCTTTAAATTTCTGTTATTGAATAATAAGAAAGGAAATAATTCCCAAAATTAATTTGACACTTTGATACTCAATAGTTGTCCTGGAAAATATTCACATTCTTTAGAGCCATGATAATTGGTGTACGTCCAGTGGCATATATATTAGACCGTATATATTGCACGCATGTTGGAACAGGAAATATGGCATAAAGCACTGTCAGAACCATGTTCTATTAGAATGTATAATAATACATTCTAATATGACGTGCTTCTAATCTTTAGCTTTGTAAACAACTCCATGTGAAAATTCTCGATATATCTATACGTAGCGCAGACTCCGAGATATACAATATACCTCCCACGTAAATCCACATGTACATGTATTTGAACTTATTTGCAAACGCTTTGCCGATTTAATTGTGTTAAAATTGCAATAAAACAAAAGACAAAAGAACTTTTATTATCATTCGGATGCACAATAAAAATAATTAATATACTGCAACTAGTTTGTTTATTTCCTAAATATAGTAACACAGCTATATTTTGTACAATGTCAATTTCATCATGGAACACTTTCGGCACAATCAGGGGTTCATTAAGGGATGAAAATAAGCTTGAAATTTATGTTACGATTTTAAAAGCTATCAATATACTAATTTAAGTTGCAGTATAACAACAATATTTAGTCAATGTCACAAAAATAAATTTTTTATGTAAAATTTCGCATAGTAACTGATTTCAGCGAGTCAACATGGCAGCTCCTTCGTTACAAATGTCAATTTTCAATTTGACGGAAGCTTCTAGAGAGAAAACATGGTAAATCAAAAATCACAAATATTGGGTTTGAGAATTAAACACATTTTTTCTAGCGGTCAATGCAAGCTAAAGATTTATGAGAATATTTTAGCAGTAAAAATGAACACCTACACACATGGTATGCCCACCCTCGCTTCAGTATTTGAGTGAACTTATTTGTCTTATTAGAATCGAAATAATTCATGGAAGCCATATATTTGTTGTTAATTTACACGTCATGGCCTGGGCCGTGATATTCGTTCTTTATACAACTCGTCTAAACATCAACCCAACAATGTTAGATCTGTAAATTTGCTTTCGCAAATTTTTTGTTCTTCCCTCGCCGGGTTTCGAACCCATGCTACTGAGATATCGTGACACCAAATCGCCTGCACTGTAGCCGTCCCGCTAGACCACACGATCACCTGGGTTTCATAAAAATGAAGCTTTCGGTGACCGGGTGTTAATATTCCACGCCAGTTTTTATCTAGCGTCGTACTACAGTACATGATATATATATAAGTGCGTACATTTTTGTTAAATCAATATTTCTTGTATGTTTCAAACTGTCCTTCGTCAACAAGTACATGGACAACGAGTATACAGTGGGCGAACTGGTGACAAAATATTACCTCCCCTGTAAACAGTGCGCTCTTCTGACTAGAGGTAATCGGTTTAAAAAAACGGATGATGCTGTAATTGTTTAGCTTGTTTAAAATGAGCTAGCATTAACGAACTAAGACCCCGTTCACACTAGGACATTTTTATCGATTTAAACTAGACCGGTTCAATTTAGATCGATTTAAGGGCCAATGTGAACGCTTTGAATCGATCTTCAATCGGTCTAAACTAAAACACCAAAAGAGTTAGTTTAGTTTGAATCGATCTAAAGTAAACCGATCTTACTTTAAATGTGAACGCAGAGATCGGTTTAAACTAGTACGATTGAATCGAAAATAACGTATGCGCATGTACAGCGCCAAAACTTTCTCAGAGGTTCGTTGTTTAATCCATATTTCTCTGTTTACAGACATTTAAAACAAACTGAAAACATTTTGTCTTCGCCACCGCATAGATTTGCGAAATCTGTGTCTTCTTTTCTTATGATGATTTTTTTTCTTTTCAGGAACCGCAATATTTCGTCGTGTTGTAACTTCGTTACTACAAATATTTTTTTCAAAATTAAAGAAAACGGCAATAACACCTGTACCAAAATTTTAACTTCTGATTCGAGAGAAACAATAACTTTATCCATTTTTTTTCAAGTCTTTTGTTATTTGGGTTTGATGAGTATTTTTTTTTTGTATTATAATATATCCATAAAACAGAAAGTAAGATAAATTTATTAAATATTCAAATTTTAAACGGTCGTGAATAAAAAAAACTTAGATATAGGAAGATGTGGTGTGAGTGCCAATGAGACAACTCTCCATACAAATAACAATTTAAAAAGTAAACCATTATAGGTTAAAGTACGCGGCCTTCAACACGGAGCCTTGGCTTGTATGTTTTCAATTCATAAAGCATGATTTTAAATCCTTGCAGCTCACAACAACCGTAAAAATAAAAATAATTTACAATTATCACAACAAAATTTAATTACGACCATAATGTTGATTATTTTATACTGTTTTAGTATGGATTTAGAAGCCTTTGCTTATATTTTGCATAGTAATATATTCACAAAGTGGAATGTTTGAATCTAAAAATAGATTCATTCGATAAATAAAATGTCCATCCGTAAATACTTGACGTTCGTGTTTATTGATATTAATATATATTTAAAAAATTTGAAAAAAATTACTAACAGGATCGTTAGTTTATTATAAAATTGCAATTCAAATATAGCATCTACATACTTGTACTATGGTACGGTTTTGAAAACTGTATTCATTGCGTTGACCAACTATCCTACACGTCTTGATTCATTCACATTATAGATCACCTTTCAAAAGCACACTATCGGTTTGCGTTCTAAAAAAATCTGGATAAATTGTCAATGAATCTGGAGTCATAACAATTAATGTAGACCGTTTGACATTCGAATTCAACTATTAGATTTTCCTGAGTATCAGTGAGATGCTTTCTATTTACTATTTCGTGCGCTAAAATGCTACTTGCATGCAAAACTATTAAATTCACTCGTGAAAGCTTATGTTCGTTTTTGTTATCTAAATACAGGACACGGCAGAAAGAGCTTTACATTGTGACCTTCAAGCACGGTCATTACTAACGATATTCTGACCTCGAGTTGTTTCTATTTTGTTTCTTTTTTTGAGTCACTGTCCTATTATAAATTTGAACTGTTCGAAAAGCTAACTTTAATGGATTGTCTACCCAAAGAATAGATTCCTTAACTTTGTAATGTATTTAGCCTTTTAACTTTTTTCATTCGAGCGTCACTAATACTTTTCTTGTAGACTTAACTCGTGTCTGGCGAACATCATTTTAATTCTAGTATCTTTTTATATCTACATACCTTTTTATATAAATTGGTTATTTTGAAAGTGTGTAAAGGTATTCATAAACTTCTGAATTAAAAAATTCTTCGGCAAAACTAAGTTTCCCTGTATAATGTTTGAATTGATTTAAGTAAAATCAGGAAATCCTTAAAATTTGAGATGTTTATATGAGACCAAAATAAGTCTCTTCATAAGAGGTCCCAATCAATTGCATGCAACAGGTTTCACCGCGTACAACATCTACCATGAGAACAAAATATAAAGATATGATAGATAAAATAAATGCATCCAGAATTCTAGATTATAAATCAAACTGAGTGCATAAATTTATATTGCGGTAAACAGTAAAGCAGTAAACACTATACGAAATTGTAGTTACGACAATAGAACGGAATACGCACGGCCCTTTGTGCTAACTTATAACCAATGATATTCCTGGAAGTTTATACGATGCAATGCAAATCATATTTATATTGGTCCTAACATCATTTCCTAAGCAGTAAAAACTTTATAAATACCTCATAGATGAAAAGGTGATATTGTGACCCTTAAATCGCGTCTTCTGAATTATTTCATATCGGTTTTCATATTATTGACATTCAACAATGACCGGGCTGACTGTTCCACGTGTGAGAGTACTGGCACCGGGTAATATGGTGACCGGATTGTGTAACAAGATCCTGACTGAGTGTGTTTGCGAATTACTGAATAGTGCGATGACGCTAACCACACAATATACGAGTACTCTAAATGACAATTACATGCGGAATTATGACTGAAACTCTTAATATGAAACACTGGGGCAAACATATGAGACTGAAAAAACACACGATGAACTATTCAATAATTGATTAGGGAAATTTTTTATTACGAATAAGCTCATCATAGATACCAGGATTAAATTTTGTATTAACGCCAGACGCGCGTTTAGTCTACAAAAGATCAATGACATCAGTGACGATCGAATCCAAAAAAGTTTAAAAGGACAAATAAAGTACAAAGTCGAAGAGCATCAACTTTGTTTAATGTAAAATCTTTAGTTCATTTACAATCTGATTCATCGAATTTCAAGGATTATAGTACTATACAACTTTTATTACTTTAGAAGAATAAATGTAAATTTACAATCTGATTTTACATTAAAGAACATATAGTTATGAATAAGGCCATTTAAAATAGTATATGTGGTTCCAGTTACATATAAAAAAATAAAAATTGAAAGTATGTCTTTTTTTACATTGAGTCTATTGGAGCAACATTCTGACTTAAAACAGAGCTTTATCGAAAATGACCAAACAATCTTTAGATACTAGTAGGCTAAACAGTAGGGTAGGTAGGGTAAATAAAGGCAACAGTAGTATACCGCTGTTCAAAACTCGTAAATCTATGGACAAATTCGAACCACACATATATTTTATTTGGTCTTATTCTATAATGTAAAATCAGATTGAAAATTTACACTTATTCTTTTAAGTTCTTAACGTAGTATGATCCTTGACATTCGATGAATCAGATTTATTTTTATATTCATTGATTTTATTTGCTAAATGTATCTGTTCGAACAGTTTTTGGTTTGTCTTTGATATTTTTACCGATTATATCTGTATTTCTGGTTAACTCATCGTTGTCAATATAAAGGAATTCAATGCGACTGTTATAGAAATGAGGGGTTTAGCTAGCCATAAAACCAGGTTTAATCCACCAATTTCTTCATAAGAAAAATACCGGTACCAAGTAAAAAATATGACAGTTGTAACCATTTCGTTTGATGTGCTTGAGCTTTTTGATGTTGCCATTTGCTTAGGGATTTTCCGTTTAGAATTTTCCTCGTTGTTCAGTATTTTTGTTATTTAACTTTTTTGTACAAGAAGTCACAGTACCCTGGACTGAAATGAATGTAAAGTCACAGCACACTTGCTGATTAAAACGACTATGAAGATCACACTCTATAAAATAAGATAAAAGTGAGATTGTATAAAAATATAAAAAAGAAGATGTGGTATGATTGCCGATGAGACAACTCATTGAAACAACTCATTGTAGTATATTCAACAGTGTATAGTTTTTTACGTTCATACTCCGACCTAGCTATGATCCTGAGAAGAGCCTACTATGATGTTCTACAATGTAGTTACGATCTTGCAATACTCTTATTGTGTCTTATAAGACCTTACCACGAGTGACACGATTTCTGTACGCTTTTACAAAGACCTTCCTGGTGGTTTAATGAACCATAAAAATTACTTCAAGGTCAGAAGAAACCTATTGCCTTTAGTATCTTAGCTTAACCACGTTACTTCAATCTTAGTCACTGATCCATGTAATGACTGGACCGAATGACAGGACCAAATGAAAAATGCTAATAACTTTTTCAAATTTAATAAGATTTCATCATTTGATATATAGATTTTAGAAAAAAATTTAAAAAAATTTGTAAGAAACTTTAGAAAACGTGACATGACCAACTCTGATAATGACAGGACCAACATCGACAATTATCAGAGTTGGTCATGTAACGTTTTCTAAAGTTTCTTACAAATTTTTTTAATTTTTTTTCTTAAATCTATATATCAAATAATGAAATCTTATTAGATTTCAAATTTGAGATCAATCCTCTGAGAAATGAAAAAGTTATTAGCATTTTTCATTTGGTCCTGTCATTCGGTCCAGTCATTCGGTCCAGTCATTAGTGTAACCCTGTTTACAATCACTTTGATATTTCCGTAAAGTTGTCAGGCGGTCAAAATCAAAACAATGAACGCGAATTTAGTGAATTTTTCGTGCTTTTGTGAGTTTATTCTTCTTGAAATAGTGACATTTTAATTTTACGTGGGAACCTAGAGTTCAACGACTACATATACAAGGTTTGGACTTGCTCATTCTTTGGAAATTCAAGTTTCAAATTTCACCCCGGCAACCTGTTTTTGTAATGGCCTTGTAAGCCAATTTTCAACACGAAGTTTGCAAATTTGACGTTTCAGCCATTTTAGCCTGTATTTTACACTGCAATGTTAAAAGCCTCTCGCTTCGATTTTTAAAATAGCTCATGAACCTGTATTTTTGCAACCACAGTCATAATGTATTGTTTAAATGGTGTATATTGTTGTGTATATTCATTTTCTGCCCCGGCAACCTGTCTATCACTTAAATTAAAATTAAAACAGACATTTTTTCAAAATTTTTATGTAATTTCCGTGACCCGTATCCGATTTCTTTAGTATAATATTCAAATAAGCAAAGTGGCGTTGATTTCTGGATATGAAGAGCACATTGCATACAAAAATACTCGTCGCCTTAAAGCTTTCATTTAGGAAAAGAAGTCCGATACGGATGAAACTTCATCAAACCTACAGAAGATATTACACCCTCTCCAACCATGCAACATGGGACTAGACATAGAAGTACAGGAACTACTCACATTAGTTTGAGCTGTACAAGATATACAAAATTATCCCGCCTGCCTCAAAGGTGCATATAGGATCGACCATGGTCCAGCACTAATGATACAAATACCAACCATAGTTACAATGACGTGGTAGAAAGTCTTAAAAGGCCACCGAGCGGCCTCCAAAAATGAAAAAAACACTATTTAGTCGGCTATTAAATGCCCCGATCATTAAGATTTAAAAACAAAAATCAAACAAAACTAGATAACAAAATAATTTACGAAAACAACTTGACCGACATGAATTATGAACAACAACCAGTGTACTACATGTTTCTGGCTTTAGAATGGACATTGGCACATAAACAAAGTGGTGGCCATAAACCCAACCCTCCCAAATGAACCAAACCTTAAGGACAACACATCGCAAAAAAAAACTGTAAAATATCAGTTGCAATTCGCGTCCCTAAAATTATGGGTATGGTGCACAATAATCACTTACATAAAAACAATAGACACAAATCACTGAAATAATCGCACTTACCGAAAGCTATTTCAAAGCTAGTGAACATGTAGACGAACCAGTGGACATAGACGGACTGGTAAACATGTAAACAGACGGGCGAATGTGACAGACTTATTGACAAACATTCACATATAGACAGACCTGCAGTTGGGAATGTAGGAAGACTAGGAGAAACGCTAAGGTACGCTTTACGCACACCCAATACACGCTTTAAGCTCGTTGTGCACACGATACAGATATGATTGACAGGTTGAATGCATCAAAATTACTAGCGTTTTGGTAGCGTGCATGATTTTTTTTACCTCGGCCGACGTACGTCGGATCTATACGTTGATGTGTGAAGCCGGTATTACATTATTTAAACCACTAAACAGGCAATGTCAGTTTCTAATTCTTATGCACACCAAAAGTAATATAAGACAATACATGTACATCTTTATTAAACAATTATCTAATATATAATAATGCCAAACAAGCATTTGGGTTTACGATTGCATTTCTTTTTTTTAAAGAAAGCAACTTGTATCTGTTTTAAAACGACCACTGTACATGTGTTTTTATCTGGGTCAATTATAACGTGGTATTGTCTGTTGTCTCGATAACATGTAAACTAATTATGTTTGAAGATTTAACCACGGGATACTGTGTATTTCATCATAGACTTACGGGAGAGAACATTCTGGTTGAAATATTAATATTAGATTGGAAAACAGAAAGATAATATTCTTATCAAAAGTATTTAATGCAAAAGGAATTAAAGAAATATATACTGTATTTATGTTTCTGAAGAAACTAACAATGATTGAAATCAGAATATTTTCAGAGTTGCAATTAAGAAATAGAATTGTATAGGACAAGATACTCTGCTTTGGTATTTTTAAATATTCATTTGTAAAGGAAACACAAAAATTAAATCTAAATAAATTCTTGCATCATACACAAAAAAATGTTTATGAACAATAATCATTATATTTCTACGTTAATTATTTCATACCATTTTAGTATTTAGGTTTTATGAGTAATTATTATTTATTTTTTTGTATTGTAATATATATCCATCAAACGGAAAGTAAGATAAATTTATAAAAATTAATATTTACATTTTAAACGGTCGTGAATAAAAATATTTGACTGTTTTCAATTCATAAAGCATGATTTTAAACTCACAACAACCGTAAAAATAATTTACAATAATCACAACAAAATTTAATTACAACCATAATGTTGATTATTTTATACTGTTTTAGTATACGGATTTAGAAGTCTTTGCTTATATTTTGTATGGTAATATATTCACATAGTGTAATGTTAGAATTTAAAAATAGATTCATTCGATAAATAAAATGTCCATCCGTAAATACTTAACGTTCGTGTTTATTGATATTATATCTATTTAAAAAAAAAACAGGAACGTTAGTTTATTATAAAATTTTAATTCAATTTTTGTTTGTTTGTTTTAATAGTTATAGCATCTACATATTTGTACTATGGTACGGTTTTGAAAATTGTATTCATTGTGTTGACCAACTATCCTACACGTCTTGATTCATTCACATTATAGATCACATTTCAAAAGCACACTATCGGATTGCGTTCTCAAAAATTCCGGATAAAATGTCAATGAATCCGGAGTCAAAACATTTAATGAAGGCCGTTTGACATTCGAATTCAACTATTAGATTAAGATATGTGCTGACGCAAATGTGTATTATTTTCCTGAGTATCAGTGAGATGCTTTCTATTTACTATTTCGTGCGCTAAAATACTACTTGCATGCAATACAATTAAATTCGCTCGTAAAGGCTTATTTTCGTTTTTGTTATCTAAATTCAGGTAAGAGCTTTACATGTGACTTTCATCATTACTAACGGTATTCTGATCTCGAGTTGTTTCTTTTGTGTTTCTTTTTTGAGTCACTGTCCTATTATAGACTTTGACCTTTTCGAAAAGCTAAGGATTGTCTACCCAAGGAATAGATTCCGTAACTTTGTAATTTTTTTAGCCTTTTAACTTTTTTTTTCATTCGAGCGTCACTGATGCTTTTCTTAATTGTAGACTTAACTCGTGTCTGGCGTACATCATTTTAGTTCTGGTATCTTTTTATATCTACATACCTTTTAATATAAATTGGTTATTTTAAAAGTGTGTACATGTATTCATAAACTTCTGAATTAAGAAATTCTTCGGCAAAACTAAGTTTCCCTGTAGAATGTTTGAATTGATTTAAGTAAAATCAGGAAAATTAGTCCTTAAAATGTTAGATGTTTTATGAGACCAAAATAAGTCTCTTCATAAGAGGTCCCAATCAATTGCATGCCACAGGTTTCACCACATACAACATCTACCATGAGTAAAGACAGCTTCAAATACGAGTTAAGAATATAAAGGCATTCATTTAGGAAACAAAGTATAAAGATATGATAGATAAAATAAATGCATCCAGAATTCCAGATTATAAAGCAAACTGAGTGCAAACAATTTATATTGCGATAGGTTTGTGCAATTTGCATAAGTCATCCGGTTAGTAGAAATTGGAATTGGCCAAAGGGTTATAATCGGGAAAAATATGTTCATTACCAAGTAATAAATATGATAGTCGAGCTTTAAAATAACTATTCAAATAGAAGCTGTAAATATATACTTTCAACTGGCTTTTTCTATTCACAGTCAATCATTTCAATTCAAAAGCAAACACAATTTCAGCAACAATATTTTGGTGACCCGGCAAGTCAGCAGTCTTAGGTTCATGTATTGCTTTTCTTTTTTTAAAGAAAGCAACTTGTTTGTTCTTCCCTCGCCGGGATTCGAACCCATACTACTGTGATATCGTGACACCAAATCGCCTGCACTGTAACCGGTGCGCTTTTTCTCTTGATAAAATTTTATTCAAATATGTACAATGCAACATTCACCAGTCAGTTACAAATATATAGACATTCAATGCAAGTTCAGATACTAGTATGTTTATAATTAATATAATATTTCTGCATGGTCATCTGTTACTTTGATAACAGGATTGTACAATATAAAATATTTTAAATTATTAAGAAATGTTCTTTTCTCTGATTTAAAAGATAAAAATATTGAGAGATGTATTTTTCTAATAATGTTTTAAATTTAATTCTAAATTCCATTTTAAACCGTAGAAAACCTTGAAAAAACGTTAATGACTTCACGGTCACATCACTAAATTATGACGGTCTATGGTCTGATAACAAAATAACGTCAGCCAATCAGAAGACGCAGTACACTCCAAAAACAAATTATTAAGAAATGTTCTTTTCTCTAATTTAAAAGATAAAAATAGTGAGAGATGTATTTTTCTAATAATGTTTTAAAATAGTCTACTAAATTGAGTTTAGCTTGAGGATTCAACAATATAAAATTTCTTCTTTTATAGATACTAAATCTTGCTATACTCATAAAAAAAAATAGCGAAATAAAAATTAAACCCGTTACTTCTCTTCAAAAAACCCATAAGCATCGCTTGATCAAAATCAAGTGTATTGACAAAGTTATCATCAACATTACACATGAAATTTAATAAAAAAAATCCTTTAAAAAAATCAGTAAATTGTGCCGGACAAATTGACACAATTAATAAACATGCTGGCATGTCAGTTAACTGCTAGTAGTCTGTTGTTATTTATGTATTATTGTCATTTTATTTATTTTCTTTTGTTACATCTTTTGACATCGGACTCGGACTTCTCTTGAACTGAATTTTAATGTGCGTATTGTTATTCTTTTACTTTACTACATTGGCTAGAGGTATAGGGGGAGGGTTGAGATCTCATAAACATGTTTAACCCCGCCGCAATTTTGCGCCTGTCCCAAGTCAGGAGCCTCTGGCCTTTGTTAGTTTTGTATGATTTTAAATTTTAGTTTCTTGTGTATAATTCGGAGTTTAGTATGACGTCCATTATCACTGTACTATTATGCATATTTTAGGGGCCAGCTGAAGGACACCTACGGGTGCGGGAATTCTGGCTACATTGAAGACCCATTGGTTGCCTTCGGCTGTTGTTTGCTCTATGGTCGGGTGGTTGTCGCTTTGACATATTCACCATTTCCTTTCTCAATTTTATGTATTCTGAATCTTCTCTAGACCGGCGCGCTAGACCACACGACCACCTGGGCTTCATTTTTATGAAGCTTTCGGTTTCCGGTTACCTTTCCACGTCAGTTTTATTCTAGCGTCGTACTACATACAGTACATGATATGTAAGGCATGAAGATGTTATATGTATAACTCGTCTAAACATCAACCCAACAATGTTAGATCTGTTAATTTGCTTTCGCAAATTTTTTGTTCTTCCCTCGCCGGGATTCGAACCCATGCTACTGAGATATCGTGACACCAAATCGCCTGCACTGTAGCCGTCCCGCTAGACCACATGACCACCTGGGCTTCACAAATAATAAAGCTTTCGGTGGCCGTGTGAGGCCTTTCCTCGTCAGTTTTAATCTAGCGTCATACTACAGTACATGATATATAAGGCATGGAGATGTTATTGTTACAGATCAGCTCAATTATTGAAAAAAAGACATGCCCATCGCAATATTCAGCCAGTAAAACATATCCTTCTCAAATATGCTATGGTTCAAGCACACTTCAAGTTTTTTTTTAAATATAAATCCTATCAGATCAACTGCAAAACAATCAATAAATATTTTCTACTAACATGAAAAAAAAAACCATCGCAATAATGCCAATATTCAGTAAAAAATATCCCTTTCAAATATTCTATGGATCGAGCACGCTGTGACAGTTGAAGCTTATTTTTAGATGGGCGTTTTTCAATAAAAACGTGATTTCTTGTCCTAGCCACTTTTTAAAATATGTGTTTGAACTTTAATATTTTTTGTGCAGTCAGTACATTGAATAAGATTTAACATTTTTAAGCAAAGAAACACTATTTTTAGAGGAATTAATAAGATATTGATTCCTGGATGGTTAAAAATAAACCCAAATAGCATTTCCCTAGAATGACCAACTGTTCAACATTCATACTCTAAAATATCGTAAAAAAAAGTAGAACTAAATGTTATTTTTACTTATATAAGTTCTTTAACTATTCAAAAGTATGTTTAAAACCATCATATTTTAATAAACAGCTTTTTACAAAGAATTTTTATTTTTAGAAGGTGTGTCCCTGACATTCCTGAAAAAATGTCCACTACGAAACGAAGTCTTTAAATTTTGCTAATAAACAGTTTTATAAAATCAATTTTTGCAGGAGATATAAATAATAGGGTCTTACAACAAAAGTGATGCTTCAAAGTTATAACGTTGGCAAAAAAAAAAAATGAGCACATCAAATGGACCAGAGTGATAACGTATTTTTGTTTTTGTCCACTACGAAACGGGTCAAATCTCCTTCAGTATCTGGTGTTCCGGACCATATGAGTATTTGGACCATACGCGTATGGTCATGATCATATGGATATATACTAGTACTCATATGGTCCGACCGTACGCGTATGGTATGGGTAATTAACATTCTGTTACAGTTTACTTTTAATACTTCTAAACTGTTCATATGGTATGACCGTTCATTAAAAAGACGCTATCATATACTTGGTAATTATATTATTATTTTATAATAAAAAGATTAGCTAAAGAAAAATTAGAAGTTTCACAAAGTTAATTTTACTTAATTGTCAAAACTATGATAATAGATATAGGAAGATATTGGTTTAATTGAAAGAAAAAGAAAAAAGAAGACACAACCAGGAATTACTTACAAAATACATTAAGGCTATTGGTAATTCAGTGTTTAAATAACCAAAGTAAAAACTATGATGGATTGCTTTTTTTTACTAGCTGTAATCAGTAACTGCGAGTATTCTCATATCTGTAGTTGGTGTCGTACGGTGACCTATAGTTGTAAATGTCTGTGTCATTTGGTCTTCTTTGTCAGCTGTCTCATTGGCAATCACATCACATCACATCATTCTTATTCTTATATCAACATCGCAAATAACGCGTCACTTGTCGATAACATGGTATTTATAAATAAAATAATAAAAAAAAAAAGATTTACTTTCTTATTTGATTGTCATCACAAAGTCTATTAAAATAATTCAACAATCCAATGTTTCACGCAAAAGGTGTCAAAGACTACACTATCAATCATAATCAAGCATGTATAGAAGTCAGATTTAAAGGGGCGTTAGCTCCGAGATATAATGAAATAATAAATAAAAATGTTCAATATAGTGAAATAATTTTATTTTAGCAGCCATTGTCAATATAAACTAAGATACATCGCTTATGAATTATTCACTCGTAATCTCCGTATCAGTAGTATTCCTTTGGTTAGAAATACAGAAATAATCTTGTGTTACACGTTAACCGGGATATTTTTTACCCCAAGATGGTACTCTGAATAAAATCTTCTGCGGCTCCTGATTGGATGATACAAAGTTGGAATTGCTCCAATAAAATTTAAGCAGCGATCGATCATCCATGTAATACACATTCTTGAATAGGTGAGTCCGGACTGTGACCTGACATGACCCCGGACTAGCTTGAAGTTTACTATACCTGCGTGTATTGCATTACGACGACTAACTGTATGTAAACTGTTTATTGTCGTAAAGTATATTGACGGGACATTTGATCAAGCATGTAATACATAAGAAATGTATAAGATATTTATCCGACATTTAACGAAAAATGTAATTGTAATAGGCGAGTCCGGATGGTGACCCGAAGTAACCCCGGACTAGGTGTATTCGCAAACTATAGACATCGATAGAGATATAAAAACTTCACAAATTATTTGATGAGACGAACTTATTCATTTTTATTCATTCAACTTTTTGATTATCAAATTGTCATCGAAAAAATTAACAAAAGACTTTTATCCGAGAAGCAACGAAATAATACTAGGCGAGTCCGGACCGTGACCTGGAATAACCCCGGACTGGGAGTATACGAGTTATATATACATATACTGTATTAAGTGTTTAATTGAAAGATTGTATTTCCATTTTTCGTTTTTCTTTTTTCTTCATTTATTTCTCTATTTCTGTAGTTATTTGACTATGATCGGAATGATCAATAAAAGACACTAAAGCAGCAATCAACCATGCAATACACAATCTTGAACAGGTGAGTCCGGCCTGTGACCTGACATGACCCCACACTAGCTTGAAGTTTTCTATACCTGTGTGTAATAAATTAATTTTCATTTCAAACACCATAGATGAATATTATAGGACAGACAAGGAACAACCAATGAAATGCATATTCTATGTTTTTAATAAAACTTGGGTCAATCGATTGTGTATGAAAGCTCCAAGTGATTGTACAGTAGATGTGCAAGCGATTGTACAGTCAATAAACATATCTGACATAGAGAAAAGGAATATATTTGGAATTATTCGGGGACAATGGCTTTGAAACTTTCAGACAGATGAGACTATATATCAGAAAAGGTACACGTGAAAAGTCTGGTAGAAACGATTGTTTTTTCGATGTTTATTTGACATTTTTGATCGCTGTTGTGAGACAGTTTCAATCGTTTTACTCGGAGCTCCACCATTCTAAGAAAAACGTTTGGATGAAAATATCTTTTTTTTTATTATCTAATTGGTTCATATTTACATAGAAAATGATTTAGGTACCAAAATTTGAAGCAGAAACGTCATCAAGTAATATTAGAGTTCATCAAAGTTTCCATCAAGCAACTTATTTTTCAAATGTCGGAGCTATGCTTGACAGTCTCCCAAATGACAAAAAAAAAATAGAAAACTGTCAGCACTTAGATGTTATATCCATAGAACATATTTTATTTTGAACAGACGAAATTACTGTTGAACAAAACACAATCCTTTTCAGAAATGTACTTATAGTATAACTAATCGCCGTATTTGAATATCAAAAAATAAGACAACGCGTGACCGAACGACGCATGGATTAAACGAGTGCGCAGCACGAGTTTAATCCATAGCGGCGTTCGGTCACAAGTTGTCTTATTTTTGATATTCAAATACGGCGATTAGTTATACTTTTTATTACATTGTCAAATTGCTTTTTTTTTATGAAATAAATGTAGAAAATGTAAGGAACTATATGTTTTTCCTACGCATGTTTTGTTTCGACGTTATCGACGTCTTGACAACGGCTATTGTTGTATGACGTCAGAGAGTGAAATAACCACGTTTATTTCACATGTGAAATTATCGGTTTTTATCTAACTGGGAAATCAATGTAATTCATTGCAACCAATGTAATAAATAGTTATATTCGCCATACAAAAAGATTCTTTGATTAATATTACTGTATTTTAAAGTGTACTCGTATCCAGCTGTTATTGTGTAAACATAATATATTTATTGTATATATTTTTCAAACTATACTGAAATATATAATTGTTGTCATCTTGAAACTTTGTAGATTGTACTTATTTGGAGAGGATTATCTTAAGTTGTTATAACTGGAATCCAACACTATTGTATATCTAGACAATAAAATATGTTTAAACTAATGAGAAAACCGTACAGTTTCGTTCTCACACTGTGTATACACAATGCTTGTGACCACAAAACACAGATCAAGTTTAAATTTTGTTGGTGTCATTTAAACCATTCGAGAGTTATGTTCTTTTACAAATGGGAAAAATGCTGAAATTTTCGTTTCCGTTCTCTTACGTACATGAAGGTTTGACTTTACCAAATGTTAGGAAACTTATACACAATGCTTAGTACCACAACACAGAGATAAGTTCGAATTTTGGTAGCGTCACTGAAACCGTTCTGGATCCCGGAGTTGTTATACTCCGTTACAAATGAATAATGAAAATGATATATGATATGCAAGCGGGTGCATCGTCTGTGTCCCATGGACACATTCCCCATTTACTCTGAAACATGTTTACTTCTTACTCAGTCGAAAACCCGGTTGAAATAGAACAAAAGAATCGAAGCTCTTTGTTAGAGAAGGCGAGAAATGTTTACTGTAATGTTTACTATAATGACAATTTTTTTAAAAGTTAATAGAAACAAACAAAATTACAGTTTTCTTCTCAATTACGAAGTTTGTTATTTTAATTTGATTATCAGTATGACTAACGGAATTATTGCCAGAGTTATTGTGAGGTGACACGACCAGGAATTCTAGTGATTTCCTGTCGGACTTTAAAACACATATAGTACACAATTACGTAATGCGTGTTCATGCATCGCGTCACTGCTGCCCATATAAACTACTGTCACGGTATATATCAGTATATGGGGCCGGTTATACAGGTCTGATTAATTTTCATAATTATTATACATGTAATGCCTCTTGTTTATTTCTGCCAAAATTAACTTCCTTCTGAATAATTTTAATAAAAAACGGAAAAAATAATTCTAAAAAAATCCACTTTCTCCCTATAATTTATAAAAAAATATTTCCATGTTTTTTAAAGTCATTTGTAAACATTCATACTGTATGTATGATTTTTTTTTAAAGTAATTGCACAACTGTAAATTGAAGATACAGAATCATTGCAAGGCTAACTTGCATACTTGTCTTCTCTTCTAGACTATTCAAGAGTAAGAGCAAAATTTGATTATCTTATTATTATAATGTACTGTGTTACAGTTCTCAAAAAATTATCTGCCTTCTCCTGATTAAAAAAAGAAAAGGTGATTCTAAGAAAATTCATAATTATTACCTAGTCCGGGTCCGGCGTCCGGTCCGGGTCCGGGTTTCATACCAAAGTCCGGGTCCGGAGTCCGGTCCGGTCCGGGTTTCAGTACGTACCGAAGATGTGGTGTAAACACATTTTATACCGATGGTCATTACCGATTTGTTTTTACGAGTGAATGGCACTATTAATATGTCGACTTAAATAATTAAATTTCAAAAATTTCTTTATGAACTGTTACACAAGAAGTCACTGGAAAGTAACATAGTTTATTTAAAATGTCTTGTGAATATGGTGTATTGCACTGAGTCATTTGTACGATATTTGAGATCTAGAACTTAAAAAAAAACAACACCATAGACATCAAAATGGCCAAAGACCTCGGTATCACTGTACGCAGCTGCAAAAAGGCTAGCGTTTTCTCTCGCAAACAGGTGTACATGAAAAGGATCGTGCACAACCAAGACTTGCAAATGCAAAAAAGCCATGATACATGTCACCCTAGCCTACATGTAAGAATGTAACTAGAGATGAAAATTAACTATGGTATCAATATTTAATTTTTACGTAGCTTTTGAATTATAAAATTAACATATTGTTATGTTACCATCATTTTTGTTTAGATAAAGTTTTTGTATTATTGAAACGTTTATAATGTAATCTGAAATAAATACCTATATGGTCCAAATACTCATATGGTCCGGCCCCTTAATATTCTAACGAGTATTATACTCATATGGTCCGACCATACGCATATGAGTAAGTGTAAAGCAAAATTATATCCGGGTGAAATTTGATCCGGAGGAAAAAATGTTACAGTAGTTGTTGTTATTTTTTTATCCGGAGGGAAATATTTCCCTGGGATATTTTTTCCTTTGCCGTGAAATTCTATCTGGGTAGTTAACTTATTGAATAGTTATTAGAAAAAACTTATCCTTTAAAAATGCTATGAAATAATAATAGTTGTGTATTTGAAATAAAGCGAAATTGTTAAAAAAAAAATGTATTATAATGGGAAATAATTTTACAAATTATCCTTGAAAAAATTTCCTGAAATATTCAAGTCTATCATCCTTTTAAAAAGAAAATTATCATAAGACATAGGGAAGAAAACCAGAAGTAATTTCAAAGATCGTAATTGTGAAAATAATATCATGATTTAATAAGGTTAGTGAAATACACTTAGAACATACTCACCCCTTCTCGTCCAATGAAAAGTCAGTTTTTTACCCTCTAATTTTCATAGTACATGGTTTTCCATGCACTATGAAATGTTATACATAAATGACTTTTCATTGTCAGTTAATTATGAAAGTGAACTCTTAACAACTGCACTAACGAACTGTACAATTCCCTGAGGCATTTTCCATAGGGAAAAAGTCTACTGATTAAATGTGAAAGAGCAATGATTAAAACAAAACATTTAAAATTTTGCAAATTTTCACAAGGTAAGGATATAGGAAAAATAGTATTTATTTAATTAATATACCTGACATTTGAGGGATTTTTCTTTCTTTCAAGAAAACAATGCCAGACTGCTGATATATAAAGCAAAGGGTTTTTTTTCCAGAGAAACACAATACATGTAAATTTATCAATAAAAAGTAAGCATTTAATGTTGAATGGTCTGAATTTAAATATTTATACAGAGAGTTTTATATTTATAAAAAAAAATCAAATTTCAAAAAGGGAATTTATATAATATTGTGTTGCTTTTCAAAATAAAATGATCTCAAGATAAATAAGTATTAAATTTTACCTGAAGCAGAAGAAAAACATTTTATCCACTTGGTCCTGACAAACTATGTCAGAGCTATATCATTCCATCCATTGAAATGATGATTACCTATGTTTTACATTTAGTTCATTATGAAAAGTGAACTCTTATTTAGGTTTGAATATATTACAATGGGAAAGGATAATTTTGTAAGGTCACTCGAAAGTGTGAATATGTTCTAAATTGGTCAGACAATACTTGGTCATGTTTTATGAAGATTTAAGCCCTCGGCTTCGCCTTGGGCTTAAATCTTCATAAAACATGACCAAGTATAGTCTAACCTATAAGTAAAAGTGAGTTGTTTTCAGATCTCAGTACAAATATAAATTTAAAAGTAAGGTAGAAATATAGTTGCATTACTACTGTTAACAGTAATAGAAGAATTTGATTATGATGATATTTTTAACTATATAAATAGTTTCGTCTGGGGACAGAGATGTATTTGTTGATTATATGGAAATCAGATAAATCATAGCATAACAATATATTGGAACAAAAGCATGTTTAACAGCTGGATAGTTTTTACCTGTGAAATGTTATCTGTCTTATTAAATCAAGTTGTAAGTCATCTTTTTATATAAATGAATATATAAAAAATAAGATTCAAGGAAAAATTTCACTATAAAATAGATTCAGAAATATATTATATTAATATCTTTAAAATATAAATTGCTCATAATTACCTCCCTTTGATAAATTATGCAAATTTGGTCTACCTTTGTGAAACATTTTATAATTATAGTCAGGTATATTTTGATTGTGAGTAACTTACATAGTAGTTAATGGGACACTATTTCACCCGGTTCTGTGAAATATAGTAAGGCAAATATATACCGGTACATACTATCCGCATAACACAGATAGATTTTCACTCCTCTGGAAAAAATCAACCTGTGAAATACCATGCCTGGAAAAAAATTACCGGGACAAATTGAAAGAGCAATGATTAAAACAAAACATTTAAAATTTTGCAAATTTTCACAAGGTAAGGATATAGGAAAAATAGTATTTATTTAATTAATATACCTGACATTTGAGGGATTTTTCTTTCTTTCAAGAAAACAAAAATGTATACCGGTACATACTATCCGCATAACACAGATAGATTTTCACTCCTCTGGAAAAAATCAACCTGTGAAATACCATGCCTGGAAAAAAATTACCGGGACAAATTGAAAGAGCAATGATTAAAACAAAACATTTAAAATTTTGCAAATTTTCACAAGGTAAGGATATAGGAAAAAAACGTTTCGTATAGTGTACTACCACAACCATGCAGTCGTTTTTTACTCTTTTTTCAATTATATTCGTGCAAAACAAATAACAAGGGTTAGTTTCATGTAATTTCCAGTATGTCTTTATCAACTTAGAATACGGTTGATATCAACTACGATTTTTTTTGTCCACTACCTGAGACTACTATAACACGTAGCTATATAGTCTCAGCCACTACGAAACGGTTTTGTCAAATACGAAACTCGTCAAAATGGCCACTACGTAACATGAGTTATGTGAAGTACTGTCTAATCTTTATCGATAAAAAATGGTTCTCCAAATCAGAAAAAATGAGATCTTTCTAGTATATATAAAAGTCAAACAAACTGGAATGTCTATAGGAGACATTGAAATGCAATAAGATGTGCGTTTAGAAGCTGAGTTTCGTAGTGGACAAATGTCCCCAACGCAACAGTACATAAATTATGAAAATAATATAATTTTAAAGAGTATTTTAAAAGATTGCACTTTTTATATATACAAACAGGTCTATAATACAGGTATTCAAAATAACTCTTGAAATAAAATTTTAGACAAGTTGATTTTTCATTTTTTTTAAGGTCTGAAATTCACACTTTTATTGAAAAGCGCGACGCGACGGCCATACTTCCATGACGGCCATAGGATGTGTCGGCCATACCGCCACATCGTCCATGGGACATATCGGCCACACATTGTGAGACGTATCGTGCACACTTTAATTTTTTTTTTATTGAGATTATAACTTAAAATATAATAATAAAATAAGTATTTATTCATATTAATAATTTAAATATGATATTTGAGTATTTTTTTCTGCAAAAGAAATCTACTGTGCACCTTTATTTATTCTTGTAAGAGTAATCTTTGCTTGATCATCATCACTTGTTGGGGCCGTATTACGTAAGTATATTGATTATTTCTTCATTATCAGTTGTAAACAATATCTGAAGAATCATTTTTATCGCAATGTGATATAAAAACATCTTATTTTATATGAATATTGAAAAAAGAAAGGACCGCGAAATGGTGATGGCGGCTGCAAGAGAAAAATTTAAAGAAAGGGACACTCAGTTTCGTGTCCATGAACAATTCCCAGCGGAAGTTATTCAGAGAAGACGTGAATTGGTGCCGATCATGAAGGATGCAAGACAAAAAGGACACGTTGCACATTTACGTGATGATAAACTGTTTATCGACAACAAGAGATTCTTCCCGCATCCACCACCACAAATGCCACATAGACCACCGTTCCAAAACCAGCGACCAATGGAGCAAAGACCACCTCCTCCTTTTCCTGGTGCATAGGGATGTTGTGCAAGAGGAACAGAAAGAGATATCAGCACAAGTGAAAATCGAACTAACAATGCGGATCCTATTTTTTCTGAATTAAAAATTTGTTTTCTTAACGTATGTGGTATAAAACAAAAACTGTTGTGTCCTGAATTTATAGAGATGATTAAAAAATATGATATTTGTTTGTTTACAGAAACAAAACTGTCTGACATTGATATATTAAATATACCTGATGACTATATGTATTATTCTAAAATTAGAAAAAAATGTAAAAGAAAATCAGGGGGGATTGTAGTAATGTATAGAAATAAGTTAAAAGGTTATTTAAACTTTATAAAAACAGATTGTGAATTTGTACAGTGGGTTAAGATTTCAAAACTTATTATAAACCAGAAAACTGATAGTCTACTAGGTTGTGTTTATATTCCACCATCGAATTCGAAATATTCAACAAGTGAATCATTCGATGAGGTAGAAAATGAGATGCTTAATATAAAAAACATAGAGAGTCTAAATTGTATTATTTTTGGTGATTTTAATGCCAAAACTGGTAGTTTACCAGACTATATTATACCAGACGAGAATCTGGTTGATATTTTTGAATTTAACTCAGACGAGATATACTTTCGTATATGTTTGACTACGAAAATTTACCTAGAAACAGTATTCCATTACACAGAGTTACAAGTTGTAATTGTGCACCAAATAATTACGGACACACTGAACTTTTAAATGTATGTAAAAAAAATAACATGTATATAGCAAACTCAAGAGTAGGTAATGATAAAGGTATTGGTAAAAAAAAAATGATACAAGTGTTATTGACTATTTATTATTGTCATCTAATTTATTTCCAGTTGTTAAAGAGTTCGATATTATGGAATTTGATCCATTGGTCTCAGATGTTCATTGTCAATTACATGTAGTTATTCAAGCTCCAGTGATTTTATATAATAGTAATGACGAACTATCACAATTTTGTAGTGAAAAATATGTCAAGTGGAGAAAAGAAAAGTGTTCAGAATTTTTAGATAATGTTAAAAGTGATCATGATTGTCAGTTAGAACAACTACTGTTAGAATTAGATAATTTAGAGGTACAACAAGGGATTCATCAAAATGAGATGAACAAAGTTGTAGAGAGAATTAGTAACTTTTTTCAATCAGTTGCTACAAAAACTTTTGGTAAATACAAGCCGTTTAAAAATCGCAAACCAAAAAGCGACAATAAACCTTGGTTTAACAAGCAATGTTTTGATAGTAGAAAAAAATTTCACAAAGCGCGGAAAAGGTACAGTTTTATAAAAAATGCTGATAATCGAAAACATATGAAAAATGCAAGCAAAAGCTATAAAATTGAAATTTCTAAAGCAAATGAACTGTACCAAAGAAATATTGGAAATAAATTACGCCAGACCAAAAAATCAGATAGTAAAAAGTTTTGGAACATTTTGAATAGTATTGGGTCAAATAAAAAAACAGGCGTAGACCCTGAAATTTCGATTGAAGCTCTCTATGACTATTTCAAAGATATGAATAGATGTGACTCAAATACTGAGGAACCAGAAGTTAATTTTGATGTACATAATTTATCAGATGAATTGTATAACTTATTGAATGGTACTGTAACCGAAGATGAGATTTTAAAAAGTGTAAAAAACTTAAAAAACGATAAAGCTAGTGGATGTGACAAAATAATTAATGAATATATAAAATGTACTGTACATGATCTTATGCCAATGTATGTTAAACTTTTTAATTTAGTATTAGATACAGGAATAGTTCCAGAGTTATGGTCTCTTGGTATTATGATTCCTATTTTTAAGAATAAAGGTTCAAAAGCAGACCCTGCAAATTATAGAGATGTAACATTAAACTCTTGTTTAGGAAAGACTTTTTCATCAATAATAAATGAGAGATTAAATAGTTTCTCAGATGAAGTTGAACTTATATCAGAATCTCAGGCTGGATTTAGAAAGGGATTTTCAACTACCGATAATATTTTTGTGTTGCATTCAATTTTATCTATATTTTTTTCAATGGGCAAAAAATTATTTTGCACATTTGTGGATTTTAAGAGAGCATTTGACACTATTTGGAGAACAGGGTTATGGCAAAAGTTACAAAAATCTCACATTACTGGGAAAATTTTTACAGTTATTTATAATATGTATCAAAATATAAAGACATGTGTTCGATATGGTAACCAAAGTTCAACTTTCTTCAACTGTGGTGTTGGTGTTAGGCAGGGTGAAAATTTATCACCGTTTTTGTTTTCAGTATTTTTAAATGATTTAGAAAACTTTTTTGTGGAAAATGATGTTAAAGATTTAGAATATATTTCTAAAAACTGTGAAGAGTTGTTACACGTATTAGTTAAAATCTTTGTAATTCTGTACGCAGATGACACTGTTATTATGTCTGATAGTAAGGAAGAACTACAACATGCACTCGATGTTTTTGAACAATATTGTAACATATGGAAACTCGAAGTAAATATAGATAAAACAAAAATTATTGTGTTTAGTAAAAAAAAGGTACGAGACAACTTTGATTTTCATATATATGGTAATGCTATAGAAGTTGTAGATTCTTACAATTATTTAGGCATAACTTTTAATTATAACGGTAATTTTTGTACTGCTAGAAAAAGGATTTTTGATCAAGCACAAAAAGCAATGTTTGCTCTCTACAGGAAGATAAAACATATATCATTGCCTATTGATATTCAGTTACAACTCTTTGATGCTGTAATCGCACCTATATTATTATATTCATCAGAGGTTTGGGGTTTTGAAAATAAACAGAATATTGAGAAAATGCATTTGCAATTTTGTAAAAATATTCTTGGTGTTCGGAACAGTACACCAAATTTTATGGTTTACGGGGAATTAGGGCGGGTTCCGTTAGATATCACTATAAAACTTAGGATGGCATCATTTTGGTGCAGAACTATTAAAACAGAGAGCAAACTGTCAAATATCCTTCTAAGACTTATGATTAAGCTACATGAAAATAATCCTACCAAATTTAAATGGATTCAATATGTAAAATCTATATTTGATGATACAGGTCTAAGTTTTATATGGAACGATCAATTAGTTGTAAATATTGATTGGTTAAAAAGTATGGTTAAACAGCGATTAACAGATCAGTACTATCAGCATTGGTTCTCGCAGATACATAATGCATCTAGGGGTGAATTCTATTCTTTATTCAAACTCGAGTTTGGTTTGGAACCGTATCTATTGCGATTATTACCCAAGGACAGATATTACATATCTAAACTTCGATGCTCGAATTTGAAGTTACCTATTGAGACAGGTAGATGGGCGGGGATCGCTAGGGAAAATAAAATATGTACATTATGTAATGAGGGAATAGGGGATGAGTTTCATATATTGTTTACCTGTAAAAATGCTGATGTTTCTGCTCTTAGATCGAAGTTTATACCAAATTACTATGTAATGAATCCAAGCAAGAACAAGTTCACTGGCTTGTTGTCTATTTGTAACGTACAAGTTCAAAGGAATTTATCAATTTTTGTGAAGAAAATCATAAAATACTTTATCTAATTATACCAATTGTCTTTTAAAATATACTATGTATTTGTGTTTCGTTTGTCCTGTCTCGCTATATGTATTATCTTAATATGTTTGTATATATTGTCCTCTTGTACACAAGTATGTGTCTGAGGTTATGAATAAAATCTTGAAAATCTATTTTATATGAAGTTTAAACTTTAGGAATGTTGACTGTCGCTATCGATGACGATATATAAATACAAGTAAGGACGTATCAGTTAATTATACGTCCTTGATAAATACAAGCACATGTTACAGACAATCATACCAATATAGAAAACACAAAAAGATAATATTTTTCTTAAACATATTTTATTTGTCATTTCAGTTATACCGATAAACAAATATACATGTACAACAAACATATAAACCATACAAGCATTGAAATGTAATAAAATACATATTTAAATATACATATGAAAATTCATCTTGCATACATTTTTTCAATTAACCATCTCATTTTTCTCTCATATACTCATGTCACTCCATTCATTTATTCCACTGCATACACATTTCACCAAATATTCAACATCTATATTCACACTCACTCTAATTCATGAACTCAATAAAGTTAGTGTAATATCAAATGAATGGTCTGGTAACGTAACGTCAAGTGGTTGTGGGGATGCTGGTGCTGGTGGTGCTTCTATTATTTACTGCTGGAACCTGAACGAAAAACATATGTATAAAAGTAGTGAAACAACTAAAAGACGTCAAATATATATATAATTCAAAATAAATAAATTCACATTAATATTTGTAACATTGTTTGATAATTGGCAATCACGTAAACTAATTAAAGGATTAACACCTCCGAAATTTGTATACTTTGCATTAAACAGAGGGCACGCGCCCCAACAATGATTGGATTAATATGATTTATGATGTTTTTTTTTCAATAGGTAATCAAATTCAAATTCAAATTCTTTATTAACTTTGAGCCTTATGGCTCCTCAGAATAATCAAGTACATGTACAGTGTTTACATTTGGCATATTACAAACAATATGCATAATAAACAATAGGTGACATCATTCCGTCTCTGATGGAGAGTTGTCTCATCATCGGATTCATACCGCAATCATACCACATCTTCTTTTTTTATATAATTTAATTAATATCCTTTTTGGTCCATTTATTGGACAAATTTAAAATTTAATGCAAATATCATTTAATATTGAATTAAGTCTTTTCAGGGAAGGGTTAAAACCAAAATTAAAGTAAAAAAAATATCTAAAATATGACCGAAAGTACGAACTATGATTCAAATGAAACACTACATAACTAATAAATTTGTAAATACCTGTATTGCAAAGCTGTGTTACTTTTATAAATCAAGGCCGGTACATCAAATAGACTCCAAACAGCTTCTATCAGCTACAAGAATTTCACTACCCAATGTATGTTTGTACTCCGCTTGAACTCAGCTTGGGTGCTGTGTTTTAATAGTGATCTCGATTTGTATTTCCTTCTGAATTTCTTGACAAAAGCATAATTAATACTTGTGTTCATCAAAGAAGTAATACTAAGCAATTGGCAATCTTCTTAAATTTAAAACTTAATCATTACTTGATTACCTTGTTTTATATTTCAAAACTAATCAACTAAACGTAAGCATCTTATTATATGCAGACGATATCGTCTTACTAGGTCCAAGTGAGGCTAGTTTACAATGTATGCTTGATTGTGTTAATGCATGGTGCCATAAATGGAGATTAAGTAATAATTGTAGTAAATCAAATGTCATACATTTTAGGCCTAGCTCTGTTGAACGTTCTACTTTCAATTTTTTCTGTGGAAGTCATAGTTTAGTGTATGTAGATTCATACAAATATTTAGGTATTTGGTTCAGTGAACATGTAACATGGATTAAAGCCGTCAAAGAACTCTCTAAATCTGCCAGCCGAGCTTTGAGCTGTTTGACTGTGAAATTTTACGCCTATGGTGGTATGACATATCAAGTGTTCACAAAACTGTATAAAAGTTTGGTACAACCAATATTGTTATATGGTGCATCGATATGGGGACTTACTGAACATAGACTTATTAATAACGTTCAAAACAGAGTAAGTAAAATATTCCTTGGAGTGACTAAATTGACTAGCAATACTACAGTACAGGGTGATTTAGGATGGCTGTCATGTCATGCTAAACAAAGACTGGAAGTTTTGAGATTCTTTTATAAACTTGAAAATTCAGATAATTCTCGTACTTTCTATAAGATACATTTATGGTCGAAACGAAAACGTAGATCCTGGAACTTTAATGTGATTAACTTATTTCGCAATATGTCTGTAGAACACTTAATGCAGCCCGGAATTAGCAAAGAACTATTTTTTAAAGTAATTAAAAGTAAATTACGAATACTAGATGAACAGTTGGGGTTTACCAAACTTTGGAATGACAATTCGAATGTGAATGGAAACAAGTTGAGACTATATAGACGTTATAAGAAAGACCTTCAACCTGAACACTATGTTACTAACGCAATGCCACGCCACTTACGAAGTAATCTATGTAAACTTAGATGTGGAACTTTACCTCTGTCCGTCGAGACGGGCCGTTATACGAAACCACCAATACCGTTAGAAGAAAAAAATTGTCCATTTTGTAACAATGCTGTAGAAGATGAGATACACTTTTGGATTATTTGTGACATTTACAGTGACTTAAGGTTTAATTTGTTTCACAGAGCAGCTATGGTCATGGATAATTCTTTTTGTACAAAGTCAGATTTTAATCAATTTGTATTTTTAATTCAGAATGCTGAATTACAATACGAGTTATCTATCTTGGTGCATAATATGATAAGAAGACGTCGTGCATTGAAAAGCAATCTACACTCTTAATTGTATTTCCGTAAAAGTCAAAGTTAATATATTTAATTTATTTATTTTTTTAATTCACTATTGTATATTTCCGTTAAAGTCAAAGTTACATTTAATTTTTTAAATTTTGTTTTTTTGTTTTTGTTCTATTTATTTACTATTTTACTGAGAGTTTTTTTTTATTAAAACAACAAGATAACTTCATTTTATTCTTCGCAATCTGTTTATATAACCTCTTTAAAATATATTCTTTTTATCACATACCATTTATTTTTTTACGTCATACTTATTTTTGTCATTTCTATTTTTAAAAGATATGGTTTTTTTTTGGTTTTTTTTTTAATTACTTATTTTAATTTTTTTGTTTTTTTATGATGTGAAATATCCGGATAATTTTAAACATTTTATTATGTTTTTTCAATTTGTATTTGTTAAATAGATATATATTTGTATATATAGTGTCTCATAAGCCTTTCTAGGCTGGGTATTTGTCTTATTTTATTATTGTGCAATGTATATTATATAATCTGTATAAAAAATCTGTAGACAAGTATGTGACACTTTAATAAAATAAATTATTATTATTATTATTTATTTACTAATCTTATAGTTATAATTTTGACAGAAATTAGTCTCCCATTCAGATACAGTCATTCATATTTGTTCATTTTGTTCTGTTTGTTATACGGAAGATATAAAAAAATCATTTAGAAAACAATATGATATTTTAATATTTTATTAGATTAAACACAATTCTGTATAAGGGAGCTACCATTTGATTTTTATGGGGGGGCTAGGATGAAATTTGAAAAAAATAGGCAGGACAGCAGTTTTGAGTAAAAAAAAAGGCAGGATGAGACACTTTGCCAAAAAAAAAGGCAGGATGACAATGTAGGTAAAAAAAAGTCAGGATAAACTAATAAAAAAAAAGGCAGGACCGAATAGAGTGAAAAATAAAAAGGCAGGACAGAGATTACAACTAAAAAAAAATGCAGGACAAAATTTTTCATCCTAGCCCCCCCCCCCCCCCCCCCCCCATAAAAATCAAATGGTAGCTCCCTAATGCATAAACAAATGATATAACGAAATTTTAAAAACATGATAAATAATGTTAAAACAGTATAGGTTATTAAAAAAAGTTATAATAACCATCTATAAGTACCAAAATAATTCATATATAACATCTAAAAAAAAACCAAAAAAAAAAACCATGGACGATACGATGAATCATACGATACGTTTCATCCTATGGACGTCATGGCAGTATGGCCGTTACGTCCTGCATCGGATATGAAGCATATCAGTATCGTTTGTTTTATATTTGAAACATTTAATGTTGATAAAGTGTGGTTCTTTACCTTTAATAAAATTCTAATTTCAAGGAAATCCATTGAATACTTAAACAGTAATTGAAGTTTGAATAAGTCCGATCAAAGGTTTTTAGGTCTTTTCATTTCTCCGTTCAGGTCCAAGTTTTGGCATGAAAAATCTGTTTTTTATTTAAAAGATTATAAAATGTAGATCTTTTCATTTGATAAAATTTAAACTTGAAGAAAATCCATTCAAAAATAACGAAGTAAGTGTATAATTTTTGAACAAATCATGTGCCATGATGTGGTATATCTTTCAGGTCTATTCGGGTCTTTTCAGGTCCACTTTCAGGTCTTTAGTGTGTCCCATTAAAAATGGCTACCTTTGAAAGATGCTATTTGTGGTTTTCTTTTCTCACTCTTTTAAGTTGTGAGAGCATAACGTTTAGAGAAAATGACACATTTAAAGAAGAGCTCATTGTCAAACCATTTAAAAGTGGCCACGAATTATTTTTTTTCCAGTTTACAACACTCTGGAACTCGAGAAAGCCATGTGAGTATATATCCGTGTTAAATGCGATACCTCAAAAATTATTCTCGATAACTATATAGTATAATAGTCCAGCTCGAATGACCCAATAGCATAGTTATTATCCGAAAAACACTTGTAATGACTGAATAACACTAGAAATTTTAATATTAGCACATATTGGTGACTTTTAAACATTAATTATTAAATAATATTATAAATATAAGCAATGCCAATGATAAGTGTATTTGAATAATACTGGTATAAGGTTCGTTCGCGCCCAATACACTTTCGCACCCTACACGTTCGCACTCAAGGTCCGTTCGCACCAAATTTTAAATAAAATTCCAGTTAAATAATTAGAAAATCAAGATTGTTGTTTTTAATTGATTTGATGTAAATACTGCATATTAAGCTTGGTATGAGTAAAAACATTGAAGATTTTAAATGAAAAACACAAAAGATTTTTATTAAAAACAGCTTATAGGCCCGTTTGATCTGAAACAATGAAACCAAAAATCATAGCAATGCACTTGTAACCGGAGAGTATGAATTTCATTACAAAATTGCTCGTCTCCATCGGTACCTCTGTGTTACAAGCCAGCGCGCTAACCGACTGAGCTAAAGAAGTACTTCCTTAGCTCAACTGCTTACGGCTGACTAAGTATCTACTAAGTTTTTCTAAGGGAAGCAATCCCGTCACACTTCCCCCACCTCAAGAGTCATTATACTCTATAATGATGATATCTTCATCTTTTTTTATATTTATATTTTAACCTGGCTAGGTAATTCTTCTAACCATGGGTTATTATTGTTGGGCGCCAATGTAACCGGAGAGCATGAATTTCATTACAAAATTGCTTGTCTCCACCGGGACTCAGGGTTGGCAAAAACCCGGGTTTAATTAGTATTGCCCAGCCCAGTGGGAAATACTGGGAAAACCCGGGTTTTACTGGGTTTTAGTGGGTAATACTGGGCAATACTGGGTAATATAAAATATGTGTCTGAATTTTAAAGAGGATTCAGTAATAAACACAAATGCAATTCATTTAATAAGATATTTATACCCTATTTTGTTTGTATAGCATTTGTCTAGATCTGCAAACTGTAAATAGAAAGCAAATAAATCTTTTTTTTTTTCAAATGAATATAGCTCCTACTAAGAATTAACAATTACATGTAATAAAGAAACATCACATTTAAATAATGTACAAATGTATATGTACTGTCACTAATTAATAAGTAATTATTCAGATTAGAACACAGATTTGTTTATGTAACAATAATCAGTCCTTTCAATATTTTAAGTGTTAATGGCATGACCCTGTAGGGTGTTTATTTAGCAATATGAATGTATAACAATTAAAATTAACTATTCACTTAAACACTGCAATAAAATGCATTTTTCAAAGTTTGGATTATTGAAACAACTACTTGGTAATTAAAAGGTATCTTTAAATGTGCAAATCTTGTATTCTGCCTACATATAAAATTAACAGAGAAGAGAATGAAATTGAATTTTCTAGAAATGACTGTCAATCGGCCTAGCCAAGATCAGATGTGCATTTCATATTGGGTCTATGTTATAGGCTTGTAAAGACAAGAAGATAAACTTTACATAAGTAATACATCTTTAAACTGAAGAAGAGAATGTAGGGCTTCACAATGAATATCAAATATCATGTATAGGTGTTACCGTTTTGAAAAAAACCCACTAAAATACACGCTGAAAATGGGCAAAATTTCACGTTATGTTGTTTCATTCAAAATTTCGCTGTTTTTATCAATTGATAGTTAATAAGTGAACTTAATTTAAACTACATTATTGGATCATTGCTATAGACAATTTATTCATCTTTCTTTTACTGTTTGTTGCAACAAAAAATCTTCAGTGGTTACAAAGTTATGATAAAAAGTTGAATACTATGCGCTCGTTATGAAATTTTGTACTTTTGTTTTTAGCTTGCTCAGTGTAGTGATAAAAGAGAAAAATAAATCAAATTTATGCTATTATGTGTTTTGTTTTCTCTTCTAGTATATACATTATCAAAAACTACCTCATTTATCAAAATTGCAGTACCCTAGCTGGAGATATATGCCATCAAAGTTGGATATATACAAATAAAGTGAAAAAATGTCTTGTCCGTAGACATGCATTCCCTAGTAAACTTGAAGCATAATTACATTAATGTTGCATTGCTATGTTCCTGTTCTTTTGTAGATATGAAAACACTACTAACATGTTCTCAATTTTTGTAAAATTACTTTACAGGAGTGAATTTTAAAAAGGGTCAGATTATCAGTCATAAAAAGCATATCTTATTTTACTTCAATATTGTTTATTCCAGTTGCTGCATACCTTAAAAGATTAACTAAATCAAATGAAGAAAAAGTATTTCTCTCTCTCTAACTTTATCTTTTGCATTTCAGTATTAACAGCAGATGAGGAAGTGTCTACGGACAAGACACTTGTACATAACAAGTATTAAATTCCATTATTTGTCTGCTATGGAACTTAAATCTTATTTATAGGTTATGAAAGTCATCTATTCAAATTAAAACTCAGTATTTTCAACATAAATATAGTCACAATTAATTCTAACAGATTTTTTTTTTAACTGAAATTGTCTTGTCCGTAGACATTACCACAATATATTTGTATCCAATTTCCTTGAGTTCAGCCTAATTTGATAGGTAAAATGTATGTTATTTTTTCAAGAGAACACATTCAACTATGTCAAAATTGAGTTTTAATGATAGTTTGATTGTTTTAAACAGTCAGATATATGGATTTCAGTTAAAAGAATGTGACTTCATTTTGGCTTAATCAATAAATTATTGAGATATGTAAAGAATTATGGGTACATTTTTATATTTTCCAAAATTAAAAAACACCGCTTAAAATTTAATTAGTAACTTTTAATCTTAACTTTAACAATCATCTTTGAAAGCATTTAATTGAATATCAATAAAATGTCTTGTCCGTAGACATTATCAAAATGTATTTGTTTCCATTTTCCTGGAAGTTAAGCATCATTTGATAGATAAACCTGATAAAATGAATGTTTTTTTTCAAGATAACACTTTCAGCTATATCAAAATAAGTTTTAATAATGCATTTCATTAAATATGAATACATTTGTCTTGTCCGTAGACAAAACATATAAATTGTATTGCAAAGTTTGATTGTTTATTGTAAGAATATGCATCAAGTTATTTTAATGTTCTATACACCAAAAGAAAGGGTTCTTTTGGAAGTTTTGTTATTTATAGATAATTTTAGATACAGTTTTATCAGATAAGATTAATGATCAAAGAAAGCTACTGTTGTTTGAAATAACTGTGAGTCAAACATGTTCTTGTTAATTTTTTTTCAATTAAAATGTTTGATATTCAATAGTTCTAAACATATTTTGTTGTCTTTGTCATTGACCAAAAATCTGTCACTGGTGATCATGTCTTGAAGGCAACCATTTAAGAAAATTATACAGTTTTTAAACACTATTATTTAATAAAAATATTAAATATTTCTTTCAAAAACAGCATGTAATTATATAAATGCTTCCAGTGTTAGCCTAACGATGGCAATTTTTCATAATTTAAACCATTTTTGAACCAAAATATCAAAAGAGTTTTTCCCTGAGGTGATACTCATTTTTGACTTCATGTGAAACACAAAATGCACATCTGATTGTGGCTAGGCCGAATGGTTATCTGTATAAAAAGTATATATTTAGCTGTTATACTATGAAACTATAACAAGTCTTTACTATTTTGTGTTAAAATAAGCTTAAAAAATCATATTGCCCAGTAATGCCCACTATTACCCATTTCTGTGAGTATTGCCCAGCCCGGGAAAACCTGGGTTTTCCCGCCCTGGAATTCCCGGGTGGGTAATACTTTGCCAACCCTGCCGGGACTCAAACCTGGAACCTCTGTGTTACAAGCCAGTGCGCTAACCGACTGAGCTAAAGAAGTACTTCCCTAGCTCAACCGCTAAAAAGTTTTTCTAAGGGAAGCAATCCTGTCACACACTAACCAAAACATGATTAAAATTTATTCAACACAAAAAAATATGTTGTCATAGTCGCTCTTTATTTTGAAACAATGAAATAAAAGTTAGCAATACACCTAACCAAAACAAGATTAAGATTTATTCAACACAAAAAACATGTTGTCTCACTTTAATTTAGGACAATGACAACAAATATACTTATAAAGGGGGATTAGGAGGGGTCCTGATCCCGAAATCCCGGGCTAAAAAACACAAAATCCTGAGGTCCTGAAATTCGAAAAATAGAATTCCCGGATCCAGAAAGGGTCAATCCCGAAATCCCGAGCTTAAAAACACCCTATCCCGGAGTCCCAATAAAGGTCCTATCCCCCTCCTTATAGGAATACACTTGCCAAAACTTGATTACAGAGTTATTAAACACAAAACCAATAAAAATTGTGCGCGAACATGTAGGGTGCGAAACTGAAAGGGGGCGAACGGACCCGGTTTCAATAATACTAATAGGTACGGTTCAGGGTATGAAATTAGCAGGGGCCTACAGGCCAATGGCCCCTAAAATTTAGTGTGGGCTACTGAAATTTCTGCTTTTCTTGTATAGGACTATATATGTGGGCTACAAAATTTATTCTGTGGGCAACCATTACCAAAGTATTAAGTTCTAGCCCTGCGGTTACGCTTTCATGGAAATGTAACAATAATGGGTGCAGGTCGTTTCGTAACTAGTCGATTCGTAACTTTCTAGGTCGTTTCGTACCTGAGACGTTTTGTAACCTTATAAATACATCATAATAATATGAGTCGTAGGTTACATAAAAAATAATAAAAAGACCTATTGATGTACATATAATATATATATATCTATATTTATTTATTAAATAATTGATTGCACATAATTTTACACTTTAAAAGTACAGTTTTGCACACATGCGAATAGAACAGAAGAATTTAAATTGTCCATCATCATTTAGATGTACATCGTCTTTATCAAAGTAGTTCGTCTTCTGCCACATGCTCTGATGTGTCCAATACTTACACCACTCATCTTTATGTAGCTAAGTTCTTTATTAATCTTCTTTTTTTTTTCTATCATAAGTTGTTTCTTTCGTGTTTCATGTTTTTAGTCTGACGATATTGGAACCTATAACTACAGAAGGAACACCTAAGCGCTTGACTTCTTTTGCAAGTTGTACAATCTCTGAGGCTTTGTGTGATGCAGATAATTTGTCACATATGTCATTCTCCCCAATCTGTATGAAAACAAAGTCTGCTTTAAATTTCTTCACTATGTGGAGATCAAAATGTCTCAATGACTTTACTTTTCTCCCGGTCCCCAGCCTGGGTGAAAAAGGAGTAGGGTTATGCATTGGCTTGTAAAAGTGAGAAAAAAGTAGAAAAGAATTATTTTTATGTAATACATGTGCCAAAGGTCATGCATGTCATGATGTGCCATTAATCAACTTAATCACTTTACACCTACCATAATTACTTTTTATTAACTGTCATTAGTTGTCATAAAAACATTAAAGCTGTCACAGAGCGTAATTACCAATTAGCCAATTAGTCAATAATTAAAAAGATTTAAGAAAGTTTTAAATTAAAAACATTACAATATTGCTATTATCAGATGAACAATTTGATCATTTATAAATAATAACTTTAACTGTTTCATTAAAACTGATTAATTTAAACTAACACTTTATAACCATATATATATATAATTACACCAGGTACGAAACTTCTCAGTTACAAATCAACGTAGTTACGAATTGACCAGGTACGAAACGACCAGGTTACGGAACGACATGCATTCACAATAATATAAAGAATATTGTTACCTTGGAGACAAATTGCCAGACTGCAAGGTTGGGTAAGGAAACAAATAATTATGAATGTAACAATAATATTAGTGTCTATGGTTACATAGCGTCATTGTTTCATCTTCATCAATCATTGTCAATGCACTGCAATGTAGGATGAGACTAGAAATAATATGTATTAAAAAAAAATTTGAAAAGTTTTATATGATATCAACACTATATCATGTATATTGCATACAATTTTTCAAAGTTCTATTTACTTATTACAGGTATACATAGGCGGATCCAGGGGGGGGGGCCTGGGGGGCCCGGGCCCCCCCCCTTTCGTGGGTAAAATTTGGTTGATTATATAGGGAATCATTGAAGCATGACTGGAGCGGGCCCCCCTTAGGTCAGTCAAGCGGGCCCCACCTTAGGAAAAGTTCTGAATCCGCCACTGGTATACATGTTGTTTTTGGAGCATGTTTAAGTCCGACACTTTTTGGTGAAACCACTCCAAGCAGCCATTACAAACCCATGATACAGCATTGTGCACATCTTTATTGTTCAATTCCATTCTTTACTTCTTTGAAGTTTAAAATTGCAGTCTTGATATTGTTTTAGTTTAGATTCAAACGCATTCACAATTTTTTTTTTTTTCACTTAAAACAAATTTGGTAATAGGAATCACTTCATGAAGTTAATCCATTGTTCAAAGTTTAATGACAATAATAAGGGTAAGTATGCGGTTAAATACATTGAAATGAACACTTTTCTCTGTGAAAGTTCTTTACAATGAACCATTGAACTATATGTTTTGCCTGTTTGGCACTACTAAACTAGCAGTATCTTTAAGAACATCTTAAACAATTAGTACTTCAAACTCTTTAAACACAATTTTTAAACGACTGCAAAAATTGAAAATTTTTTGGTCGTATACAGTTGTATTGGTATCACGTTGGCGCCATTAACGTTGGCCAAGACATTTGATTTTCGCACTCTAACTTTAGTAAAAGTAGATAGAAATCTATGAAATTTAATCACAAGGTTAATGACCATAAAAGAAAGGTTGTGATTGATTTTGGGTGTTTTGCTCCCAACAGTTTAGGAATTAGGGGCCAAAAAGGGCCCAAATAAGCATTTTTCTTAGTTTTCGGACAATAGCTTTAGTATTGGTGAACAGAAATCTATGAAATTTTTACATAAGGTCTATGACCACAAAAGGAAGGTTGGGATTGATTTTGGGAGTTTTAGTCCTAACAGTTTAGGAATTAGGGGCCAAAAACAGGTCCCAAATAAGCATTTTTCTTTGTTTTTGCACATTAACTTTAGTATAAGTTAATAGAAATCTATGAAATTTTAACACAAGGTTTATGACCACAAAAGGAAGGTTGGGATTGATTTTAGGAGTTTTGATAAAAAAATGAAATATTGGGGTTCTCTGATATATATATGCCAAATCTAACCGTGTTTTCAGATTCTTAATTTTTGGTCCTGTTTTCAAATTGGTCTACATTAAGGTCCAAATGAATTCTTGGGGTTCTTTGATATGCTGAATCTAAACATGTCCTTAGATTTTTAAATATGGTCCCAGTTTTCAAGTTGGTCCAAATCGGGGTCCAAAATTATTATATTAAGTATTGTGCAATAGCAAGAAATTTTCAATTGCACAGTATTCAGCAAAAGCAAGAAATCTTCAATTGCACAGTATTGTGCAATAGCAAGAAATTTTCAATTGCACAGTATTGCGCAATAGCAAGAAATCTTCAATTGCACAGTATTGTGCAATAGCAAATATTTTCAATTGCGAATACATGTAGCAAGAAATATCTAATTGCACAATAGTTAGAAATTTTCAATTGCACAGTTTTGCGCAATAGCAAGAAATATTCAATTGTACAGAATTGTCCCGTTTTCAAATTGGTCTTCATTAAGGTTCAAAGGGTAAAAAATTAAACTTTGTTTGATTTCAACAAAAATTGAATATATGGGGTTCTTCAATATGCTGAATCTAACCATGTATTTAGATTTTTATACAACCGCAAAAATTAAAAAAATTTTGGTTGTTTATTGGTATCACATTGGCATCGTCGTCTGCGTCGTTGTCCTCGTCATCATCGTCGTCCGAATACTTTTAATTTTTACGCACTCTAACTTTAGTAAAAGTAAATAGAAATCTGAAATTTTAACACAAGGTTTATGACCACAAAAGGAAGGTTGGGATTGATTTTGGGAGTTTTGGTCCCAACAATTTAGGAATAAGGGGCCAAAAAGGGCCCAAATAAGCATTTTTCTTGGTTTTCGCACTATAACTTTAGTTTAAGTAAAAAGAAATCTATGAAATTTTGATACAAGGTTTATGACCACAAAAGGAAGGTTGGGATTGATTTTGGGAGTTTTGGTTCCAACAGTTTAGGAATTAAGGGCCAAAAAAGGGCCAAAATAAGCATTATTCTTGGTTTTTTGCACAATAACTTTAGTATAAGTAAATAGAAATCTATGAAATTTTGATACAAGGTTTATGACCACAAAAGGAAGGTTCCCGGGATGGATTTTGGGAGTTGAGGTCCCAACAGTTAAGAAATAGGGGCCAAAAAGGGGCCCAAATAAGCATTATTCTTGGTCTTCGCACCATAACTTAATTAGTATAAGTAAATAGAAATCTATGGCTATAAAAGAGGGAGGTTTGGAATGCCACAAAACCAGGTTCAACCCATAATTTTTTCCTTTAAAAATGTCCTGTACCAAGTCAGGAATATGGCCATTGTTATATTATAGTTCGTTTCTGTGTGTGTTACATTGTAATGTTGCGTCGTTTGTTTTCTCTTATTTTTGAGTGTAAATTCACATTGAGATAAGACGTGTCACAGTACTTGTCTATCCCAAATTCATGTATTTGGTTTTGATGTTATATTTGTTATTCTTGTGGGATTTTGTCTGATGCTTGGTCCGTTTCTGTGTGTGTTACATTGTAGTGTTGTGGTCGTTGTTCTCCTCTTATATTTAATGCATTTCCCTCAGTTTTAGTTTGTTACCCCGATTTTGTTGTTTGTCCATGGATTTATGAGTTTGAACAGCGGTATACTACTGTTGCCTTTATCTATGAAATTTAAACACAAGGTTTATGACCATAAAAGGAAGGTTGGGTTTGATTTTGGGAGTTTTGGTCCCAACAGTTTAGGAATAAGGGGTCCAAAGGGTCCAAAATTGAACTTTGTGTGATTTCATCAAAAATTGAATAATTGGGGTTCTTTGATATGCCGAATTTAACTATGTATGTAGATTCTTAATTTTTGGTCCTGTTTTCAAATTGGTCTACATTAAGGTCCAAAGGGTCCAAAATTAAACTTAGTTTGATTTTAACAAAAATTGAATCCTTGGGGTTCTTTGATATGCTGAATTTAAAAATGTACTTAGATTTTTAATTATTGGCCTAGTTTTCAAGTTGGTCCAAATGGGGGTCCAAAATTAAACTTTGTTTGATTTCATCAAAAATTGAATAAATGGGTTCTTTGATATGCCAAATCTAACTGTGTATGTAGATTCTTAATTTTTGATCCAGTTTTCAAATTGGTTTACATTAAGGTCCAAAATTAAACTAAGTTTGATTTTAACAAAAATTAAATTCTTGGGCTTATTTGATATGCTTTATCTAAATATGTACTTTGATTTTTGATTAGGGGCCAAGTTTTCAAGTTGGTCCAAATCAGGATTCCATATCAAGTTTTGTGCAATAGCAAGAAATTTTCAATTGCACAGTATTGCACAATAGCAAGAAATATCTAATTGCACAATATTGTGCAATTGCAATTAATTTTCAATTGGAGTTATCTTTCTTTGTATAGAATAGTAGTTGATAATATATGTTGGAAATTTGCCAGACATGACTATGATGTCATTTTCTATTTTTATTTGCCAATAACTTTATGTAAATAACTTCATTGGAAATTTGCCAATATAAAATGTTGCTGATGAAGCTTTTTTTCCTTATCTTATCTAAAATGTTTTTAGATAATGTATGTTGGACATTTGCCAGACATGACTATGATGTCATTTTCTATTTTTATTTGCCAATAACTTTATGTAAATAACTTCATTGGAAATTTACCAATATAAAATGTTGCTGATGAAGTTTTTTTTATTGTTTTATACAATAAACAATGTATATTCACTTTTACTACCAACCAATCTTTACCATTCAGTGATAACAAGCACTTTATTTTACATTTTAATATTTTATGATGTATTTAAAAGAGTAGTTATTGTTGCAAACTCCATTAGAAATTTGAATTGATATCAGTTTTGGAAAAAGGGAAATGGGGATGTGAAAAAAAAGGGGAGGGGTTTAAATTTTTCTTATTTCAGATTTCATAAATAAAAAGAAAATTTCTTCAAACATTTTTTTGAGTGGATTAATATTCAACAGCATAGTGAATTGCTCAAAGGCAAAAAAAAAACTTTTAAGTTCATTAGACCACATTCATTCTGTGTCAGAAACCTATGCTGTGTCAACTATTTAATTTTAGATTTAAAAAGTTTGAAGAAGAAATCTTTAATTGATTTGTAAAATCTTGACATTTGTTTTGTGTAAAAAAAAACCATGTAATGTCAAAAATTTGATCACAATCCAAATTCAGAGCTGTATCACGCTTGAATGTTTTGTCCATACTTGCCCCAACTGTTCAGGGTTTGACCTCTGCTGTTAACTGGCTATAAATGACTGAAGTGTTCTTTGTACAACTTTAATCTAAACCCACCAAGTCACTGTAAATACAAAGATACATACAAATAGAACTAAAGACTATATAGACTAAACTATGATATCTAAACTACTAAACTAAATAGTTAACAATCTGATCCTTTCTCTTTCTTAAGTAGATGTAAAGTTTATAAAATGAAAATAAAAGTTTTGTAGATATTGCTGATCACATTATAACTAATTCTCTCTTTCTGTTTTTTTTTTTTTAACTACTGTTCTCGAATATATTGAAAACGGTATTTACAAGTCCAGTTTCAAAACAATATAGAAGGTTCTGTGCGCTGGCACCATGCTTGGTCAACACATTAGCTATCTGCTCTTTTGTTTCAACCCAATGAACGGTAAGCTCTCCTTTTTGAATCATCTCCTTGATGCAACTAATTTCGAGTCGCAGTCTTTTTTCAGATACATTTTTCTTAGAATGAACAGCTTCATAAAGATCCTTATTGTCAATCACACATCTTACTGAAATACCTCCTTCTGTAGTACATTTATTGAAAACCAGTTCATTATACAGAGTAGCTAGTGATGTAGCACAATTTATACCATCGGCTAAAGCTAAAGCTTCACTAGCTAGTGTACTTCGAACAACCCTTCTTATTTTCGTTTTTTTCAGAACAACTCCTTCTCGTGGAGTATCATCACCTGGCATTTTAAAGTTCACTTTCTGGTCCTTTTTTAAAAGTAATGCTTTATTACACTTAGAATTAACACTTCTACTGTGTACTGAAGTTGCTTGCTCATTACTCTGTTCTCTCACTGGAGTATCTTAATGATTATCATTATCAAGCTCCGAGTCACCTCCTGATCTACTTTCGTCATAAGATTCATGCCCTTGATTCACAGGATTATCGCTGTCCATTTCAGAGTCACCTGCCTGACTTCCTAATTCAGATTCATGTCCTTCTACTTCATCGCCACTTTCACCATGTTCACTATCTGACTGATTGTTGACATGAGAGTCTTCCTCTTCATCACTATCATAATAAAGGACTTCATGCTCAGCCTTATTCTTGTTTAAGTTTGAGGTTTTTAGACCTTCTCTCAATGTTACCCTCTTTTCCTGTTGTTTGTTTTTCTTATCTTTTTGTTCATCAATATCTCTTAAAATCCTACATTCATGCACTCTTACATAAGTTCCTCCATATCTTATAAACACAACAACATTGTCCTGTCCAATAACTGTACCAGGTCCTTTCCATTGATTGTCTCTAAGAAAGTATACTTTATCTCCATTTCTGAATTTCTCACCTGAGGGACGAACCTGCTTTCGAAGAACACGCCTAATTTTCTCTGAGGATTCTGATGCTACAAATGCTTTCCTAGCCTCATGAAGACCAACTAAGTGTTTTCCCATTGTTTTACTCATTGTTTCTCCTTCAAGAGCTGGAGGTTTATTGACTAGTGTTGACGGCAGGTTAGGATTTCTTCCAAACACAATTTGATAAGGACTGTACCCATACACATTTACAAGACTATTTTTGGCATTTACAGCCCAACTAATTGCAGTTTCCCAAGATAGATTTGAGCTTTCTCTGATTTTGTTAACTGTTTCAGTTAGAGTTGCATTATGTCGTTCTACAATTCCATTTGACCAGGGACTGTATCCTGCTGTCGTCTTAACTGACATGTTTAGATTTTCAGCCATATCACGAAAAATTTGAGAATTGAATTCCCCACCATTGTCAGTGTATACTCCAACTTCAGGAGCACCATATACACTAACCCATATCTGCATGAATTCGTCAACAACTAACTGTGAGTCTTTTCTCCTGATAATAGCTGCTGCACTCAAACGGCTAAACAAGTCAATTATGTGCAAATAGTAAAAATTATGATCAATCTCATGTAAATCCATAGCAACAATTGGTTAAAATCATTTGCATGTGAAAAGCCCACTATTGGCTTTGGTTTTGGACGTTGGTACTTGAAACAGACAATGCACTTTGAGCAAACATCATTCACTATTGCCTTAGTATCTGAGTCAACTGAGCCTGTACTTTTCAATAGAGATAACAACTTTTCAGATGAGGCATGACCAAATTGTTTATGCAGTTTTGATATAATATCCCTCTTTCTTTTCTTAGAGAATCCAGAATCTACCTTCAGGATTTCCTCCTCACCCACTACAGAATCGGTCTGCCCAGTTCTTCTGTCTTTGATGTTTATGCAATAATGACCATTTGAGGTGAAATGAACATCAACTGGTTTTCCAAACATTGTCACTTTATCATTATGGAGATCAAGAACTGTTTGTGCTCTTTTCAAAGAATCTTTGCTCAATAATAGAGGTATTTCACAGTCAACTACTTCTGTGTCTATGTAACATTTTAAAGACCCAATTGTGGCAGGTAACTTCACGGACTGATAAGAATGTACTGTTTTACCGTCACCAAATTTGAAAGGTGTACTACTTTCCTTGCATTTTATTTCTTCATTAGCAGAGTCGAAAGTGTCTAAAAACTGATGTAACCATTTTGTCCCGCAAACTGTTTTGGTACATGCTGTATCTACAACTGCAGCATTAAATGCCTCGGCTACAAAAATTTCTTGAGGTGTAATGTTTTGTTGCGAAGTTGTAATAAGAGTTATGTTTACAGTTTCAGATGTGTCTGTTTGTTCCTCTGTAAGTTTAACATCATAGGTTTTATGTGGACAATCCCTGAACCAGTGATATTTTGAATCACAACATCTACAACGAGATATGCTTCCATTTATAGTTGGATTAAGTTTGGATTGAGTATTTCTTTGATCAAATGATCTATTCATGCGATTGCGAGCACCAAATCTCCTTGAACTACGCCCTCTATCAAAACAATGTTCTCCTACAAATGCAGATTCTTCTTTAACAGTAACTACATCATTATCACTCTGTGATTTTGATGCAAATATCCTATTAAGGGCTGCCTTCATGGTTTCAAACTTTAAATCAGAACATGCAGTTAAAGCTAAATGTCGATCACTTTCACCAAGTCCTGCATTATCTAAGAGTTTAAATGCTAATATTGCATCAGGAAGTGGCATGTCATATTTCTTGCATTTGTTATACTTCTGTTCAAACTCAATTATATAGTCACACATTTTAATCGATGATTCCCTGTGATACTAATCAAAAGCTGTATATGCTGCATAAGCTTGATCTGTCTTGTCCTTTTCAAACAATTTATCTAATTCTATTATCAATTTGTCAACTCCTTCATCAACATTCAAATCCTCTGGTGTTATTTCTAACGCTACTTCTCTTGGCTTCCCTTGTAACGACAGCGCAAGTGCTAGGCCTCTCTTCTTTATGTCCAATTCTGTAACCAATTGCCACATCTTCACTTCATTCTTCCATTGCTGATATGACTTCTCCTTTGTCAAGCTTGGTGGGTTCTTATAACTCAGAGCCGTCGCCATCTCGCCGGATGTTGTGAGCTCTGCTACCACTGTTAACTGGCTATAAATGACTGAAGTGTTCTTTGTACAACTTTAATCTAAACCCACCAAGTCACTGTAAATACAAAGATACATACAAATAGAACTAAAGACTATATAGACTAAACTATGATATCTAAACTACTAAACTAAATAGTTAACATCTGCGGTCGTATAAAGCTGCGCCCTGCGGAGCACCTGGTTGGAATTTGGTCCTTGTTTCAAAATTGGTCCACATTGAGGTGCAAAGGGTCCAAAATTAGATTAAGCATATCAAAGAACCCCATATATTCAATTTTTTTTTAAAAATCAAACAAAGTTTTATTTTCACCCTAATTTGGACCAAATTTAACTTTGAATTTAACTTTGTTTGATTTCAACAAAAATTGAATCCTTGGGGTTCTTTGATATGCTGAATCTAAACATGTTTTTAGATTTTTGATTATAGGCCCAGTTTTCAAGTTGGTCCAAATTGGGGTCCAAAATTAAACTTTGTTTGATTTTAACAAAAATTGAATATATGGGGTTCTTTGATATATGCTAAATCTTAAACCATGTACTTAGATTTTTGATATTTAGGCCCAGTTATCAAATTGGTCCACATTGAGGTCTAAAGGGTTTAAAATTGAACTTTATTTGATTTCATCAAAAATTGAATTTTTGGGGTTCTTTGATATGCTGAATCTAACCATGTATTTAGATTTTGGATATAAGACCATAATAGGTAAATGTCCAATTTAAAGCTTTTAAGTTTTTAAGTTTAAGTTCTTAGACCACATTCATTCTGTGTCAGAAACCTATGTTGTGTCAACTTTTTAATCACAATCCAAATTCAGAGCTGCATCAAACTTGAATGTTGTGTCCATACTTGCCCCAACTGTTCAGGGTTTGAACTCTGTGGTCTATAAAGCTGCGCCCTGCTGAGCATCTGGTTTTGGGTGGGGGTGGGGGTGGAGGGTTCAATTTGCAACAGCATGGTGTATTGCACAATTGCAAAAAATTGAATATAAATTCAAATCATATAACCAATCCTAAGTTCTTTGACTACAGTAATTCTGTGTCAGAAAACCTATTACTGGTATGTGTCAAACATTTAGTTACAATCCAAATTCAGACCTGTATCAAGTGCTAATATTGTGTCCATTTTTGCCCCAACAGTTCAGGGTTGGACTTCTGCAATTGTATCCAGCTGTGCTCATCGAAGCAATTTATTGTCCTGTTGAAAACAGAAAAATAAAATGTAACACCTGAATTTGGTTTCTTGTGACCTTGGCATAAAAACTACAAACTAGAGTAAAGGAAAACCTCGATAAAACAATAGTGAGTCCAGTATCCTAAAACTCAATATTCCAAATTTACTGAAACAGCAGAATTTATTTGCAGGGGGAAAAAAACAGAAAAATCCCTTGTCCCTGGTCTTAAACAGATAATTTAGCCTGTTAAGGCTATGATTTTATTGTTTTATCATATATTTAGTACTAAAAACAGAAGTTTTGTTTATCTATTGAATAAAGGTTCTTTATTCAAGTCTGTATCTGACATCTACCCTGTATCGCATGGCAAACCCGTATTGATACCAAGTATCGCATCCCTTTTGGAACACCTCAACATTGTTTCCAGAAAATCCTCAGTTGTAATCCACTTGAAATTTAAAAGACCAAAGATTTTATATATAATTTAATCTTTTTCTGAGACTTCATATATCTAACGACTTCAAATTTTGACATAGGATGTCTAGTTGCTGTACTTTCTGGCATGATAGCACATAAAATAAGTGTCAGCTAGGGAGCTAAGCAGCAGCAATCTCGTTATGAGGGTGCTGGGAGGGAAGGACAGCAAATTTGTTGAGGTCAGAATATTAATTTCAAACATAAAGGCGGCCAGATTATTTAAATAATCTAACAAAAATTTTGTAGAACAGTCATTTTTTCTGTTTTGTAGATTTCATCCTAAATGAAATTATATTTATACAGATCAATTGGATGGGGAATGTTCACTACATATCCCTCAAAACAACAACTAACAGGCTATTATTTGAACTTGGAATTATTTTTAATTATGGAATTTGCATAATTTCTTGTACTTGAGATTTTTTTATAAATTCCATGTTTATTCTGTACTTTAATGTTCTGTGCTGCGCACAACACTTTCTATTACAAAGAAGAGAGCACATTTTCAATAGAATGTACACTATCTATACAAAATACATTTTATGGAAAGTGTTATGAACTGCTCAAAACATTATAATACCAAATAAACATGAAATTTATTAAAAATTTCAAGCACAAGAAATTATGCAAATTTCATAATTAACATGATTAAAAAATAATTCCAAGTTCAAATAATAGCCTGTTAACTGATAAGACTTTTTTCCGGATTTTCTCTTTATAAATATTGAACACCTTCGTAACTAATTACAAACATTTATTTGGGGTCAGAATATTTATTTTTCATGTGTGATATAAATGACAAGATTATATGTTTTTATCTAAATGGTAAACATAATATTTATTTCTAAAATCTGCCAGGCCCCTATCTCAAATTGTTATCCCCTTACATATAATGAATATTATTTTGTTATATATATGATAAACAGATCAATACATGGGAAAATCTGTGTCACATGCTGTATGAGACGACTCGACCAATATCAGACCTCAAGACCTTTGGCCCTTGGGATTGATATTTGTTTCTCGTTGTGGTACAGCAAGTGATACAGATTTTGCCATGTATTCTATATTATATAGATATACATGTATATTGGTCTTATATTCAAATATATTTATATCAAATGAGAAAACTAACATCAACCTTTACAACTCCCTGGTTTCATCTGTAGTTCATTTTATGAAATCATATTGTATATATAATTTAATGTGAGGAAATTTCCTTTACTTTATCTTTTTCAGATACTCATTACAGATTATTTCCAAGATCTTTGGGTGATGTTCTGTCAACTTATAATGTACAAGAATTGCACTTAACACAAGCACAAGGATTTTGGAAACACAAGAAGTGGGGGTATCCTCCAGAAGATGCACCACCTGGTGTTGAATTATGGGTGTGGTTCAAACTTGGAACATTAAAGTAAGTAATGACTAAATGTTAAGGATGAAAGATTCTTTGATAGTTTTATATAGTGGTATAATGCTGTGACATTGTTGGCATCTGTGTTTTTTATTTCCAAAGACAAAAGGTTTCCAGACAATTACTTCTGTAAAAGTATTATTGATCTTTATGACATTGTACCACATGGTTCCATTTATAACACAAAAGGAAAGTTTGGATTGATTTTGGGAGTGATTGTCCTAATGGTTAAGGAATAAAGAGCCATAAAAGAGGGACGAAAGATACCAAAGGGACAGTAAAACTCATAAATCTAAAACAAACTGACAACGCCATGGCTAAAAATAAAAAAGACAAACAGAAAAACAATAGTACACACGACACAACATAGAAAACTAAAGAATAAACAACACGAACCCCACCAAAAACTAGGGGTGATCTCAGGTGCTCCGGAAGGGTAAGCAGATCCTGCTCCACATGTGGCACCCGTCGTGTTGCTTAAGTGATTACAAATCCGGTAAATAGTCTAATTCGGTAGGTCATATTCATGAAAGGGAAGGGATTGTAGTTACGACGTAAGGAACATATCCGATATCATTTGTGAAACGGTTATTCCATAACGGTCAACCAACTCGTGATGGCGTCCGTAAAATTTAGGAAGGGATGATTTCAACTTCACCATTTGGAACTTTTGGTTTAATAGCTTCCTTGTGAGCAGCAAACCTCTATCAAGAAAATCATGATAGGAAATGCAAGCACGGGAATATCGTATCAATTGGGAGATATATACCCCGTATGCAGGTGCTTCTGGAATGTTGCTACTTAGAAATGGAAAGTTCACAATTGGAAAGCTGAAATCATCTCTTTTGTCGTAAAGTTTTGTTTTCAACCGACCCTCATTGTCAATTTCTAGATGTAAGTCAAGATATGAAGCCGACTTAACTGTATCTGTAGTATCCTTTATCTCTAGTTCGATTGGATAGATGCGTTCCACATAGTCACCAAATTTTGAATTGTTTAGTGAAAGAACATCATCTATATAGCAGAAAGTAGAGTTAAAGGATATTGCTAACTTCTTATCTTTCTTCCTAAGAAGTTCCTGCATGAAGTCAGCCTCATAATAATAAAGAAACAAGTCGGCGAGTAGAGGGGCACAGTTTGTTCCCATTGGAATGCCGACAGTCTGTTGAAAAACACGTCCTCAGAACGTAACAAATATGTTGTCAATCAAGAAATCAAGCATCTTGATAATATCAGTTTCAGAGAATTTTTTGTTTGAATCAGAGTGATTCTTTACAAAGTAGGATTTATCCCTCCCTAAGACAAGATACTTGTATCTACGTTGGCCATTCTTTTTTATGAAGCAAAGTAATATCAACTCTTTCAATTTGTCTTTTAGTTTGGAATGTGGAATACTGGTGTACAGGGTAGAAAAGTCAAATGTTTTAATACTGTTACAAGATGAAAGAGAGTTAGATTGTATGTACTCTAAAAGATCTTTTGAATTTTTAAGTATCCACATCTGATTCACGCCACCTCTAGAATAGGCAGTTTCACAATAACTTTGAAGCCCGTCTTTGATTGCTGATAAAATAGATGTTAATAATTTAGAAAGAGGCTTCGTGGAGCACTTGGAAGACCCAGTAATATACCGTTGTTTGTAAGGACACTTATGTAGTTTAGGTATCCAATACAGTGATGGAGATCCAGTTCTTCATCTTTGGTTGAAATTCCAAAGGAACATAGAACAGACCTATGATTATCCAGGATTTCCTCTTTGGTAAGTGTCGTGAGGGTGTATGTTGAGTTTCCAAGTGAATTGTCAATACCTAATTCGTTTATCAAGCAGTTGATGTAGTGACTTTTACATACAAAAACGATGTTATTTGGGGCTTTATCTGCGGGGACAACAACATATTTGTCATGGAGGTCTGATAGGTGTTTTGCAACATTTGGGTCTTTAAAGATTGACGTAGCATGGGCATTGATGGACCTATTCAGTTTCTTAATTCTGATTTGTATCAACGACCTCACTGCCTTAATCCATTCGGAAAGAGTGTCTACGTCTTCCTTCTCGCGCTTAGCCCATTGCCTGGCATAATCCTCGACTGAATCCATCAAAATTTTAAAGTTGTATTTCCAATTGATGGATTTAGGCTCACGATATTTGGGACCTTTCGATAACACATTTCGTAGAGAAGTGTTATTAACAATGTTAAGGTCACCGGTAATAACGTTGCCAGCAGGATTATATGTGAATTTGGAACTAGCACAAGTGCAATCAGGAGGTTTAGACTTGAAGTCGTCAATATCGAGATCCTGCAAAACGCATTTGTAATTGAAAATTTTAGTTACAATAGGTTTGGTATAGGTATAAGAAATTATTGGTACAGACTGGTCTTTGAAATAAGGAGGTATTTTCGATTGCACTAATTTATGATGAAGGATATTGCCATAAACTGTAGGAATTAATAGTGTCCCTCATGCAATACTGTCCATGGACACAATTTCCTATAAAATATGTCCTCGGGTATGAAAAACATGAATATTATTTAATACTATAATTCTGTCAAGAGGACATTATATCTCAGGATATTGTGTTAACCAGGACAATTTTTATACGACCACAAAACAAATTTTGCGTCGTATATTGGTATCATGTTGTCATACGCATCGTCCGAAGACGCATTTAGTTTCTGGACAATAACTTTAGATTTAGTGAACGGATCTCTATATTTTTTTACCAGAAGGTTAAATACAACTAAAGGAAGGTTGGGATTGATTTTGGGGGTTATGGTCCCAATAGTTAAGGAATAAGGGGCCCAAAATTAGCATTATTGTAGTTTTCTAACAATAACTTGTGTTTAAGTGTATGAATCTCTCTGAAATTATACCACAAGTTTCCATACCATGACGGGATGGTTAGTTATGACTTTGGGGGGTTATGGCTCAAAATATTTTGGAATTAGGGGTAATAAACAGACGAAATTAGGGGCAAAAAAAGGGGAAAAACTAGGTTTTCCGGACAATAACTTTAGATTTAGTGAATGGATCACTATAAATATTTACCAGAAGGTCCAATACCACTAAAGGAAGGTTGGGATTGATTTTTTGGGGTTATGGTACCGTCCCTATAGTTTAGGAATTAGGGGCCCAAAAGGGGGCCCAAAATAAGCATTTTTGTAGTTTTCAAACAATAACTTGTTTTTAAGGGCATACGATACAGTAGAGATCCCTCGTTGATTTTTTTCTTAAAATTTTGATAGAAGGTCAATTTTAATGTGTACTTTTCAAATATGCAAAGAAAAAAGTACCTTCATGACTTACTTTTTGAGATAATTTGGTTCGAAATTTGCATATTTGGAAGAAAATCCCTGAAATTTCATAAATTCCGGATTAAGATTGCTATATCCGAAATAAAGAAATTGACCATATTTTTGCGTCTTTTCGGAAGTGCAGAAAAAAATTGATCGTTGATTTTTTCCTGAAATTTTGGCGGAGTGTTCTTAAAACAATACTTGATTGATTGCAAAAGAAAAAAATTTGGATCCATGTGCTTGGTTTTTCAATAAAAGCCATATACCTTAATTTTTTAGGACGTCTGTCAGTATGGCGCTAAATTAAGTTAAATTAATTTTTAATTGCAACAACGTCGTGTAATCATTCCCGCCGTACACGAGTTCGCTGTCAAGTATATGCAGGTGTTTTTCAAAGCATTGATATATTTATCATAAAAATTTATAAGATGGTTAATCATAAAATAGAAAAACATTTGTGCTAAACATTCACGGAACGAAATTTGGACCGGAACCTGTTCATAATAATAAAAAGACTATAAAAAAGGATTCTAGCAGATTTCTTTGTCAGATGTACGACAAAAAAGAAAACCTGATAGAAGTATAAAGGTGCATCTCCGTCCGACATTAGTTCTAAATTGCTTCATGTACTGTAAGAGGATAGACAACATTATTGACATGACAAAATGTGAACCAACTATGAATTAAGTGAGGCGATACCATCAATTGACAACAGTATAACCTTCAACAATGACAAAACCGATACCGTATCGTCAACTTTACAAGGTCCCGACGTACTTTGATTTTTATTAACCGGATTTTTGTGACAAAAATGTCGGTTATTGATTTGGGGATGTACGGTGGGCGGTCGGTCGGGCGGTCGGTCGGTCGGGCGGTCGGGCGGGCGGTCGGTCGGTCGGTCGGGCGGGCGGGCGGGAATCAAATATTGTCCGTGCATTAACTCATGAACCGTTCAACCAAAGCTTTTAAAATTTTAATATGTTGTTACTGACAACTAAATGAAGGTCAAGTTCAATAATGGCGATTTTGACTTTTACCGTTCAGGAGTTATGGTTCTTGAAAGATTGAAAAATGGAGTTTCCAGTCGTGTCCCTGCATTTACGCATGAACTGTTCTACCTAAGCTTTCCAAATTTTAATATGTTGTTACTGATGACAAAATGGAGATCAAGTCCAATAATGGCTATTTTGACTTTTACCGTTCAGGAGTTATGGTTCTTGAAAGATTGAAAAATGGAGTTTCCAGTCGTGTCCGTGCATTTACGCATGAACTGTTCTACCTAAGCTTCCCAAATTTTAGTATGTTGTTACTGATGACAAAATAGAGGTCAAGTTCAATAACGACGATTTTGACTTTTACCGTTCAGGAGTTATGGTTCTTGAAAGATTGAAAAATGGTGTTTCCAGTCGTGTCCGTGCATTTTCTCATGAACCATTCAACCAAAGCTTTTGAAATTTTTATATGTTGTTACTGATGGCAAATTAGAGGTCAAGTTCAATAATGACGATTTTGACTTTTACCGTTCAGGAGTTATGGTTCTTGAAAGATTGTGAAATGGCGTTTCCATTCACGTTGTTGCATTTACTCATGAACCATTCAATCTAAGCTTTTCAAATTTTAAGATGTTGATACTGATGACAAAATGGAGGTCAAATTTGATATTGACGATTTTCACTTTCACCATTCATCAGTAATGGTTCTTGTGATATTGCCAGGACACAAATAAATATTAATAAATCCGGTTTGCTGTCGTTGTGACAGCCTCTTGTTTTTTTTACATTCAAAAGATAATCATCTTTCAAATTTAAATTATAAGCAGTACTTCTTGTTTTATAATAAGAGCTGTTTTGGTCTATTACATCCAGTTTCATATACAAAAAGAATACAACCAATTAAACAAACTAACACTACTGGACGAAAAAACGTCTGTCCATACCAGTAACAGTCGTTCTAAGACTGATAATGTTTGTTAAAGTTGTAACAGTTGTTAAATTTCACTGCTGCAGTTTTTTTGTAACTGTCCCAACTTTAAAAGTGTTTGTCTACAACATAAATCGACTGTAACAACGCAAGAAATAACTGTCACCGTTATTAAAGGACTGATACAACTATTTCAAAGTTGTAACAGTTGATTTACAACTGTCCCAACTCGAAAAACGTTGCAACAGTCATAAATAAACTGATTAAACGCCTAAAGGGTTGTCACAGTCGTAATAAAACTGATGCAACCATTTGAAAGTTGTAACAGTCATTTAATTACTGTACCAACACGGAAAACGTTGAAACAGTCATAAATAAACTGTTTAAACGCAGAAAAAGTTGTAACAGTTAAAATATGATAGCTACAACAATTGTATAGGCATAGCTAATTTATAAGCGTAGCAACTTCCAAACATTGATCTTCATGTACACTTAAAAGTCACGGATACAAAATGTCTAACAGTCAGGGATATAGGTTCAATTATTTGTAAAAAAAATTTTACTGTGTGAAATATAAGGTTGTGACAAAGAGAAACAACTATCACTCCAATGTAATACATTAATTTTAGACAGATATTGATTAAAAAAAAAAGTATTTTGAAATATTTGCCGCTGAACACATTTTTGTATTCCTCGGATATTTAGTGAATGTGCTGAATTTATATATATTTTTTAACACTTTCTCGCCCTTATCTCTTCGAACCAATAAAATCGGAACCAGCACTAGATACCTGCAATTTCACTAGATAAAAGATATATCTACTAACAGAAAAATCGAAAAACGTTACCCAATATATTTGTTACCAAATGTATCTTTATAACTGAATTAAAAGTTGACAATTTTTATATCATCTAAATAACAATTTAATTATTTTTCTATTAAATTAGTTAGGTGTAAAATCATTCATGCATACACGGTTGTTTTCAATACCCGTAGTTTTACGAATCACATCACTTCATAATAACGCTGAATATACATGATATACTCTAAACCTAGCGGGGAACTCCTAATACACGCACTTGTCAAACCCCACATAAAACTGCTTTATATTTTCTTGAGGGCTTATTTCACACACTAATTTTTGGGGGGCTACATTTCTTGTAAAATTATAAATATTGCCGTATAATCATTTTGATTTTTATACATGTAAAAAAAAATCAGACATTTAACACATCTTTTGCAGCTATGGAAAACAAATCTTAAATCTATCTGAATTTAATTTATTTTATTTTACCGTCTTTTATTTTTGAATAGGTCAATATTAACTCGACTTTGTATTGTACATTGTACGGACTGGTCTATTTGAAGTTCAATTGTAATTGATACACATGATACAGGTAAATAGCACGTCAGCATTCATGATTGAGGTAAAAAAAATATTATCACTCGCGAGAAAAAATCATATTTTCACCGGATTTTTCGCAAAGAATTTACCATACATAATTTATGTAAATACTAGTAGATGGACGTACTGTTCAAGACCCGACAAAATAACTAGCGCAAGTGAAAGTTCAAATGTTCAAAACATGAAAACTCGCATTGTTTAAGACAGGGAAATCAAATCTTAATTCTTTTATTTTTTTCACATCACTTTTTAGAACTTGGTGTATTCTTTAGACTCCGGTCTTATTAAATTCTAAAGACTGACATCGGATTCTCTTGTGTGGTTTCAGTTGATCAGATGTACTAACGTTTATCCAAAATATTTTCCCATTTCAATTGTTCAAATTCAAATTATTTAATCCCATAAATGCTTGTACAATGACATATTATTCAATCAGTAAAGAAAACTAACAATGTTACTAGATAGATAGATAGATAATTATGTACAGACAATATTTTGGGTCCCTTTATATTTTTTTGTGGATCCAGCCATTTTAAAAAGGAGTTGTTACTAACCCAGGACAAAGGGGGGTTCCAATTACATGTACCCATTCAAATGCCTTGATCGTCCAAAAAAGGGGGGTTCAAACCGCCGGAACCACCCCCCCCCCCCCCTGGATCCGCCCCTGAGGCTATACATTGACCTATAATGGTTTAGTGCGTTATACATGTATGACTTTGTAATGCTTATTGTGTTTATGGAAAACAATGGGAAAATGTTGCTTAACATCTTGGGATATATATTAAGAAGGCATTTATTCAAAAGCAGATAGAATTGATTTGTAGAAAAACATGAATATTAAAGGGCAGATGATCAACTATTATAGTACAAGTCTTTGATTAACCACAATATTATATTTGTCATCACTGACGTATCAATGTTGCTTTTGTATACATGGTATAAAAATCCAACTTGGGTTTCTCATCTGAACTTGTTTACACGGTGTTACATTATCTAATATAGCTAGGCCTGTTATAGGTTTTTCATTATCACACTTATGGGGAACTGATTTTGCTCATTGTTGAAGGATGTACAGTTACTAACAATTACATCACTTCACTTGAAGTTCCTCCATCGTTCAATTTTCATCCATGGAGATCCCCGTCTTGGTTTACGGTTGATGGTTGTCTTATTGAAATTCATACCACATCTCCTTATTCTGGTTATCATACAGTATGACAGTATACATGTTATACCAATGTCCCAGGTTAGTGGGAGGGATGGGAACTCGCTAACATGTTTAACCCCGCCACATTATTTATGTATGTGCCTGTCCCAAGTCAGTAGCCTGTAATTCAGTGGTTGTTGTTTGTTTATGTGTTACATATTTGTTTTTCGTTCATTTTTTTTAAATAAATAAGGCCGTTAGTTTTCTCGTTTGAATTGTTTTACATTGTCTTATCAGGGCCTTTTATAGCTGACTATGTGGTATGGGCTTTCCTCATTGTTGAAGGCCGTACGGTTACCTTAAATTGTTAATGTTTGTGTCATTTTGGTCTTTTGTGGATAGTTGTCTCATTGGCAATCATACCACATCTTCTTTTTTATATGTTATACAAGACTAAAATACCTAGTATTATCAAATGAATTATAACAATTGTTAATAGTTGTCAGACTTTTGTTATCAAAAAGCAGCTACTGTACATGTGTATAATCAAGATGTAGACATGATCACTGGTGTCAGATGTAAACAAAGGTGACTGTGCAAATGCTGAAATGTCATCTCTGCTTTGCCTACATGTATGAAGGTCTTACTACATGTACAAGTATCACAAACTTTCAATTTTCATTAACCTTTGAAAATGAAGTTGCAGTCAAATTAACCATGCCAGACAGCTAGATGATGTACACCCTACAAACTGACATTCCATACCCATGATACCCAAAATTTAGTGATTTATACTGTCTGTGAAATAGACTTAACATTCTTAACCATGTTAACATCCAAACCATGAAAACTAACTTATGAATATCCAATAATATGCCAAAAATAGTGATCCTATACATGTCATGCATGTACATGTAGTTTATACTGTCATTACTGTAGCATCTGAGAAACATTTGGAAATAGATCAAACCACAGAAACTAAGCATTGTTCAATGAACCATGAAATTTTCATTGGGGTCAAAGTCTGATGTAAGTCTTACAATTAGACATATTCACCTTAATACACTCATTTCATAAACCAAATATAGTTGACCTACTTTTCCTACTGCTTGTAGCATGTGTAGTATTTTTAAACATGTGTGAGAAACAAACTTGACAAATTACATGTAACTGAAGTAACCTTAATCACTGATCCATGAAATGAAGTCAGGATCAGGCCAACCCTGCCTGACAGACACTGAGACATGTACACCATGTACACCTTTCAAGATACCATAACAATTAATCCAGTAACTCAATTAATATACATACGTTATACATTTAAGACTTCAAGTGTATTTCACTGTGACTGTTCAAACAGTAATATTTTTTTGTAAACAGTTACATGTACATGTAGTGTACCATGAAAACTAGATGAAGTGCAATGAACACATCAATAACAGAAACTTCATAACATTTAAAGGAAGTATCCAGGCATTTCAGCTTCTAAAATGTATCTGGTGAAGCTTAAATACAAAACGGTACGCTGTAGCCACTGCCAGATTGTAATACATATTTCTGGGCTTGCATGCATGTACTTCAACTTTTGTTGCAGGAGGGATAATAAAATTATACTTTAATGTACGTGCATGGTTTATTTGTTTCAAAAGCCATGAACACTTGGCCACTAACCATGCTAACATGACTAATCATGCTTATTAAGATTTTTATTTAATTCTAATTCAGACTTTAATAATTTAAGTACAGCAAGCAGTCATTTGACTCTAAACAATTGACACGGACTGCACGAGACCCTCATAGTTGGTTAAGATCTTTTTACACACCCTGGACATGCTGGCGGTAGTTAACAATTGCAATGCCAACATAAACTTCAGATGTGATATACATGTACTGTTTTGTTAATTTCACTGAAACTAGAAATTCACATTATCCATATTGTTATGATATTAAAATGACTGATTATCCACTAATTAAAAGTCTTTATGAATTCAGATATGATGCACTATTATTAGTAGTATTCACTGAAACTATGCATTTTCATTATTCCAAATTGCTATTTCAAATGAATAGTTATCCTGGGTATTCATGGAATTCAGAAATAATGTACATGTAAATGTATGATTGCACTATTCATGCTATTGATATTCACTGCAACTACGAAATTTTGTTATTCCAAATTCACAATTGATCATGATAATCCAAGGTAATTAGTCCTCCAGTAATGTGGTCCTCCTTTAATACAATTTGTAATTTTCCTATTTGTACAAGGCACAATTTTCTTCTTGTCCAATTTAATCAGAACATCACATTATCGTCATGGAATAATGCTGCACGCCATATTCATAATTTCCAAAAACAATAGATAACTAGCATTAAATAATGAATTAATCCATTGTTTCACAATTTGCAGCTATACAGCGACTCCGTGACATCTATATTTTCTATGCATCAAAGTGTACATGTACTAGCAGGTGTCATATTCTATTAAAGTGGGAATCATGGTCAAACCAATACATATTCAGTATGATTCTACAAAATAAAATATACATTTAGACTCAAGTACAGTAAATGTTTAACTAATAATAAATATATAATACTACATGTATATACATTGTGCAATAATAAGAAAGTTAATTACAATAACTGTATTTACCTAGATAAAACTAGAACTTCTCATTTGATTGACCAAAAAATTCTAGCACTAATACAATTCTATTTTCAAGTCCCTATTAACAAGAAAAATAAATCTTTTAAGGGGGTCTAAATTCTATATAGTGTTGTCTTTTTTCCTGCATTAATGATTTGTTAAGTGTGATTGTGTACTTTCATTGAAGGGTTACTGTCTCATTGAGGCTCACACCATACTTTTTTTCATCAATTCTTTAAAGTCAGACATCATGGACATAGTTATTCCTCTCTAAAACACAACAGGTTATTTCTTTTGTTTATTTTAATTATGTTTATGATTTAATATGAAATATATTGATACTACAAACATGACAAAGAAAAGTTTAAGGAACGAAAAAATAAAATAAATAAATGCCCTGTTACTATATACATGTAGATGATATTGACTTTACCTTTGTCCAGTGCATTTAATGAATAAACCTTTGTGATGTAAAAATATTGTTCCAAGACTTAGCCATCCCAGTTAATGTTTTAAATCCTTGAGTTTAATAATTTTTACATCTTTTGTGTTACCCTGAATACTTTTTACTTATTCATTTGTTATAACAGCTTGCTTTAAATAATGCTTTGCAGCTCACTTTTTTATTTAATTTAGTTATTTACCCAATTTTATTTTAATAAATCAATATTCAGATTACTTTTAAAATTTGCATTTTAATATCCAAAATAATATATATCCTGCTGTTTCATATTTTTCTTAAAGTATAATTTGTTTTGAAAAAAAGAGGACAATTTTAATCATGATAATTTGTGAACATTATTATAAAATTGTATCATTATACCAATGACAGTCAGATTAAATATCATCCCCCAGGGCAATAAACTATTGTGTCTTAATTTGCATATTAGCTAGATCATGTATATAAGAATTTCTGATTATTACCTATCACATATCCAGTGTTAACATCCTGATTATTACCTATTGTAATGTCACATTTGCATGGTCATATTCAGTAAATACAAATATTTTAATTGTTAATTTTGAATTTGAATTAAAAAATTTTGTTTTAGACTAAATCATTGTAAATTAGTAGATACAACACATACAATGCAGTTAACACAGTAAATTTTATGAGAACTTACTGGATAATACTATATCTATAAAAAATATTTTGAGCGTCATAAAATACTTTAAAAAAGTTTATACCATGTAACATAAAAAAATATGCATACAGATAGATTTTTTTGTTATGTTTTCCTGACATATTGAATGTTTACATAAAATAATTATCATGATTATGTAAAAAATGCAAAAAATCTGCAGTTGTATGTGAATGCACATGATCAAAGGAGATGTGGGATATATCAATGATGCATCAACCCAACAGTTTTATAGGCAACAATAAAGTAACCAAAACACAATTGAATGCGTGTCGAAAAATATATATGACTTATGATTAGAAGGTCCTTAATCATTGCGGAATAAATATAATGACCATTGAATGTTACTACTTGTAAGCTAGATAACATGTATGGCACAAATGAATTTTGAAAAACAATGCTAACAGGGCACAATTTATATAAAAATTTCACATGAAAATATATAGTTTGGGTTCAAAGTATTAACAAATTATAGTGATTTAATATAAATTCTATGTTAAATCTAAAAAGAATAAAATTATGATGCTAGCTTTGCTCTTTTAATATGTGTTTTTTAAACAATGTAGTACATGATAAAACAATTACTAATTGAATTAGCACAATTTGTTTAATCAACTGTGTTTAAATGGCAACTGTTTATGACTCTGTGCCTTGTTTCAGGAACATTAATTTAATAATATTGTTTTATTTTGATGATTAATGCTATTTTAAACCATTTTTAAAATATTTATTCATTTCAATGCCTGGCATATGCATGCTATTATCAAATATATTAATGTTTTGTTGTCCATGATTTGAGAATTATTTAAAATCTAAATGAAAATGGACACTTGCTAAATAAGTCACTATTTAATCTTAAAGTTAATAATTTTCCTAACATTTTATGATCAAATCATATGTGTTTGTACTATGCATGTTTTTTTTATCGAAATCGTGACGTCACAATGCATTCTAAATAGAACAAAAACTATCAGCTGATAAAGCAAAACTAGGGAAATACTAGTAATCCAGCATAAGCATGATAAGAAACACATTTATATGGATACGTACATGTAAAGATCGGTTGGTTGTTGGTTATAAAATGTCCAGTGACAAGTATTTCATGCAAATTTATGACCCGAGTTAGCAATACATTAACATACAATATGTACACTACATGATGTATAGGTCAGCATGGTCAGTGGCAGATCCAGAACTTTTCATAAGGGACAGGGCCCCTGACTGCCCTTAGGGGCACGGATCCAGTCATGCTTGAGTGATTCCCTATATAATCGACCAAATTATTCCCACAAAAAAGGGGAAGATATAGAGTAACCTTTTATGTATTCCACTCAGGGTGATGTATGCAAAATAATTAAGGGAATAAATGACATATACATGATAATAGGGGGGGGGGGACGGTGTCCTTCATGACTTTCAATGATTTATTATGAAGTAACATTGAAGCTTAAAGGTGGCTCAAAGCTTATATTTTCCCTGGAACATGCAACTATGCACGAGTGTGTTAATATAGAACGTCGATTCATAGCTATATATAGCCTATCGGAGTATCTCAATATAGATTCCGTAGGATCAGTGGCGGATCCAGCCATTCTAAAAAGGGGGGGGTCCAACCTAGAACGAAACAGGGGGAAGAGGGGGGGGGGGTCCAACTATATATCCCCATTTAAATGCATTGAGCGGCCAAAACAAAGGAGGTTCGAACCCTTGGAAACCCCCCCCCCCTTTGGATCCGCCAATGAGAACACATTGTAAGGTCTGTAAGCCGACAAATGTGCACATTTTCCCTTCAAAATTATGAATCCATGATTATTCGATAGACATGCTTTAAAATATTGATAATTTCTACTCACCGATTGTATTTTCCAGCTCAGATTATTGAACATGTGGTCTAACATCTGTAGTTACCTGTGTAAAAATATAGTTTGCCGACCTGAGGTCCCGGTTTTTTTGTTTTTTTGCCGACAAAAAATTAAAGTGGATAAATCGTTTACGGTGAAGAATTGTTTTCCGTTTTTAATGAAACTTGACAGATTTTACTAATTATTTTTTTAATCATCGGAAATGTCCCTCTTGGTGTAATTCGAATTAAAACGGGTTTATTATGCTGTACAATATTGGTAACTTAGTCATAATCTTTAAATTTATTTCAGGTACACCCTTGTACATTTTTCTATTGCGCAGAATTTATCAATTATGAATTTGAATGAATCCATTATCATCTTCTCATTCTTCTGCAATAATATTAAAACTCTATTTTAAACGAAAGCTTCTGGTTTTTAAAACCAGTTATGAACGAAAATGTTATAAAACAGATATTATAAAATAAAAAGTAAGGATATCAAAAGGATTGTTTAAAGTCAAACGCACATATGACTGTCAAAAATGAACGGACAATGCTACGGCAATAAATGGAAAACGACAAAAGACAAACAACGATCGCAAAATAAGTGAATAAACAGCAAAACAAGTTTACAATCGCACGATAGACGATAATAGTATAATTAATGGACTATTTCACAACAAAATCAAATCTTGAGAGCCGGGTGAGACGTGATTTTTTTTTACACTAATGGACTACCGTTACGCTAAAATATTTGTATTAAAACATTTACCGACTGTATCAACCTATGAAGTGTTTGTTTTAAACATTTAACGACTGTGTCAACCTTTTATAAGTTGTAATAAACATTTAATGACTGTGCCAACCTTTAGAAAGTTGTAACAAACATTTAACGACTGTCCCAACTCTAAAAACGTTGTGACAAACATTTTTTGACTGCATCAACGTCTGAAAAGTTGACACAAACAAATTTTAACTGTCCCAACTATTAAAAGGTTGGGACGGACATTATGCAACTGCCACAACTATTAGAAAGACTGTAATAAATAGATTTTTGACTGTGACAACACCGTAAACCACTGCAACAGTTCTGAAATGACTGATGGTAGCATTTTTTGACTTTCACAACCCGTAGAAAAGTTGGGACAGACATAAATGAACTGTTGCAACGACATATGACAGATTTGACAGTCATTACTTGTCTTTTACAGACTAAGACAGTCGTACAACGACTGTTACTGGTATGGACAGTTGTTTTTTCGTCCAGTAGTGTAATGTGTGACAATTCTGCATCTATTGGTAATATTTTGCTCAAATTCAAACCAAAAATGACACCAATATATTTTTAGCTCTTGTGGCCCGAAGGGCCAAAGTGAGCTTATGCCATCACTTGGCGTCCGTCATCGTCCATAGTCTGTCGTCGTAAACTATTTAAAAAATCTTCTCCTCTGAAACTACTAGGCCAAATACTTCCAAACTTTAACTGAATGTTCCTTAGGGTATCTAGTTTATAAATTGTATCCGAAATTTTGATCTATCAACAAACATGGTCGCCATTGCTAAAAATAGAACATAGGGGGTCAAATGCAGTTTTTGGCTCATAACTCAAAAACTGAAACATTTTATAGAGCAAATCTGACATGGGGTAAAATTGATTATCAGGTCAAGATCTATCTGCCCTGAAATTTTCAGATGAATCGGACAACCCGTTGTTGGGTTGCTGCCCCTGAATTGGAAATTTTAAGGAAATTTTGCTGTTTTTATACGACCGCAAAAATTAAAATTTTTCATCGTATATTGCTATCACGTTGGCGTTGTCGTCGTCCGGCGTCGTCCGGCATCGTCGTCGTCCGAATTCTTTTAGTTTTCGCACTCTAACTTAAGTAAAAGTGAATAGAATTCTATTAAATTTTAACACAAGGTTTATGACCACAAAAGGAAGGTTGGGATTGATTTTGGGAGTTTTGGTCCCAACATTTTAGGAATTAGGGGCCAAAAAGGGCCCAAATAAGCATTTTCTTGGTTTTCGCACTATAACTTTAGTTTAATTAAATAGAAATCTATGAAATTTTGACACAAGGTTCATGACCACTAAAGGAAGGTTGGGTTTGATTTTGGGAGTTTTGGTCCCAACAGTTTAGGAATAAGGGGCCCAAAGGGTCCAAAATTGAACTTTGTTTGATTTCATAAAAAATTGAAAATTGGGGTTCTTTGATATGCCGATTTTAACTGTGTATGTAGATTCTTTATTTTTGGTCCCGTTTTCAAATTGGTCTACATTAAGGTCCAAAGGGTCCAAAATTAAACTTAGTTTGATTTTAACAAAAAATTGAATCCTTGGGGTTCTTTGATATGCTGAATCTAAAAATGTACTTAGATTTTTGATTATTGGCCGAGTTTTCAAGTTGGTCCAAATCGGGGTCCAAAATTAAACTTTGTTTGATTTCATCAAAAATTGAATAAATGGGGTTCTTTGATATGCCAAATCTAACTGTGTATGTAGATTCTTAATTTTTAGTCCTGTTTTCAAATTGGTCTACATTAAAGTCCAAAGGGTCCAAAATTAAACTAAGTTTGATTTTAACAAAAATTGAATCCTTGGGGTTCTTTGATATGCTGAATCTAAAAATGTACATAGATTTTTGATTATTGGCCCAGTTTTCAAGTTGGTTCAAATCAGGATCCAAAATTATTATATAAAGTATTGTGCAATAGCAAGAAATTTTCAATTGCACAGTATTCAGCAATAGCAAGAAATCTTCAATTGCACAGTATTGTGCAATAGCAAGAAATTTTCAATTGCTCAATATTGTGCAATAGCAAGAAATCTTCAATTGCACAGTATTGTGCAATAGCAAATATTTTCAATTGCACAGTATTGCGCAATAGCAAGAAATATCTAATTGCACAATATTGTGCAATAGCAAGAAATTTTCTATTGATTGAAGTTATCTTTCTTTGTCCAGAATAGTAGTTAAATCAACTTAAATCATTGTTTTTTACAATATACAATGTATATTCACTTTTACTACCAACTGATAAATTAAAACAATCTTTACCATTCAGTGATAACAAGCACCTTTTGTTACATTTTAATATTTTATGATGTATTTAAATGAGTAGTTATTGTTGCAAACTCCATAAGAAATTTGAATTGAGATCAGTTTTGGAAAAAGGGAAAGGGGGATGTGAAAAAAAAGGGGGGGGGGTTAAATTTTTCTCATTTCAGATTTCATAAATAAAAAGAAAATTTCTTCAAACATTTTTTTGAGAGGATTAATATTCAACAGCATAGTGAATTGCTCAAAGGCAAAAAAAAAAAATTTAAGTTCATTAGACCACATTCATTCTGTGTCCGAAACCTATGCTGTGTCAACTATTTAATCACAATCCAAATGATGGGCTGAATCCAGCTTGAATGTTGTGTCCATACTTGCCCCAACTGTTCAGGGTTCAAACTCTGCGGTCGTATAAAGCTGCGCCCTGCGGAGCATCTGGTTGGTTATTATCATGAATATTATTATAGGTAGAGATAAACTGTAAACAGCAAAAATGTTCAGCAAAGTAAGACCTAAAAATAAGTCAGCATGACTGAAATGGTCAGTTGACCCCTTTAGGAGTTATTGCCCTATATAGTCAATTTTTAACCATTTTTCATAAATCTTAGTTATCTTTTACAAAAATTTTCTCCTCTGAAACTACTGGGCCAATTGAACTAAACTTAGCTTAGTCACAACCATCATTGGGCATCTAGTTTGAAAATTGTGTTCGGTGACCTTGCCAACCAACCAAAATGGCCACCATGGCTAAAAATAGAACATAGGGGTAAAATGCAGTTTTTGGCTTATAACTCAAAAACCAAAGCATTTAGAGCAAATCTGACATTGAGTTAAATTGTTTATCAGGTCAAGATCTATCTGTCCTGAAATTTTCAGATGAATTGGACAACCCATTGTTGGGTTGCTGCCCCTGAAGTGGTAATTTTAAGGAAATTTTGCTGTTTTGGTTATTATCTTGAATGGTATTATAGATAGAGATAAACTGTAAACAGCAATAATGTTCAGCAAAGTTAGATTTACAAATAAGTCAACATAACCAAAATGGTCAGTTGACCCCTTTAGGAGTTATTGCCCTTTATAGTCAATTTTTAACCATTTTTTGTAAATCTTAGTATTCTTTTACAAAAATCTTCTCCTCTGAAACTACTGGGCCAAATTAATCCATACTTGGCCACAATCATCTTTTGGGTATCTAGTTTAAAAAATGTGTCTGGTGACCCGGCCATCCAAACAAGATGGCTGCCACGGCTAAAAGTAGAACATAGGGGTAAAATGTCAAAAACCAAAGCATTAAGATCAAATCTGACTGTGGTTGAATTGTTTATCAGGTCAAAATCTATCTGCCCTGAAATATTCAGATGGATCGGACGACACGTTGCTAGGTTGCTGCCCCTGAATTTGTAATTTTAAGAAATTTGCAGTTTTTAGCTCACCTTTCCTAAAAGGAAAAGTAAGCTTTTCTCATCACTTGGTGTCCGTCGTCGTTAACAATTTTTATACGACCAAAAAAAATTTTATTTTTTGGTCGTATATTGCTATCACGTTGGCGTCGTCGTCGTCTTGCGTAGTCGTCCTCGTCCGAATGCTTTGAGTTTTCGCACTCTAACTTTAGTAAAAGTGAATAGAAATCATTGAAAGGAGTAAGTTCGGTAAGTGCCATCTTTGGCCCCAATTATAAAGTTGATGGTTACAAGACAATAATTGTTTTAAGTTGCCTTAAAGACATATGTGAAAAAGTTAAACAGAGCTGTTTTTGTCAAAGTTTAATTCTAACACAACGATTTTTACATTCCAAAACGGTCAAGATAAGGGATTTTTGGTGAAATTTGACAAAATCAGCGGGATTTCAACCAAATAAAGGACCAGGAAACATAGAGCGCAGGCGTCGACAAGCTTAATATTCAAATAAAACATGTTAAATGTCTTCACAAACATTATTTTAAAAGATCTTTGTTGTCGACGTATGCACTCTATGTTTTCTGTCAAATAATCTTTGGAAATTTACCCAATTTCATTGATTTTTCCGTGAAAAATCAACACGAGTACAACTTGTGACGTCATAATGAAACGCAGAAACGTAAAATTTTAAACAAAATGGCTTATATCCTATCTAGTCAATGTATTAGCTATAATTTATCGTGATATTGGTCAATAAATCCGAATTTGAAATTTACGCTAAAAAAGTGGGCCATTTTAGGACCTTATCGAACATACTCCTTTAACACAAGGTTTATGACCACAAAAGGAAGATTGGGATTGAATTTGGGAGTTTTGGTCCCAACATTTTAGGAATTAGGGGCCAAAAAGGGCCCAAATAAGCATTTTCTTGGTTTTCGCACTATAACTTTAGTTTAATTAAATAGAAATTTTGACACAAGGTTTATGACCACAAAAGGACGGTTGGGATGGATATTGGGAGTTTTGGTTCCAACAGTTTAGGAATTAAGGGCCAAAAAAGGGCCCAAATAAGCATTATTCTTGGTTTTCGCACAATAACTTTAGTATAAGTAAATAGAAATCAATGAAATTTAAACACAAGGTTTATGACCACAAAAGGAAGGTTGGGATTGATTTTTGGAGTTGAGGTCACAACAGTTTATGAATTAGGGGCCAAAAAGGGGCCCAAATAAGCATTATTTTTGTATAAGTTAATAGAAATCTATGAAATTTAAACACAAGGTTTATGACCATAAAAGGAAGGTTGTGTTTGATTTTGGGAGTTTTGGTCCCAACAGTTTAGGAATAAGGGGTCCAAAGGGTCCAAAATTGAACTTTGTGTGATTTCATCAAAAATTGAATAATTGGGGTTCTTTGATATGCCGATTCTAACTATGTATGTAGATTTTTAATTTTTGGTCCCGTTTTCAAATTGGTCTACATTAAGGTCCAAAGGGTCCAAAATTAAACTTAGTTTGATTTTGACAAAAATTGAATCCTTGGGGTTCTTTGATATGCTGAATTTAAAAATGCACTTAGATTTTAAATATTGGCCTAGTTTTCAAGTTGGTCCAAATGGGGGTCCAAAATTAAACTTTGTTTGATTCATCAAAAATTGAATAAATGGGTTCTTTGATATGCCAAATCTAACTGTGTATGTAGATTCCTAATTTTTGGTCCCGTTTTCAAATTGGTCTACATTAAGGTCCAAAGGGTCCAAAATTAAACTAAGTTTGATTTTAACAAAAATTAAATTATTGGGCTTATTTGATATGCTTTATCTAAACATGTACTTTGATTTTTGATTATGGGCCCAGTTTTCAAGTTGGTCCAAATCAGGATTCCATATCAAGTATTGTGCAATAGCAAGAAATTTTCAATTGCACAGTATTGCACAATAGCATGAAATATCTAATTGCACAATATTGTGCAATAGCAATTAATTTTCAATTGGAGTTATCTTTCTTTGTATAGAATAGAAGTTGATATTATATGTTGGAAATTTGCCAGACATGACTATGATGTCATTTTCTATTTTTATTTGCCAATAACTTTATGTAAATAACTTCATTGGAAATTTGCCAATATAAAATGTTGCTGATGAAGCTTTTTTTCCTTATCTTATCTAAAATGTTTTTAGATAATGTATGTTGGACATTTGCCAGACATGACTATGATGTCATTTTCTATTTTTATTTGCCAATAACTTTATGTAAGTAACTTCATTGGAAATTTACCAATATAAAATGTTGCTGATGAAGTTTTTTTTTCCTTATCTTATCTAAAATATTTTTAGCTTAAAAGTTGTGTCCATACTTGTTCTCATTTCAGATTTCATAAATAAAAAGAACATTTCTTCAAACATTTTTTTGACAGGATTAATATTCAACAGCATAGTGAATTGCTCAAAGGCAAAAAAATGTTTAAGTTCATTAGACCACATTCATTCTGTGTCAGAAACCTATGCTGTGTCAACTATTTAATTTCAGATTTAAATAAGTTTGAAGAAGAAATCTTTAATTGATTTGTAAAATCTTGACATTTGTTTTGTGTAAAAAACCGATATAATGACAAAAATTTGATCACAATCCAAATTCAGAGCTGTATCACCCTTAAATGTTTTGTCCATACCTGCCCCAACTGTTCAGGGTTCGACCTCTGCGGTCGTATAAAGCTGCACCCTGCAGAGCACCTGGTTCAAACATCTTCTCCTCTGAAACTATTGAATGGATTTAGATGAAACTTAGCATGATTGTTCCTTAGATTATCCTGCACAAAGTTTGTGCTTTGATTTTTGATCCGTCAAAAAACATGGCCGCCGTTACTTAAAATAGAACATAGGTGTAAAATGCAGTTTTTGGCTTATATCTCAAAAACTAAAGCATTTAAAGCAAATCTGATATGGGTAAAAATGTTCATTAGGTCAAGATCTATCAGCCCTGAAATTTTCAGATGAATCAAACAACTTATTGTTGGGTTGCTGCCACTTAATTGGTAATTTTAAGGAAATTTTGCAGTTTTTGGTCATTATCTTGAAAATTATTATAGATAAAGATAAACTGTAAACAGCAAAAATGATCAGCAAAGTAAGATCTACAAATTAGTTAATTTGACCAATATTGTCAATTGACCCCTTAAGGGGTTATTGTCCTTTAATGACAATTTTTCACAATTTGTTCATCATATTTGCTAACTTTAAAAAATCTTCTCCTCTAAAACTACTCTACCAAATTCAACCAAACTTCATTTGAAAGATCAGTAGGGTGTATAAAATAAAGTTTGTGTTTTATTTTCTATTTCGTCAAAAAACATGACCGAAGGCATTGTTTACCAGGTGAGCGATTCAGACTCTTGAGAGCCTTTTGTTTTGAAATCTTTTTAACGGACTTTTATTGACAGGTTTTCTACATACACATACAATATTATATGTTTTTATACGACTGAAAAAATTTTAATTTTTCGTCGTATATTGCTATCACGTTGGCGTCGTCGTCTTGCGTCGTTGTCGTCCGAATACTTTTAGTTTTCGACCTCTAACTTTAGTAAACGTGAATAGAAATATATGAAATTTTAACACAAGGTTTATGACCACAAAAGGAAGGTTGGGATTGATTTTGGGAGTTTTGGTCCCAACAGTTTAGGAATTAGGGGCCAAAAAGGGCCCAAATAAGCATTTTCTTGGTTTTTGCACTATAACTTTAGTTTAAGTAAATTGAAATCTATGAAATTTTGACACAAGGTTTATGACCACAAAAGGAAGGTTGGGATTGGTTTTGGGAGTTTTGGTCCCAACAGTTTAGGAATTAGGGGCCAAAAAGGGGCCCAAATAAGCATTATTCTTGGTTTTCGCACCATAACTTTAGTATTAGAAAATAGAAATCTATGAAATTTAAACACAAGGTTTATGACCATAAAAGGAAGGTTTGGTTTGATTTTTGGAGGTTTGGTCCCAATAGTTTAGGAAAAAGGGGCCCAAAGGGTCCAAATTGAACTTTGTTTGATTTCATCAAAAATTGAATAATTGGGGTTCTTTGATATGCCGATTCTAACTGTGTATGTAGATTCTTAATTTTTGGTCCCGTTTTCAAATTGGTCTACATTAAGGTCCAAAGGGTCCAAAATTAAACTTAGTTTGATTTTAACAAAAATTGAATCCTTGGGATTCTTTGATATGCGCACTCAGAATCTAAACATATACTTAGATTTTTGATTATGGGCCCAGTTTTCAAGTTGGTTCAAATCAGGATCCAAAATTATTATATAAAGTATTGTGCAATAGCAAGAAATTTTCAATTGCACAGTATTCAGCAATAGCAAGAAATCTTCAATTGCACAGTATTGTGCAATAGCAAGCAATTTTCAATTGCACAGTATTGCACAATAGCAAGAAATCTTTAATTGCACAGTATTGTGCGATAGCAAATATTTTCAATTGCACAGTATTGCGCAATAGCAAGAAATATCTAATTGCAATTTCAATTGGAGTTATCTTTCTTTGTCCAGAATAGTAGTTGAATCAACTTAAATCATTGTTTTATACAATATATATAATTGATATTTCAATTGGAGTTATCTTTCTTTGTCCAGAATAGTAGTTGAATCAACTTAAATCATTGTTTTATACAATATAAAATGTATATTCACTTTTACTACCAACTGATAAATTAAAACAATCTTTACCATTCAGTGATAACAAGCACTTTATTTTACATTTTAATATTTTATGATGTATTTAAATGAGTAGTTATTGTTGCAAACTCCATTAGGAATTTGTATTGAGATCAGTTTTGGAAAAAGGAAAAGGGGCATGTGAAAAAATAATTAGGGGGGGGGGGGGGGTTAAATTTTCAGATTTCAGATTTCAGATTTCATAAATAAAAAGAAAATTTCTTCAAACATTTTTTTGAGAGGATTAATATTCAACAGCATAGTGAATTACTCAAAGGCAAAAAAAAAATTTTAAATTCATTAGACCACATTCATTCTGTGTCAGAAACCTATGCTGTGTCAACTATTTAATCACAATCCAAATTTAGAGTTGAATCCAGCTTAAATGTTGTGTCCATACTTGCCCCAACTGTTCAGGGTTCAACCTCTGTGGTCGTATATAGCTGCGCCCTGCAAAGCATCTGGTTAAAATATCAATTAAAATCTGCAATTTTTTTTTCTGTACCAATTTCAAGTCCAGAACAGGATGAGACACTCTGTTTATTTATTATTTTATTTACGAATAGGGGTGTTATACGACCTTGTCCACCAATGAAAGTCTCTCACATGCAGTCGGTTTTGTTATTTCAATGATAGTCTGTTAAATTTGGCCTTACAATGACAATTCTCCATAAAATTTGGAGGCTGTCAAATGCTAAACAAGAAAAGAAAAAAAAAGACACAAACTTAACTATTTTGATTCTGATGTTTTTGAATTCAAGATAGTATTCAGGTATTATTTACTTCGAATTCATTATCAATAAATGAAAATAACTATTTTCGTCATGAAAAATATTGCAAAGCTGCACAACACGCCGTAGTAATGACTTTTGTGTATGAATTTCAACACCAGACCCGATTCGGCCACCCTACGCGCCATTGATTTTGTTAAATTTTTTTCATTAATCACGGGTTCATACATTTTTTCTAATTTCTTTAAGTTTCATAAAAATAACTTTGGATGTCATAAATGTGCAATTAAATATTTGCCGTGGGACGTTTTAAAAGCAGCTACCAATACTCATAACTAGCTGTTGCAGGTCGTTTTGTTCTGAATTGCGCGCGTTATTGGTAAAATGTTTTTCAGCATGTTACAGTTTAAGCAATGAATAGTAAGATAGACCCCAATTCCTTGCAATTTTTTTTTCTGTATGTTGAGCAGATTCCGCTGGGCCGTGCAGTTTTGGCAGTTATTTAGTGCCAGACTAAAAAGCTCCACATTTCTTCTTCCGTCTTTCCATGTTATACTGTAAATACTCTCTTCTGTGTCTATCACCATTTCTTCAATTTCGTCATGCAAAATTGTATTTGATTTATTTTTGTACATCTCAAGTATTTCCTTTAATCTCACTGCTTTTCAGTGGATTTCTCCGTCTTTTAGAAACGGTCTGGCCGCTTTTTATAGCAGGTGCTTTTTTAGCTCACCTGGCCCGAAGGGCCAAGTGAGCTTTTCTCACCACTTGGCATCCGTCGTCGTTGTCGTCCGGCGTCGTCCGGCGTCGTCGTCGTTAACAATTTACATTTTGAACTTCTTCTAGAGAACCACTGAATGGAATGGAACCAAACATGGCATGAATGTTCCTTATGAGGTGCTGACCAAGTGTTGTTACTTTGTAGCCGATCCATCATCCAAGATGGCCGCCAGCGGGGGACTTAGTTTAACATAGGACGCTATGGGAAATGCATACAAATGACTTCTTTTAGAGAACCATTGAATGGAATGAAACCAAACATGGCATGAATGTTCCTTATGAGGTGCTGACCAAGAGTTGTTACTTTGTTGCCGATCCATCATCCAAGATGGCCGCCAGCCGGGGACTTAGTTTAACATAGGACCCTATGGGAAATGCATACAAATGACTTCTTTTAGAGAACCACTGAATGGAATAAAACCAAACATAGCATGAATTATCTTTATAGGGTGCTGACCAAGTGTTGTTACTTTGTAGCCGATCCATCATCCAAGATGGCCGCCAGCGGGGGACTTAGTTTAACATAGGACCCTATTGGAAATGCATACAAATGACTTCTTCTAGAGAACCACTAAATGGAATGAAACCAAACATGGCATGAATGTTCCTTATGAGGTGCTGACCAAGAGTTGTTACTTTGTTGCCGATCCATCATCAAAGATGGCCGCCAGCCGGTGACTTAGTTTAACATAGGACCCTATGGGAAATGCATACAAATGACTTCTTTTAGAGAACCACTGAATGGAATAAAACCAAACATAGCATGAATTATCCTTATAGGGTGCTGACCAAGTGTTGTTACTTTGTAGCCGATCCATCATCCAAGATGGCCGCCAGCGGGGGACTTAGTTTAACATAGGACCCTATCGGAAATGCATACAAATGACTTCTTCTAGAGAACCACTAAATGGAATGAAACCAAACATAGCATGAATGTTCCATATGGAGTGCTGACCAAATGTTGTTACTTTGTAGCTGATCCATTATCCAAGATGGCCGCCAGCCGGGGACTTAGTTTAACATAGGACCCTATGGGAAATGCATACAAATGACTTCTTTTAGAGAACCACTGAATGGAATGAAACCAAACATGGCATGAATGTTCCTTATGAGGTGCTGACCAAGAGTTGTTACTTTGTTGCCGATCCATCATCAAAGATGGCCGCCAGCCGGGGACTTAGTTTAACATAGGACCCTATGGGAAATGCATACAAATGACTTCTTTTAGAGAACCACTGAATGGAATAAAACCAAACATAGCATGAATTATCCTTATAGGGTGCTGACCAAGTGTTGTTACTTTGTAGCCGATCCATCATCCAAGATGGCCGCCAGCGGGGGACTTAGTTTAACATAGGACCCTATCGGAAATGCATACAAATGACTTCTTCTAGAGAACCACTAAATGGAATGAAACCAAACATAGCATGAATGTTCCATATGGAGTGCTGACCAAGTGTTGTTACTTTGTAGCTGATCCATTATCCAAGATGGCCACCAGCGGGGACATAGTTTAACATAGGACCCTATTGGAAATGCATACAAATGACTTCTTCTAGTGAACCATTGAATGGAATGAAACCAAACATGGCATGAATGTTCCTTATGTGGTGCTGACCAAGTGTTGTTACTTTGTAGCCGATCCATCATCAAAGATGGCCGCCAGCAGGGGACTTAGTTTAACATAGGACCCTATGGGAAATGCATACAAATGACTTCTTTTAGAGAACCAGTGAATGGAATAAAACCAAACATAGCATGAATGTTCCTTATGGGGTGCTGACCAAGTGTTGTTACTTTGTAGCCGATCCATCATCCAAGATGGCCGCCAGCGGGGGACTTAGTTTAACATAGGACCCTATGGGAAATGCATACAAATGACTTCTTTTAGAGAACCACTGAATGGAATGAAACCAAACATGGCATGAATGTTCCTTATGAGGTGCTGACCAAGTGTTGTTACTTTGTTGCTGATCCATCATCCAAGATGGCCGCCAGCCGGGGACTTAGTTTAACATAGGACCCTATGGGAAATGCATACAAATGACTTCTTTTAGAGAACCACTGAATGGAATAAAACCAAACATAGCATGAATGTTCCTTATGGAATGCTGACCAAGTGTTGTTACTTTGTAGCCGATCCATCATCCAAGATGGCCGCCAGCGGGGGACTTAGTTTAACATAGGACCCTATCGGAAATGCATACAAATGACTTCTTCTAGAGAACCACTAAATAGAATGAAACCAAACATAGCATGAATGTTCCTTATGGAGTGCTGACCAAGTGTTGTTACTTTGTAGCTGATCCATTATCCAAGAAGGCCGCCAGCGGGGGACTTAGTTTAACATAGGACCCTATTGGAAATGCATACAAATGACTTCTTCTAGTGAACCACTGAATGGACTGAAACCAAACATGGCATGAATGTTCCTTATGTGGTGCTGACCAAGGGTTGTTACTTTGTAGCTGATCCATCATCCAAGAAGGCCTCCAGCGTGGGACTTAGTTTAACATAGGACCCTATGGGAAATGCATACAAATGACTTCTTTTAGAGAACCACTGAATGGAATGAAATCAAACATGACATGAATGTTCCTAATGTGGTGCTGACCAAGTGTTGTTACTTTGTAGCCGATCCATTATCCAAGATTGCCGCCAGCGGGGGACTTAGTTTAACATAGGACCCTATGGGAAATGCATACAAATGACTTCTTTTAGAGAACCACTGAATGGAATAAAACCAAACATTGCATGAATGTTCCTTATGAGGTGCTGACCAAGTGTTGTTACTTTGTAGCCGATCCATCATCCAAGATGGCCGCCAGCAGGGGACTTAGTTTAACATGGGACCCTATGGGAAATGCATACAAATGACTTCTTTTAGAGAACCACTGAATGGAATAAAACCAAACATGGCATGAATGTTCCTTATGAGTTGCTGACCAAGTGTTGTTACTTTGTAGCCGATCCGTCATCCAAGATGGCCGCCAGTGGGGGACTTTTGAATGAAATTAAACATGTTCCTTTCCTTATAAATGAGGTTGTGTTGTCACTTTTAGCCAAATTTTATATTTTTTATATGATTTCAAAAACCCAAGTAGAATCAGGTGAGCGATACAGGCTCTTGAGAGCCTCTAGTTGAAATTCGCGCAACCGAAATTAATGACGTCAGTGAATATTCCGCGAAATATGACTTCTTTTAAAGCGAAGTCGCAAAATGTTAACTTTCTTATTAGAAACATCGCGAAAATACAACGTTCTGGTTACCAACGTCGCGAAAACAACACGAACAGGTTTGAAAATGTGATTATCTGCCCCTGCTACTGTATCGTATTCCCTTAAGTCGATGAATCTCTCTGAAATTATACCACAAGTTTCCATATCATTAAGAGATGGTTAGTAATGACTTTGGGGTGGGGGGAGGGGGTTATTGCTCAAAATGTTTTGGAATTTTGGGCAAAAAAAGGGGGTAAACAAGGTTTTCTTGTCAATGAACAATTTAGACACTTTAAAAGCAATGTAAGTGAAGTAATTAAAAAACAGTTAACATAAAATGTTAAGTATGTTTGGATTTACCTCCCTTACACTACTTGTAAATAATGTATAAAGAAATGTTAAGTTTTGGACTTATTGCATCAAAAAAGGGGGGTGGTTGAAGTTTTCATTTTTTTCCCCAAGTTTGTCAATTTACAAATTTTTGAAAAGTTTGAAGAAGAAATCTTTAATTGCACAATATTGCATAATAGATTTGTAAGATCTTGACATTTGTTTTGTGTCAGAAACTCATATTATGTCAAGAATTTGATCACAATCCAAATTCAGAGCTGTATCAAGCTTGAATGTTGTGTCCATACTTGCCCCAATCGTCAGAGTTCGACCTCTGCGGTCGTATAAAGCTGCGCCCTGCGGAGCAACTGGTTGATATTATTAAAGTATTGAATGATATCCATTGCCTTGTAGACTATACATATTGTAACAATTACATGTATAATTGCCAACTTCAATACGTTGACATGATCACTTGCAATTAGAGATTCAAAGCATTGGTTTGAAATCGATGTTGAAAGTTTGAAAATCATGAGGAACTTTGCCCTGTGTGTCTTTATACTTGGAAGAGCAGGGTTCATTAAAAAAAAGATTGTCCAAAAAAAAATTATCAACATTTGCACATATAGACATTTTGTAAATGCACGTTGTATCCTATGTAGGGACGGCCTTTGTTATTAAAGGCATGATTTTCATCTATAACTTTAGAATTTTGGTGGGATTGTAAAAAAAGTTGCTTTCTTTAAAAAAGCAATACAGGAACCTAGGACTGCTGACTGCCAGTGTCATATGGTATTTTGAACCCCCAAAAAAGTTAAGCATGGGTCAAAATACCATGGGGTAAATGACCTGGGGGTCATTATACAGCATGGTATTTTGACCCTGGGGTAATTTTCATACGACCGCAAAAATTTTAATTATTTTCGTCATATATTGCTATCACGTTGGCGTCGTCGTCCGGCGTTGTCCTGCGTCGTCGTCGTCCTCCGTATACTTTTAGTTTTCGCACTCTAACTTTAGTAAAAGTAAATAGAAATCTATGAAATTTTAACACAAGGTTTATGACCACAAAAGGAAGGTTGGGATTGGTTTTGGGAGTTTTGATCCTAACATTTTAGGAATAATGGGCCAAAAAGGGCCCAAATAAGCATTTTCTTGGTTTTCGCACTATAACTTTAGTTTAAGTAAATGGAAATTTATGAAATTTTGACACAAGGTTTATGACCACAAAAGAAAGGTTGGGATTGATTTTAGGAGTTTTGGCTCCAACCATTTAGGAATTAGGGGCCAAAAAAGTGCCCAAATAAGCATTATTCTTGGTTTTCGCACAAGAACTTTAGTATTAGTAAATAGAAATCAATGAAATTTAAACACAAGGTTTATGACCACAAAAGGAAGGTTGGGATTGATTTTGGGAGTTGAGGTCCGAACAGTTTAGGAATTAGGGGCCAAAAAGGGGCCCAAATAAGCCTTTTTTTTTGGTTTTTGCACCATAACTTAGTATAAGTAAATAGAAATCTATGAAATTTAAACACAAGGTTTATGACCATAAAAGGAAGGTTGAGATTGATTTTTGGAGGTTTGGTCCCAACAGTTTAGGAATAAGGGGCCCAAAGGGTCCAAAATTGAACTTTGTTTGATTTCATCAAAAATTGAATAATTGGGGTTCTTTGATATGCTGAATCTAACTGTGTATGTAGATTCTTAATTTTTGGTCCCGTTTACAAATTGGTCTACATTAAGGTCCAAAGGGTCCAAAATTAAACTAAGTTGTTTGATTTTGACAAAAATTGAATCCTTGGGGTTCTTTGATATGCTGAATCTAAAAATGTACTTACATTTTTTATTATTGGCCCAGTTTTCAAATTGGTCCAAATCGGGGTCCAAAATTAAACTTTGTTTGATTTCATCAAAAATTGAATAATTGGGTTTCTTTAATATGCCGATTCTAACTGTGTATGTAGATTCTTAATTTTTGGTCTCGTTTTCAAATTGGTCAACATAAAGGTCCAAAGGGTCCATAATTAAACTTAGCTTGATTTTAACAAAAATTGAATTCTTAGGCTTCTTTGATATGCTGAATCTAAACATGTACTTAGATTTTTTATTATGGGCCCAGTTTTCAAGTTGGTCCAAATCAGGATCCAAAATTATTATATAAAGTATTGTGCAATAGCAAGAAATTTTCAATTGCACAGTATTCAGCAATAGCAAGAAATCTTCAATTGCACAGTATTGTGCAATAGCAAGAAATTTTCAATTACACAGTATTGAGCAATAACAAGAAATCTTCAATTGCACAGTATTTTGCGATAGCAAATATTTTCAATTGCACAGTATTGCGCAATAGCAAGAAATATCTAAGTGCACAATATTGTGCAATAGCAAGAAATTTTCAATTGATTGGAGTTATCTTTCTTTGTCCAGAATAGTAGTTGAATCAACTTTAATCATTGTTTTATACAATATACAATGTATATTCACTTTTACTACCAACTGATAAATTAAAACAATCTTTACCATTCAGTGATAACAAGCACTTTTTTTACATTTTAATATTTTATGATGTATTTAAATGAGTTGTTATTGCTATTTCTTCAATTTTTTTGAGAGGATTAATATTCAACAGCATGGTGAATTGCTCAAAGGCAAAACAAACATTTTAAGTTCATTAGACCACATTCATTCTGTGTCAGAAACCTATGCTGTGTCAACTATTTAATCACAGTCCAAATTTAGAGCTGAATCCAGCTTGAAAGTTGTGTCCATACTTGCCCCAACTGTTCAGGGTTCAACCTCTGCGGTCGTATAAAGCTGTGCCCTGCGGAGCATCTGGTTCCCATATGGTATTTTGAACCCCCCTCCGGTATAATGAACCACCCTGTTTTTATGCACCACCTACGATAGTGGAGGGGCATTATGTTTTCTGGTCTGTGGGTCCTTTCGTTCGTTTGTTCGTCCGTCTGTCCGTTTGTCCAGCTTCAGGTCAAAGTTTTTGGTCAAGGTAGTTTTTGATGAAGTTGAAGTCCAATCAACTTGAAACTTAGTACACATGTTCCCCATGATATGATCTTTCTAATTTTTTATGCCAAATTAAGTTTTGACCCCAATTTCACTGTGCACTGAACATAGAAAATGATAGTGCTAAGTTCAGGTTAAAGTTTTGGTTATATTTTTTGGTTATGGTAGTTTTTGATGAAGTTGAAGTCACATCAGCTTGAAACTTAGTACACATGTTCCCTATGATATGATCTTTCTAATTTTGATTACTGCGCCCAAGAGAAAATAAATCTGGAATTCCACTGGAATACTGGCTGGAATTTTGATGGGATTCCAAGTGGGATCCCACCTAATTCCACCGGGAATTCCGATGCAAATCCCGGTTGAAATGTACTGGGATCCCACTGGGATATTGTGGGATTTCAATTGGGATCCCACTGGGATAAAATTTCGGGATTCCCGCAAAAGAAGCGGGATCCCGATGTAAATGTACTGGGATAAAATTTCGGGATTCCCGTAAAAGAAGCGGGTTTCCCGATGTAAATTCCAGTGGAAATATACTGGGATTCCCGGAAAAAAAAGAGGGATCTCAAAAATAAATCCCAGCAGGATATACATGCACCAATTCAAATGCACGGCCACTGGGATTCCTGGGTTATTTATGCAAAAGGATACATGTCATGTTCTCCCTTCTGTTAATTAATTTGCTGTCTCTGTACTTCCAACTAGTATTGCTGAGTAAATCATGGTAACTGGAATATCTGCATGCAATCTGTTCCGTTGGCAGCTCCATTTAAAAATATCATTAAATCCCCTAAAAGTATCAAAAAAATCCACAAAGAATCATTTGTTCAATACGTTTTGAAGCAACAAATTTAATAGAAATATTATTGCATGTTTATACAGTAGCAAATAATTATGAAGTCTTGGAAGGCTATTTTAATTTTTTTGGCAAATTAATTACCCTCCCCCTTTTTTATCCCCTGAAGATAAATAACTAGCGACTTTTTATTTTCACCAAATAAACATATACACAACTGAATTAAATTTTTACATACCTACTAGTTATGCCTGTTATGTGACAACAAGTTTATTCATTGTATATGTTAAAAATATATATATATTCCACAGGCACTTGTTTCTGTCAATGTGGGGTTTACTATCCATAGGACCATACCAGTACGTGTTTTTTTTGTACTGGTATGGATAGTAAACCCCACATTGACAGAAACAAGTGCCTGTGATATATTCAGTTCTTGCTTTCAGTTTCAGACTTTCTCATCTTGGATTTGCTCAAACAAAAACCATAAAAAAATCATAGATCCTCAATAAATTATTTTTATAATCATTATATGCACATATACAGATGTTAAATTAAATTATTAATGCACTTATCTGAAAACATCTGCATCATCTTGTTCAGCGTAATCAGATTTTGATGACGTTTTTACCAGTACACTAACGTTGAATCTCGCCCCAAATTATATCGGCCAGAAGTTGATCTGTCTCCGTAACGGTATTATAAATAAATGAAAGGTATCGCATACAAAGTATTAATTACTGGCCAGTTTTTACTAAATATAAGAAAATTATACTTTATTAATCGGCACATGGTGCATGCGGATAAGATAGACTAGTGGCCGCATTATTTAGGACAGTATTTTCTAGGGTCGAACTGGTCAGTACAGTTGAAAACAAAGCATGTGACAGGTTATGATTTTTTTTACAGTTTACATAAGTTGAGAAATCAAAGTTTTACGATGTCGATCATTATCTTATCATTGATGCCGGACGACAACTAATAGAAACGCACTTATGGGAACTTGGGGAACATCAGAAACGCCCAAGCTTGGCTGGCAAAACACTCGTTGACATTTCTCCGATGCCCTGCCATTTTTATCGCGAAAATCTCGGCATTTTTCTGACATATAAATATCTGTCAAACTGAATATTAAGTGACACTTAAATGTGATTAGCTTCACCTGACAGCTTTGGTGTCATACACATTGTTAATTAACACCAATAACCTGTACTTGATGTTATCAGAGACATATAAAAATAAAATTAAAAATGGGGAATGTGTCAAAGAGACAACAACCCGACCACAGAAACCAAACACTTACATATTTTCAACAACATAATTATGGTTCATACAATTTCCCATTTTAACTAGACTGGGATCCCAGCTTCAGACATTCATCCCGATTGGGATCCCGGCTTTATACAGTTCCGATTGGGATCCCAGCTTCAGACAGTTACCCCGATTGGGATCCCAGTGTCCGATATTTATCCTGTTTCATCTTGACTGGAATCCCGGCTTCAGACAGTTATCCCGAATGAGATCCCAGTTTCAAATATTTATCCCGAATGGGATACCGCCTCCAGATGCTTATCCCGGCTTATCCTGACAATTTCACCGGGATTGCATTGGGATCCCGATGGATCCCGTTTTCGTTTTCTCTTGGGATGGTACTAATTAAAGTTTTGACCCCAATTTTACGGTCCACTACCCATGGAAAATGATAGTGCGAGTTGGGCATTTGCAGACAATCTAATTTACAATTTGTTGGCTATCATTTTTAGCTCACCTGGCCCGAAGGGCCAAGTGAGCTTTTCTCATCACTTGGCGTCCATCGTCCGTCGTCCGTCATCGTCAACTTTTACAAAAATCTTCTCCTCTGAAACTACAGGGCCAAATTAAACCAAACTTGGCCACAATCATCATTGGGGTATCTAGTTTAAAAAATGTGTGGCGTGACCCGACCAACCTACCAAGATGGCCGCCATGGCTAAAAATAGAACATAGGGGTAAAATGCAGTTTTCGGCTTCTAACTCAAAAACCAAAGCATTTAGAGCAAATCTGACGCGGTAAAATTGTTTATCAGGTCAAGATCTATCTGCCCTGAAATTTTCAGATGAATCCGACAACCTGTTGTTGGGTTGCTGCCCCTGAATTGGTAATTTTAGGGAATTTTTGCTGTTTTTGGTTATTATCTTGAATATTATTATAGATAGAGATAAACTGTAAACATCAATAATGTTCAGCAAAGTAAGATTTACAAATAAGTCAACATGACCAAAATGGTCAGTTGACCCCTTTAGGAGTTATTGCCCTTTATAGTCAATTTTTAACCATTTTTCGTAAATCTTAGTAATCTTTTACAAAAATCTTCTCCTCTGAAACTACTGGGCCAAATTAATCCAAACTTGGCCACAATCATCATTGGGGTATCTAGTTTAAAAAATGTGTCCAGTGACCCAGTCAACCAACCAAGATGGCCGCCATGGCTAAAAATATAACATAGGGGTAAAATGCAGTATTTGGCTTATAACTCAAAAACCAAAGCATTTAGAGCAAATCTGACTGGGGTTAAATTGTTTATCAGGTCAAAATCTATGTGTCCTTAAATTTTCAGATATATCGGACAACCCGTTGTTGGGTTGCTGCCCCTGAATTGGTAATTTTATGGAAATTTTACTGTTTCGGGTTATTATCTTGAATATTATTATAGATAGAGATAAACTGTAAACAGCAATAATGTTCAGCAAAGTAAGATCTACAAATAAGTCAACATGACCGAAATGGTCAGTTGACCCCTTTAGGAGTTATTGCCCTTTATAGTCAATTTTTAACCATTTTTCGTAAATCTTAGTAATCTTTTACAATAATCTTCTCCTCTGAAACTACTGGGCCAAGTTCATTATAGATAGAGATAATTTGTAAGCAGCAAGAATGTTCAGTAAAGTAAGATGTACAAACACATCACCATCACCAAAACAAAATTTTGTCATGAATCCATCGGCGTCCTTTGTTTAATATTCACATAGACCAAGGTGAGCGACACAGGCTCTTTAGAGCCTCTAGTTTTTAATTGGGAGGTTTTTAATAGGGGTTATATACAGCAGGGAGGTCAAAATACCATGGCTTAGTAAAATTTTCAAAATATCTTTTCCATCATGTTAATTACATACAAACTACTTATTGGAATATTATTATTAGGTTAAGGAGTTAGAATAGCTAGAATTTTGGAAATGAGTAGGGGGTTCAATATACTGCAGCGGGGTCAAATTACCATGGCTTTAAAATTTTCAAGACGTCTTTTCCAGCATGTTAGATACATACAAACTACTTATTGGAGTATGATAACTATGTAAAGGAGTTAAGTAGCTAGAATTTTTGAAATTAAAGGTCTATAGTAGGGGGTTCAAAATACTATGGTTGGGCGGTAAAAAAGCCATGGCAAAGTAAAATTTTCTACTGTAACTCCTTTACATAGTTATCATACTCCTCAAATAAGTAGTTTGTATGTATTTTACTTGCTTGAAAAGATGTTTTGAAAATTTTACTTAGCCATGGTATTTTGACCCCCCCCCCCCCCCCCCTGTGGTATATTGAACCCCCTACTATAGACATGTCATTTCCAAAATTCTAGCTATTCTAACTCCTTAACATAGTAATAATACTCCAATAAGTAGTTTGTACTTTATTTATAGAAAAAATAGCGAAATCCTATATTAAAAAAAAAGAAAGATTTATACCCCCTTGATTGGCACAAAACCAACTTTTATGTACATTCATGATTAAGAATTATGAATTAAAGACTAAGTTTCTCAAATAAGTCAAATTACCATGTGAAACATTTTTTCTCAATCTTTCAGCATAGACAAACAGTGGTCAGATCTTGTAAATGCTCTCGGTGGTCTGTTTTGCTCATCTCTGAATTTTATGGATTTGAAATCTACTGTGAGTCCCCACTGGTCCTTTAGACCCCAAGGTGTGGCCACTAAAAGTTATCATATGAAATCAATGTATCTGAGATATTCAGCTTTACCCAAAGAGATAGTATGTACAGAAAATCTAACACCATGGAGGAAACTATTGCCTTGTGATAAGGTAAGTGTTTAAAGCATGACACATAGACTTGTATAATGTAGCCTTACACTTCGAATTGGGTTGTTATTGTTGATTTTTTGTGCCTCTCCACAAAGTGGTTGTGAACACCTGATACTACTATAATCCTTATTTGTCATTTTGTCATTCTGCATCAAACAACATATAATTTAATAATACAGACCTTTTTTTCTTCTAAATACTGTCACATATTGAGCTAATTTTAAGTATGTGAGTAACTCATCGATTTTACCGGTATGTTTGGTTCTGCTCCACCGATTTTTGCTGAAATTACAGACTTTATAGACTTTGAAAATTTCTTAAAAATAGCAGTTATCTGGAAAGTAAAACCACAAAAATACTGAACTTCACTCTTACATTTCCACTTCTAGAAATGACCTCAAGCTTTTAATAATGTCGATCCGACACATCTAGTTTTATAACATGTATATGTCTTTTGTATTTTGTCTGAATTTTTTAAAAAGATTTGAATTTTTTTGAACTATTTCTCTCATAAAGAAACTGGACAGATTATAGCTACTAAATTATTGATTATAGCTCTTGCACTTGTATTGTACATTTGACTGCTAATTTTATACAACTGCAAAAATTCAAAAATTTATACAAAATTCTCAGAAATGATCCTGAATATGTTTAATTGTCATTTGTTCCATGTTTGCATTGTGTTCTGATTCTTTGTAAATATTTTTCGGGTAAATTTATTTCTGTTTGATGTGATGCTGTTCTAATCTTATTTTAATTGTTTGTTGTTTATACTGTATCTTTTCTTTGGTAATCTGTTATGTAATAGGGAAATGTGTGTTAACACCTGAGCAAACATCCAACCTCATATCTTTTTGCAAATTCTTTGACCTGACAATTAAACCATCCTGGTGTAACTTTCTGCCCTATATTTCAATTTTGCTAATAAATGTGTCAGTGAACAAAATCCTCAAAGTCACACATAATGAGTTCATAGTAATTTCATAGTAATTTAAATAATTTTAGGGTCGCCCTATAGTGTTCAGTCTGTCCGTCCGTCCGTAACACTTTGTAATAACTTTGTGTCCGCTCCATATCTAGAGAACCATTATGATTTCACAAGTTTTTGGTCAAGGTAGTTTTTGATGAAGCTGAAGTCCAATCAACTTGAAACTTAGTACACATGTTCCTTATGATATGATCTTTCTTATTTTTAAATCAAATTAGACTTTTGACCCCATTTTCATGGTCCACTGAACATAGAAATTAAAAGTGTGAGTTTCAGGTTTAACTTTTTGGTCAAGGTAGTTTTTGAAGAAGTTAAAGTCCAAGCAACTTGAAACTTAGTACACATGTTCCCTATTGGTTGATCTATTTACTTTTTAGGCCAAATTAGATTTTTTACCCAATTTCACGATCCATTGAACATAGAAAATGATAATGCAAGTGGGGCATCCGTGTTCTTTGGACACATTCTTGTTGTCCTATTAGTTCAACAGAAAAAAAAGAACATTTACAAAAGTTTATACTTTCGAAGGCAGATTTTGAGCGTAAATGAACGGTGACCTCATGTTTTAATTTTATTTTTAGCTCAGCTGGCCTGAAGGGCCAAGTGAGCTTTTCTCATCATTTGGAGTCCGTCGTCCATCGTTGGCTGGGGTCGGCGTAAACTTTTTACTTTTTGAACTTCTTCTAGAGAACCACTGAATGGAATGAAACCAAACATGGCATGAATGTTCCTTATGACAAATGCTTGAGATGCTGACCAAGTGTTGTTACTTTGTAGCTGATCCATCATCCAAGATGGCCGCCAACGAGGGACTTAGTTTAACATAGGACCCTTAGGGAAATGCATACAAATGACTTCTTTTTGAAAACCACTGAATGGAAGGAAACTAAATATAGTATGAATGTTTCTTATGAGGTGTTGTTACTTTGTAGCCAATCCATCATCCGAAATGGCTGCCAGCGGGGGACTTAGTTTAACATAGGACCCTATGGGAAATGCATACAAATGACTTCTTTTAGAGAACCACTGAATGGAATGAAACCAAACATAGTATGAATATTCCTTATAAGGTGCTGACCAAGTGTTGTTACTTTGTAGCCAATCCATCATTAAAGATGGCCGCCAGTGGGGGACATGGTTTAACATAGGACCCTAGCTATTGGAAATACATACAAATGTCTTCTTTTAGAGAACCATTGAATGGGATGGAACTAAACATACCATGAATGTTCCTGATGAGATGCTGACCAAGTGTTGTTACTTTGTAGCCAATCCATCATCCAAGATTGCTGCCAGCGAGGGGCTTAGTTTTACATAGGACCCTATAGGAAATGCATACAAAAGTCTTCTTCTAGAGAACCACTGAATTGAATGAAACCAAACATAGCATGAATGCTCCTTTCCTAATCAGGTGCAGGCCAAGTGTTGTTAATTTGTAGCCAAATTTTATCTATTTTTTATATGATTTCCAAAACCCAAGTAGAGTCAGGTGAGAGATACAGGCTCTTGAAAGCCTTTAGTTCTATTAAGTATAAGATAAAGTTCATTTGTAGAAAAAATATAGAAACATCCTATATTAGGGAAAACAATTGATTTAGACCCTCGATACAACAAGCCCAAAAATGTTCGACCGTCTTTTCAAATACATACTACAGGATGATTCTTAAAAGTATAGAATTGTGTGTATGTCTTTTTAGTGGTAACAGATATCAACCTACTATAAACTGCAAAAATGATCAGAAGTTTAAGACCTTCAATTTGAGGTCTATGTCAGGTCATGATGAAATTTGACCTTGACCTTTAAAGTGAACTATGACATTGACCTTCTGATATTTGAAAGGTCAAGTGGTGCTGAGTTAAATGGTGGTAGTCCCATGTCTCTACGACTTCCGGTTCTCAAGTTTTGTATTGATCATATATTTGATGATTCATTGTGACCTTGTTGAATTTAGGAATTGTCCCAATTTTTTGGGTGGGGTCATTTAAGATAAGGTTGGTGTATATCACATGAAAGGTCTTATCGTTTACATTTCAAATATAAAATTCCTGTCCTCCAAACATTGAGTTGGATGGGGTTATTTAGTGCAATTGTCAAACTTTCTAGAACATGGTGTTGTGGCATATCAAATGAAAGATCATCAAGTCTACATTACAGATATCATATTTCCAATCTCTTAAATTTAAGTGGATGGGGTCTTGTAGTGTTAAAAGTGAAAAGTTTCAGAAGGTATGCTTGTCGTATATGAATCGAAAGGTCGTCCAAAGTACATTACGAAAACATCACTTTTACAGGAAAGAAATTTGAATTGTGATTATTTTTTAAATAAGGGTGTTATATATTTAGATATATATTATATGTATATGTGTAATTCAGTTTATATGTTTTACGGAACTGTACAAGTGATGTCCGGAAACGCCTTTTTGTTTTACTCTCTCTTATTAAAATGTCGTTAACGTAAGATGTGTTTTTGTTCATGAGCTAGTTGCAACCCCAACACTAATCTTAATAAGACGAGGCGATATCGTTACATGGTGGAGTGACCCTAAACAGATTAATAGGAGACTTTTAACAATTTTATGAGAATATTTGCTGTTTTTAAAAGACATTTTAATTATTTTTGAAAATGTGACTCCCGTTGATAATACATATAGACCCCATACACGAGGACGACACACGTGGTTGATTCGTCAATATGGATACATTATGAGAGCATTAGACTAGTGAATTATTCGAACAAATATTTATTTTAAAACTATATATTCAAACAAACATAGAGACATTTATTTTAATACATTGAATCGTCATTTATACATAGTAGAAGGGAAAGGGGTAGGTGGAACAAAAATTGAGGGGGGAGGGGGGGTACAATTTTCTCATTTCAGATTTCAGAAACTAAATTTCTTCAAATCGAACTTCCGGATAATAACTTTTGAATAAGTCAAAAAAAAATCAATAAAATTTTAACACAATGTTTATAACCACAAAAGGAAGCTTGGGATTGATTTTGGGGGTTATGGTCCAAAAGGTTTAGGAATAAGGGACCAAAAGGGGCCAAAAACAGCATTTACCTCGTTTCAGGACAAAAAGTTATGTATTAGTATTTCAATTGTTCTGAAATTGTACCACAATGTTTAATACCATAAGTTGAAGGTTGAGATTTATTTTAAGGGGTGATTGGGAAACAGTCTAGGAATTAAGGGCCAAAAAGGGACCAAAACAAGCATTTTTCTAGTTTTAAGACAATAACGTGTGTATAACTGTGATCTTTCTGACATTGTAGCCCAAGTCTCCATATAACACAGGGAAGTCTTGGATTCAGTTTGGGGTTAATTTTTCTGAATATGTAGGAATAAGGGGCCAAAAAAGGGCTAAAAAAAGCATTTCTCTACTTTCTACAGACAATTACTTGTGTTTAAGTCTATGGATCTCCATAAATTTTTCTATAAAATATAAAAAAAGGTTCAATACCACTAAAGGAAGGTTGGGATTGATTTTGGGGGTTATGGTCCAAATAGTTTAGGAATAAGGGGCCAAATAGGGGGCCCAAAATAATCATTTTTGTAGTTTTCAAACAATAACTTTCAGTGTATGAATCTCTCTGAAATTAAACCACAAGTTTCGATACCATGAAGGGATGGTTAGTATTGACTTTGGAGGAGTTGGTTATGGCTCAAAATGTTTCAGAATTAGGGGCAAAAAAGTGCAAAAACTAGGTATTTCTGGTCAATGGACAATTAAGACAATTGAAAAGCAGTGTAAGGGAGGTAATTCTAAAACATTTAACATACAATGTTAGGTATGTTCAGATTTACCTCCCTTACACTACTTGTATATTATGTATAAAGAAATGTCAGGTTTTGGACTAATTGCCAAAAAAGGGGTAGGGTAGGTGTTTTCAAATTTTTTCTTCAAATTTCTCAAATTCCAAATTTTTGAAAAGTAAAAAGAAATAAATTTGTTAGATCTTGACATTTGTTTTGTGTCAGAAACTCATACTATGTAAAAAAATTTAACGCAATCTAAATTCAGAGCTATATCGATCTTGAATGTTGTGTCCATACTTGCCCCAACTGTCCAGGTTTATACTTCTGGAGTATAAAGCTGTGCCCTGCGGAGCACCTGGTTACCTTTGTTTACGAACACGATGTTCAACGTTCACAATACGAGAAAATTGTTGGATCATTCGAAGACAAGTTAAATTATTCTCATCTGTATTTGTTTTTAATTTACACTGTTTTATGACATATTTTATACATAAAGCACCATTTATGAAGTATTATATCATTTGGTTTCAAGTTCACAGAAATATTTTACTTTTTATATAAAAAAGAAGATGTGGTATAATTGCTAATGAGACAACTTTCCACAAGAGACCATAATGACACTGAAATGTTTAATTTTGAATTTTGAATAGACTTCGATTGAAAAACATTGTGTTTTTGTTGTGTATACTAGAATATGTATATTGTGTGTTTATCAAAATAAGTTTTTTTTCCATTGGGTATTTATCTCAAAATGTATGATATTTTGTTTATTGTGTAAATAATTACTTATTTCTTTTTGTATGCAAAATCATGGAGGAAATAAAGATTCATTCATTCATTCGATCATTATAAAAAAATGAACGAAAAACAAATATTTAACACATAAACAAATGACAACCACTGAATTACAGACTCCTGTCTTGGGAGAGGCACATCCATACATAATGTCATGAATGTGGCGAGTTAAACATTTTAGTGGGATCCCAACCCCCCTTAACCTGGGACAGTGGTATAACAGTACAACATAAGAACCAACTATAAAAATCAGTTGAAAAAGGATTAACTCATCAGATGGACAAAAAACACCTCTATATGGTATAACATCTTTGCTACAAGTTTATTGTTTTTATACAACCGCAAAAATTAAAATTTTTTTGGTCATATATTGGTATCACGTCGTCGTCGTCGTCGTCGTCGTCCGAATACTTTTAGTATTCACACTCTAACTTTAGTAAAAGTGAATAGAAATCTATGAAATTTTAACACAAGGTTTATGACCACAAAAGGAAGGTTATAATTGATTTTTGGAGTTTTGGTCCCAACATTTTAGGAATTAGGGGCCAAAAAGGGCTCAAATAAGCATTTTCTTGGTTTTTGCACTATAACTTTAGTTTAAGAAAATAGAAATCTATGAAATTTTGACACAAGGTTTATGACCACAAAAGGAAGGTTGGGATTGAATTTGGGTGTTGAGGTCTGAACAATTTAGGAATTAAGGGCCAAAAAGGGGCCAAAGTAAGCATTATTCTTGGTTTTCGCACCATAACTTTAGTATAAGTAGAATGAAATTCAAAACAGTGTGGCTGTGGCCATTGCTTGACACATTAAATTCATCCATTGACTGGAAAAATTTACGTGAACGTTTGTCTGTAACGACCACTGTTCACGACGTACCTACGATAGACATTTAAACTGTGAGGTTACCAAAGGTTTATTAACGCTTTAATTATAAAATAATTCGAAAAAATAATCAGGAATAACCTTTATGTTTTGATTTATATAATTGATATAAATCAAAACATCGTGTTATTTCTGATTAATTTTTCGAATTACTTTATTAAGGTGTTGAAAACCTTTGGTGACACCATAGTTTAAGTGTCTTTAAAAAGTACATAGTGAGCAGTGGTCATTACATACAAACGTTCACCTAAATTGTCCCAGTCAATGGATGAATTTAATGTGTCAATCAATGGCCACAGTCACACTGTTTTGAATTTTATTCTAAATAGAAATTGAACTTTGTTTGATTTCATCAAAAATTGAATAATTGGGGTTCTTTCATATACCGAATCTAACTGTGTAAGTAGATTCTTAATTTTTATGCCCCACCTACTATCCCATCCCTAGATTTTCCGTCATCTATCATGGAAAACTTCATGGAATTCCATGGAATATTTTCCATGGAATTCCATGGAGTATTGGAACCTGTTTTCCATGGAAATCCATGGAAAATAAAAAGAGAAATAAAGGAAATAATAATATTTCCATCTGAATCATTTTCCATGGAATTCCATGGAAATATTTTCCATGATGTTTTTTCCATGGAATTCTATGGAAATATATTCCATAGAGTTTCTTTTTTCATGGAATTCCATGGAAATATTTCCATCATTTCCATTTAAAATGGATTGCTCAAATTAACCTTTTGGCAATATACCCTGTTTAACCGTATCTGTAATAATAAAGGTATAAAAACTAGGTACCATGCTTTTTTTGGTTGGGTAAGGTCTTTTTGAGTCTTGCACTGGTCAGTAATAAGCAATAAAACTCAACCATCATTTTAACCTTTAATTCAAATTTTTGATGTATTATAATAAATACAATAAACAAGCAAACACTTTCAAAATTGGTATATGTTTGCACTGCCTTTATAACAAGAAATTAAGGTTACAAATGTCACTTTTGTCAACACCAGGCTTCAGTAGATCCATCTTGTAGAACAGCATTAACCATTTTATTTGGAGTTTCATTTCTTCCTCATGATACCTAAAAACTTTACTTTTATTAATAAAGAGATTTTCTTTAAATAATGTCCTTAACACAATAATGGTTAACAACTTTAGTCTTTAGGACTTGCACACATTCAAAATGGTAGAATATAATTCAGTGTACTTACCAAAAGATATGCTCCTAAATCTAACAGTCAATGCAAGTCATCAGAGAATAAGTCTGCACTATTCGATGTCAAGAACTATTTGGAACTATTTAATCTACGTCCAATATAAATTTTGCATTTTGTTCAGGAGAGAAGACATCTTTGTTTGTTGCCTGCATATCCATTGCAAGTTCAAATTTTCAATGTGTTGGGGGTTGTATGAGGAGTTATCTGATTTCTTTTAAAAGAGCCCCAATTGAATACTGTTATTTACCTATATCGTGAATATTTTATATATATTTTAATAAAAGATTATCCATTCATTGTTTATTTACCATTTTTATGTTTTTAAGTAATAATAATTGCATAAAAATGTATAAATCAATGTGCTACCCTACATTTGGCCTCAAACTGTATGGTCATATCACTTCCTGTCTTCTACACAAAGACTAATGAAAAACATATGGCATTTCTTTCACTGGCTCACATGTCTAATTGATAATAAAGAATTAATGTATGTAATTTGTGTGTACATTTTTTCCATGACTTTCCATCTCAAAAATATTCTAAGTTAAGATTCTATAATTTTTCCATGTTAAACATATTCTAAGTCAAGATTCCATCCTCTTTTCCATCTCTAAAATATTCTAAGTCCACTTTCCATCTACAAAGTTTTATTAGTCTACTTTCCATCCCATTTTCCATCAAAAAAGTATTTTTTCCATGGAATTCCATGGAAAGTTTTCCATCTTATCATGGAAAATGATGGAATAAGTAACACATATAAGTTTTCCATCAGTGATGGAATGTTTTTCCATGAAATTCCATGGAAATCCATGGAAAAAAACGAAATTTCCATCATTTTCCATCATTTTTTCATGAAAAAAGTTGAACTGCATGGAAAATCTAGGGATGGGATAGTAGAGGGGCATTATGTTTTCTGGTCTGTGCGTCCGTTTGTCTGTCCGTTCGTCCGTCCGTTCGTCTGTCCGTCTGTCCGTCTGTCCGTTCGTCCGTCTGTCCCGCTCCAGGTTAAAGTTTTTGGTCAAGGTAGATTTTGATTGTTGAAGTCCAATCAACTTCAAACTTAGTACACATGTTCCCTATGATATGATCTTTCTAATTTTAATGCCAAATTAGAGTTTTTACCCCAATTTCACGGTCCACTGAACATGGGAAATGATAGTGCGAGTGGGGCATTCGTGTACTGAGGACACATTCTTGTTGGTCCTGTTTTCAAATTGGTCTAAATTAAGGTCCAAAGGGTCCAAAATTAAACTTAGTTTGATTTTAACTAAAATTGAATCCTTGGGGTTCTTTGATATGCTGAATCTAAAAATGTACTTAGATTTTTATACGACCGCAAAATTTGAAAAATTTTTCGTTGTATATTGCTATCACGTTGGCGTCGGCATCGGCGTCGTCGTCGTCGTCGTCGTCGTCCGGCGTCCGAATACTTTTAGTTTTCGCACTCTAACTTTAGTAAAAGTGAATGGAAATCTATGAAATTTTAACACAAGGTTTATGACCACAAAAGGAAGGTTGGTATTGATTTTGGGAGTTTTGGTCCCAACATTTTAGGAATTAGGGGCCAAAAAGGGCCCAAATAAGCATTTTCTTGGTTTTCGCACTATAACTTTAGTTTAAGTTAATAGAAATCTATGAAATTTTGACACAAGGTTTATGACCACAAAAGAAAGGTTGGGATTGATTTTGGGAGTTTTGGTTCCAACAGTTTAGGAATTAGGGGCAAAAAAAGGGCCCAAATAAGCATTATTCTTGGTTTTCGCACAATAACTTTAGTTTAAGTAAATAGAAATCTATGAAATCAAAACACAAGGTTTATGACCATAAAAGGAAGGTTGGTATTGATTTTGGGAGTTTTGGTCCCAACAGTTAAGGAATAAAGGGCCCAAAGGGTCCAAATTAAACTTTGTTTGATTTCATCAAAAATTGAATAATTGGGGTTCTTTGGTATGCCGAATCTAACTGTGTATGCAGATTCTTAATTTTTGGTCCCGTTTTCAAATTGGTCTACATTAAGGTCCAAAGGGTCCAAAATTAAACTTAGTTTGATTTTAACAAAAATTGAATCCTGGGGGTTGTTTGATATGCTGAATTTAGAAATGTACTTAGATTTTTAATTATTGGCCTAGTTTTCAAGTTGGTCCAAATGGGGGTCCAAAATTAAACTTTGTTCATCAAAAATTGAATAAATGGGTTCTTTGATATGCCAAATCTAACTGTGTATGTAGATTCTTAATTTTTGGTCCAGTTTTCAAATGGTCTACATTAAGGTCCAAAGGGTCCAAAATTAAACTAAGTTTGATTTTAACAAAAATTAAATTCTTGGGCTTATTTGATATGCTTTATCTAAATATGTACTTTGCTTTTTGATTATGGGCCCAGTTTTCAAGTTGGTCCAAATCAGGATTCCATATCAAGTATTGTGCAATAGCAAGAAATTTTCAATTGCACAGTATTGCACAATAGCAAGAAATATCTAATTGCACAATATTGTGCAATAGCAATTAATTTTCAATTGGAGTTATCTTTCTTTGTATAGAATAGAAGCTGATAATATATGTTGGAAATTTGCCAGACATGACTATGATGTCATTTTCTATTTTTATTTGCCAATAACTTTATGTAAATAACTTCATTGGAAATTTGCCAATATAAAATGTTGCTGATGAAGCTTTTTTTCCTTATCTTATCTAAAATGTTTTTAGATAATGTATGTTTGACATTTGCCAGACATGACTATGATGTCATTTTCTATTTTTATTTGCCAATAACTTTATGTAAATAACTTCATTGGAAATTTGCCAATATAAAATGTTGCTGATGAAGTTTTTTTTATTGTTTTATACAATAAACAATGTATATTCACTTTTACTACCAACCAATCTTTACCATTCAGTGATAACAAGCACTTTATTTTACATTTTAATATTTTATGATGTATTTAAACGAGTAGTTATTGTTGCAAACTCCATTAGAAATTTGAATTGATATCAGTTTTGGAAAAAGGGAAACGGGGATGTGAAAAAAAGGGGGGGGTTTAAATTTTTCTCATTTCAGATTTCATAAATAAAAAGAAAATTTCTTCAAACATTTTTTTGAGAGGATTAATATTCAACAGCATAGTGAATTGCTCAAAGGCAAAAAAAATATTTTAAGTTCATTAGACCACATTCATTCTGTGTCAGAAACCTATGCTGTGTCAACTATTTAATTTTAGATTTAAAAAGTTTGAAGAAGAAATCTTTAATTGATTTGTAAAATCTTGACATTTGTTTTGTGTAAAAAAAAACATGTAATGTCAAAAATTTGATCACAATCCAAATTCAGAGCTGTATCACGCTTGAATGTTTTGTCCATACTTGCCCCAACTGTTCAGGGTTCAACCTCTGCGGTCGTATAAAGCTGCGCCCTGCGGAGCACCTGGTTTATTATTGGCCCAGTTTTCAAGTTGGTCGAAATCAGGGTCCAAAATTAAACTTTGTTTGATTTCATCAAAAATTGAATAATTGGGGTTCTTTGATATGCCGAATCTAACTATGTATGTAGATTCTTAATTTTTGGTCCCTTTTTCAAATTGATCTACATTAAGGTCCAAAGGGTCCAAAATTAAACTTAGTTTGATTTTAACAAAAATTGAATCCTTGGGGTTCTTTGATATGCTGAATTTAAAAATGTACTTAGATTTTTTATTATTGGCCCAGTTTTCAAGTTGGTTCAAATCAGGATCCAAAATTATTATATTAAGTATTGTGCAATACTAGCAAGAAATTTTCAATTGCACAGTATTCAGCAATAATAAGAAATCTTCAATTGCACAGTATTGTGCAATAGCAAATATTTTTAATTGCACAGTATTGCACAATAGCAAGAAATATCTAATTGCACAATATTGTGCAATAGCAAGAAATGTTCAATTGATTGGAGTTATCTTTCTTTGTCCAGAATAGTAGTTGAATCAACTTAGATCATTGTTTTATATAATAAACAATGTATATTCACTTTTACTACCAACTGATAAATTAAAACAATCTTTACCATTCAGTGATAACAAGCACCTTTTGTTACATTTTAATATTTTATGATGTATTTAAAGAGTAGTTATTGTTGCAAACTCCATTAGAAAATTTGAATTGAGATCAGTTTTGGAAAAAGGGAAAAGGGGATGTGAAAAAAAATGCGAAGGGGGGGGGGGGGGGGGGCTTTAAATTTTTCTCATTTCAGAGTTCATAAATAAAAAGAAAATTTCTTCAAAAACATTTTTTTGAGTGGATTAATATTCAACAGCATAGTGAATTGCTCAAAGGCAAACAAAATATTTTAAGTTCATTAGACCACATTCATTCTGTGTCAGAAACCTATGCTGTGTCAACTATTTAATCACAATCCAAATTTAGAGCTGAATCCAGCTTGAATGTTGTATCCATACTTGCCACAACCGTTCAGGGTTCAACCTCTATGGTTGTATAAAGCTGCACCCTGCGGAGCATCTGGTTCTGTTTAGTATAAAATTCATATTAAGATCCATTTTGTTACATCTTGTGATCAATTTATTTGGCAATCGCCAATAGCAGTCACCAGGGTTTAAGAACATCAGTTGTTCGACCTGTTAGTCAAATGTGTTTTGTTAAAATATACTTTTCCACTTTTTTGATCTTTTGGAATATTATTGTGGTTGTTTGATATGCCAAATCTAACCGTGTATTCAGATTTTTAATTTTTGGTCGTGTTTTTATACGACCGCAAAAATTTTAATTTTTTGGTCGTATATTGCTATCATGTTGGCATCGTCGTCGTCGTCTGCGTCGTCGTCGTTGTCCGAATACTTTTAGTTTTCGCACTCTAACTTTAGTAAAAGTGAATAGAAATCAATGAAAATTTCTTCAAAAACATTTTTTTGAGTGGATTAATATTCAACAGCATAGTGAATTGCTCAAAGGCAAACAAAATATTTTAAGTTCATTAGACCACATTCATTCTGTGTCAGAAACCTATGCTGTGTCAACTATTTAATCACAATCCAAATTTAGAGCTGAATCCAGCTTGAATGTTGTGTCCATACTTGCCACAACCGTTCAGGGTTCAACCTCTATGGTTGTATAAAGCTGCACCCTGCGGAGCATCTGGTTCTGTTTAGTATAAAATTTATATTAAGATCCATTTTGTTACATCTTATGATCAATTTATTTGGCAATCGCCAATAGCAGTCACCAGGGTTTAAGAACATCAGTTGTTCGACCTGTTAGTCAAATGTGTTTTGTTAAAATATACTTTTCCACTTTTTTGATCTTTTGGAAAATGTTGTTTTTGCTGTATTTAGACCCTTCTACAACGAAATTTGTTTTACATGCATATGTATAAAAATTGCAGTTTTTATCCTCCGCAATCATAGGTTTGAAAGTAGTTTTCAATTTAGACTTGTTTATATTTTTTATACGCCCGTCGTCTTTTAGACGGGGCGTATTATGGTATACCGTTGTCCGTCCGTCCGTCTGTCCGTCCGTCCGTCCGTCGTCCACACTTCGGACAATAACTCAAAAATACTTTCACCAATTTCCATGAAACTTAAGTGAATTGTTTATATCTATTGACGTAAGCTCCCTTTCGTTTTTTTTTAATTTCAGATTTTAAGTTTTGGATTTATGGGGCTTTATTCATAAAAAAGGGGGGATTTTCAACACTTCGGACAATAACTCAAAAAGGCTTTCACCAATGTCCATGAAACTTTGGTGAATTGTTTATATCTATTGATCTAAGCTCCCTTTCAATTTTTATAAATTTCAGATTTTAAGTTTTGGATTTATGGGGCTTTATTCATAAAAAAAGGGGGATTTTCAACACTTCGGACAATAACTCAAAAAGGCTTTCACCAATGTCCATGAAACTTTGGTGAATTGTTTATATCTATTGATGTAAGCTCCCTTTCAATTTTTATAAATTTCAGATTTTAAGTTTTGGATTTATGGGGCTTTATTCATAAAAAAAGGGGGATTTTCAACACTTCGGACAATAACTCAAAAAGGCTTTCACCAATGTCCATGAAACTTTGGTGAATTGTTTATATCTATTGATGTAAGCTCCCTTTCAATTTTTATAAATTTCAGATTTTACATTTCCGTGTTATGAATTTTTATGCTTAAAAAAGGGGGGATTTTCGAATTTTGGGACAATAACTAACACTTTCACAAAATTTCATGCAACTTTGATAAATTGTTTATATCTATTGACATAAGCTCCCTTTTCATTTTTATAAATTTTAGATTTTACGTTTTCTTCAGTAATGAATTTTTATACCTAAAAAAGGGGGATTTTATGAAACTTTGGTGAATATATTAATGTAACATCTCTTTTGATTTGTATATATATTTCTAGTTGATCATATAAATTCATTTAAAGCATAAAAGACAAGTTAAAAGAGCAACGGGCGTATCATGCGCTAAAGCGCAGCCCTTTATTCATTTGGGCTTTTATCATATTTTCCCTCCAGTTTATATGATCCATTCATCCTACTTTGACTCTTTAAATTCAAGAGTCTATCCTAAATTGAGATAAATTATATGGCCTTCCAAATACCGTTTCGATCCCTAAACATCACTGAAGAGACATTTATTCTGGTGTACGAACAAAAAATTAAATTTTTTGCACCTCATGTTTGTGGAATAACATCTTTGCTGCAAGTTTATTGCTTTTCTGTTTAGTATAAAATTAAGATCCATTTTGTTACATCTAGTGATCAATTTATTTGTCAATTGTCAATGGCAGTCAGCAGGATTTAAGAACATCAGTTGTTTGACCTGTTAGTCAAATGCATTTTGTTAAAATAAACTTTTTCACTTTTTTGGTCTTTTGGAAAATGTTGTTTGTGCTGTATTTAGACCCTTCTACAACGAAATTTGTTTTACATGCACACGTATAAAAATTGCAGTTTTTATACGACCGCATTGGTCGTATATTGGTATCACATTGTCGTCATCTTCGTTGTCGTCCGAAGCACTCTAGCTTTAGTAAAAGTAAATAATAATCCCACCGAATAAGGGGCCAAAAGTAAACTTTGTATGATTTCATCAAAAAATGTATTATTGGGGTTCTTTGATATGCCAAATCTAACCGTGTATTCAGATTCTTAATTTTTGGTCGTGTTTTTATACGACCGCAAAAATTTTAATTTTTTGGTCATATATTGCTATCACGTTGGCATCGTCGTCGTCGTCGTCTGCGTCGTCGTCGTTGTCCCAATACTTTTAGTTTTCGCACTCTAACTTTAGTAAAAGTGAATAGAAATCAATGAAATTTTAACACAAGGTTTATGACCACAAAAGGAAGGTAGGGATTGATTTTGGGAGTTTTGGTCCCAACAGTTAAGGAATTAGGGGCCAAAAAGGGCCCAAATAAGCATTTTCTTGGTTTTCGCACTGTAACTTTAGTTTAAGTTAATAGAAATCTATGAAATTTTGACACAAGGTTTATGACCACAAAAGGAAGGTTGGGATTGATTTTGGGAGTTTTGGTTCCAACAGTTTAGGAATAAGGGGCCCAAAGGGTCCAAAATTGAACTTTGTGTGATTTCATCAAAAATTGAATAATTGGGGTTCTTTGATATGCCAAATCTAACTATGTATGTAGATTCTTAATTTTTGGTCCCGTTTTCAAATTGGTCTACATTAAGGTCCAAAGGGTCCAAAATTAAACTTAGTTTGATTTTAACAAAAATTGAATCCTTGGGGTTCTTTGATATGCTGAATTTAAAAATGTACTTAGATTTTTAATTATTGGCCTAGTTTTCAAGTTGGTCCAAATGGGGGTCCAAAATTAAACTTTGTTTGATTTCATCAAAAATTGAATAAATGGGTGTTTTGATATGCCAAATCTTACTGTGTATGTAGATTCTTAATTTTTGGTCCAGTTTTCAAATTGGTCTACATTAAGGTCCAAAGGGTCCAAAATTAAACTAAGTTTGATTTTAACAAAAATTAAATTCTTGGGCTTATTTGATATGCTTTATCTAAATAAGTACTTTGATTTTTGATTATGGGCCCAGTTTTCAAGTTGGTCCAAATCAGGATTCCATATCAAGTATTGTGCAATAGCAAGAAATTTTCAATTGCACAGTATTGCACAATAGCAAGAAATATCTAATTGCACAATATTGTGCAATAGCAATTAATTTTCAATTGGAGTTATCTTTCTTTGTATAGAATAGTAGTTGATAAGGCCACACCAATTTAATTTCTTGTTCTACGGATTTTTGGACTTCAAAATTTGGGGCGAGCGAGCGATTTGAAAATTTAAATAAAAAAATATTTAATTTGCAAATTTTTGAGGCGAAGCTTGAAAAGTAGAGGCGAGCGATTATAATTTTTTTTTGTAAACATAAAATAGTAGGTTTTGACAATATTAAAGCTTGATTTATCACTTGTACTTTGACATTTCTTTAATTTCTGAAGTATTTTTTCCCTGTTCACCAAGAAATAATTAAATCTGGTCTATGTATGACATGTATGTGTGACTGACAATGAGACAATTCTCCATCCAAGTCATAATCAGTTTGGGGAGAACCCCTTAATGTTATAAATATCCCTTTTACATGTTTTATGAGGGATCAATATAAGTTATAATATATTTGTTTGTACAAAAGAGCTCATATTTTCTCAAAGAACTATATATCTATCTGGTATTAAATGGTCAAAACATGTCCAAGAATTTTGTAATATTCCTGGACTTTAACCATGTTAACACATTTACTTTAACAGTTTAATATTATTCAAAATAAGTGGACCACTCTTTTAGAAAAAGTTGTTTAAAATATGATGTAACTCTCCTCTTTTTGGGTACAAAATTCTATGTTTTCAAAGGTTTTGTATAGAAGAACTATACAAATCCTTGGTATTTCTATTTTCTTTTCTACATCAGTAAAATGACCCCTTGTCCATGTTGTCTGAGGGAGGGTTGTTCTCAACCTGATATAAATAACAAACACAGGTCAAAGTACGGCCTTTTACACAGGGCTTTGATACAGACCAAACAGCAAGCTATAAAGGACCCAAAATTATTAGCGTACTGTACACAATTCGAACAGGAAAACCAACGATCTAATTTATATATCATGTACATCCAAATGGGAAAAATTATACCAATGAACAACATTACCAAAAGATAACTGCTGAACGACAGGCCCCTCAATCAATCAGGACAGGTGCATAAACATGCAGAGGCTATGGATAGTTTTGTTTCGCCAGCATACAATATAATTGCAGTTGAAGGCAAACCTTCAGAAGTTCTTTGTACTTTATTCTAACAACGACATGTTTTGATAGGGAATATAAGTAAGGGGGAAAGTAACCAATTTTTTGTTCTTTAATCCGGTATTTCCGCTGATATAGATTTACAAATCCTTGATCGGAGCACTTCCGCTTTGGATAAGTAGGTTTCATGCTGAAACAAATATTCTCACAGATATTTACAAAGTGTGCTGGGGTGCTTTTATGTTTAAAATCGTTATATACAGGTTAGACTGTGATTTTAAAAACAAATGTTGATATCTTTTTATAATGTTTACAAAAAAAAAAACGGTGCGGGAAATGGACATGATTACATTTCCGGATGCGGGAAGCGGGAATATAAAAAAAATAAAAAAATTCTGTTTTGAAAAAAATAGGTGCGGGCGGGTCCGTCGAACAAGGAATCAAATTGGTGTGGCCTAATATATGTTGGAAATTTGCCAGACATGACTATGATGTCATTTTCTATTTCTATTTGCCAATAATTTTATGTAAATAACTTCATTGGAAATTTGCCAATATAAAATGTTGCTGATGAAGCTTTTTTTCCTTATCTTATCTAAAATGTTTTTAGATAATGTATGTTGGACATTTGCCAGACATGACTATGATGTCATTTTCTATTTTTATTTGCCAATAACTTTATGTAAATAACTTCATTGGAAATTTGCCAATATAAAATGTTGCTGATGAAGTTTTTTTTATTGTTTTATACAATAAACAATGTATATTCACTTTTACTATCAACCAATCTTTACCATTCAGTGATAACAAGCACTTTATTTTACATTTTAATATTTTATGATGTATTTAAAAGAGTTGTTATTGTTGCAAACTCCATCAGAAATTTGAATTGATATCAGTTTTGGAAAAAGGGAAACGGGGATGTGAAAAAAAGGGGGGGGGTTAAATTTCTCATTTCAGATTTCATAAATAAAAAGAAAATTTCTTCAAACATTTTTTTGAGAGGATTAATATTCAACAGCATAGTGAATTGCTCAAAGGCAAAAAAAACTTTTAAGTTCATTAGACCACATTTATTCTGTGTCAGAAACCTATGCTGTGTCAACTATTTAATTTTAGATTAAAAAAGTTTGAAGAAGAAATCTTTAATTGATTTGTAAAATCTTGACATTTGTTTTGTGTAAAAAAAAAACATGTAATGTCAAAAATTTAATCACAATCAAAATTCAGAGCTGTATCACGCTTGAATGTTTTGTCCATACTTGCCCCAACTGTTCAGGGTTCGACCTCTGCGGTCGTATAAAGCTGCGCCCTGCGGAGCACCTGGTTAAATTTGTCTACATTTAAGTCCAAAGGGTCCAAAATTAAACTTAGCTTGATTTTAACAAAAAATGAATTCTTGGGGTTCTTTGATATGCTGAATCTAAACATGTACTTAGATTTTTGATTATGGGCCCAGTTTTCAATTTGGTCCAAATCTGGGTCCAAAATTATATTAAGTATTGTGCAATAGCAAGAAATTTTCAATTGCACAGTATTCCGCAATAGCAAGAAATCTTCAATTGCACAGTATTGTGCAATAGCAAGAAATCTTCAATTGCACAGTATTGTGCAATAGCAAGAAATTTTCAATTGCACAGTATTGGGCAATAGCAAGATATATCTAATTGCACAATATTGTGCAATAGCAAGAAATTTTCAATTGCACAGTTTTGCGCAATAGCAAGAAATATTCAATTGCACAGTATTGTCTGTTTTCAAATTGGTCTACATTAAGGTCCATTTAGGGTAAAAAATTAAACTTTGTTTGATTTCAACAAAAATTGAAGATATGGGGTTCTTCAATGTGCTGAATCTAGCCATGTATTTAGATTTTTAATATTTGGGCCCAGTTATCAAATTGGTCCACATTGAGGTCTAAAGGGTCTAAAATTGAACATTATTTGATTTCATCAAAAATTGAATTCTTGGGGTTCTATGATATGCTGAATCTAACCATGTATTTAGATTTTGGATATTGGACCATCTATAATACTAAAATTACGAGGTCCAATTTGTCAGCCGTCATCGGGTAAAAACGACAAATCAAAGAATTCAACTCTATATATAACTAATATACTGGACAATGGTGTAGATTAAAAATTACACTACTCCAGACCCTTTTGTTTTCCACATAATTAATATTGCCAATAATTAACAAGTTCCGGGTCTAATCCCATACCGATACCAATAGTATATTCACCTGTTAGCTATTACCTTATCTGTACGTTCCGCAATTGACAGGCGCACCACCAAACGGTGTATTTAGGATTTTGCTATATACACGGGTCATAATCAAAGGGCTGACACTACTATATCAATCATTGTCAAATTGTTCCCTATTGTAGCTTTATTCAGCAATCAGCAAGACTTTCTAAGATTATTTCTAATTAGAAAATACCCCATTCCTGGATAGCCTGGACCTTTTGTTTCCAAATAATTAATATTTCCAATAATTGATAAGTTCCAGGTCGACGGGTTCAAACAGAAAGATTTGAAAGCAGAGAAAACTGTGTATCTTATAATCGACATGACTTTATCAGATGACAATACCAATTACTAAAATAAGGCTTATGCATAGTTATATACTTTAATTCAGTCACGGACCCGCGATATCACGGGTGTGTACTTGTAATAGGTAAATGTTCAATTTAAAATTTATAAGTTTTTAAGTTAAAGTACTTAGACCAAATTCATTCTGTGTCAGAAACCTATGTTGTGTCAACTATTTAATCACAATCCAAATTCAGAGCTGTATCAAGCTTAAATGTTATGTCCATACTTGCCCCAACTGTTCAGGGTTCGACCTCTGCGGTTGTATAAAGCTTTGACCAGCAGAGTATCTGGTTATCCAACGCAGTCTTAGGTTTAAAAGTAGTTTTCAATTTAGACTTGTTTAAATATATAGTAAAATAGTTTCAACTAATGTCTAGTTTCAATTTCAGAATACTGTTAATTCAGAAACTATTGCGTTTATTATTGCATATTTTTTTTAATTTTTGCACTATTGAGAAAAATCCTACATAGTTCATATAAAATTTTTCAAAATGCGAGTTTAAATTTTTGCCATCATAACACTGTCACATTTTCGTAACAATGAAAACAATGCAATAATTTCTGAATTGACAGTACCATTTTAATCTCTTTCTAGGTTGGGTTATCAAGTCTTTTCCATACAGCTAAGTTGTATGATTCATCATATCATTCAATAGGCATTCATGTCAGACCTATCTGTCTGGTAAGTAGTTAATACATGGGATTTGAACCAAACTTGCTTATATATCGAAAGCTCTTTTTTAATAGCCTAGGTGGTCAAGTGGTTTAGCGCGTGGGAGATTGTGCAACACGATTTGGTGTAACGATATCTCAGTAGCATGAGTTTGAATCCCATCGAGGGAAGAACAAAAATTTTGCTAACTCAGTCTTTGTGTAATGAAGAAAATTAAAAGTTAAAAATATCAATGCATCATAAATTTGATAAAATATTATACAATGTAACAAAGTCAATCACATAGCTTCAAAAATCAAAAATGTTTAAATTAAACTTGCTTTTGAAATAAAGACAAAGACTGACAGTTAAAAAAATCTGAGATTTTATTCTAATGCATACATAACAATAGACTGTCACTGCCTGCTTTTAGAAATAATTACAACTACATATAAAAAAGAAGATGTGGTATCATTGCCAATGAGACAACTGTCCACAAGAGACCAAAATGACACAGAAATTAACAACTATAGGTTACCGTACGGCCTTCAGCAATGAGCAAAGCCCATACTGCATACATAGTCAGCTATAAAAGGCCCAGAACCCGAAATGTCAATGTAAAACAATTCAAATGAATAAACTAACCACCTTATTTATATAAAAATATGCACAAAAATCAAATATATAACACATAAACAAAAAACAACCACTGAATCCTGACTTGGAACAGGCACATACATACATAATGTGGCGGGGTCCCAACCCTCCACTAACCTGGGACAGTGGTAAAGCAGAACATAAGAACAAACATGTTTAGAATTTAGATATGTTTAAAAAACTTTTGTTGATCAGGAATGTCCCCTTGAACAAACTGTAGGGAAATTGTGAACTAAATTTCTGGATCCCATGAAAGAATCTTTTTATCATAAGGGCCACCCAGTCAAGTCATACAATAACTGCCAATCATGCCATAGTCCTTTAAAATCTGAAAAAGATGTAGCTTGTTATACACATTCTTGGTCCAATTTGCTTTTACAGAAAATAAGGTTGATTTTAATAATGTGCAAACGTGACTAATGCCCCCAAAATCCTAGCTTAAACCCTGATTACATGAGATATAAGGCATGAAGATGGAATTGTTACAGATCAGCTGAATTATCTATTATAAAGGATCCTACAAATTAATGTAAGATACAGTCACAGAAATAATTATATTCATAAGCACATCTGAACCAGTGACAACTCTACAACAGATTTATCCATTGGATCACCAGCAGAGATGGGGATACAATTAGGCTGACAATATATTCTGTATATATAATTCGTCTAAACTTTAGCCCAAAAATGTTAGATCTGTAAATAATATATATATATATATTTTATGTAGATATAAAAAACAGAAGATGTGGTATGATTGCAATTTAGACAATTATACAAAAAAAAGGGATGTATTGGATTTTTATACGACCGCAAAAATTGAAATTTTTTGGTCGTATGTTGGTATGACGTTGGCGTCGTCGTTGTCTGAAGACATTTGGTTTTCGCACTCATACTTTAATAAAAGTAAATAGAAATTTATGAAATTTAAACACAAAGTTTATGACCATAAAAGGAAGGTTGGGATTAATTTTGGGTGTTTTGGTCCCAACAGTTTAGGAATTAGGGGCCAAAAAGGGCCCAAATAAGCATTTTTCTTGGTTTTCGCACAATAACTTTAGTATAAGTAAACAGAAATCTATGAAATTTAAAAATAAAGTCTATGACCACAAAAGGAAGGTTGGGATTGATATTTGGAGTTTTAGTCACAACAGTTTAGGAATAAGGGGGCCAAAGACAGGTCCCAAATAAGCATTTTTCTTGGTTTTTGCACATAAATTTAGTATAAATTAATAGAAATCTATGAAATTTTAACATAAGGTCTATGACCACAAAAGGAAGGTTGGGATTGATTTGGGAGTTTTGGTCCCAACGAATTAGGGGCCAAAAGGGTCCAAAATTCAACTTTGTTTGATTTCATTAAAAATGAATTATTGGGGATCTTTGATATGCCTAATCTAACTGTGTATTCAAATTCTTAATTTTTGGTCCTGTTTTCAAATTGGTCTACATTAAGGTCCAAAGGGTCCAAAATTAAACTTGGCTTTATTTTAACAAAAATTGAATTCTTTGGGTTCTTTGATATGCTGAATCTAAACATGTACTTAGATTTTTGATAATGGGCCCAGTTTTCAAATTGGTCCAAATCAGGGTCCAAAATTATTATATTAAGTATTGTGCAATAGCAAGAAATTTTCAATTGCACAGTATTCCGTAATATCAAGAAATCTTCAATTGCACAGTATTGTGCCATAGCAAGAAATTTTCAATTGCATAGTATTGCGCAATGGCAAGAAATCTTTAATGGCACAGAATTGGGCCACAATTAAAAATATTTCAGTTTGCCCAAACCCGACCCATGATGACTGGGTGTGGGTAGGTAGGTAGGCAAATTCTTTTTTTTTCTTTTTTTTTTATCCGAATTTGCATGAAAATATTAAAAGATCTTAAAACAGTATATCTTTTTTTTCTCTGTCAAACCTTTGTAGAGACAGCCAAAAGCCATGAATTTAAAACCTCTATAAATAAATTAGTTTACTATATGATTTGTATCCTGAGATGTTTATAACCCTGACAGTTGCTAACTGTGTGAAAGGACTGTTGGATTTGTGAAGTGATTTTAGTTCCATCAACACGATGTTTGTGTAAAAAAAATATCAGCTGATTATTTAATGATTAAATTTGTTTGCAGTTTTTAAATCCTTTTTCTATTAAAATAGATTAAATGTCCTAAAATATTTATATGAATTATTATCTACCATCCTTAGTTTGTGTCTTTTTTATGTTTTGAAAACAAATTTATATTTTACATTATCACACAGGTAAACTAATTTGGCTATAAATAGATCAAAACATGTTCTGTAGAATCTCCAAACTAAAAACGTATTTGTTATAATTTTATTTCTTTAAATAATCAAGTTTAAATTTTTGAAAATAATCATTATTGATAAAATATAATTGCATAAAGTTAACGTTTTCTGAAGACTTTATTTTTAGGTCATGGTTCTAGAGGCTTCCTGTATAAAAATCCAATATGGCGTCCATAGCAATGTTTTTACTTTTGCACATGTGAAAAAATATTTCTGACAAAAGTCAGATTTCTCTTGTCAAAAGGGATTTATATTTATATTGCAATAAATTATTCAGAAGGAGTTACATTCAGTTAAGATTATATTTCTGATTCTGTGAGCAATTATAGTTTTATCAAATTCTCCCAAACTGCAACGTACTGACTGTCTAATGAGACTTGTAAATTTGAACTATTTGAATAAAAGGGCATCTAATTTACATGATAAAGGAAGATTATAATTAAAGACAACAATTTATCAAGAAATAATTCCTTTTTATTCAGTAAAAACAAAATCTTCTTGCAAGATTGTAAATTCGCAACTTCCGGATCCATTTCCTGTCAGAATAACATTGAAAATATTCGATTGCACATGGTATTGAACAAATCTACCTGAATATTCTTATCAGATATTCGATAACACGATGAAATTAACATTGAGCATATAGCTAAGGGTTTGGTAGTACAAACAACTACAGCATAAAAAACTGCCACTTCACATGTTTTACTTCTTTACGTTCGTTAAATCAGAAGATAAAAACAGAGAACATCGAATATCGATTAACTGTGTCTCTTATACGCTTTCTTTTAATCTTATTCACAGTTACTTTCAAACGCAAAGACGACAAACATTAAGTTTTATACGATGACGGAGCGGACCCAATATAAATCCGAAAAAAAAAAATTCTTCCAAAAAACGTAAAAAAAAGAATTTGAGTCGGCGGGTTTATTTTGGGTTGGTCGCGTTTGGGCAAACATACAATCTTTTTATTTTGGCCTTGTGCAATAGGAAGGAATCTTCAATTGCACAGTATTGCGCAATAGCAAGAAATATCTTATTGCACACTATTGCACAATAGCAAGAAATTTTCAATTGCACAGTTTTGCGCAATAGCAAGAAATATTCAATTGCACAGTATTGTCCCGTTTTCAAATTGGTCTACATAAAGGTCCAAAGCGTCAAAAATTAAACTTTGTTTGATTTTAATAAAAATTGAAGATATGGGGTTCTTCAATATGCTGAATCTTACCATGTATTTAGATTTTTAATATTTGGGCCCGGTTATCAAATTGGTCCACATTGAGGTCTAAAGAGTCTAAAATTGAACATTATTTGATTTCACCTAAAATTGAATTCTTGGGGTTCTATGATATGCTGAATCTAACCATGTATTTAGATTTTGGATATTGGACAATAATAAGTAAATGTCCAATTTAAAAGTTTTAAGTTCACATTCATTCTGTGTCAGAAACCTATGTTGTGTCAACTATTTAATCACAATCCAAATTCAGAGCTGTATCAAGCTTAAATGTTGTGTCCATACTTGCCCCAACTGTTCAGGGTGCAACCTCTGCGGTTGTATAAAGCTGCAACCTGTGGAGCATCTGGTTGTAGTTTTCAATCAATAACTTGTGTTTAAGTGGATGAATCTCTCTGAAATTATACCACAAGTTTCAATACCATTAAGGGATGGTTAGTAATGACTTTGGGGGGGGGGGTCTTAAAATGTTTTGGAATTAGGGGCAACAAAAGGGGAATTAGGGGCCAAAAAAGGGGGAAACTAGGTTTTTCTGATCAATGAACAATTAAGACAATTCAAAAGCAGTGTAATGGAAGTAAATCATAAACAGTTAACATACAATGTTTGGTTTGTGCAGATTTACCTCTCTTACACTTCTTGTAAATAATGTATAAGGAAATTTCAGGTATTGGACTTTTTTTCAAAAAAAGGGAGGTGGTAGTAGTTTTCAATTTTTTTTCTCCAAATTTCTCAAATTCCAAACTTTTAAAAAGTTTGAAGTTGAAATCTTAAATTGCACAATATTGCATAATAGATTTGTAAGATCTTGAAATTTGTTTAGTGTCAGAAACTCATATAATGTCAAGAATATGATCACAATCCAAATTCAGTTCTGTATCAAGCTTGAATGTTGTGTCCATACTTGCCCCAACTGTTCAGGGTTCAATCTCTGCGGTCTTATAAAGCTGCGCCCTGGTTCTCGTTTCCAGAAAATATCTTGTGGAATGGTGTATGGATATCTCTGAAATTAAACAAGAAGGTTCCATAGCAGAAAGGGATGGTTAGGATTTGCTTTGGGATGTTGTGGCTCAAACTGTTTAGGAATTAGGGACAAAAAAAGATGGAATAAAACAAGGGTGTCCTGGTTCATGGACAACTACTTTTAAGATAAAAGTTTAATTTGGTTTACTCCACTTTTTTTGAATTATTAAATGGGTAATTATGATTGCAAACTGCATTGGAAATTTGAATTGAGATTTTGACCAAATCTTAAGGGAAAGGATTGGGTTTTTTTTTAAAGGGAGAGGGGAGGGAGAGTGAAAAAAATAGGGGGGGGGGCGCTAAAAAGAAATTGTTGAGGGGACATTTTTTTCTTAATATTTCAAAAATTAAATTGAAAATTTTTATTATTTTTTTTTGCCAAAAAAAAGGCAGGGGTAGGGGTAAAAAAAATTAGGTGGAGATTTATTTTTTTTGTGTTGGGGGAGGGTGGGTGGATTCAACTCTCAACAGCATAGATTATTGCACAAAAAGAAAAGGACGGGTAATTTTTATATTATTATTTTTTTTGTGTTGGGGGGGAGTGGTGGATGAATCCTCTACCTTGTCCAAAACAGTTGTTTGAATAATTTACATCTTCATCAGCCATACATGCATTTCAGAGAAGTTGGCATCGGTTTGATCTGCTTGAAGATTGCTTGATCATACCTTATTCAGGCTGTGGCAGTTTCAATTTAAACTTTTTGGTTTTGTTATACAATTTTTCAAATTCTGTTACATATATACTCCTCCATTTAACTAACCTTACTCCGCCAGTTTATGTTTTTGAAAAATGTCACAAAACATGGCATTAAGCATACTGTCAAATCTTAACCATAAAAACAGTTGTAACCACTTTTGACTAAAGCTTCTAGCATTTTTAGCAGATTTCGAATTTTGATCGGAATCGTCACGTTTACGTTTGCCCATGATGGCAGATTTATAAAGTTCATATTCAGACGAAGTCTTTATAAGAGTCAGAGATTGTCATGATTAGATATTATTCTTTATGATTTTAATTGTAAAAACATTTTTTTAATATGAAAACAAGAATAGAGAACGCCCCTATTATTCATTGGACAAGTCAGCTTGGTATACACAAACGAAGCTTTTCTTGGTGTTTTTACTATATATTTCAATTAATTTTCCCCTTTATAGTACCCCAGTAACTAACACAATGTACAGTGTCAAATAAATAATATATATCTAATATCATACTTATTCATTTATAAATATACTTATTTGAAGAATAACTTTTAAATATGAATGCTCATTTAAAATGATATCTATAAAGCGTAATTAAATAGCTAGGATGTTGTTCCGTACATGCTTACATATTTGACCTGGTTACCTGATCACCTTTATGTACATTGTTGCATCATTAGTTCTATTGATAAAGACAAGCTAAGGACACCTCATCAAAGGTAACAAACCTGTAATCAGTGAATGATTTATGGCTTCAATATAACTTATTGAAGGGATAATTGTTTGACAGCTTGTTGTTATTTAAATAAAAGAAAACGTGTTTTTTCTACTTTTTATTGATGTACACAAGCTAAAGACCAAGCCGTACATTTATGTATCCAGAGAATTAGACTGTGACACTTCAAAGAATCTTAAATTTGCTGTATCTGTTGTTATAAACCCAATTATGACCGAAATATCTTTGTGAAATAGTATGCCCAAGCGGACATGTCCAAAGCCCCAAACGGACATTTTTAATGATCGATAGTTGGTCAAAATTGAAATGACCGTTTTATGAAAAATGCCTTGAATAACTAAAAGTGGCAAACCAATTCTATTTGACCGTTTGAGGCTGAGAGCAGCCGGACTTTTTATGAAAGTTTCGGTCATGACCGGAATATATGACCGTTTTGGAAGCCTTGCAGTCCGCCTCTAAACTTAAGTCACTTAACACTTTATCTCAAATAGAATTTAATCCTTCTTCAGGGAGTGACAATGCTATCTCTATAGCCATCTTCTTTTTGTCTAGATCAGTCAAGCCCTTCCATGCTTTCATTTCATAAACCCATCAGCTATTCAGTTACTGTTCAGTAAATACATGTGATACTTTATAATTGACTGATGCTGCAATCTACAGTATACTTGGCTAATCTACAATACACTTCGCTAAACTACAATACACTAAGCTAATCTACACTAAGATGGTTGTCACTTAACTACACTAGAGATCACAACCCTGAAATAAGTTTATACACTACAACAATGTAATTTCCCTACAAAAGTGTCACTTTCTTATCTGTTTTCTTCAAAATTGGATGAATTCACATTCTGCTGCCATGTAAAACTTGGTTGGTTAAGAATATATTATAACTCCAGCTCCTATGGAGATAAAAGTAAACATAACATAGATATATAAATATAACAGTGTGAGCTTAATAACTTGAGCAAAGAAAATTACCTACCTGGGTAAGTAATTGTTTCTGGGGAGATCCCGGCGGGAATTAACCTATCTGATGAATTATTTAATTAGGTGATTATAATTTGAATTTTAAAGGCCAAACACATCAACCTTAAATTTGACAATCATTATATTGTAAGAAATAAGTGTTTAAACAAGTATTCATTGATTTTTTTTAAATTAAATTTAAGACCTTTAAAAGTGTTATTTACAAAATTTTATGTCTTCTGCAGGAACCAAAATGTTCTTCAGCATCAGTTGAACTCAAGCAGACATTGAGTGTTGTCTTTGACAAATCCTCCTCAGAAGTTGGAAAACAAGGTTTGTTTTATTATAGATTTTACCTTATATTAGTTGTCTGAGTAGAAATGTATAAAGAATCCCTACATCAAATCAATTGGGAAGAATTTACGCAATCACATGCCAGTATAGTTGGATGTTCAAAGATTATTTTTATGCCCCAATTATTGTCATTATGTTTTCTGGTCTCTGTGTCTGTTCATCCTTCCGTTAGTACGTTTGTTTGTCCATTTGTCTGTCCCATTTCAGGTTAAAGTTTTTGGTCAAGGAAGTTTTTGATGAAGTTGAAGTGCTATCAACTTGAAAATTAATGCACATGTTTCTTAAGATATTATCTTTTTAATTTTAATGCAAAATTAGAGTTTTGACCTCAATTACCCCAATTACATGGTCCACTGAACATAGAAAATGATATGTCGCCACAAAAGACAATAACACAGCATTGTATTGGTTTATTAGGTCGACAGGTTTGGACAACAAGAGTGCTGTCTTCAGGACAAATATATAGTTGAAAAAAACCCAGTGAAGTACATATTTTGCGGTTATTGCGGTTAACAGGAAGTTATGTTGCAATAATGGTTGTTATGACGACTTTATCCATAAAAATAGAAAGTGTGAGAGAAAATAAAAATAGTTAAGATGAATAGAAAATGATAGTGTGATTGGGGTATCCATGTACAATGGACACATTCTTCTTTTACTAGCTTTTATATTTTTGCTCAAAATCCTTTTGTAATTTTTATACGACCGCAAATTGCTGTATAGTATTATGTTATGTGTTGTCTGGGTCTTCATCTGAAAACATTTTGGTTTGCAGATATTAATAGTTATCAAAAGTACCAGGATTATAATTTTATACGCTGACGCGCGTTTCGTCTACATAAGACTCATCAGTGACGCTCAGATCAAAATAGTTGAAAAGCCAAACAGATACAAAGTTGAAGAGCATTGAGGACCCAAAATTCCAAAAAGTTGTGCCAAATACGGCTAAGGTAATCTACTCCTGGGGTAAGAAAATCCTTAGTTTTTCGAAAAATTAAAAGTTTTGTAAACAGAAAATTTATAAAAATGACCATATAATTGATATTCATGTCAACACCGAAGTGCTGACTACTGGGCTGGTGATACCCTCGCGGACGAAACGTCCACCAGCAGTGGCATCGACCCAGTGTTTTCATTAGTATCGATCATGGATCTTATTGAAATTTTAGCACACGGTTCCATGCCCTTGATGCAGAATTAGGGTCATTAATAATTTATTTTGCTTTAAGGACAATGGACATTCCTAGATTTTACTTTAGGGTACTGAGTCTATAAAAGGATTTTTTTCATCTTTTTTATTAAAAAAAATATGATAATTATGTTTAAAAGTGAGTCAGTGACATTTTATAACATTTAAAAAAATATTAACATTGTAATTCCCAACATTTTGTAATAATTTTGCACTGATGTAAAGTAGTGCTATAATGCCTTCTTTAATTTAGGGAACTGTAGGTGACCCACAACCTATATACAGATTTATATACTTTAAAATTTATAATTTAACTATCGAGATTTGATAAATCTGATAATCCACGAGTAACTATGTAAGAATCTGTTTCTCTAATGATAAAAAAATACATTTATTTTTTTGTTAATTGTCAATTCCTAATGTTTGGTCTTCTTGTGTTGTTGGGCTACTGGCTGTGAAGTATCCAGCCACCGATAGGTCTGACGTCACAGGTGGTACCAATGAGTAATGAAAGGTGTTTGATGATGAAGACGGCAATGTATGCTGACTCTCTGTTTGGTTATCATGCAGTGCCTGAAACTGCTTCCTGTGTTGCACTAGAGCGCATACCACACACACTTGACAATCTGTCATCTGATAGTCTGACTCCACTGCTGTCAATTAGGTGTAAACCAGCTCCTTTCAACTGTTTGATCATTGCTGCAGCTATTTCATCTGCTGTTGGCTGCGCTGTTGTACTTGCACTGTTCATCACAGGAGCTGTTGATGGAGTTGGACCAATGTTTTGAACCCGTTTCCGCCCTCTTGATGTATTACTGGTAGTTGTTTCCTCAGTTGGCAAATCCAAGGGATCTATGACAAGGTCCCTGTCTGTGAGGTCGGAAGAAGCAGCTTTTCTTTTGGATCTAGCTCTTTGTTTATGCATCTTTAAAGTAAACAAAAATAATTCTTGAATACCTGATAATGCGTTTTGACTATAATATAACATCAGAAAAATATGCATACATGTATATCACTTATATAATACTATTCATTGTTAATTGTTCATACAAAAAGTTCACGCAACGATCAATGTGGCACACAAAAATGCAATATTATATGTCAACTACATTGTAACCATACATGATAATAACCATGTAAAGTATGGTACATGTAAAAAAGTATGTAAATAAAACCAGTGTAATCTGATACATAAATACCAAAATGCACTATGAATATCAGAAACATAACCATAATGATGGTTAACCATATGTATGTATAATGATACAAAATATAACCATATAACCAGTGCAAATTGATACCATTTTACAAAATTGCACTGACATATATGATAACCATAGCCATAATGATGGCAATTAAAGCATGTGTATAATGATACATTTGTGTGCCACACTAATTGAATAAATTAAACAAGAGCAGTGGATTGTCTGCAACAATTTGTATATATATACTTATTAAAGTATCATTAATGACTGATGCATAAGTTTTCATGAATAACAAAACAATGATGTCCATGTACAGATAATAGCATACTATAACTAAGCTTTTAGTTTATTATAAGTTAACTATGTAAACGTCCTGTTAGATATCTCTTTTTCAGTTTGGTTTTATTAATTAAAATTATTTCATACAATTTGCACTACCGACAGCCGCACGAATACTTTTAGCATATATGTGCATACCTTCACCATTTAAATGAACTTTATCTGACAACGAAGCTTTCATGTTTTTCCTGAGGCCCTAATCTGGTTTAAAAGTGTCAAAAACTTGCATAAATTTTGGTTTTCGAATGCATTTACGACCTGGACGCAATGTACTTCCACCGAAACCGGCAAATTGAACCTGAATTTTGGTACCATCGAATCCTAAATTGTATAGCCCTTCTGCACGATTCTTGTACAAAAATGATTCTAATCTATGTACAAATGAATGACCAAATATTAAAACACGATGAATCATAATAAACAAATTTACAATTTACAATATAAAAATAATACAAATATTTTGAATATGAAACGAAAATTTTGAATAAAAGAATATTTTAGATGGCTTTTACCCTTGAACAAGTTCTGTGTAATCCTAACTACGTCTTTTCTGTAATCGTCAGTTATCTTCTTTCCAAAATTGAATAAAGCCTCTTTCAGGAACAAATTTGAAAATTGAAAATCTTTACTTTTCTGGCAAAACAAAAATAGCGTCTAGTAGCATTCAGTGCAATTGCGATAATGCGGGCACAACTTGACGCTTGTTGAACGTTAGCATGCACTTTAACCTCATTGGTCAATTAAAATATTTGTGGCCAATGATAAGTAGAATTGACCCTGATCATTCATGACCATGCTGACCTTGACTGCCTGTAATCGAAAACTTGCATAATTCCTAGACAAAGACCATGGAAATTTGCGGTTTCTTATTACACCATTGATAAGAAATAAAACCTACACAAGTTGAAACAGTAGCCCATAAAGCTAAAATTTAGTGTATAAAAATTTACTGCCAAAAATGTTTTTATTGGAATATTTTTCTTTTTTTGTTAACCGAAAATCCCCTTCGAGTGCCTTTCACATTGCACGAAGTTGTCAATTCATTAACACCTGTTGTAGCATGTTTTGATTCATCCAGTTAGCTAAAAAGGTCATGACCCTTAAAATCATCCAATGATCTTTTGAGTCACCGGCAACCACAAGTTAATTTTTTTTTTTACAATGGGTTCGGAAAGGGATAAATATTCATAGAATCAGAGAAATATATATATGGGTCTATATCTATATATACAGCAATTATACCATCAAAAAAAAGTCCCCTAATTTTTTATACAATTGCAAAAAAAAAAATGACATCGGAGCTTAAAAAACAATATTGTTATTTCCAATTTAATAAAAATGACAGAAAACAATGTAAAATTATACATTAAAAATCTGTCATACGTAGTCTGGGCTTGTGCATACTTTTTTTTGTATCACTTATGATTTAAGGGTATTGCCATGAGAATGTGCTATCAATCAAAATGAACGTTACAAAGGATGCTGCATTAGAATTGCACATTATTGTACAATAGCAAGAAGTCTATACATACACAGTTTTGGGCAAGAACACAGTTTTTTCGCAATAGCAAGATATCTTCAATTGCACAGAATTGTGCAACAACACAGTATTGCACAATAAAAAGAATTCTTCAATTGCACAGAATGGCACAATAGCACAGTATTGCACAACAGCAAGAAAGCTTCAATTGAAAATAAATACATTTTTTACAAGTCTTTAATTTTTTTTGGTTCTAACCTTGTATTACTTTTTAGCTCACCTGGCCCGAAGGGCCAAGTGAGCTTTTCTCACCACTTGGCGTCCGTCGTCCGTCGTCGTCGTCCGTCGTCGTCCGTCGTCGTCGTCGTTAACAATTTACATTTTGAACTTCTTCTAGAGAACCACTGAATGGAATGGAACCAAACATGGCATGAATGTTCCTTATGAGGTGCTGACCAAGTGTTGTTACTTTGTAGCCGATCCATCATCCAAGATGGCCGCCAGCGGGGGACTTAGTTTAACATAGGACCCTATGGGAAATGCATACAAATGACTTCTTTTAGAGAACCACTGAATGGAATGAAACCAAACATGGCATGAATGTTCCTTATGAGGTACTGACCAAGTGTTGTTACTTTGTTGCCGATCCATCATCCAAGATGGCTGCTAGCCGGGGACTTAGTTTAACATAGGACCCTATGGGAAATGCATACAAATGACTTCTTTTAGAGAACCACTGAATGGAATAAAACCAAACATAGCATGAATGTTCCTTATGGGGTGCTGATCAAGTGTTGTTACTTTGTAGCCGATCCATCATCCAAGATGGCCGCCAGCAGGGGACTTAGTTTAACATAGGACCCTATGGGAAATGCATACAAATGACTTCTTTTAGAGAACCACTGAATTGAATGAAACCAAACATGGCATGAATGTTCCTTATGAGGTGCTGACCAAGTATTGTTACTTTGTTGCCGATCCATCATCTAAGATGGCCGCCAGCGGGGGACTTAGTTTAACATAGGACCCTATTGGAAATGCATACAAATGACTTCCTCTAGAGAACCACTGAATGGAATGGAACCAAACATGGCATGAATGTTCCTTATGAGGTGCTGACCAAGTGTTGTTACTTTGTTGCCGATCCATCATCCAAGATGGCCGCCAGCCGGGAACTTAGTTTAACATAGGACCCTATGGGAAATGCATACAAATGACTTCTTTTAGAGAACCACTGAATGGAATAAAACCAAACATAGCATGAATGTTCCTTATGGGGTGCTGACCAAGTGTTGTTACTTTGTAGCCGATCCATCATCCAAGATGGCCGCCAGCGGGGGACTTAGTTTAACATAGGACCCTATGGGAAATGCATACAAATGACTTCTTCTAGAGAACCACTAAATGGAATGAAACCAAACATAGCATGAATGTTCCTTATGGAGTGCTGACCAAGTGTTGTTACTTTGTAGCCTATCCATCATCCAAGATGGCCGCCAGCGGGGGACTTAGTTTAACATAGGACCCTATGGGAAATGCATACAAATGACTTCTTCTAGAGAACCACTAAATGGAATGAAACCAAACATAGCATGAATGTTCCTTATTGAGTGCTGACCAAGTGTTGTTACTTTGTAGCCAATCCATCATCCAAGATGGCCGCCAGCGGGGGACTTAGTTTAACATAGGACCTATTGGAAATGCATACAAATGACTTCTTTTAGAGAACCACTAAATGGAATGAAATCAAACATGGCATGAATGTTCCTAATGTGGTGCTGACCAAGTGTTGTTACTTTGTAGCCGATCCATTATCCAAGATGGACGCCAGCGGGGGACTTAGTTTAACATAGGACCCTATGGGAAATGCATACAAATGACTTCTTTTAGAGAACAACTGAATGGAATGAAACCAAACATTGCATGAATGTTCCTTATGCCGTGCTGACCATGTGTTGTTTCTTTGTAGCCCATCCATCATCCAAGATGGCCGCCAGCATGGGACTTAGTTTAACATAGGACCCTATGGGAAATGCATACAAATGACTTCTTTTAGAGAACCACTGAATGGAATGAAATCAAACATGGCATGAATGTTCCTAATGTGGTGCTGACCAAGTGTTGTTACTTTGTAGCCGATCCATTATCCAAGATGGCCGCCAGCAGGGACTTAGTTTAACATAGGACCCTATTGGAAATGCATACAAATGACTTCTTTTAGAGAACCACTGAATGGAATAAAACTAAACATTGCATTAATGTTCCTTATGAGGTGCTGACCAAGTGTTGTTACTTTGTAGCAGATCCATCATCCAAGATGGCCGCCAGCAGGGGACTTAGTTTAACATAGGACCCTATGGGAAATGCATACAAATGACTTCTTTTAGAGAACCACTGAATGGAAAAAACCAAACATGGCATGAATGTTCCTTATGAGGTGCTGACCAAGTGTTGTTACTTTGTAGCCGATCCGCCATCCAAGATGGCCGCCAGTGGGGGACTTTTGAATGAAATTAAACATGTTCCTTTCCTTATCAATGAGGTTGTGTTGTCACTTTTAGCCAAATTTTATATTTTTTCATATGATTTCAAAAACCCAAGTAGAATCAGGTGAGCAATACAGGCTCTTGAGAGCCTCTAGTTTGGATATTGAGCCCTATTTTTAAATTGGTTAACATTGAAGTCAAAAGGGTCCAAAATTTAAGTTTGTTTGATTTCATCAAAAACTGTATTATTGCAACTGTATGATATGCTGAATCTTGTTGTGAATTAAGATTTTAAACCAGATTTTCAAAGTAAAAATTGGATATAGAACTAGGTATGTAAGGCGTCAAGCAGGCAATCAGGGGACTGCCAAAATGTGTCCATTCATTTTCAAACGCTTTGCCAATTTTTTTCAAATTTAGATACATTGTATGTAGTTTTCTATGACTAAATGAAGGTTATTTAGTTCAATTTTCACCACTTTAGCCTTTCTCATTTTTGATTTCTTCACCCTTTTGGTAGATTATTATGTGATTGACTTTTTTTCCTATGAACAGCATGGGTTAAGAAATCCACTAGCCCAATGCCCAGGCCTAGAGCATAAATTTACAACTCTGCAATCGATAAGTGTAACCAAATATGACCGACAGACTAGTAACAAAAAGTTCTAAATTCCTAAATACAAAGTGGAAAATCCCTTCATCTCTATTCTATCTTAGCAAATCAAATTTAATTAAGTCATCTGGAATTCAAATTATTTAAACTGATATTTTGTTTTTTTTAAATATCTGTGACAAACTTTTTATAAAACCACAAAATATTTGCGGTTCTATATTGTTTTCATGTCTACGCAGGCATTTGGTTTTCATCGTTTACTATAGTATAAGTAAATGGAAATCTATGAAATTTAAACACAGGGTTTATGACCACAAAAAAAAGGTTGGGTTTGATTTTGGGGGTTATGGTCCCAACAGTTTAGGAATTAGGGTAAAAAAAAGGGCCCTAATAAGAATTTTTCTAGTTTCCAGACAAGAACTTGTGGAATGGTTAATGGATCTCTGAAATTATGCCACTAGTTTCCATACCACAAAGGGATGGCTCAAACCACTTAGGAATTAAGGGACAAAAAAGGGGATAACAAGGGTTTCCTGGTTAATACAACAAATTGAAGTTTTTAACAACCTTGACTGGCTATACAGCCCTTGCAGTCGGTTATACTTAATGGACAATTAATTTTATACAAAACATAATTTAAAAGCAGTATAAGGGAAGTAATTCAAACACAACAGGGACAATTTGTTCTCAAGATTTTAGAAATGAAGAAGAAAATTTCTTCAAATATTTTTTTTTTAGGTGGGGGGAGGATCGCAATTTGAAACAGAACAGACCTGAAAACTATTCCGATTTTCATGGTATCATCTGATTTTCATCCCTCAACCCGAATCCTGATATCTGGATCGTAAAACAGGGCAAAATCCTGATTATCTACGCTAATCAATGGTCACACTAGGTGTCATTATTTGTTGTTGCAAGTAATCAGATTACTTGATAGCTCATAACAATCCTCAAAATTAATTAATACTTGTAAAAAGAAATTCGGTCAGACGGCCTTTCAATTTTAATCAATTAATCATACAAGCACAATTTGCACCATTTATCGAAGTTCCATGACAAAATTGTAATAAGCTGACAGAACATTTAGTCTAGCGATAGACTGACCCCCTGTCCCTTTGTTCCAGCACAAATGTGTTAGCTCCCCTTATCTCACAGTGCTCTGTGGTACTGTTGGTGACAGATAAACAAATAATTTAAAATAGGCAACATCAATGTCTGCACAACAGTAATCCTGCCAATAATTAAGATTTTGTTTAAATTACACATACTATATGTATATCATCATATCTCCTCATTATACTTTTTATAAGTGTATTGTTGACTCAGACATTTCTACCCATGTGACTTATGTTTTTGACTCATAACAGAACGTATTACATGGATATTATAGAATGTAAAATAACAATCCTTATTATTCCACAGTATGTATATATTGATAGCTAAATCAATATTTGATTGGTTGAGACTATCCCACTTGTCATTGAACAAAACTTCATATTCCCTTCTGAGCATCATATTCCACTCTGATCATCATATTTCCCTCTGTAGATCGGGATCTCATCGTATGAAGTTACACGTTTATAATGTACATTAAGTTTTGAAGGTGTTTTTTCAAATAGCGCTAGTAAAGTCATAACCGTTAGTGTTAAAGTTATTCTGGAACTTTTATACTAATATAGTTAGTATAATAGTTCCATATTTATTCCAGCGTAAAAACAAAAAGACAATTAATTATTTTTTTTGAAATTGTTATTTGGGTGGAGAGTTGTCTCATTGGCACTCACACCACATCTTCCTATATCTTTTGATCCGTACTGTGTATCAATGTTTATGTCGTGTTTAGTTATTTTAACAAGTAAATAAGAAATAGTTATTTTAACAAGTAAATAAGAAAATAAAGTATGTATATTCATATCTTATAATCTGATAGTAAACAAAGTATAGGCAGTGGAATAAAACATTTATTCTCGTTAGCTTTGAGAGATATGAAGATTTGATCACCCTAAAAAAATCAAACATTTGTTCATGAAAATATTTTTTTTAAAAGAACAAAGAAAATGTTTTGTCCTGAGAAATATAAAAATCAAGAACACCGAAAATTTGTGTTTAGGCATCTCAAGAACATTTTGCAACAAATGCAAGAAAACATGAGTCTCTTTTCAAATCCAATTTATTAGAATAACGAATTATTCAAGAATTGAATGCTTCTTTTTGTAACTTTATTGGTGTGTAAAAGTGTTGACCAAATGTGCACACGGTCAACACTTTTACAACCCTATGAAGTTTCAAAAAGAAGCATTCAAAACTTATAATTACACTTTTTAGCTAGGATCATGAAAACATGATTTTTACGCCCCACCTACGATAGTAGAGGGGCATTATGTTTTTTGGTCTGTGCGTCTGTTCGTCCGTTCGTTCGTTCGTCCGTCCGTCCGTCCGTCCGTCCGTCTGTCCCGCTTCAGGTTAAAGTTTTTGGTCAAGGTAGTTTTTGATGAAGTTGAAGTCCAATCAACTTCAAACTTAGTATTTAGTATACATGTTCCCTATGATATGATCTTTTTAATTTTAATGCCAAATTAGAGGGTTTACCCCAATTTCACGGTCCACTGAACATAGAAAATGATAGTGCGAGTGGGGCATTCGTGTACTGGGGACACATTCTTGTTATTTAATTAAGCTGTGCACTTTGCACTTTATTGTGGGACCTCGTGTCATCATAAATGGTAAGTTTTATTGTGTAATGAAGTTGATTAAGGAATAACGTGATACTGCAGTGTAGCCAATCGGAATAACATATTATAATGAAACATACATCTAATGTAATTACAACAGAATAGTGTCCACCATGCACTTGCACTGCATTATCATTAGAATAGTTGAATAGAATGAAAATGCCTGTACCAAGTCAGGAATATGACAGTTCTTGTCCATTCGTTTTTGATGCGTTTTGTTATTTGATTTTGCCATGTGATTATGGACTTTCCGAATTGATTTTCCTCTGAGTTCAGTATTTTTGTGATTTTACTTTATACAAATGAATGAAAATTGTATATAAATGTTATACAAATATTTATGTATTATATGACAACAAATAAAGGCAACAGTGATATACCACTCTTCAAAACTCATAAATCCATGGACAAAAAACAAAATCGGGGTAACAAACTAAAACTGAGGGAAACGCATTAAATATAAGAGGAGAACAACAACACAACATTAAAATGTAACACACACAGAAACAGACTAAGCATTAAACAAAATCCTATGAGAATAACAAATATAACAAACCAGAGTATACTGATAACAGAGATAAAAGAGACATATATACATATATGTTCTTCTGATAGCAAATGAATATATAACTACATTGTCAATATAATAGTTATTACATTGAGCTTGAATTCCCAGTCATTTATTATTCATCATCCACACAGGAACTCGTCTCAGAGAAAAATATATATTATGTAATTTAATCTAACTTTCAGGAAGTAAGACATATATTGGTATCACGTTGGCGTCGTGGTCATCGTCGTCGTCCTCGTCGTCCGAAGACATTTGGTTTTTGCACTCTAACTTTAGAAAAAGTAAATAGAAATCTATGAAATTTAAACACAAGGTTTATGAACATCAAAGGAAGGTTGGGATTGATTTTGGGTGTTTTGGTCCCAACAGTTTAGGAACAAGGGGCCAAAAAGGTCCCAAATAAGTATTTTTCTTGGTTTTCGCACAATAACTTTGGTATAAGTGAACAGAAATCTATGAAATTTTAACATAAGGTCTATGACCACAAAAGGAAGGTTGGGATTGATTTTTGTCGAGCCTTCGACTTTAGTCGAAAAAGCGAGACTAAGCGATCCTACATTCCGTCGTCGTCGCCGTCTACAAATATTCACTCTGTGGTTAAAGTTTTTGAAATTTTAATAACTTTCTTAAACTATAGTGAATTTCTACCAAACTTGGACAGAAGCTTGTTTATGATCATAAGAAAGTATCCAGAAGTAAATTTTGTAAAAATAAAATTCCATTTTTTCTGTATTTTACTTATAAATGGGACTTAGTTTTTCTGCGAGGAAACATTACATTCACTCTGTGGTTAAAGTTTTAAAATTTTAATAACTTTCATAAACTATCCTTGATTTGTACCAAACTTGGACAGAAGCTTGTTTATGATCATAAGATAGTATCAAGAAGAAAATTTTGCAAAAATAAATTTCCACTTTTCTGTATTTTACTTATAAATGGACTTAGTTTTTCTGCGAGGAAACATTACATTCACTCTGTGGTTAAAGTTTTGAAAATTTTAATAACTTTCATAAACTATCCTTGATTTGTACTAAACTTGGACAGAAGCTTGTTTATGATCATAAGATAGTATCAAGAAGAAAATTTTGTAAAAATAAATTTCCACTTTTCCGTATTTTACTTATAAATGGACTTAATTTTTTTGCCAGAAAAAAAACATTCACTCTGTGATTTAAGTTTTTAAATTTTTTATAATGTTTTTAAACTGTCCTGGATTTCTACCAAACTTAGACAAAAGCTTGTTTCTGATCATAAGATGTTATTCAGAAGTAAGTTTTGTAAAAAAAAAAAATCACTTTTTCCGTATTTTACTTATAAATGGACTTAAATTTTCTTCCAGTTAACATTACATACAGTCTGCAGTTAAAGTTTATTAAACATTTATTAGATTCATAAACTATCCTGGATTTTTTTACCAAACTTGGAAACTTCTTTCAATCAAAAGACAGTATCGAGAGGGAAATTTTTATTGATGTTTTTCCTCAGTTTTGTTGAGTCTGCGATTAACAGCAAAAGTAGGCGAGACACTGGGTTCCGTGGAACCCTTACGAATTTTTGGAGTTTTAGTCCCAACAGTTTAGGAATTAGGGGCCAAAAACAGGTCCCAAAGAAGCATTTTTGCACAATAACTTTAGTAAAAGTTAATAGAAATCTATCAAATTTTAACACACGGTTTATGACCACAAAAGAAAGGTTTGGACTGATTTTGGGAGTTTTAGTCCCAACGAATTAAGGGCAAAAAGGGTCCAAAATTAAACTGTTTGATTTCATCAAAAAATGAATCATTGGGGTTCTTTGATATGCCAAAATCTAACCGTGTATTCAGATCTTAATTTTTGGTCCTGTTTTCAAATTTTTCTACATTAAGGTTCAAAGGGTCCAAAATTAAACTTAGCTTGATTTTAACAAAAATTAAATTCTTGGGGTTCTTTGATATGCTAAATCTAAACATGTACTTAGATTTTTTATTATGGGCCCAGTTTTCAAGTTGGTCCAAATCGGGGTCCAAAATTATCATATTAGGTATTGTGCAATACAAGAAATTTTCAATTGCACAGTATTCCGCAATAGCAAGAAATCTTCAATTGCACAGTATTGTGCAATAGCAAGAAATTTTCAATTGCACAGTATTGCGCAATAGCAAGAAATTTTCAAATGCACAGTATTGTGCAATAGTAAGAAATCTTCAATTGCACAGTATTGCGCAATAGCAAGAAATATCTAATTATACAATATTGTGCAATAGCAAGAAATTTTCAATTGCACAGTTTTGCGCAATAGTAAGAAATATTCAATTGCACAGTATTGTCCCGTTTTCAAATTGTTTTACATTAAGGTCCAAAGGGTCAAAAATTAAACTTTGTTTGATTTCAACCTGGATATTGGACCATAATAGGTAAATGTCCAATTTTAAAATTTTTAAGTTTTTAAGCTAAGAGGATTAATATCAACAGTATAGTGATCAATTGCTCAAAAGCGAAAACAATATTTTTAAGTTCATTAGACCACATTCGGTCTGTGTCAGAAACCTATGCTGTGTCAACTTTTTAATCACAATCCAAATTTAGAGTTGTATCAAGCTTAAATGTTGTGTCCATACTTGCCCCAACTGTTCAGGGTTCAACCTCTGCCATCGTATAAAGCTGCACCCTGCGGAGCATCTGGTTTCTTCTGAGACCAGTGTTTGTAACCATCAGCTAGAACTTGTGCCAATGTGGTCATCAGTTGTTCAGTACTTTAGTATTTTGATTATTTTCTATCCAGAGAACCTGTGTTTTAGAAAAATCAGTATGCATGCATGTTACCCAGATGTATTTTCTAACAGGATGAGAGAAATTTCATCAGGAAACTGTAAAAGATTGTCCTCAACTAATGTAACTGTAATGCAACCTTTTTAATGCCCCCCCAAGAGAAAACGAAAACGGGATCCATCGGGATCCCAATGCAATCCCGGTGAAATTGTCGGGATAAGCCGGGATAAGCATCTGGAGGCGGGTTCCCATTCGGGATAAATATCTGAAACTGGGATCCCATTCGGGATAACTGTCTGAAGCCGGGATTCCAGTCAAGATGAAACGGGATAAATATCGGACACTGGGATCCCAATCGGGGTAACTGTCTGAAGCTGGGATCCCAATCGGAACTGTTTAAAGCCGGGATCCCAATCGGGATGACTGTCTGAAGCTGGGATCCCAGTCTAGTTAAAACGGGAAATTGTATGAACCATATGTTATGTTGTTGAAAATATGTAAGTGTTTCTGTGGTCGGGTTGTTGTCTCTTTGACACATTCCCCACTTCCATTTTCAATTTTATTTTTATATGTCTCTGATAACATTAAGTACAGGTTATTGGTGTTAATTAACAATGCGTATGACACCAAAGCTGTCAGTTGAAGCCAATCACATTTAAGTGTCACTTAATATTCAGTTTGACAGATATTAATAAGTCAGAAAAATGCCGAGATTTTCGCGATAAAAATGGCAGGGCGTCCGAGAAATGTCAACGAGTGTTTTGCCAGAAAAGCTTGGGCGTTTCTGTTGTTCCCCAAGTTCCCATAAGTGCGTTTCTATTAGTTGTCGTCCGGCATCAATGATAAGATAATGATCGACATCGTAAAACTTTGATTTCTCAACTTATGTAAACTGTAAAAAATCATAACCACGTGCTTTGTTTTCAACTGTACTGCCGCGGGACAGTTCGACCCTAGAAAATACTGACTACTGTCCTAAATAATGCGGCCACTATCTTATCCGCATGCAGCATGTGCCGATTAATAAAGTATAATTTTCTTATATTTAGTAAAAACTGGCCAGTAATTAATACTTTTATGCGATACCCTTAATTTATTTATAATACCGTTACGGAGACAGATCAACTTGGCCGATATAATTTGGGGCGAGATTGTCACGTCGACGTTTGTGTACTGGTAAAAACGTCATCAAAATTTGTTTACGCTGAATTATGGACAGGACGAAGATGAAGATGTTTTCAGATAAGTGCATTAATAATTTAATTTAACATGTGTATATGTGCATATAATGATTATAAAAATAATTTATTGAGGAACTATGATTTGTATGGTTTTTATCTGAGCAAATCAACATCAGAAAGTCTGAAAGCATAAACTGAAAATATATTTATTTTTAACATATACAATGAATAAACTTGTTAACTTGTCACATAACAGGCATAAATAGTAGGTATGTCAAAATTTAATTCAGTTGTGTGTATGTTTATTTGGTGAAAATAATAAGTCGCTATAGTTATTTATCGTCAGGGGATAAAAAAGGGGGAAGGTAATTAATTTGCCAAAAAATTAAAATAACCTTCCAAGACTTCATAATTATTTGGACTAGCTTCCAATCTACTGTATTCTATAAACATTAAACATGCAATAATATTTCTATTGAATTTTTTGCTTCAAAACGTATTGAACAAATGATTCTTTGTGAATTTTTTTGATACTTTTAGGGGATATACTGATCTTTTAAATGGAGCTTCCAACGAAACAGATTGCATGCAGATATTCCAGTTACCATAATTTACTCAGCAATTCTAGTTGGAAGTACAGAGACAGCAAATTGATTAACAGAAAGGAAAACATGACATGTATCCTTTTGCATAAATAACCCAGGATTCCCAGTGGCAGTGCAATTTGAATTGGTGCATGTATATCCTGCTGGTATTAATTTTTGGGATCCCGCTTTTTTTCCTGTGAATCCCAGTATATTTCCACTGGGATTTACATCGGGATCCCGCTTCTTTTACGGGAATCCCGAAATTTATCCCAATACATTTACATCGGGATCCCGCTTATTTAGCGAGAATCCCGAAATTTTATCCCCGTGGGATCCCAATCAAAATCCCACAATATCCCAGTGGGATCCCACCTAATTCCACCGGGATAAAATTTCGGGAATCCCGGACTTTTGGCGGGATTCCCGAAATTTTATCCCGGTGGAATTAGGTGGGATCCCACTTGGAATCCCATCAAAATTCCAGCCGGGATTCCAGTGGAATTCCAGATTTATTTTCTCTTGGGGGCCACCTATGATAGTAGAGGTGCATTATATTTTCTGGTCTGTGCGTCTGTTCGTGCATCCGTATGTTCGTTCCTTCTTTTGTTTGTCCGTCCTACTTCAGGTTAAAGTTTTTGGTCAAGGTAGTTTTTTGATGAAGTTGAAGTCCAATCAATTTGAAACTGAATACACATGTTCCCTGTGATATGACCTTTCTAATTTTAATGCCAAATTAGAGTTTTTACCCCACTTTGAGGGTCCACTGAAAATAGAAAATGAGTCATGTGGGGCATCTGTGTACTGAGGACGCATTCTTGTTTCATTTATCATATTTTAAGTGGTAATATCTCAACACATAGAATGAAAATATAAGGAGACAAGGGATCACCTTGTCTATAGACTCATTCTTTAGAGAGAAAACTGATTAGGGTTCTCCCTGATTTACAGCTGATTTAATATTGATATAAAAATATTTGGTTTTAGCAAAAGCTAAATACGATAGATTGAAACTGTAAAAAGAAAAATTGATCAGCAATTGATAATTTTGACTTTTAGGTGACTTCTTCAATTAGCTAGTTGATTCAGTGTTTATATCATTGAATACATTTTAATTGTAGATTGGAGTTTTAAGAAGACATTGGGACAGCCTCTAAGTTCACAGTGTTCTATGGCCACACTTAGTAAAATATATGTTGATATAACATCTCAGCAGGTATGATCAATTTAAAGGGAAAATTCGCAAAAAAAAGAAAAATATATTATGTTGTTTGTGCATAAAAATTCAAATTTATTGATATTATTTTTTATTAGCATCGATTTTAAATTCAGACTCAACTTTCTACATGTAGCCATCTTGACGTCTTCCTGATTAAATACAACTAGCATGTTTATCTATTGTCATAAAAATTCATAATATCTAATAAAATTAGTAGATTTAGCTAACAAAGTACTTGAATAGAGTAACATTATTTGTTAGTGGAAAATTGTTTTAATGTTAATTAGGCTTGAATTAAAAATTGTTTGCTCTTCCCTCTCTGTGATTAAAGTAAGATAACTCTGGTCAATTTTTCTTATTGGTATTTATGAATTTTGAACATTTAAAAACAAATTAAAGAAATTATAGATATACATAGATGTCTTTGATAAACTAATGAAAAAAAACGAGTATCTAGTACATTTACCAGATTTTGTAACGATTTTAAATTCAATAAAAACACTATATGTAAAAGATAAAATCATAACCCTGTTTAAGGTAGACAATCAACACATTGACTTTATGAAATTGACTATAAAGGGCAATAACTCCTTAAAGGGTCAACTGACCATTTTGGTCATGTTGACTTATTTGTAGATCTTACTTTGCTGAACATTATTGTTGTTTACAGTTTATCTCTATCTATAATAGTATTCAAGATAATAACAAAAAAAAACAGCAAAATTTCCTTAAAAATTACCAATTTGGGGGCAGCAACCCAACAACAAATTGTCCAATTCATCTGAAAATTTCAGGGCAGATAGATATTTACTTGATGAACTTTAACCCCTTGTAAGATTTGCTCTAAATGCTTTGGTTTTAGAGTTATAAGCCAAAATCTGCATTTTACCCCTATGTTCTATTTTTAGCCATGATGGCCATCTTGGTTGGTTTGCTGAGTCACCGCACAGATTTTTAAAACTAAATACCCTAATAATGATTGTGGCTAAGTTTGGTTAAATTTACCCTAGTAGTTTGAGAGGAGAAGAATTTTGTAAAAGATTACAAAACTTTAGGAAAAATTGGTAAAAATTACTATAAAGGGCAATAACTCCTTAAGGGGTTAACTGACCATTTTGCTCATGTTGACTTATTTGTAGATCTTACTTTGCTGAACATTATGGATGTTGACAGTTTATCTCTATCTATAATAATATTCAAGATAATAACTGAAAACAGCAAAATTTCCTTAAAATTACCAATTTAGGGGCAGCAACCCAAAAACCAGTTGTCCGATTCATCTGAAAATTTCAGGGCATATAGATCTTGACTTAATAAACAATTTCGGATTTGCTCTAAATGCTTTGGTTTCAGAGTTATAAGCCAAACTATACATTTTACCCCATTGTTCTATTTTTAGCCAGGCTGGCCATCTTGGTTGGTTTGGGGGGTCACCAGACACATTTTTATCTCACCTGGCCCGACGTTCCAGTGTCCGGCGTCTGGCGGCGTCCGGCGTCGTCCTGCGTCCGGCGTGAACTTTTACAAAAATCTTCTCCTCTGAAACTACTGGGCCAAATTTAACCAAACTTGACCACAATCATCATTGGGGTATCTAGTTTTAAAAGTGTGTCTGGTGATTCGCCCAACCAACCAAGATGGCCACCATGGCTAAAAATATAACATAGGGGTAAAATGCAGTTTTTGGCTAATAACTCAAAAACTGAAGGGTTGCTGCCCCTGAATTCGTAATTTTAAGGAACTTTTACTGTTTTTGGTTATTATCTTGAATATTATTATAGATAGAGATAAACTGTACACAGGAATAATGTTCAGAGAAGTAAATTTACAAATAAGTCAACATGACCGAAATAGTCAGTTGACCCCTTTAGGAGTTATTGCCCTTTATAGTCAATTGTTAACCATTTTTCTTAAATTTTAGTTATCTTTTACAAAAATCTTCTCTGAAACTACTGGGATAAATTAATCCAAACTTGGCCACAATCATCTTTGGGGTATTTAGTTTAAAAAAGAAGTCCAGTGACCCGGCCATCCAACCAAGATGGCCGCCATGGCTAAAAATAGAACAAAGGGTTAAAATGCAGTTTTTGGCTTATAACTCAAAAACCAAAGCATTTAGAGCAAATCTGACAAGGTGTTAAATTGTTTTTCAAGTCAAGATCTATCCCCCCTCAAATTTTCAGACAAATCGGACAACCGTTTGTTAGGTTCTTCCCCTGAATTAGCAATTTGAAGGAAATTTTGTCGTTTTTGGTTATTATCTTGAATATAATTATAAAAAGAGATAAACTGTAAACAGCAATAATGTACAGAAAAGTAAGATCTACAAATAGGTCAACATGACCAAAATGGTCAGTTGACCCCTTAAGGAGTTATTGCCCTTTATAGTAATTTTTTTACAATTTTTCATAAATTTTTGTAATCTTTTCCAAAAATCTTCTCCTCTGAAACTACTTGGCAAAATTTAACCATACTTGGCCACTATTATCATTTAAGTATCTAGTTAAACAGTGATCGGGAAGGTCGTGCGCCTTGCGCCTATAGCGCATATTGACAAGCAATGGCGCATACATTGATAAATGTAAGCGCCCACGTGGCGCACGATAGTTTTCACTTCGTTTCGAAACGTTAAGATATCGTAAATGAATTTCCGATAATGTTCCGTGCCGCCATGTGTGTGTACACAACTGTGTAATGTTCCTCTAATAATAGGAGCACCTATATATTTTTGGGACGTCTCGGGTGTTTTCCTATCATAATAGAACCATGCAATTTAACGTCTCGGTGTTTTCCTATTGTAATAATAGAACCATGCGGTCTAACGGATAACCCGAAAAACGTAATTAACCATCATTCATGATATATTATTTTTATAAACAACTTTAAATTTGTGAAATTTGGCTAGTACAGACGAGTTTTAACTCTAATAATAATCTCATTTAGTTTAGCTTGCTATTATTTCGATTGAAGAACCCCAAAGACTTTTTAGGAATATAGTTTTTGATCTCCATAACAGACGCTTAGTGTCCTTGTCATTTTTTGGTCTTTGGCTCGTTTTGACATTTTGTAAACATGACTTCAGCGATTTGTTGTTTTGTTCTATGAATTAATGGTACTCTATACTGTTTGTTATTCTTGTCAATGTGATGAAGTTACAATAATTCAAGAAGTGCAGAGGAAATGCCCGAACTTAAAAAATGTGTGCGTTGACCAGGACATCCAACCAAGATGGCGGCCATGGCTTAAAATAGAAAATAAGGGTAAAATGTAAATTTTGGCTTATAACTCTGAAACCAAAGCATTTAGAGCAAATCGTACATGGAGATGAATCAGAAAACGGGTTGTTTGAATGCTGACCCTGAATTGGTAATTTTTAAGGAAATTTTGCTGTTTTTATACGACCGCAAAAATTTTAATTTTTTGGTCGTATATTGCTATCACGTTGGCGTCGATGTCGTAGTCGTCGTCGTCCTCGTCGTCCGAATACTTTTAGTTTTCACACTCTAACTTTAGTAAAAGTGAATAGAAATTTTAACACAAGGTTTATGACCACAAAAGGAAGGTTGGGATTGATTTTGGGAGTTTTGGTCCCAACATTTTAGGAATTAGGGGCCAAAAAGGGCCCAAATAAGCATTTTCTTGGTTTTCGCACTATAACTTTAGTTTAAGTGAATAGAAATCTATGAAATTTTGACACAAGGTTTATGATTGATTTTTGGAGTTGAGGTCACAACAGTTTATGAATTAGGGGCCAAAAAGGGGCCCAAATAAGCATTATTAAGCAAAATTGAACTTTGTTTGATTTCATCAAAAATTGAATAATTGGGGTACTTTGATATGCCGAATCTAACTATGTATGTAGATTCTTAATTTTTGGTCCCGTTTTCAAATTGGTCTACATTAAGGTCCAAAGGGTCCAAAATTAAACTTAGTTTGATTTTAACAAAAATTGAATCCTTGGGGTTCTTTGATATGCTGAATTTAAAAATGTACCGGTACTTAGATTTTTAATTATTGGCCTTGTTTGCAAGTTGGTCCAAATGGGGGTCCAAAATTAAACTTTGTTTGATTTCATCAAAAATTGAATAAATGGGTTCTTTGATATGCCAAATCTAACTGTGTATGTAGATTCTTAATTTTTGGTCCAGTTTTCAAATTGGTCTACATTAAGGTCCAAAGGGTTCAAAATTAAACTAAGTTTGATTTTAAGAAAAATTAAATTCTTGGGCTTATTTGATATGCTTTATCTAAATATGTACTTTGATTTTTGATTATGGGCCCAGTTTTCAAGTTGGTCCAAATCAGGATTCCATATCAAGTATTGTGCAATAGCAAGAAATTTTCAATTGCACAGTATTGCACAATAGCAAGAAATATCTAATTGCACAATATTGTGCAATAGCAATTAATTTTCAATTGGAGTTATCTTTCTTTGTATAGAATAGTAGTTGATAATATATGTTGGAAATTTGCCAGACATGACTATGATGTCATTTTCTATTTTTGTTTGCCAATAACTTTATGTAAATAACTTCATTGGAAATTTGCCAATATAAAATGTTGCTGATGAAGCTTTTTTTCCTTATCTTATCTAAAATGTTTTTAGATAATGTATGTTGGACATTTGCCAGACATGACTATGATGTCATTTTCTATTTTTATTTGCCAATAACTTTATGTAAATAACTTCATTGGAAATTTGCCAATATAAAATGTTGCTGATGAAGTTTTTTTTTATTGTTTTATACAATAAACAATGTATATTCACTTTTACTACCAACCAATCTTTACCATTCAGTGATAACAAGCACTTTATTTTACATTTTAATATTTTATGATGTATTTAAAAGAGTAGTTATTGTTGCAAACTCCATTAGAAATTTGAATTGATATCAGTTTTGGAAAAAGGGAAACGGGGATGTGAAAAAAAGGGGGGGGGGGTTAAATTTTTCTCATTTCAGATTTCATAAATAAAAAGAAAATTTCTTCAAACATTTTTTTGAGAGGATTAATATTCAACAGCATAGTGAATTGCTCAAAGGCAAAAAAAACAACTTTTAAGTTCATTAGACCACATTCATTCTGTGTCAGAAACCTATGCTGTGTCAAGTAACTCAACTATTTAATTTTAGATTTAAAAAGTTTGAAGAAGAAATCTTTAATTGATTTGTAAAATCTTGACATTTATTTTGTGTAAAAAAAACCCATGTAATGTAAAAAGTTTGATCACAATCCAAATTCAGAGCTGTATCACGCTTGAATGTTTTGTCCATACTTGCCCCAACTGTTCAGGGTTCGACCTCTGCGGTCGTATAAAGCTGCGCCCTGCGGAGCACCTGGTTGGTTATTATCTTCAATATTATTAAAGATAACTTGTAAACAGCAATAATGTTCAGCAAAGTAAGATCTACAAATAAATCTACATGACCAAAATGGTCAGTTGACCCCTTGAGGAGTTTTTGCCCTTTATAGTCGTTTTTATACGACCGCAAAAATTTTAATTTTTCGTCGTATATTGCTATCACGTTGACGTCGTCGTCGTCCTGCGTCGTCGTTGTCCCAATACTTTTAGTTTTCGCACTCTAACTTTAGTAAAAGTGAATAGAAATGAATGAAATTTTAACACAAGGTATATGACCACAAAAGGAAGGTTGGGAATGATTTTGGGAGTTTTTGTCCCAACATTTTAGGAATAAGGGGCCAAAAAGGGCCCAAATAAGCATTTTCTTGGTTTTCGCACTATAACTTTAGTTTAAGTGAATAGAAATCTACGAAATTTTGTCACAAGGTTTATGACCACAAAAGGAAGGTTGGGATTGATTTTGGGAGTTTTGGTTTCAACAGTTTAGGAATTAGGGGCCAAAAAAGGGCCCAAAGAAGCATTATTCTTGGTTTTCGCACAATAACTTTAGTTTAAGTAAATAGAAATCAATGAAATTTAAACACAATGTTAATGACTACAAAAGGAAGGTTGGTATTGATTTTGGGAGTTTAGGTCCCAACAGTTTAGGAATTAGGGGCCAAAAAGGGACCCAAATAAGCATTTTTTTTGGTTTTCGCACCATAACGTTAGTATAAGTAAATAGAAATCTATGAAATTTAAACACAAGGTTTATGACCATAAAAGGAAGGTTGGTATTGATTTGGGGAGTTTTGGTCCCAACATAATAAGGGGCCCAAAGGGTCCAAAATTAAACTTTGTTTGATTTCATCAAAATTGAATAATTGGGGTTCTTTGATATGCCGAATCTAACTGTCATGACTGTGTATGTAGATTCTTAACTTTTGGTCCCGTTTTCAAATTGGTCTACATTAAGGTCCAAAGGGTCCAAAATTAAACTTAGTTTGATTTTGACAAAAAATTAATCAGTTAGGTTCTTTGATATGCTGAATCTAAAAATGTACTTAGATTCTTGATTATTGGCCCAGTTTTCAAGTTGGTCCAAATCGGGGTCCAAAATTAAACTTTGTTTGATTTCATCAAAAATTGAATAAATGGGGTTCTTTGATATACCAAATCTAACTGTGTATGTAGATTCTTCATTTTTGGTCCTGTTTTCAAATTGGTCTACACTAAAGTCCAAAGGGTCCAAAATTAAACTTAGTCTGATTTTAACAAAAATAGAAATCTTGGGGTTCTTTGATATGCTGAATCCAAAAATGTACTTAGATTTTTTATTATGGGCCCAGTTTTCAAGTTAAAATTATTATATTAAGTATTGTGCAATAGAAGTCTTTTCAATTGGCGTGAATTGCACAGTATTGCGCAATGGCAAGAAATATCTAATTGCACAATATTTTGAAATAGCAAATTTTTTTTTAATTAGAGTTATCTTTCTTTGTCCAGAATAGTAAGCAAGAAATATCTAATTGCAAAATATTGTGCAATAGCAAGATTTTATTTTAAATGGAGTTATCTTTCTTTGTCCAGAATCAACTTAAATCTTTGTTATATACAATATACAATGTATATTCACTTTTTACTACCAACTGATAAATTAAAATAATCTTTACCATTCAGTGATAACAAGCAGTTTTTTTACATCTTAATATTTTATGATGTATTTAAATGAGTAGTTATTGTTGCAAACTCCATTAGAAATTTTAATTGAGATTAGTTTTGGAATAAGGGAAAGGGGGATGTGATTTAAAAAATTGGGTTCAATTTTTCTCATTTGAAATTTCATAAATAAAAAAGAAAATTTCTTCAAACAGTTCATTAGACCACATTCATTCTGTGTCAGAAACCTATGCTGTGTCAACTATTTAATCACAATCCAAATTTAGAGCTGAATCCAGCTTGAATGTTGTGTCCATACTTGCCCCAACCGTTCAGGGTTCAACCTCTGCGGTCGTATAATGCTGCGCCCTGCGAAGCAACTGGTTGTAAATTAAAAAAAAATATTTTCCTCTCTAACTAATGGGCCGAGTTCATTACAGATAGAGATAATTGTAAGAAGCAAGATTGTTCAGTAAAGTAAAATCTTCAAACACATCACCATCATCAAAACACAATTTTGTCATTAATCCATCTGTGTCTTTTGTTTAATATGCACATAGAACAAGTAGTGCAAAGAAAAGTGCTCTTTTAAGAGGATTTGTGACTTTATTCAATAACTGTGCAGTGAGTTTTTGAAGAATAGTATTAAACTAATAGTTCTAACTCGTACACTAGTTGAAAATGTAATGTTTAGTGTAGCAGCTCAATCGCAAACTTGAAATGCGCTAAATATCCGATGTCATTTCTTAAAGATATTATGGGAAAAGAGACAAAAACTACTAAAATATTCTGAATTTTTTTTGAAAAGTTGAAATAGATGTAACAAAACATGGTTTCGTAAGTGTTGCGGTATGATAAAGTCAAAAACACTTTTGTTTGAATAAAGGAACATGTATATTTCACTGAAAAAATGGCATTTTGAAGAATGGATTCCTCCTAGATTTGCATTAAAATTATGCATTTGGCAAAAAAATTTAACATCTGACCACATAATTTCTAAGAGAAAGCAAAGTGGGTGAGGATCTTGATATTATTTTTTTTTAAATTTCTTCAGTAGTAGTAGAGTTAAGTACTTAAATTTCGATAAATTCTTTACAATGCCAGTGGCAGGGGTAAGCTGAATTATCCCAAGGAGCTAAGATTGAGTGTTTGAATCTCATTGCCGGGATTGGAAAAATCATTTCCTATATTAAATGTAACTTAACTTAACTTTACTTTCAATTTCAAAAAGAAAACCTAAGAAATGTTTTTAAAAGAATATGTGTGCTAAATGCCCCATCCCCTTCCTTTTCCCCCATTTGCTCCATTGGGCTCGATCTAGGGTGTACCTGATCAAGCTAGCATTAGTAATTCAATGAATTTTCCCTTGTAAAAAAACTAAATTTAAGTTGCTGATTAATTAAATATTAAATTGATTCAAGTTTGTAATAAGAAAAAAAGAGTGTCTAAGATCAATTATTTTGAATGTTACGTACAGACATCTATATTTCAAGGTCTATAGCACGTTATGCCGTCTTTTTATACCAATATGATAACTTATTTGTCTTCAACAGACTTGAGGCATTGTGTTTCCACCAAAACTTGACCCTATTAGCGCAACAATATGTCTCTGCACGACTTTTTGCCCAAGGATTTCACAATTTTTTACCTTTTAGCTCACCTGGCCACAATCATCATTGGGGTATCTAGTTTAAAAAATGTGTCCGGTGCCCCGGCCAACCAACCAAGATGGCCGCCATGGCTAAAAATAGAACATAGGGATAAAATGCAGTTTTTGGCTTATAACTCAAAAACTAAAGCATTTAGAGCAAATCTGGCTGGGTAAAAATGTTTATCAGGTCAAGATCTTTCTGCCCTAAAATTTTCAGATGAATCCGACAGCCCGTTGTTGGGGTTGCTGCCCCTAAATTGGTAATTTTAAGGAAATTTTACTGTTTTTATACGACCGCAAAATTTGAAAAAAATTTCGTCGTATATTGCTATCACGTTGGCGTCGTCGTCGTCGTCGTCCGAATACTTTTAGTTTTCGCACTCTAACTTTAGTAAAAGTGAATGGAAATCTATGAAATTTTAACACAAGGTTGATGACCACAAAGGAACGGTTGGGATTGATTTTGGGAGTTTTGGTTTCAACAGTTTAGGTTATTGTTAGTTATTGTTGCAAACTCCATTAGAAATTTTAATTGAGATTAGTTTTGGAATAAGGGAAAGGGGGATGTGATTAAAAAAATTGGGTTCAATTTTTCTCATTTGAAATTTCATAAATAAAAAAGAAAATTTCTTCAAACATTTTTTTGAGAGGATTAATATTCAACAGCATAGTGAATTGCTCTAAGAGAAAACAAAAATTTTAAGTTCATTAGAACACATTCATTCTGTGTCAGAAACCTATGCTGTGTCAACTATTTAATCACAATCCAAATTTAGAGCTGAATCCAGCTTGAATGTTGTGTCCCATACTTGCCCCAACCGTTCAGGGTTCAACCTCTGCGGTCGTATAAAGCTACGCCCTGCGGAGCATCTGTTTGGTTATTATCTTGAATATTATTATAGATAGAGATAAACTGTAAACAGCAATAATTTAAAGCAAAGTAAGACCTAAAAATAAGTCAACATGACCGAAATGGTCAGTTGACCCCTTTAGGAGTTATTGCCCTTTATAGTCAATTTTTAACCATTTTTCGTAAATCTTAGAAATCTTTTACAAAAATCTTCTCCTCTTAAACTACTGGGCCAAATATTCCAAACTTGGCCACAATCATCCTTGGGGTATTTAGTTTTAAAAATGTGTCCGGTGACCCGGCCATCAAACCAAGATGGCCGCCATGGCTAAAAATAGAACATAGGGATGAAATACAGTTTTTGGCTTATAACTCAAAAACCAAAGCATTTGGAGCAAATCTGAGATAGGGAAAAATTGTTTATCAGGTCAAGATCTATCTGCCCTGTAATTGTCAGATGAATCGGACAACCAGTTGTTGGGTTGCTGCCCCTAAATTGGTAATTTTAATGAAATTTTACTGTTTTGGGTTATTATCTTTTGAATATTATTATAGATAGAGATAAACTTTGAACAGCAATAATGTACAGCAAAGTAAGATTTACAAATAAGTCAAATGACTGAAATGGTCAATTGACCCCCTAAGTAGTTATTGTCCTTTATAGTCAATTTTTAACAATTTTCATAAAATTTGTAAATATTTACTAACATTTTCCACTGAAACTACGGGGCCAAGTTCATTATAGATAGAAATAACTGTAAGCAGCAAGAATGTTCAGTAAAGTAAGAGGTACAAACACATCACCATCTCCAAAACACAATTTTGTCATGAATCCATCTGCTTCCTTTGTTTAATATTCACATAGACCAAGGTGAGCGACACATAAAGAGCCTCTAGTTCTCCAACAGTCTCGTGACTTTTGGAAATATACCACGTGACCAAAAAATGACGAATTATCTTCAAACTTAATTTTTTGAAATATTTTACCGATTATCTTTCAATTGAGCCCAACATGGCATGTGTATGACCATTGATGCGAATACAGTATTGATTTAAACTTTGATAGTGTCTTTTCGATAGGTAAAAGTCAGAAATGCCTGAAAGGGAAAGGGTTAAGCCAATTAACCCTTTCCCTTTTACACCGGTACAGATTACCGGTGAAGCCAATTTCAAGATGTGTCATTATGTATTTACAACTTCCCTGTACAAAGGTCAAGGTCAAAAACTTTGGTTTCTGTTGTCAACCCTATGTCCTATTGTCCTACGTCCATGGTGTTGCTCATGTTATTACAAATCCGTAAATTGTCCAATTCAATAGTAGACATTCATGAAAAGCGAAGGGGATTGTAGTTAAGATATAAGGAACATATTCAATATCATCTGTGAAACAGTTACTCCATAACGTATGTACAATTTTTTGGAAGATAGTTGAACTCTGTCATTTTTAATCGGATTTTTGTGACAAAAATGTCGGTTATTGATTTGGGGATATACGGCGGGCGGTCGGTCGGGCGGGCAGCAACCAAATGTTGTCCGTGCATTTACTCATGAACCATACATCCAAAGCTTTTAAAATTTCAATAATGAACCATTCATCCAAAGCTTTTAAAATTTTAATATGTTGTTACTGACTACAAAATGAAGGTCAAGTTCAAGAATGACGATTTTGACTTTTACCGTTCAGGAGTAATGGTTCTTGAAAGATTGAAAAATGGTGTTTCCAGTCGTGTCCATGCATTTACACATGAACTGTTCAACCAAAGCTTCCCAAATTATCATATGTTGTTACTGATAAAAAAATTGAGGTCAAGTTCAAGAATGACGATTTTGACTTTTACCATTGGGGAGTTATGGTTCTTGAAAGATTGAAAAATGGTGTTTCCTGTCGTGTCCGTGCATTTACTCATGAACTGTTCAATAAAAGCTTCCCAAATTTTAATATGTTGTTACTGATGACAAAATGGAGGTCAAGTTCAATAATGACGATTTTGACTTTTACCATTCAGGAGTTATGGTTCTTGAAAGATCCTAAAATGGTGTTTCCATTCACATTGTTGCATTTACTCACGAACCATTCAATCTTAGCTTTTCAAATTTTAATATGTTGATACTTATGACAAAATGGAGGTCAAATTTGATATTGACGATTTTCACTTTCACCAATCATCAGTAATGGTTCTTGTGATATTGCCAGGACACAAATAAATGTTAATAAATCCGGTTTGCTGTCGTTGTGACAGCCTCTTGTTTAAAACCATTTTTCAAAAATTTTAGTATTCCTTTACAAAATTCTTCTCCTCTGAAACTGCTGGGCCAAATTTAACCAAACTTGGCCAAAGTCATCATTGAGGTATCTAGTTTAAAAATTGTGTGGCGTGACCCAGCCAACCAGCCATGATGGCCGCCATGGCTAAAAATACAACATAGGGTTGAAATGTAGATTTTGGCTTATATCTCTGAAACAAAAACATTTAGAGCAAATCTGACGTGAGATAAATTTGTTTATCAGGTCAAAGATATATCTGCCATATTTTAGCAAAATAAGATCTACAAATAAGCTATCATGACCAAAATTGTCAAGTTAAGGAGTTATTGCCCTTTATAGTTTATTTCTAACAATTTTCAAAATTTTTTGTAAATTTTTAGAAAATATTTTCCACTTTAATTACTGGGCCAAGTTCATTATAGATAGAGATAATTGTAGCAACAAGAATGTTCAGTAAAGAAAGATCTACAAACACATCACAATCACCAAAACACAATTTTGTCATGAATTTATCTGTGTCCATTGTTTAATATTCACATAGACCAAGGTGAGCGACACAGGCTCTTGAGAGCCTCTAGTTGTTAATTCTTTAGTTTTCTGAGATGTCTGTTTTATAGACTTTTTTTGTCTTTTGGTCGGGTTTTTCATCGCATTGTCATTTATTATAATCTTTAATTTCAGGAAATCAATCTCACATTGAAGCCTGATGCTGATAAAATAGTGAAAATGGAACTTGCTGGAGATGAAAGGATATATGCTGTATATGATGTTTCTATACAGCTTCCTAGGAACTACCATTCATTTAATCTTCAAGGCAGCTACAATGAAGTTATCAACCGTAATGTTAAAACAGACGCATCAGTACATGCTACTAGATATGTAACTGGTAAGGGAAAATACTTGAGTTGAATTCATCATTACATGCTACAAGATATGTAACTGTTCAGTGAAAATGCCTTGGTTAAATTCATCAGTACATGCTACAAGATATGAAACTGGTCAGTGAAAATACCTGGGTTAAATTCAACAGTTCATGCTAAAAGATTTGTAACCCTGGTTATACACTGTCGACCTCTTGGATGCTATGAATATTTCATGTAATGATGTCATGATGAAAGTAGTTAGGTGTCACATTTGAATTTAAACTAAACTGGTACCTGTAAGTGAAAATACCTTGGTTAAATTCATCAGTACATGCTACCAGATATGCAACTTGTCAGTGAAGATACCTGGGTCAAATAGTGTTTACCAATTCCTGTAATTGACCCTGTAATTAGAGATCCCCTTTTGAGGTGTCTTCCATTATTAGTTAGAGATGGAGGTAAACTGTAAACATGTAAACAGCAATAATAATCAGCAAAGTAAGATCTACAAATATGTCAAACATGACCAAAATGGTCAGTTGACCCTTTTAGGAGTAATTGCCCTTTATAGTAAATTTTTTAACAACTTTTCATAATTTTTTGTAATCGTTTACAAAAATCTTCTCTGAAACCACTATGACAAATTAAACCAAACTTGTCCACAATCATCATTAGGGTATCTTGTTTTAAAATTGTGTCCGATAACCACGCCCTTGAACCAAGATGGTCGACATGGCTAGAAATAGAAACCCAATCAATAAGAGAAAATCTCACAGGATATGATTGTTCATTAGGTCAAGATCTATCTGCTCTGAAATTTTCAAACCATTTAAGCAACCTGTTGTTGGGTTGCTGCCCCTGAATTGGTAATTTCAAGACAGCTTTTGGTTATTATCTTGAAAATTATTGTACGACCGAAAAAATAAAAAAAAAATTTTGGTCGTATAATGGTATGACTTGGCGTCGACGTCGTTGTCCGAAGACATTTGGTTTTTCGCACAATATTTTTAGTTTAAGTAAACAGAAATCTATGAAATTTTAACATAAGGTTAATGACCACAAAAGGAAGGTTGGGATTGATTTTGGGAGTTTTGGTCCCAACAGTTTAGGAATAAGGGCCAACAAAAGGTCCTAAATAAGCATTTTTCTTGGTTTTTGCACAATAACTTTAGTATAAGTAAATAGAAATCTATAAAATATTAACAAGGTTTATGACCACAAATTGAAGGTTGGGATTGATTTTGGGAGTTTTGGTCCAAACAGTTTAGGAATTAGGGGCCAAAAGGATCCAACATTAAACTTTGTTTGATTTCATCAAAAAAGGAATTATTTGTGTTCTTTGATATGCCAAATCTAACTGTGTATTTAGATTCTTAATTTTTATGCCCCACCTACGATAGTAGAGGGGCATTATGTTTTCTGGTCTGTGCCTCCGTCTGTCTGTGCGTCCGTGCGTCCATTCGTCCGTTCAGGTTAAAGTTTTTGGTCAAGGTAGTTTTTGATGAAGCTGAAGTCCAATCAACTTGAAACTTAGTAGACTTGTTGCTTATGATATGATCTTTCTAATTTTAAAGCCAAATTACACTTTTGACCCCAATTTCACGGTTCACTAAACATAAAAAATGAAAGTGGGAGTTTCAGGTTAAAGTCTTTGGTCAAGGTAGTTTTTGATTAAATTGAAGTCCAATTAACTTAGTACATATGTTCCCTATAGTATAATTTTTCTAATTTTAATGCCAAATTAGATTATTACCCAATTTTTACAGTCCATGGAACATGGAAAAGGATAGTGCAAGTTGGGCATCTGTGTACTTTGGACACATTCTTGTTGGTCCTGTTTTCAAATTGGTCTACATTAAGGTCCAAAGGGTCCAAAATTAAACTTAGTTTGATTTTAACAAAAATTGAATTCTTGGGGTTCTTTGATATGCTTAATCTAAACATGTACTTAGATTTTTATACGCCCGTCAAAATTTTGACGGGAGGTATTATGGTATACAAATGTCCGGTGTCCGTCCGTCCGTCTGTCTGTCCGGCATAAACATGTCGCACTGTAACTTGAGAACAACTTATCTAAATTTCATGAAACTTATTATAGTTGTTTTTTATGATGGTCAAATGATCTGTATAAGATTTAAACTTTTTCAGTTACGCACTTTATAACTAAAACAGGGGTGTGTCGCACCGTATCTCAAAAACAATTCTTGATTATTGCTTAAAACTTTACACACTTCTTAGTTATATTAATCTCAATATCTGAATACTTTTTGGTGATGATTTGAAATTTCATTTTTGAGTTATTGAGTATTTTGTAAAAAAGGGGGAGGGTTTTTTATATGTCACGCCGTATCTCAAAAATGATTTATGATTATTGCTTAAAACTTTACACACTTCTTTGTTATATTAATCTAAAGATCTGTATATTTTTTGGTGATGATTCAAAATTTCATTTTTGAGTTATTGAGTATTTTGTAAAAAAGGGGGAGGGTGTTTTTTCATGTCGTGCCGTATCTCAAAAATGATGTATGATTATTGCTTAAAACTTTACACACTTCTTTGTTATATAAATCTTAAGATCTGTATACTTTTTGGTGATGACTCAAAATTCAAATTTTGAGTTATTGAGTATTTTGTAAAAAAGAGGAGGGTTTTTTTTTACATGTCGCGCCGTATCTCAAAAACAATTTATGATTATTGCTTGAAACTGTACACACTTTTTTGTTCTATTAATCTAGAGATCTGTATACTTTTTGGATTGATTCAAAATTTTATTTTAGTGATATTTGTAAAAATAAAAAAAGGGTGGGTTGGGGGGTTGGGGGGGGGTTCACATGTCTCGCTGTGTCTCAAAAGCAATAAATGGTAATTGCTTAAAACTTTCTCAGAAACTATTTATGATTATTGCATGAAACTTCCACACAAGACGTCGGGAATATCATGCGCTCATGGCGCAGCTGTTAATTGATTATGGGCCCAGTTTTCAAGTTGGTCCAAATCGGGGTCCAAAATTAAACTTTGTTTGATTTTAACAAAAATTGAATATATGGGGTCTTTCAATATGCTGAATCTAACCATGTATTTAGATTTTTAACCAGATTTTTGTGACAAAAATGTCGGTTATTGATTTGGGGATGCACGGCGGGCGGGCGGGCGGGCTGGCGGTCGGGCGGGCAGCAATCAAATGTTGTCCGTGCATTAACTCATGAACGGTTCAACCAAAGCTTTTAAAATTTTAATATGTTGTTACTGACAACTAAATGAAGGTCAAGTTCAATAATGGTGATTTTGACTTTTACCGTTCAGGAGTTATGGTTCTTGAAAGATTGAAAAATGGAGTTTCCAGTCGTGTCCGGGCATTTACGCATGAACTGTTCTACCTAAGCTTCCCAAATTTTTATAATGTTGTTACTGATGACAAAATGGAGGTCAAGTTCAATAATGGCGATTTTGACTTTTACCGTTCAGGAGTTATGGTTCTTGAAAGATTGAAAAATGGAGTTTCCAGTCGTGTCTGTGCATTTACGCATGAACTGTTTTACCTAAGCTTCTCAAATTTTAATATGTTGTTACTAATGAAAAAATGGAGGTCAAGTTCAATAATGACGATTTTGACTTTTACCGTTTAGGAGTTATGGTTCTTGAAAGATTGAAAAATGGTGTTTCCAGTCGTGTCCGTGCATTTACGCATGAACTGTTTTACCAAAGCTTCCCAAATTTTAATTTGTTGTTACTGATGACAAAATAGAGATCAAGTTCAATAATGACGATTTTGACTTTTACCGTTCAGGAGTTATGGTTCTTGAAAGATTGAAAAATGGTGTTTCCAGTCGTGTCCATGCATTTTCTCATGAATCATACAACCAAAGCTTTTGAAATTTTTATATGTTGTTACTGATGGCAAATTAGAGGTCAAGTTCAATAATGACGATTTTGACTTTTACCGTCCAGGAGTTATGGTTCTTGAAAGATTGTGAAATGCACGTTGTTGCATTTACTCATGAACCATTCAATCTAAGCTTTTCAAATTTTAAGATGTTGATACTGATGACAAAATGGAGGTCAAATTTGATATTGACGATTTTCACTTTCACCATTCATCAGTAATGGTTCTTGTGATATTGCCTGGACACAAATAAATATTAATAAATCCGGTTTGCTGTCGTTGTGACAGCCTCTTGTTAATATTTGGGCCCGGTTATCAAATTGGTTCACATTGAGGTCTAAAGGGTCTAAAATTGAACATTATTTGATTTCATCAAAAATTGAGTTCTTGAGGTTCTATGATATGTTGAATCTAACCATGTATTTAGGTTTTAGATATTGGACCATAATAGTTAAATGTCTAATTTAAAATTTTTAAGTTTTTAAGTTCAAGTTCTTAGACCACATTTATTCTGTGTCAGAAACCTATGTTGTGTCAACTATTTAATCACAATCCAAATTCAGAGCTGTATCAAGCTTAATTGTTGTGTCCATACTCGCCCCACAGGGTTCGACCTCTGCGGTCATATAAAGCTGCGCCCTGCGGGGCATCTGGTTCCCAAATATGTAGGAATAAGGGGCAAAAAAGAAGCATTTTACTACTTTACAGACAATAACTTGTGTTTAAGTGTATGGATCTCTATAAATGTTTACAAGAAGGTTCAATTCTACTAAAGGAAGGTTGGGATTGCTTGAAGATATTGTTTTTATTTTTGGTGTATTGTTTTATCATGACAATTTACAGGTCAAGTTCGCTTTTCATGATTTAGCTTTTCTCCTTGTAGACTTAAAGCCCTTTCCCAAGAATTAATTTTTTGATGAAATACTCATTAATAACCTAATTTCTGCTCAAAGGAAAATGACTCATTTTTTAAAAGACATTGTATTAAGATAAATAATATTTTGGATTTCTTTCCTTTTCTTTAGTTAATTGTTTGAATAAAAGACATTGTATTCAGATAAATAATATTTTGGATGTCTTTCCCTTTATTAAGTTAATTAATTGAATAAAAGACATTGTATTAAGATAAATAATATTTTGGATGTCTTTCCTTTTATTTAGTTAATTGTTTGAATAAAAGACATTGTATTAAGATAAATAATATTTTGGATGTCTTTCCTTTTATTTAGTTAATTGTTTGAATAAAAGACATTGTATTAAGATAAATAATATTTTGGATTTCTTTCCTTTTATTTAATTAATTGTTTGAATAAAAGACATTGTATTAAGATGAATAATATTTTGGATATCTTTCCTTTTATTTAGTTAATTGTTTGAATAAAAGACATTGTATTAAGATAAATAATATTTTGGATGTCTTTCCTTTTATTTAGTTAATTGTTTGAATAAAAGACATTGTATTAAAATAAATAATATTTTGGATGTCTTTCCTTTTATTTAGTTAATTGTTTGAATAAAAGACATTGTATTAAGATACATAATATTTTGGATGTCTTTCCTTTTATTTAGTTAATTGTTTGAATAAAAGGCATTGTATTAAGATGAATAATATTTTGGATTTCTTCCCTTTTCTTTAGTTAATTGTTTGAAGAATTTAGTGGTAGGTTTGTTTGTTATTTTATGTAGTTTACACAATGACAAATTATAGATCAAGTTAGAATTTCTTTCCATTACAATGAATACTCACAGAATGCTTGTTCGTTTTGGTATGCAACAGAATAAGAATAAAGGCCCTATATTTTTTTTTTAATTGAAATTTTTAACCCTGCATAATTGGCATAGAGGTTGCACATAGGTTACAATATATGTTGATTTATAGGGGAGGTATATCATAACAGTCATTATTATGGACACTTCTGAGTGCTGAGAATAAATATATCAAGAATTTTATCAAGGTGTTGTTTACAAAGTGAAAGAAGCATGTCATATTAGAATCAATCAACTTGTCTGTCAGTTATTCCATCAGTTTGTTCAATAAATATTTTTGTCAATTCTCAGGTACTAGCTACTGAATATAATGACTACACAACTGGTCTGTAGATTGACAATGATGAAATATAATGAATAAATGCTTATCTTTTCTGATAGATATCAACTCCCGGTTTTCTAATACTTTCAATTAGGAGTTGGGGTATGCTTAAATTTGCATTACAATATGTGCATATGGATAACATGGAATGGTTGTATGTTACTGTATAGTTACAATTCCTATTCATTTCAGGTTTTGGACTACAGAGAGGAGGAATAACCTGTCAGATTTATAACAACTTGCCAGTTAATATGACAGTAATCTATATGGAAACAATACCTTGGTTTATTAAGATCTTCTTCAATTCATTACAAATACAGAACAATAAAACTATGGTAAAGCCATGTAAGTGTAAACCAGACAAATTTAAGATATGCTGTAGACATTCATAAGCCTAAAAGAATTAACATACATTGAAAATTATAGAGAAGGTAACATACTGAAATGCTGCTGATAGAAAAGTCAGCTTTAAATAAAACCTTGCACACTTTTGTTTAAGAGTAGTTCTCCATTGAATTGAGAACATATTGACCCTGCCAACCTTCTATATACCAAAGTTCATCAAAGAGGGTTCTTCATATCTATATTAAACTTGATATTTAGGTGGATCCTGATATGCAAATATTCATGTAAGTAGGATATGCATGTTTCTGCAACATCACAGTAAAAACAATTGAAACAAGTTCAAATGTGTATGAGCCTAAAAATACCCCCCCCCCCCCCCTCAAAAAAATAATATGATCAAATGAAAAAATCACATCAATTTTGATTCTTTGTTAAATTTGATTTTATTTCTTTTATTATCAGCATTTCCTAATCCTGGTCAATTTTTATACAACAACAAAATAGTTTTTTGGTACATTTAATGCTATAATGTCTGCGTCATTGTCCGAAGATTTGATTTCCGGACAAAAACTTTAGTTTAAGCGAAATGGATCACTATGATTTTTAGCTCACCTGACCTGAAAGGTTATGTGAACTTTTCTTATCACTTGGCGTCAGTTCTCAGGCGTCTGTAAACTTTTACAAAAATCTACTCCTCTGAAACCACTGTGCCAAATTTAACCAAACTTGGCCACACTCATCATTGGGGTATCTTGTTTTAAAAATGTGTGGTGTGACCCTGCCAACCTACCAAGATGGCTGCCATGGCTAAAAATAGAACATAGGGGTAAAATGGAGATTTTGGCTTATAACTCTGAAACCAAAGCATTTAGAGCAAATCTGACAGGGGTAAATTTGTTTGTTAAGTCGAGATCTATCTGCCCTGAAATTTCAGACAAATCAGACAACCTGTTGCTGGGTTGCTGCCCCGAAATTAGTAAGGAAATTTTGCAGTTTTTATACGACTGCAAAAATTGAAAATTTTTTGGATCGTATATTGGTATCACGTTGGCGTCGTTGTTGTCGTCGTCCGAAGAAATTTGGTTTTTGCACTCTAACTTAAGTAAAAGTAAATAGAAATCTATGAAATTTAAACACAAGGTTTATGACCATAAAAGGTAGGTTGGGATTGATTTTGGGTGTTTTGGACCCAAAAGTTTAGACATTAGGGGCCAAAAAGGGCCCAAATAAGCATTTTTCTTGGTTTTTGCACAATAACTTTAGTATAAGTTAATAGAAATCTATGAAATTTTAACACAAGGTTTATGACCACATAAAGAAGGTTTGGATTGATTTTGGAAGCAACGAATTAGGGTTTATGACCACAAAAGGAAGGTTTGGATTGATTTTGGTCCCAACAAATTAGGGGCAAAAAGGGGCCGAAATTAAAATGAATTTTTGGGGTTCTTTGATATGCAAAATCTAACCGTGTATTCAGATTCTTAATTTTTATACGACCGCAAAAATTTTAATTTTTCGTCTTATATTGCTATCACGTTGGCGTCTTGCATCGTCGTCTTGCATCATCATCTTGCGTCGTTGTCGTCGTCCGAATACTTCGCACTCTAACTTTAGTAAAAGTGAATAGAAATCTATAAAATTTTAACACAAGGTTTATGACCACAAAAGGAAGGTTGGGATTGATTTTGGGAGTTTTGGTCCCAACATTATTCTTGGTTCTCGTACAATAACTTTAGTATAAATAAATAGAAATCAATGAAATTTAAACAAAAGGTTTATGAACACAAAAGGAAGGTTGGGATTGATTTTAGGAGTTTTGGTCCCCACAGTTTAGGAATTAGGGGCCAAAAAAGGGGCCCAAATAAGCATTATTTTTGGTTTTCGCACCATAACTTTAGTATTAGTAAATAGAAATCTATGAAATTTAAACACAAGGTTCATGACCATAAAAGAAAGGTTGGGCTTGATTTTGTGAGGTTTGGTCCCAACAGTTTAGGAATAAGGGGTCAAAGGGTCCAAAATTGAACTTTGTTTGATTTCATCAAAAATTGAATAATTAGGGTTCTTTGATATGCCGAATCTAACTGTGTATGTAGATTCTTAATTTTTGGTCCCGTTTTCAAATTGGTCTACATTAAGGTCCAAAGGGTCCAAAATTAAACTTAGTTTGATTTTAACAAAAATTGAATCCTTGGGGTTCTTTGATATGCTGAATCTAAAAATATACTTAGATTTTTGATTATTGGCCCAGTTTTCAAGTTGGTTCAAATCGGGGTCCAAAATTAAACTTCTTTTGATTTCATCAAAAATTGAATAATTGGGTTCTTTGATATGCCAAATCTAACTGTGTATGTAGATTCTTATTTATGGTCCCGTTTTCAAATTGGTCTACATTAAAGTCCAAAGGGTCCAAAATTAAACTAAGTTTGATTTTAACAAAAATTGAATTCTTGGGCTTTTTTGATATGCTGAATCTAAACATATACTTAGATTTTTGATTATGGGCCCAGTTTTCAAGTTGGTTCAAATCAGGATCCAAAATTATTATATTAAGTTTTGTGCAATAGCAAGAAATTTTCAATTGCACAGTATTCAGCAATAGCAAGAAATCTTCAATTGCACAGTACTGTGCAATATCAAGCGATTTTCAATTGCACAGTATTGCGCAATAGCAAGAAATCTTCAATTGCACAGTATTGTGCAATAGCTAATATTTTCAATTGCACAGTATTGTGCAATAGCTAGAAATATCTAATTGCACAATATTGTGCAATAGCAAGAAATTTTCAATTGGAATTATCTTTCTTTGTCCAGAATAGTAGTTGAACCAACTTCAATCATTGTTTTATACAATATACAATGTATATTCACTTTTACTACCAACTGATAAATTAAAACAATCTTTACCATTCAGTGATAACAAGCACTTTATTTTACATTTTAATATTTTATGTATTTAAATGAGTAGTTATTGTTGCAAACTCCATTAGGAATTTGAATTGAGATCAGTTTTGGAAAAAGGGAAAGGGGGATGTGAAAAAAAATGGGGGGGTTAAATTTTTCTCATTTCAGATTTCATAAATAAAAAGAAAATTTCTTCAAACATTTTTTTGAGAGGATTAATATTCAACAGCATAGTGAATTGCTCAAAGGAAAAAAAATTATTTTAAGTTCATTAGACCACATTCATTCTGTGTCAGAAACCTATGCTGTGTCAACTATTTAATCACAATCCAAATTAAGAGCTGAATCCAGCTTAAATGTTGTGTCCATACTTGTCCCAACTGTTCAGGGTTCAACCTCTGCGGTCGTATAAAGCTGCGCCTGCTGGGAGCATCTGGTTGGTCCTGTTTTCAAAGTGGTATACATTAAAGGGTCCAAAATTAACCTTAGCTTGATTTTAACAAAAATTGAATTCTTGGGGTCTTTGATATGCTGAATCTAAACATGTACTTAGATTTTTGATTATGGGCCCAGTTTTCAAGTTGGTCCAAATCTGGGTCAAAAATTATTGTATGAAGTATTGTGCAATAGCAAGAAATTTTCAATTGCACAGTATTGTGCAATAGCAAGAAATCTTCAATTGCACAGTATTGTGCAATCTTCAATTGCACAGTATTGTGCAATAGCAAGAAATCTTCAATTGCACATTATTGTGCAATAGCAAGAAATCTTCAATTGCACAGTATTGTGCAATACCAAGAAATAATTAATTGCACAATATTGCGCAATAGCAAGAAATATTAAATTGCACAGTTTTGCGCAATAACAAGAAATATTCAATTGCACAGTAGTGTCCCATTTTCAAATTGGTCTACATTAAGGTCCAAAGGGTCAAAAATTAAACTTCGTTTGATTTCAACAAAAATTGAATATATGGGGTTCTTCTATATGCTGAATCTAACCATATAGTTAGATTTTTAATATGTGGGCCCGGTTATCAAATTTGTCCACATTGAGGTCTTAAGGGTCTAAAATTGAACATTATTTAATTTCATCAAAAATTGAATTCTTGGGGTTCTATAATATGCTGAATCTAACCACGTATTTTTAAAAATTTTGGATATTGGACCATAAAAAGGTAAATGTCCAATTAAAGATTTTAAAGTTTTTAGGTTTAAGTTCTTAGACCACATTCATTCTGTGTCAGAAACCTATGTTTTGTCAACTATTTAATCACAATCCAAATTCAGAGCTGTATCAAGCTCAAATGTTGTGTCCATACTTGCCCCAACTGTTCAGGGTTAGACCCTGCGGTGGTATAAAGCTGTGCCATGCGGAGCATCTGGTTGTAGTTTCAGAACTTCAACGAGTGTGAAGTTAATGGATCATTCTGAAATTGTTTCACGAGGTTCAATATCATAAAGAGGAAGCTGTGTTTAAGTTTGCCTCTGGGACATAATATATCACCAGTATACTGAAAATTCAGGAATATTTGAGTGCATTTATTATTGCAATTTTTACAGAATGGACAAAATTAACAGATTAATTATTACGAGTTGTAATAAAGCTGCATTCAGATATATGTGTCTGATATAAGAATACGAGTTCTTATAATTAAAACTCTTGCGTTATTAGCATTAATAAAAAACTTGCAATAATTTTAGAATTTACAGTACAACATGTACAAGAGTACGACTAACAATTGAATAAAAAAAGTAAAAATTTGTATTTCCTCAAATTAGGTTAGATGTTTTGCTTATTTTTTTACAGACAAAATACATTATATGCCTGGTAAAGACAGAAGTAGATCATATCATCTGGAAGTTGTATTTAGACTACGTGCAAATTCTGTAACTAAAATTAATGTGTTGTTTGAGAGGACATTTTTAAAATGGACAGAATATCCACCAGATGCCAATCATGGATTCTATATAAACTCTGCTGTTGTAACAACTGTATTACCAGAGAATAATAATTATATTACTGGACAGCCAAATGTTTCTATATTCAAAAGGTTTGTTGATTTATATTTATTGTACATTGGTTATTACAGTACCATGCATTCCCACTGGCATATTTGTTAACCTAAGTTGATTACTGATACAAAGTCCATAAAGCTTGTTGGAATATCCTCTGCATCCAGGTTTATAATTACAGTCATGTGTGATATGAGAAACCTACATATAACAAATTCTGAATACCCCTATTTTCTCATTTTTCCAATTCTGTTTTGGATATCTACTTATTATGTTAAAATATTCCCTGAGGTTTGAAGTTTATTTCTGTTATGATACAAATATTGTAATTTTTAACCTCTAAAATTTTTGGTCATATATTGGTATGACATCGGCCGGGCAGCGTCATCGTCAGCGTCAACCGAAGACAGATGGTTTCCTGATTTCAGTGTAAGGAAGGTAATCCCAATTCCATTTAAAGAATACTGTTATATGTATGTTTGATTACATCCCTTACAATGCTTAAAAGTTATGTATTAAGAAATGATGATTGTCTTGAGATGATAAGCTGTAATTTTTTTATATAGAAGTTACTATTAATTTAAACGATGACTGTATGTCATTTTATATTTTATATTTTAAAATTTGAAATTATGTATTAAGAAATGATGATTGTCTTGAGATGATTAAAAAGAAAATTTCTTCAAATATTCAACAGCATAGTGAATTGCTCAAAAGCAAAAAAAATTAATTTTAAGTTCATTAGCATGTATCCAGCTTGAATGTTGTGTCCATACTTGCCCCAACTGTTCAGGGTTCAACCTCTGCCGTTGTATAAAGCTGCGCCCTGTGAGCATCTGGTTATAGTGTGGAACCCCCCCCCCCAAGCTTACACTTTTTTCGTATCTTACAATCCGGAAAAATCAGTATGACGAGATATTCTAAATATATCCAACCTACATTGTAGTCATGTCATTGTTGGAATGCCACACTACGTAGAAGCAGGGATAACCTTCATTGATTATTAAAATCATTCTGAGAATTCGTGTACTAATTTAGAATTGGTATTTGTTCAATTTAAACATAATTATGTTTGCTGTAGATGATTCAAACATCAACATGCAATGCTTTAATTTGTAGGTCAATTTGCAACTGTCACGGTAATTAATGGGGATACATGAGATATGGGGAAAAAACAACAGTTTTCATTCTTTTTGTAAAATTTTGTTTGGAGAATCTTCCGCCAATACAGGAGCACCTCAATTGATCAGTAATTATGCACTAAAACAAAAGTTAATGTATCTGAACACTTAAAATTTGACATTTAGTATATGACAAGTAGTCTTCCATTAAAACAAAATTTTGTGTACCAACGTAATCATTGTAATGGTTACAAAAATTAAAAATTAAAAATGTTGCATTTTGTAGTTTAAACCTATTTGTTCATGAAATTTGCAAATATATCAAAATGTAGTATCTGGAAACAAGCTTCACACAGTTTATATCAATCATATTGATTTTTATAAGTACCTGTATCCCTGTGATGGAAATTGAATTTGTAACTGGGAATTTTGTCAATGGAAATTTAAAACTGAATAGATTTTTCAGTCCTCACTTTCTTGAGAAAAAAAAATAAAATCTTAAGAGTACCGTCACAAAAATATAGAGAATGGCCCTAGCCTGCAGTTCAGTGGTACACAGTTAAAATTTCAAAAAAATATTGTAGTAGTTGTTAAAGGATAGAATTCAGTTGAATTTTGTTACTAGTAATTAACTTTAAACTTTAATCAAATGTTTTGATTTAGAAGGCGCAGATCTCTTCCGTTGGTCCAACTTGACTTCATGATGAATCCTTAACTAAGGACCTTAACTAAGGACCTTAACTAAGGACCTTAACTAAGGAAATGAAATTACATTAAACAACAATCAATTTCAATATTGTCAACCTTTCTACATGTTCTAGCTGTTCGTTTGTTCATTGTTTGTATGAAGACTATCAAAAGATACCCCCACCCCCCCCTAAAAAAAGTAGAAATAATGGCTGTAAGATTTATCATCTCGTAGATGAAACGGACCTCTCCAAACTTGTCAAGTTAAAGTAACAGATATTTACCAACTATTTGGAACTTTTTTTAGATAATAAAAAAATATCTTCCATTCGGACATATATCAAAAACAAAAATGCTGACGAATCCGATATCCTGAGACCTCGTCTTTTTAGTGGACGAGTCCATTTAATTTTTGACACCAATGGTCAACACGGGAAAGCTTATTTTCATACGAAGTGTTTGCAATTTTTATTTATTAGTTTTCATGCTTGGAGATCAATTCTACCAAGTTTCCTGAAATTGATAGAAAGCTACGTGAATTTGTCCTTTTTTTCTTGTTAGTGAAATGACAATTTTATTTCGTCTTTGTCCGTGGACATAACCCCCCTTTTTGGAAATTTTATGATGATGGCATGCATTACAAGTCATATTTATAACAGCCGAGCAAAAAATTAAAGAAATGATGACAAAATTACATACCAAACATATTGTTAGTAAGATGAAATATACTTTTTTTCTTTTTTTCAAGACCGACCAACTTTTTCATGTGAAAAATCCGCAAAAACCCTGGCCTAACAAACTAATGAATATACAGACCAGAGTCTGATCTTATTTTGCTATATAATTTTGCTATATGAAATAAAAATTAAATTGATGAATAAGGTTGTTTGTTCAAAATCATAGAATGCAAAAAATATAACATTTCATTTTAAAGTTTATAATGAAATATGAAAATATAAAATAAAATATATGAAATTACATCAACTAAAATCATATCAATTGAAAAATGACAAAGAATAGGAAAGGTGGGAGATAAATCTGGCCGACTAATAAACATTTACACATATATCTAAAGATGAAATTAACTTTGTTTGATTTCATCAAAAACTGAATTTTTAGGGTTCGTTGATATGCTAAATGTAACCAGCTGAAGGACACCTACGGGTGCGGGAATTCTCGCTACATTGAGGACCCATTGGTGGCCTTCGGCTGTTGTCTGCTCTATGGTCAGGTTGTTGTCGCTTTGACACATTCCCCATTTCCTTTCTCAATTTTATGTATTTAGATTTTGGGTATCGGACCATAATAGGTGAATGTCAAATTTAAATTTTTTAAAAGTACTTAGACCACATTCATTCTGTGTCAGAAACCTATGCTGTGTCAACTATTTAATCACATTCCAAATTCAGAGCTGTATCAAGCTTAAATGTTGTGTCGATACTTGCCCCAACTGTTCAGGGTTTGACCTCTGCAGTCGTATAAAGCTTCGCCCTGCAGAGCAATATACCACTTTCGAGTTCATCCGTCACTGGAAAAAACTCGTCAATTATACGCGCCTTTATGACGTCATTTACCAGATAGAGGGGGTCGCCTGTATCCCTGCACTATTTACGTTCATCAAGCGTCTTAGTGATCGTCATTGTGCAGGATAAACAAGAAATAATGGTTGTTCTGTAGGTACTTATTGACAATTCCCTAATGACAGCAATGCTGATTGTCAATTTTGAGAATTCAATTTGCCGAATAATTCGTACAATATAGAATTATATAATTTTCCAACCACTCGCTCAAAGTGGGAACGGAAGTGACGACGCCCCTAAACGCACAAATGACGTTCACTAAAACCAGAGTTTTTGACGGAAATGCATCGAACTCGAAAGTTGTCTATTGGTTTATTTTATATTTAAACAAATGAGGTGCCGATTTGTCCTGTTCTCAAAATGATCGGATCTGAAATGTCCAAAATGGATCTCGAAATGTCTTCAGACTTTGGTGCTGATTTGTCTTGGTGTTCAAATGTCTTGATACCCAGTTAATTATGGATGCATTTTGACAGGGGATTTGGCTGTCATTTTATTGTTTTATACAAAAATGGAAAAAGCACTCATTTACGATGGACATGAATAATAAACATACTTATCTATTTCAGATTTGATGACAAATCCTCAGGAATTTTCATAAGAATACACACAGAAACATTACTGGTATCTCTGCCAACACCAGACTTCAGTATGCCCTATAATGTCATTTGTTTGGCATGCACCGTTGTAGCAATAGCATTTGGATCATTGCATAATTTAACAACAAGACAGTTTAAAGTTGTGGAATCTACAAAAGTTAAAGGCTTTGTACAGAAAGTCAAAGACCTATTTAAGTTTAAAAAAAAGGATATAGCAAATAACATTAAAACAGAAGATCAAGATTCTAAACAATCAGACAATGAGTGCTGTATATTAAAGGAGTAATGTACTTAGACAAGAATGTCAAATTGCGCGTATTATCTAAACTTAATAACTTGCATATCTCAATCATCAAGGATCTGTAGAAGCTGTATATATATGTTAAAGTAAATAGATGAAATAAGGAATAACATGTAATTACTAAACATTTCAGTAAATACCTGAAATTACTAATCAATTTAGTAATTACATGTTATTGCTGATTCAGTGATTACAGGTTATCATTGATTTTTATTGTAATTTTTACAGCTATTTATTAACTTGATATTTTTGTTTTGATATTTTGAACATTAAGCAAGAAACCTTAGAAAAAAGAAAACAATACATTATAAATTTCATGCATCTGAAGTGCTATTCTGGATTAACCTTTATTAGGAACGCCCAAAGCCGAATATTTGAAAGCTACGAAAGGACCAACAGCGCTGCAGAGCTGTGAACAAAAAAATTAATGGAATAGCCAAATCCCTCAGGCCAACTTTGCATGAGGTATTTGAAAGTAAAGGAGTACGGATTGTAGGGCTGACTTGAGGATTATGAAATTAAAGGTCCTTTAAATTTGCATGCTTCTTTGTACAGTTTGTGAGTTGAAACTGAAAAACAGCTGTTTCATCATTTTTATACGACCGCAAAAATTGAAAATGTTTGGTCATATATTGGTATCACGTTGGCGACGACATTTGGTTTTCGCACTCTAACTTTAGTAAAAGTTAATAGAAATCTATGAAATTTTAACACAAGGTTTATGATTATAAAAGGAAAGGTTGGGATTGATTTTGGGTGTTTTGGTCCCAACAGTTTAGGAATTAGGGGCCAAAAAGGCCCAAATAAGTATTTTTCTTGGTTTTCGCACAATTACTTTAGTATAAGTGAACAGAAATCTATGAAATTTTAATATAAAGTCTGTCACCATAAAAGGAAGGTTGGGATTGATTTTGGGTGTTTTGGTCCCAACAGTTTAGGAATAAGGGGCCAAAAACAGATCCCAAATAAGCATTTTTCTTTGTTTTTGCACAATAACTTTAGTATAAGTAATAGAAATCTATGAAATTTTAACGCAAGGTTTCTGACCACAAAAGGAAGGTTTGGATTGATTTTTGGAGTTTTAGTCCCAACAAATTAGGGGCCAAAAGGGTCCAAAATAAAACTTTGTTTAATTTCATCAAAAAATGAATTATTGGGGTTCATTGATATGCCAGCTCTAACCGTGTATTCAGATTCTTAATTTTTGGTCCTGTTTTCCAATTGGTCTACATTAAGGTCCAAAATGTCCAAACTTAACCTTAGCTTTATTTTAACAAAAATTGAATTCTTGGGGTTCTTTGATATGCTGAATCTAATCATGTACTTAAATTTTTTATTATGGGCCCAGTTTTCAAGTTGGTCTAAATCGGGGTCCAAAATTATTATATTAAGTATTGTGCAATAGCAAGAAATTTTCAATTGCACAGTATTCTGCAATAGCAAGAAATCTTCAATTGCACAGTATTGTGCAAAAGCAAGAAATTTTATAACGCACAGTATTGCGCAACAGCAAGAAATCTTCAATTGCACAGTATTGTGCAATAGCAAGAAATCTTCAATTGCACAGAATTGCGCAATAGCAAGAAATATCTAATTGCACACTATTGCGCAATAGCAAAAAATATTCAATTGCACAGTATTGTTCCGTTTTCAAATTGGTCTACATTAAAGTCCAAAGGGTCAAAAATTAAACTTTGTTTGATTTCAACAAAAATTGAATATATATGGGGTTTCTTCAATATGCTGAATCTAACCATGTATTTTGATTTTTAGTATATGGGCTCGGTTATCAAATTGGTCCATATTGAGGTCTAAAGGGTCTAAAATTGAACATTATTTGATTTCATAAAAAATTGGGGTTCTGTAATATGCTGAATCTAACCATTTATTTAGATTTTGGATATTGGACTATATTAATAGGTAAATGTCCAATTTAAAAATTGTAAAGTTTTAAGTTTAAGTTCTTAGACCACATTCATTCTTTCAAGTTTAAGTTCTTAGACCACATTCATTCTGTGTCAGAAACCTATGTTGTGTCAACTATTTAATCACAATCCAAATTCAGAATTGTATCAAGCTTAAATGTTGTGTCCATACTTGCCCCAACTGTTCAGGGTTCAACCTCTGCGGTCATATAAAGCTGCGTCCTGTGGAGCATCTGGTTTTAACTATTTCTGGATCACATCAAATGACAATTTTTAGGTTATTCTTGTTTTATTAAGATCTTCATCGTTTGTGTAAGGCTGTCAGTTTTCAAAACATGTTGCTGGCTTAACCACTAAAGATTGCTTTATGTCAGTTAATTGACACAGTTCATGTTTTTAAAAAGATCTTTACATAGCAAATTTACAGTATATGTTTAACCTATCACAGAAAAAAAAACATTATCAAAAATATCAAATAAGTATTTTTATATATGTTAATATATTAAGAAAGGGTACATAATGTTTGTATTTTAACTGATATGATGATGAGCAATTTTTGCTTAAAGTATTACAAGAATAGAATGATAAATGTGTTTGTCAGCAGTTAGAAAATAGTTATAAAACTTCATTTAAAAAAATTAGTTATTACTGGTAATAACTGGGCAGTTTTAGGAATGCCTTGTTATAACTAAGCGCACCAGGAATTACATGTAATGTCTAAATGTTAGCGATTACATGTAATTTCTAATTTCACCTATTTACTGTAACATATATATACAATAGGTCATCTATATTTAGTGTATGGAAATATTTTATGATGTACATGTCAGTCTCGCATGTTTTATTTTATATTGACCTTATTTTCATTGTTCATGGCTTAGTGTTAAGTTTTTGTGATTTGGTCTGTTATTCTTAAAACTATAGGCAATATATCAACGTTATTTGTTGTATGGAATGATTGTAAGGTGTATATGTCTGTCTGGAAGGTGTCATCAGAACTTGACCTTATTTACATGGTTAATTGGTCAATGTTTAGTTTTCATGGTTAATTTTTGGAAAGTTTGCTATAGCTTGCTATTGCTACTTTCCTTAGGCGTCGGCCTCAACTTCCGGTGAGACAGACTATCCCAATGTTCTGCTCCAAGATAATGTAGTACTATAGTGCTAGTGTTCGACTTCTGATTCTTGGATACTTTGAGTTGCTACTCTTTTGAAAAGATTACAGCTTGAATAAAATAAGGAATGAATGTTCAACGACAATTCAGATGAATTTAGCTTCATATTGAAAATAAGTATCACAAACACTACTTTGCGGATCGGCCATTGGCTGAAGAGAAAATCAAAGAAATCTACGCGAGACGGCGTTTCATTCATGAATATTTCATGAATGAACATTTTCCCGCACTATTTTTTACTATGTACGATATTTACAACTGTTTATTATTGAATAAGTAAAAGCCCGAGTGCATCGAAAGAGTCCGGTATGCGAGAACAAGTTAATATTTGACAAAATTGTCGGATAATTGACAAGTGATAATGGTTTGATTTATTTTAACAATACACAGGTGATAGAATATAAAATAATCGATAATTATATGGCTTATGTCTCACGCCAAGGACGATTAAAGGTAAATACCGGCTTATAGAAATAAATAGAAAAGTGCATTGTTTTTGTCAAACTGACATCGATCTGAAAGTTTTGATGCCAAAAATCATTTGAAAACTTTTAATTCGCTAAGTACTAACTGTTTCACATTCCAATGTGGATATAAGGACCTTCACTCGTTCAGCATGTTCAACTGGATCATACTGACAACAGAAAAAACATTGTCTTAATGACAATTAGTATCATAGCATCCGTATAATTTAAAAGCAACTGAGTCATCAACTACTTCTAAGAATATTATAGTTCAGTGTATCAAGACCGAGATCAAGCTAAAGACAAGTGCTGTAGAAATTATTATAATGATTTAATAACATTTGTCCATGTACTAGCAAAATGACTTTCTTAGTGCTTAACAATGCAGTGGCGGATCCAGAACTTTTTATCCTCACTTTATTCCTGGGGCAGTATGATTTTTTAAGATTGACCTATAATTAATAATGTGTCCCCACAGAGGCAATGATTAAATAAATGGCTTAAAACAAAAATCTCAAATGTCATTGCCTCAATGGCAATTACGCAGCAGCAACTAAAATGTGTTTCAGGGTTATAAGCACGTGTACCTCAGATCAACATTGTATGAATCTAGTATATATAAACTTTTTTATTCCTGAGGTCATACTATTGTTATGCCCCCACCATATTGAGTTTTATCCTTGTTTTTTTCTGTAAGTATGTACGTCTCTTACTTGTACGTACGTCCATACACCCCAAAATTGATTTCTGTTCTCTTACTTTAGTTTGCCTGAACCAAATTTTATGAAACTTATACGCAACCACAAAACACAAGTCAAGTTTGAATTTTGTTGGCGTCACTTTTACCATTCTAGATGTAAAGGGGTGAAATTTTCAGTATGCCCTATCAAGTATATATACCTTTATATATAAAACATACATAAAAACGGTCTTTAGATTTAGAAGTATAGATATATAAGAATGTGTCCCCAGTACACGCATGCCCCATCTGCACTATCATTTTCTATGTTCAGTGGACCGTGAAAATGGAGTAAAAACTCTAATTTGGCATTAAAATTAGAAAGATTATATCATAGGGAACAACTATAATACTAAAATGACGAGGTCCAATTTATCAGCCGTCATGGGGTAAAAACGACAAATCAAAGAATTCAATTTTATATATATCTAATATAGGACAATGCTATTATGGTGTTGATTAAAATAAATTACAGCACTCTTCCACATAATTAATATTCACCTGTTACCTATTACTTATCGGTACGTTTCTCATCTGACAGGCGCACCACCAAACAGTGTATTTCGGATTTTGCCATGTACACGGGTCATAGTCACAGGGTTGACACTACTAAATTCAATCATTGTCAAATTGGTCCCTATTGTAGTATTTTAAGCAGTAGGACTTTCTAAGATGACAATACGAGTACTAAAAATCTGGACTTAAAATAAGAATCAAATAAGGCGTATAGGTACAGTTTTCAATTTGTTAGCGGGCATGACATTAAACAGCGAATCAAAGAATTCAACTTTATTTATAACTAAATTAATAAATATAGGACCATGCTGTTGATTAAAAAATACTCCATTACCAGGACCTTTTGTTTTCAATTAATATTACCAATGATTGATAAGTTCCAGGTCGACTGGTTCAAACAGACAGATTTTGAAAGCAGAGAACACTGTGCATCTTATAATCGGCATGACTTTATCAGATGGCAATCCCAATACTAAAATAAGGCGTAGGCATAGTTATATACTTTAATTCAGTCACAGACCCGCGATATCACGGGTGTGTTCTAGTGTGTACTAAGTTTCAAATTAATTGGACTTCAACTTTATCAAAAGGTATCTTGACCAAAAACTTTAACCTGAATGGGACAGACGAACGGACGGAAGGACGGACGGACGAAGGGACGCACAGACCAGAAAACATAATGCCCATAAATGGGGCATAAAAAGTGATTTTTGGAAATTGCTGGCGAGACAATGGTTTAGTTTGAAAAATCAAAACAGTGATTTGAATACATATTTAAAATAATACACGTCAATAACCTATTTGAAAAAATACACATATACAGTTGCAAACTTTCCAGAGGTGCTATCCAGCACTTTGATGTTTCTTAGATGCTGGAAGCAATAGGTCAACTATTTTTATACGACTACAAAAAATGTTTTGGGATCTTATAATGGTATGATGTCGTCGTCTGTGTCGTCCGAAGACACATTGGTTACGGACAGTAACCGTTTAGGAATTAGGAGCCCAAAAGGGGCCTAAAACAAGCATTTCTCTACTTTCAGGATAATAACTTGTGTATAAGTGTTTCAATTGCTCTGAAATTGTTCCACAATGTTTTTAAAATACCACAAGTAAAAGGTTTGGATTCATTTTGGTGGTAATGGTGCCTACAGTTAAGGAATTAAGGGCCAAACACAAGCATTTTTATACGACCGCAAAATTTGAAAAAAATTTCGTCGTATATTGCTATCACGTTGGCGTCGGCGTCGTCGTCGTCGTCCGGCGTCCGAATACTTTTAGTTTTCGCACTCTAAATTTAGTAAAAGTGAATGGAAATCTATGAAATTTTAACACAAGGTTTATGACCACAAAAGGAAGGTTGGTATTGATTTTGGGAGTTTTGGTCCCAACATTTTAGGAATTAGGGGCCAAAAAGGGCCCAAATAAGCATTTTCTTGGTTTTCGCACTATAACTTTAGTTTAAGTTAATAGAAATCTATGAAATTTTGACACAAGGTTTATGACCACAAAAGAACGGTTGGGATTGATTTTGGGAGTTTTGGTTTCAACAGTTTAGGAATTAGGGGCCAAAAAAGGGCCCAAATAAGCATTATTCTTGGTTTTCGCACAATAACTTTAGTTTAAGTAAATAGAAATCAATGAAATTTAAACACAATGTTAATGACTACAAAAGGAAGGTTGGTATTGATTTTAGGAGTTTAGGTCCCAACAGTTTAGGAATTAGGGGCCAAAATGGGACCCAAATAAGCATTTTTCTTGGTTTTCGCACCATAACGTTAGTATAAGTAAATAGAAATTTATGAAATTTAAACACAAGGTTTATGACCATAAAAGGAAGGTTGGTATTGATTTTGGGAGTTTTGGTCCCAACAGAATAAGGGGCCCAAAGGGTCCAAAATTAAACTTTGTTTGATTTCATCAAAATTGAATAATTGGGGTTCTTTGATATGCCGAATCTAACTGTCATGACTGTGTATGTAGATTCTTAACTTTTGGTCCCGTTTTCAAATTGGTCTACATTAAGGTCCAAAGGGTCCAAAATTAAACTTAGTTTGATTTTGACAAAAAATGAATCAGTAAGGTTCTTTGATATGCTGAATCTAAAAATGTACTGAGAGTCTTGATTATTGGCCCAGTTTTCAAGTTGGTCCAAATCGGGGTCCAAAATTAAACTTTGTTTGATTTCATCAAAAATTGAATAAATGGGGTTCTTTGATATACCAAATCTAACTGTGTTTGTATATTCTTCATTTTTGGTCCTGTTTTCAAATTGGTCTACACTAAAGTCCAAAGGGTCCAAAATTAAACTTAGTCTGATTTTAACAAAAATAGAAATCTTGGGGTTCTTTGATATGCTGAATCCAAAAATGTACTTAGATTTTTTTATTATGAGCCCAGTTTTCAAGTTGGTCCAAATCAGGATCTAAAATTATTATATTAAGTATTGTGCAATAGCAAGTCTTTTCAATTGCACAGTATTGCGCAATGGCAAGAAATATCTAATTGCACAATATTGTGAAGTAGCAAATTTTTTTTTAATTAGAGTTATCTTTCTTTGTCCAGAATAGTAAGCAAGAAATATCTAATTGCAAAATATTGTGCAATAGCAAGATTTTTTTTTAATTGAAGTTATCTTTCTTTGTCCAGAATCAACTTAAATCTTTGTTATATACAATATACAATGTATATTCACTTTTTACTACCAACTGATAAATTAAAATAATCTTTACCATTCAGTGATAACAAGCAGTTTTTTTACATCTTAATATTTTATGATGTATTTAAATGAGTAGTTATTGTTGCAAACTCCATTAGAAATTTTAATTGAGATTAGTTTTGGAATAAGGGAAAGGGGGATGTGATTAAAAAAATTGGGTTCAATTTTTCTCATTTGAAATTTCATAAATAAAAAAGAAACTTTCTTCAAACATTTTTTTGAGAGGATTAATATTCAACAGCATAGTGAATTGCTCTAAGAGAAAACAAAAATTTTAAGTTCATTAGAACACATTCATTCTGTGTCAGAAACCTATGCTATGTCAACTATTTAATCACAATCCAAATTTAGAGCTGAATCCAGCTTGAATGTTGTGTCCATACTTGCCCCAACCGTTCAGGGTTCAACCTCTGCGGTCGTATAAAGCTACGCCCTGCGGAGCATCCGGTTGTAGTTTCTTGACAATATCTTGTATGTAAGAGTATGGATCTATCTGACCCTGTACCACAAGGTTCCATATCACAAAAGGAAGGCTTGAATTGAGTTTTGGGGTTATTGCCCCATTCATGCATGAATTAATGGTTAAAAACGAGCATATGTCTAGTTTCATGATAATAACTTGTGTTTTAGTGTATGAATCGCTCTGAAATTTACTACAAGGCTCCATATTACAAAGGAAAGGCAGGGATCCAGTGTGAGGGACAAAGGAAAGGCAGGGATCCAGTGTGAGGGGGATTCAAAAAGTTTTGGCGGGTTCCAATTTTTTCAAGGGGTTCAATTTGTTTTTCAAAATTTTTATAAAGTATCAAGAAGAAATCTTAAATTGCACAGTATTGCGCAATAAATTTGTAAGATCTTGATATTTAATTTGAGTAAGAAACCTATATTATGTCAAAATTTTGATAACAATCCAAATTCAGGCAGAATCAAGCTTGAATAGTGTGTCCAAATTTGTCCCAACTGTTCAAGATTCAACCTCTGCGGTCGTATCAGGCTGCGCTCGGCTCAGCGAAGCGTTTGATTAATTCATTGATTGATTGTAAGGTGTTTTTTTTTGTCTGGCATGGTTAATCTTACCCTGACATCATTTGCATGGTTCATTGGTCAATGTTTAGTTTTCTTGGTTATGTCTATTTCTTAGATACTATAAGCAAAAGGTATGATTGTAAAGTGTACATGCATGACATGCATTTCTTGTTCATATTATCTGACCTTCGCCTCATTTCCTTGGATCATGTTAAGTTTATGTGATACTTGTAATAGAGATTTATATTAAGAACTATCAACATAAAATCAATGTACAAAATCACTGAAATATTTTTTTTTTATAGATCTCTGATTGAGTTCTGTGATTTTGTATTTTCTATTTAAAATTCTTGAAAAGATGTCTACAGCAGTTACACTCTACAAGTTTCACTGGTGTTAAACTGATCACCGTAACTGCAGTTATTCCAACATAGCGGAGCCCAAACCAGGTGAAATCGCCTTCTTGTAATATCTCCGTGTGCATTGTTTTAAAGAATTACCCAGCCGTTAGGTTGATATATATGGTATTGATGTATGTGTGCGTTCTTAATATCCTATGTGACCTTGTTACCGAAATAATATTCTTAGAAAATTTACGGAAGATCATCGTAATTCCAAGAATTTTGTTTGTGATAGTGGTAACTTGATTATTAGATAGTCGTAACTTTTACATGATCATAGTTACTTGTCAGTGATGATCGTAACTTTCTCTATATGCTGATGGGCAACTATATGTAACTCGTGTTTGAATGTTTAATAACTAGTTAATATTTTACTTATTTTAAAGGTATAGTCTTTATATTTTACAAGTCATAGTTTACGGTAAATGCTCATTATGAACAAGGAGAGGCAAGCATTTTCCATGTTCAGACATTATTATTGGAAACTATAATGTTTAAATTACGTCCGTTTTCAAGTAACGATATGCTTAAGGTAACGGCATCTTATTTTTATGTGAATATCGTTCCCTTTTCAAACACTTTTTTCGTAATCTGAATGTTATATTAGTTCCTTTGGTGTGGGTAGTTAAGATGTGCGCCAAAACTGCGTCTGCACTAACCATTAAAAGAACACATATAGAGCATATAACCGACCAAAAAATGAAGTTACTGAGAGTGTTTAATAAAGATATTGTTGCGGAATGTGTTTTTTTTTTATATTCAAATTATGTGAAGGATGGCTTGTTTCTATTTTTTTCCAATTTATTTTCATGTTTTTTTTTTGCTTATATGTTCATATATATCCTAGGGTAAATTAAAAAGTGAAGTTGATTTTTATTGGTTAATCAGCAATGGCTCTCGGTGTTTTACATAATATTAATGATTAAAAGCTTTTCTTTTCTTCTCGATAGTAATCAATAGATGTTTAGATTGAAGTATTTTCGAGTGCACCTTTATACTTTTAGTATACAAGTGTGTGTCGAAGTACTCGGTTGATTAAAGTTGTTATTTCTTTTCCTTGTAATTAGTATATAAAGTAGATAGTAGCGTGCTCTAGTAATAATTAAGTTACAGAGTTTTTGTATTTCGGGGCTTTGAATTTAATATTTAATGAGATTACGATAAGGTAAAACAGTTTAGGGTGTTAATGGTATAATTCCGTTTGTTAAGAAGCCGTTTATATGCATCTTACTGTTTTCATAAGAACTTTTACATTATTTTACAATGAAGTATTTTGATAGACTAATTTGAGTGCTCTGTTTTATGTGTACATTGTTGACTTTGGTACTTCATATTGTTATTGCTATTTAAATGTGTTGATATTTTGAGAGACTTTATTAACTTATAAAAATTTACTTATCTCGATCTCTTCAGCCATGGAGACTCAGGGCCTATTAGTTCGAACCTTTATACGAGGTTAACAGACGGAAATATCAAGTAGATTTGTGTTTCGGAAATTACTAGCGTTCAGTAGGGAGTCATATGCATTTTTTTTTTTATTATTTATAAAGATAAACTGTTATCACAGAGATATGTCTCGTTATTTTTGTAATTTCAATAATACGCATGTTGAAATTGAAATAGAAACACTTTTATTATGAAAGTTTTGCAAATATTTAAAGTCAATGAACCATGACTGAAGAAGGTACAAGGCTAAACAACTACCATGGAAATGAAATGTGCCAACGCTAATACAACTGCATACAAAATACCATTGACTTTTCATAAGTAGTTCCCCTTAAACAAACCTAAACACAAACTAATACATGTGAATTAAAACCAGATGCTCCGCAGGCCGCAGCTTTATACGACCACATAGGTCGAACCCTGAACGGTTGGGGCAAGTATGGACACAACATTCAAGCTGGATACAGCTCTGAATTTGGATTGTGATTAAATAGTTGACACAGCATAGGTTTCTGACACAGAACGCATGTGGTCTAATTAACTTAAAAATATTGTTTTCGCTTTTGATCAATTGATCACTATGCTGTTGATATTAATCCTCTAAAAAAAAAATATTTGAAGAAATTTGTTTTTTTATTTCTGAAACCTGAAATGGGAAAATTGTACCCCCCGCCCAAATTTTTTTTCTCAAATTCCCCTTTCCCTTATTCCAAAAATGATCTCAATTCAAATACTAATGGAGTTTGCAACTATAACAACATCATAAAATATTAAAATATAAAATGTCATACAGTCATGGTTAAATTTAATATTAACTAATAGTAACTTCTAAAAAAATAAATGGGGAATGTGTCCAAAGGGACACAGACTATGCCCCCGCTAGCATATAACGTTATAAAGGGACATTACTCAAGAACTGTAAAAGTGAAGCTGCCAAAAATTGAACTTGAACTGAGTTAGAGGTAATAAGCATTATATACACATATCATTATATAAAAGTTTAAAGCAAAATTTAGCAATGGAAAACTACTTAAACTGTAAATCTTTTGAAAAGAGAAGTAACATAACAAAAATGAGAAGTCAATAAACCATAACTGAGGAGTCGGGGTCAAATAATTTCCATGGAAATGAGATATGCCAATGCTTATACAACTGCATACCAATCATCATTATCTGACCACTAGTGATTCCCCAGACACTGACCTAATCACAAACTTATGCATGAAAACTAAGCAAACTAAGCAAAAGTTTCATAGTCAATGGACCACAACTGAAGGCACGGGGCCAAACAATCTCCATGGTAATAAGATGGATGTGTCAATGCGAACCGTTATAGCTCCTTCCACATATTGAATAGAGACATGTTGTAAGGGAAAAGGGGGGGGGGGTAAAAAAATGTCCCATATCTCCATGTTCATTAGCAACATCGGAGTCGAAATCATTCTCTGAAACCTGATAAAACTCAAGGAAACAGCTCCGCGCTTTTTAAACTTTAGCGACTGGTTTCCATAATTGCTTCAAATAGTACCAGTCCTTTAAACTGTTCACGGAAAACGCTAATTAAACACCCTCATCACAGAGAACTTATATGAAATTGGAATAAAATTGAGTCACGAAAAATGCACTGAGCACGAGTCATTGACAATAAATCAACGCAAAAACGAATCACGGCAAGCAAAATACCTCGATCAAGAAGGACAAAATTAATCAATCAGCCTCCTCATCGAAGAGAGACGAAAGATACCAGAGGGACAGTCAAACTCATAAATCGAAAATAAACTTGACAACGCCACACAAGAGTACACATGACACAACACAGAAAACCAAAGAATAAGTAACACGAACACCAGCAAACATTAGGGGTGATCTCAGGTGCTCCGGAAGGGTAAGCAGATCATGCTCTACATGTGGCATCCGTCGTTATGCTCATGTAAATTCGGTAAATTGTTTAATTCGTCAGGTCACATTCATGAAAGGGAAGGGGATTGTAGTTACGACGGAAGGAACATATCGATATCATTTGTGAAACGGTTATTCCATAACGGTCAACCAACTCGTGATGGCGTCCGTAAAATTTACGAAGGGATGATTTCCACTTCACCATTTGGAACTCTTGGTTTAATAGCTTCCTTGTGAGCAGCAACCCTCTATCAAGAAAATCATGATAGAAAATGCAATTACGGGAATATCGTATCAATTGAGAGATATATACCCCGTGTGCAGGTGCTGCTGGAATGTTGCTACTTAGAAATCGAAAGTTCACAATTGTGTAGCTGAAATCATCTCTTTTGTCGCAAAGTTTTGTTTTCATTGTCAATTTCTAGATGTAAGTCAAGATATGAGGCCGACTTAACTCAGTGTATCTGTTGTATCCTTTATCCCTAGTTCGATGCGATAGATCCGTTCAACATAGTCACCAAATTTTGAAATATTTAGTGATAGAATATATACCAAGGTCGAACCGTCTCCTGTTATAATATAATGGAATTTCAAACTATAATTAATTTAGTAAAGTTTTAACAGTAGGATGCATTACATTCATAATATCGTTGACAAGTGGTCCCGAATAGTATACCAATAATTGTATGAAAGATCATGAAAAATTATTGGAAACTTGCCTTGTGTTGAAAATATATTTCGATCACAAATGTTGTTTACGCGTTTGTTGTAACCAGTTTACACAACATTTTTAAATTAAACTAGAACACACCCGTGATATCGCGGGTCCTTGACAGAATTAAAGTATATAACTATTTGCGCAAGCCTTATTTTAGTATTAGTATTGTCATCTGATAAAGTCGTGCCGATTATAAGATACACAGTTTTCTCTGCTTTCAAATCTTTCTGTTTGATCCCGTCGAACTGGAACTTATCAATTATTGGTAATAATAATTATTTGGAAAACAAAAGGTCCTGGAATGGAGTATTTTCTAATCAACAGCATTATCCTATATTAGTTTTAAATAAAGTTAAATTCTTTGATTCGCTGTTTTACGTCATGCCCGTAAAACACCGTCATGCCCGCTAACAAATTGAAAACTGTACCTATACGCCTTATTTTCAGTCCAGATTTTTAGTATTCGTATTGTTATCTTAGAAAGTCTTACTGATTGAAATACTACAATAGGTCACAATTTGACAATTTAGTAGTGTCAACCCTGTGATTATGACCCGTGTATATAGCATATTAATCCTGAATACACCGTTTGGTGGTGCGCCTGTCAGATGCGGAACGTATGTAGATAAGGTAATATGTAACAGGTGAATATACTATTGGTATCGGTATCGGACTCTAGTCACTTGACCCAGAACTTCTTATTGGCAATATTATTTACGTGGAAAACAAAAGGGCCAGGAGTGGTGTAATTTCTAATCTACACCTTGGTACTATATTAGTTATATATAAAGTTGAATTCTTTGATTCGTAGTTTTTACGTGATGACGGCGGACAAATTGGACCTCGTTATTTTAGTATTGCCGTTAGCAGGGGTTTTCGACAAAATTAGTTACTATGATCATAGACATATTTTATACAGTTACGATTATCTTTCAAGTTATTTGTCAGCAAGTTACGACTATCTTCTTTTGGAGTTACGATGATCTTCCGTAAATTTTCAATGGCTATTATTTCGGTAACAAGGTCACATATGATATTAAGAACACACACATACAACAATACCGTACATATCAACCAAGCGGCTGAGTAATTCTTTAAAACAATGCGTGTACATGGAGATACACAATTATTACAAAAAGACGATTTCACCTGGTTAAGGTGGCACGGTAGTATTTCCTGGCCCATAAGGGATAATGATAGCCTTTTTAGAATTTTCACCACTTTCTAACACTTCAAAAAATTCTACATTCACAGTTAACTGAAGTACTTTCATTTTACTATTCAGAAATGAATTTGAATATGTATCATGACCGTTTACTTTTTTTGCTATTTTTAAAAACCTAAGGCCATTATCTATTAGGTATTTTATGGTGCAGTGAATACAAAATTTAAAAAAATTCTCAAAAATTCATTTTCATCTGTATGTAAAATTATTTCATATTTTTCTACACCTGATTCATCCCTCAGTTTGGGAAAGTATGTTCAGTTGATACTGTATTTTTTGTCCAATCACACTGTTTAGATACATTTACCTAAGTAGGGTACACAAAAGAGCAACCTAAATTCTGGAATGCAAATACTACCGTGCCACCTTTAGGCTCCGTCATGTTGGGATAAACTGCAGTTACGGTGTACAGTTTAACACCAGTGAAGTTTAGGGTTAATTAAGCCTTTTATGTTAATATTTATTGAGCAATTTTCACCAAACAACTGACAAACTGTAGAAAAATGTCTCAGACACACATGTCTTTCAATGAAGGGCAAACTTACTAACAAAAGTTCCTTCAAATAATTTAGGGAAAATTAAAATGTTACATATGGAAACGGTAAAAATATGAAGAAATTTTAAAACTTATTTATAAAAAGCCACAGAAAGTAATCCTGTTCATAAGTTATTTGTATGTGACAGCAAGAAAATATTGCGTTCGTATAATGCCATGATGTCTTTGTCGTCTGTATGAGTCTAAAGACACATTTGGTTTCTCAACAATAATTTAAGTTTGAGTGAATGGATCTGATAAGGTTCAATGCCGCAAAAGGAAGGTTGGCATTTATTTTGGAGACCAACAGCAATTCAGTTTGTAGTTTCAGGACAATAACTTGTGTGCAAGTAAATGGATAATTTTGATTTGTTTCACAAGGTTCCATATCACACAGGGAAGGCTGTGCTTGAGTTTAGGAGTAATTGCCCCAAACATTCAGAAATTAAGTGCAAAAAAGGAACCAGAAACAAATATTTTTCTAGTCTCCAGATATTTACATGTGTTTAAGTGTAATGATCTTTCTAAAACTGTACTTCAAGGTTCAATACCACAAAGGAAAGGCTTGGATTGAGTTGGGGGGTAATTACTCCAAGGGGTGGGGTGGGGTTAAATTTAAAAAGTTGTTTTTTCCAAAATAAATTTAGGGATAAACTTAACATGATCCAAGAAAATGAGGTCAAAATCATATAAACCAAATAAGAAATACATGTACACTTTACAACCATTCAATACACTAAATATAGTTGACCTATTGCTTATAGATTCTAAGAAGACTTAACCAAAAAACAAAACATTGATAAATGAACCATGAAAAGGATCACAGGCAGACATGTACAGCTTACAACTCTTCCATACAACATATATAGTTGACCTATTGCCTATAGTTTGCTTAGGAAAACAGACCAAAACATAAAATCTTAACACTCAGCAATGAATCGTGAAAATGAGGTCAAGGTCGAATAAAATCTGCGAGACTGATATGTAAATCCTGAAATATTTCCATATACCAAATATAGTTGACCTACTGCATATAGTATGAGAAAAAAACCAATACCCACAAACTTAAATTAAGACCACTGAACCATGAACATGAGGTCAAGGTAAGATTACACCTGCCAGTTGGACATGTACACTTTACAATCATTCCATACATCAAATATAGAAGATATATTGCTTACAGTATTTGAGATATGGACTTGACCACCAAAACTTAACCTTGTTCACTGATCCATAAAATGAGGTCGAGGTCAAGTAAAAAACTGTCTGACGAGCATGAGGACCCTGCAAGGTACGCACAGACCAAATAATATTATCCTATTACTCATAATAAGAGAGGAATTAACATTACAAACAGACTTTTTTTCAAGTAGTCACTGAACTGTAACAAGAGGCTCTCAAGAGCCTGAATCGCTCACCTGAATTTTTTTGGTTTAATCTCTCATCAATGATTATTTTGGCTTTTCAATTTATTTAAATGTTCTTTGAATCGTCCTATTTTCTTCAAAAGCAAAAAAAAATCATTTTCTCCTATGTTCTATTTTAGCCATAGAGCTATGTTTCTTGACATACAAGGAAATGAAATATAAAATTTATACTAGATACTCTGAAACTCTGAAACTCATATAGCCTAAGTTTGGCTGAAATTGATACAGCAGTTTCATAAGAGAAGATTTTTTAAAGTAAGTCAACATGATGAACAAATTGTGAAAAAAGTCTTTAAAGGGCAATAACTCCTAAAGAGGTCAATTGACAATTTTGGTCAAATTGACTTATTTGTAGATCTTACTTTGCTGATCATATTTGCTGTTTACAGTTTATCTTTATCTATAATAATATTCAAGATAATGACCAAAAACTGCAAAATTTCCTTAAAATTACCAATTAAGTGGCAGCAACCCAACAATTGGATGTTTGATTCATCTGAAAATTTCAGGGCTGATAGATATTGACCTAATGAACATTTTTACTCCATGTCAGATTTGCTCTTAATGCTTTCGTTTTTGAGATATAAGCCAAAAACTGCATTTGACCCCTATGTTCTATTTTAAGTAACGGCGGCCATGTTTTTTGACGGATCAAAAATCAAAGCACACACTTTGTGCAGGATAATCTAAGGAACAACCATGCTAAGTTTTAACCAAATCCATTCAGTAGTTTCAGAGGAGAAGATTTTTTAAAGTTAGCAAATATGATGAACAAATTGTGAAAAATTGTCATTAAAGGACAATAACCCCTTAAGGGGTTAATTGACAATTTTGGTCATATTAACTTATTTGTAGATCTTACTTTGCTGATCTTTTATGCTGTTTACAGTTTATCTTTATCTATAATAATATTCAAGATAATGACCAAAAACTGCAAAATTTCCTTAAAATTACCAATTAAGTGGCAGCAACCCAACAATTGGATGTTTGATTCATCTGAAAATTTCAGGGCTGATAGATATTGACCTAATGAACATTTTTACTCCATGTCAGATTTGCTCTTAATGCTTTCGTTTTTGAGATATAAGCCAAAAAACTGCATTTGACCCCTATGTTCTATTTTAAGTAACGGCGGCCATGTTTTTTGACGGATCAAAAATCAAAGCACACACTTTGTGCAGGATAATCTAAGGAACAACCATGCTAAGTTTTAACCAAATCCATTCAGTAGTTTCAGAGGAGAAGATTTTTTAAAGTTAGCAAATATGATGAACAAATTGTGAAAAATTGTCATTAAAGGACAATAACCCCTTAAGGGGTTAATTGACAATTTTGGTCATATTAACTTATTTGTAGATCTTACTTTGCTGATCTTTTATGCTGTTTACAGTTTATCTTTATCTATAATAATATTCAAGATAATGACCAAAAACTGCAAAATTTCCTTAAAATTACCAATTAAGTGGCAGCAACCCAACAATGGTTTGTTTGATTCATCTGAAAATTTCAGGGCTGATAGATCTTGACCTAATGAACATTTTTACCCCATGTCAGATTTGCTCTAAATGCTTTCGTTTTTGAGATATAAGCCAAAAACTGCATTTGACCCCTATGTTCTATTTTAAGTAACGGCGGCCATGTTTTTTGACGGATCAAAAATCGAAGCGCACATTTTGTGCAGGATATACTAAGGAACAATCATGTTAAGTTTCATTCAAATCCATTCAGTAGTTTCAGAGGAGAAGATGTTTGAAAAATTGTTAACGACGACGACGACGACGACGACGGACGCCAAGTGATGAGAAAAGCTCACTTGGCCTTTTAGGCCAGGTGAGCTAAAAATGAGGTTAAGGACAATGGACACGTAACATAAGGAAACTTCGAAATATGAGAGATATACAAAGAATGTAGCATCCAGGTCGTCCACCTAAAATATCACCCGTCTCAGATTTTTTTCTTTCCTATATACCTTTATAGAACACAAGGTACTTATAGTCCGTTTGACTTCTATAAATCTTCAAAAAATAATTCTTAAAAATTCATTTTTAAAGATAAATATTTTTTTTCTTCATGTATGTTAATGTATGATATATACGAACTCTGACTATGAATATCATAATTTTAAACCTATAATCAAGAAAGTTACTCATTAGGTCTCTATGTTACTTCAATTTATTTTAAAATAAAATACTCAATGGAGTACGTATGAGTAGTGTAACAGCCTTCCATTCAAAACAAAAACATTAGACATGTGCTCTTAACCTGTTTCATTGTACCATGTGACTTTACTCATTTAAATAACTCTGGTCATGTGTGCATGCTTTTGTATTTCTCATTGAATACAGAAAGCTCAGTAATCACATGAAATCTTATAAGTGTTATTTGTGGTATGTCTAATAAGTTTCCCTTTTTAGACACAATTTTTACCATGACCTCAATGTCATTCACTCTCTCTTGACGTTACGTATGAAATGAAACAAGATCAGATAACTTCGCAAATCATTTAGACTTTTCCATAAAATTGACCAATCGAAACTGAGATATATAAAGAGACGTGACGCGTTTATTTCCAATCCATCGTCGGTAGACGAAATAATTACGATTAACATACTTGGGTAGAATTTCTATGGATGATTCCGACAACAAAAGTAGGCTTGTTATACACCATTGTGAAGATAAATCAATTTAGATTTACGACATAACACGTTTTAGTGCGATTGACAGCCGAGAAACTGGCATATAACGGAATTTCGCCACCGGCTGACATTTTTGTCGAGCCGAAAAAGCGAGACATAGCGATCCTACATTCCATTGTCGTCGGTGTTGTCATCGTCGTCGGTGTCGTCGTCGTCGGCGGTGTCCACAAATATTCACTCTGGTTAAAGTTTTTGAAATTTTAATAACTTTCTTAAACTTTACTGGATTTCTACCAAACTTCGATAGAAGCTTGTTTATGATCATAACATAGTATCCAGAAGTACATTTTGTAAAAATAAAATTTCATTTTTTCCGTATTTTACTTATAAATGGACTTAGTTTTTCTGCCGGAAAATATAACATTCACTCTGTGGTTAAAGTTTTTAAAATTTTAATAACTTTCTTAAACTTTCCTGGATTTGTACCAAACTTGTACAGTGGCTTGTTTATGATCATAAGATAGTATCCAGAAGTAAATTTTGTAAAAATAAAATTCCATTTTTCCCGTATTTTACTTAAAAATGGACTTAGTTGTTCTGCAGGAAAACATTACAAACACTCTGGTTAAAGTTTTTAAAATTTTAATAACTTTCTTAAACTATCCTGGGTTTGCACCTAACATGGACAGTAGCTTGTTTGTGATCATAAGATAGTATCCAGAAGTAAATTTTGTAAAATAATTTATCCATTTTTCCGTATTTTATTTTTAAATGGAGTTAGTTTTTCTGCCAGGAAACAACACATTTAGAATTCTGATAACTTTCCTATACTATTTTTTATTTGTACCAAACTTGGACATGAGCTTGTTTATGATCAAAAGCTAGTATCTAGAAGGAAATTTAGTTAAAATTGTGTTCCTGTGTATCTGTTTTGAATTATAAATGGACTTAGTTTTTCTCCCAGTTAACATAACATACAGTCTGCTGTTAAAGTTTTTAAAACATTTATTAGATTGATAAGCTATCCTGGATTTTTACCAAACTTGGACAGAAGCTTCTTACAATCAAAAGAAAGTATCAAGAGGAATATTTTATTGATTTGTTTCCCTATTTTTGTTGAGCATGCATTTACAGCAGAAGTTGGCGAGACACTGGGTTCCGCGGAACCCTTACGAAATTTTCTAAATCGCGACTTAAGTACCTTGTGTTATATAAAGGTATATAGGGGGTAAAAAATTCTGAGATTAGTGGTCGAGCTTTCTGCGACAAAAGTCGAGAACATGGAAATAGAGTTTCAATGAAAAATGATTGCCACCAATTTGGTCTTTGATCGGCGAATTTCTTGAGAAAACTATATGTGCTGTTAGTCATGTTAGTACAAGAAATTGCCAAGAAGAGAAATTGTAAAGAAGAATAAGATCGAAGAGATCTGAATATTCCATTATGTGAGTTATTTCCTTAGGCTTTATGCATTTGACATATATTTGCATATACAAAAAACATAAAGAAGTATCAGTTTGATTAAAAGGGCATTTATGCTGCGGAATTACAGGCAACGGACGATTAGGGCAAAATATGTCAAATGACATGTACGAATATATGTTTGTTTTTAAAACATATAAAAAAATATAGTGCCTAAAGGAGGGATGAACAGAAACTTCTATTTTCTAAAAGATAGAATTTAGAATTTTGAGTAAAATATTTATTTGGTTAAAAATACACAGCAATATATAGTATATACAATTATCATAAAAATATTCCTCACTGCTGCTAGATGATACTAGGGACGGAGTCTTAATGACAATTATTACAGTCTGGATGGCAAGGTTTAGCATTAACTCTACAGCGACATCCACCAGAAATGTCACCTGGACCCTAAAAGGAAATATACAATTATTACTGCTACTGTGAAATAATATGAATAATTAAGATCGGCTCCTACAAAACAGAAATTGCACGATTTTCACTTTGAAAAAAATAAAGGAAATGAGACTAAGGCTCGATAAATACCACGAGTGATATACATATTCGTCTTAAAATTTGACAAATTAACGTTATAAATTGAATGATCTGTCAACACAATTAACATACACAATTTAAACGATGTTTTACGGACTATGGACTGTGAGTCGATTTGTATACTAATCCCAATTAGAATATAGCAAAGTGCTTTCGACCAATTAAATTGTAGGATTTGGTGTTTCAGTAATAGTTATCAAATGAGGACGCAGTGTTTCAGTGTATGATCTTACACTGTCAAGTGCAGTCTGAATGGGATAACTATTTTACATCCGACCTGTTCTAGATAAGTTTAAAAAATACAACATTTACACTTCATTAAATTTAGTTTTGGACGCCAAACAATCTATATACTTTATACTTTATACATGTATATCATTATTTAGTATATACCTTTAATTAGCCCCGGAAACAATGTTTTAAGTATAACAGCGAGTTCGTATCCAGTCGTCCTGGTTAGGGATTTGAGTCGTGGGTCGATAGGTGATGCCGGATCACCGCTACCAGATCATTATTCTTTCCTATGTTTTGTAACATTTTGACAGAAATACTTAATCCACAATAAAACTAAGAATTATTTATATAGATAAGACTAACTGTCAAAACGTATGGCTATGCTGGGAATCGAACTCAAGACCTTCAGCATATCAATCCACGACTCAAACCGCTACACCAGGACGACTGGATACGAACACATGGTTAATTTAACATACTTAAAGTCATAAGAAACCTCAAATTAAAAAAAAAATAATGCATATGTTTTTTATAACACAATGGATAGTTTTCAATTTATAAAACTTATGTACATATACTTTCTGTATGCAAAGTGACCTCAGTTTGACCCATCTCGTAAAAATCCGGTGATCGCAATACGCATGGATGTTCTTAAAATAAACTATTATCTGACTGTACATGTTAAACACGTGCTCAATATCCATGCTTTTTTGTCGTTTGTTGACGACAGGTGACAATCGATAAACTTCGGCTTCAAAACACGAACTTTAATTACCTGCCATATTTTCACAACAACCCTGACCGATTGAAAAAAAATGACGGTTATACGAAATTTATGGGAAAAAAATGATAAAATTGTGTACAGAAGAATAAGTTTATGATGTTTGTATGGATTGGTTCAAGAATTGGAATAACATTATTATTCATCAGTCACTCGTTTATTATGACTTTAAGCATTGTGTCCGGGGCTCAACAAAGGTATATACTATATAATGATATTCTTAGGATTGTAAAGCGTTCTAAACTTGATTTTATGAAGCGTTAATGATTTATTTTACTAATCTATAACAGATCGGATGCAAAATAGTTATCCCAGTCGGAGTCGGACTTGTTGTGTCAGTGTAAGATCACCCTCTGGGCTCCGGCTATCAGGATGATCTTAAACTGACACACTGCGTCTCATGGGTCAACTATTACAAACATTGTATTTTTCCTACATACATTTTGATAGTTAGTCTTTTCCGTAGAAATTCTAAGTTTAATTGTGGATTAGGCATTCCCCCCAAATTGTTACAAAACATAGGAAAGCATGCAAAACAAAGAAACTCAAGCTAGTGTGATCTAGTAGGGATGATCTTGCTCAGATAACCCCTGGTAGAAGAGCTGTGAGGTAATAATTGTGTAGAAATAACGTTCTTAGTAAGGGATTATCCTTTTGTCTACAACTGCCCCGAAGCATAGTTATGAGATTGAAAAGATTTATCACAAAGTGATTGAAACTGACTAAAAGTTGAATTTTGAGGTAAACCAAAACATTCAAAATAAGTTGAAGTTGAAGTTTACTTGTGCATTTAAATTGGTACCTTTAATATAATTATGAAAACATAAAATCACTTCAAATTACTAAAAACTTGAACAATATTAAAGCAATACAAAAAGTAATAAATTGCTGCACCGAGCGCAGATGGATACGACCGCAGAGGACCAACCCTGAACAGTTGGGGCAAAAATGGACACAATATTCACGCTTGATACAGGCCTGAATCAGGCATATATTACCTTAGCCATATTTGGCACAACTTTTTGGAATTTTGATCCTCAATGCTCTTCAGTTTGTATTTATTTGGCTTTATAAATATTTTGACATGAGCGTCACTGATGAGTCTTATGTAGACGAAACGCGCGTCTGGCGTACTAAATTATAATCCTGGTACTTTTGATAACTATTTGGATTGTAATTAAATATTTGACACATAATAGTTTTATGATATAGAATAACTGTAGTATAAAACTTAGAAATGGTTATATAATGTAATGATGGTTGCTCCCCTCCCCCCCCAAAAAAAAACAATTTTTTTTTTAATACCCATCTTTTTTTTTCGGTTTTGTGCATTACACTATGCTGTTGCGAATGGAATTCCCCCCCCCCAAAAAAAAAAAAAAAACCACTAAAAACAATTTCTGAATAAATTGTCCCCCTCCATTTTTTTCAAATTTCCAATGGAGTTTGCAACTATAATTACGCATTTTAGAAATACATCACAAAAGTCTTAAAATACAAAATGACATTAATAATTCAAAATCAGGCATTTCACGCCATGAAAGATCAGCAATTGCAAGACTGAGATGTGGTGTTTTCCCCCTTGAAATCGAGAAAGGGCGTTACCGGGGAGTCCCAGCTGATAGACGACTTGGTAAAGTTTGTAGAACTGGAAACGTAGAAGACGAAAACACTTTTTTATTACATTGTCCTACCTATTCGTTACAGAGAAATCAAATGTTTATGGACTGTCAACAGAGATATAACTGTAATTTTGATAACATGTCTGACATGGATAAATTAAATTTTTTACTTAGTGCCGGTGTTAAAATAGTGTCAAAATGTATCACTAACATTTCTGATATTAGAACACAAACATTAATGAGAAAAAATTAACTACTTATTTATTGTACATTTAAATTGATATTTGATAATTATAACCGATAACTATGGGAATTTTAATAGTACAGTGCATCATAAGCCGATGAAGGCTGGCTGACAAAAATATGTTTCATATTTGTATTATAATGTTATTGCAGGCTGCACTTTAATAAAACAATATATATAATTATGGCTAAAATTAATATACCTTAATCAGCAATTTTAGTAGTAGCTACTAAAAATTAATTGACAGCTAATCACCTCAAGACAATACACCATTTCTTTATATTGTGTCCATAGGGACAAAGATGATGCCCCCGCTAGCATATAACATTATAAATGGGAATAGCTCAATAACTGTAAAAGTGACGCTTCCAAAATTTAAACCTAAACTGGGTTAAGTGGTTATAAGCATTATATAGTTCGTTAACTTAGTTGAGACAAACTTAAGTAAGAGAACGGAAACAAAATATCATATGAGGTTATATAGGGACAAAACTGAAGAACATTAATCAAAGTGCTTGTAAGCGCCAATGGGTAAAGATTGTTTTAATTTTTTCAGTGAACATTGCATTCTATTTAGCATTGATTGTTGTTGATGCAATTAATTTTTAAAATTGAAGTTATCTTCCTTTGTCCATAATTGTAGTTGACTGAACTACAGTTATGGACATAGGAAGATAATTCCATATTTAAAAAAAAAACAGATATTATACCGTGTTCACACTATAAAATCTGCAGTTGGGGCGAACCCGGGTTAACTAACCCGAATTAATTACCCCAGTTCACACTTGATAAAAAATTAACCCGGTTTTAGTAGGGTGCCCAGCATCGAAAAAGACGTCTAGTTAACGAGTTTAAGTTAACGGATAACAAACGGCTATACTTATATGCAAACTATTAGAAATTCATTATATTTTCCAATCATGAATGTCATCGTAAGCTACCGTGGTCACGTTTTTCAAAATTTTGTAGTTTCTTAGGGTACCCAAAAATACCTCCTCATACAGGCCATCTCAACAGGAAAAATTAAATTATTGCTTTCTGTGTTATTTGTTCAAATGATACTTTTTTTTAGCTAAGAAACTAAATTTATCATATAACGAAAGCTGAAAAGATTTATACAATTTAAGTATAAGTATTTTATAATTTTAGTAGGACTATTTTTTTTTGGCTGAAATTTACCACATTTTGAACGAAAGAAAATTTATTGCGTGTTACTTGCACGGATTTTTCCCTCTGATCAAATCAATAAGACATGGTTCATATGTGTGCCAAATATCTTTTGTGTAATGTTAATCGATGAGAAGAAAATACCAATTTAAAACACAAATTAAGTGATAATTCTGCCTTGATTCAAACACACCTTTTCTCGTACCGTTAATCGTTTTGTAACTTACACTATCAGGTCATTAACTAGGACAATTGTCACTAACTTAATTTCTCTTCTTTGCTAATTGCATGGTCGACTTGTATGTTTTGAATAGTCCAGTTATCATATTTGAAGATCATTGTTTTGTTTTAGGAAATATTTGTTTCGTTGGTTTTTATAACTTTTATTGTTTTTTTTTAATTGATAGTTTTGTTATAATTGTAATATACAAATCAAATCCTTCGGTCACGTTTCAGACCCGGAATATGGCACACATTCAAAGTCCTGTTAAACTATGTCCATCAAGCCCTAATCGAAGAAGGAGTGAAATACAATGGGATAAGTGAGTTATATATCAGGGTTCTTCTTCTGAATTGCGTATTAATATGCGAGGAATTAGCATACACAAAAACCTTATCGACGCTATGGGAGCACGGAAAGATCATGTATAGTTTAGTATATTACATAATGCTTCAGACCTAGACCATCTTCGTACTTATGATTACAAAATATTGTACCATCAATCTTGCTATAAATCTTACACTAGCAGACGCAACTGCAGTTATTCTAAAACTGAATCAAGTTTTGTGTTCGTCTGTAAAAGTGTTTCCGGTCATATATAGAAGGTCGTCAAATTCCTGACTGGAAAAAGTTCTTTGAGTCAGTGAGAACCAGTAGAACGTAATCAAATTTCTTGTTTTTGATTGTTCAGCATCATGGTAGATCAACAGTTACTATAATACGTGAGAAAGTCATTTATCTAGCTAGCACTTCCAGGGACCCTTATTCTGCTCAGAAGGAGTATTCAGGTTTTAGGAATTATTGTGAGTGTCCGATGAAGTAGATACTCGCATGATGTAACATGCTATTCGTTTAGACAAAGAGTTCGGTGTAAAAGGAACAGGGATAGGTTAATAATAAAATCACAAGATACAGATGTACTGATCTTATGCGTTCATTACTGCCCCTCCATGCAGCATAATTATGAACTATGATTTCAAACAGACACGATAACTTGCACACACGATTTGCGCCGTTATATACCTGTCCACGAAATATTTTAAATAGATCATTGTGACCTTAACAAATTGAGCGTAACATTAGCTAAAATTTTATGTTCTATGGTCGGCTTGTTGTCTCTTTGGTACATTCTCCATTTCCATTCTCAATTTTACAATTTAAAATTTCTCCCTTGCCTCGCGTCCTCCTTGTGGATCTACTTTTAAACAACACTCAAGACATATATTTGATGTCTCCCCATATAGCAAAACTACCTTACATTATCCCTTCAGTTCGGATGGAAAAAGAAGAATGACTTGTTCCTTTCTATCTTTCAGCACCATTTAGTTCGTACTTGAAAGAGAAATCTGTGTTTCCAAAGGGTTGCATTTGCTTCGAACAAAATCTAACATCTGTCAAAATGTCAATACTCGTCTGGTTGCAGTTAGAAACATTGATGACGACGAAGATGACGCTGTATAAGATTTCATTTTTCTATTTGTACTATATGAATCATTGTGCAGCTATAGACTGAAAATTAAGCAGTTTTCTAAACAATAAAGAAAACATCTCCTCAATTTTGAAATCGTGGGAAATATAGTTATAATCTATCTTGTGGGGAAAGAGATGTAAAAAAAAAAACCCACGTGGTAAGTGGGCTTAAACTACAGGAGACCATAGAACGTATAAGGGTATAAAATTTGAAAACCACACGTTTAATATTTTTTTGCGTCCGAAGCGATTTTCTGGATATACATCATCAGGAACGCTCAAAGCCGAACATTAGAAATCCGAAGATGTATAAGTACCGAAACCGTTAAAGAGCTATGTCAAAAATACCTAAAATAATAAGCCAAATTCATCTAAAAACAACTTTGACTGAGGGAGTTGAAACCTTATAAGCTTCGATCATAATTTTCTATTTGCATTTGGTCTTTTTGTTTTTGCAATGCTGTTGTCAGCTTGTATTCCTTTTATAAGTTTTTAGCTCACATGGCCCGAAGGACCAAGTGAGCTTATGCCATCACGTGGCGTCCGTCGCCGTCCGTCGTCTGTCGTCGTAAACTATTTCAAGAATCTTCTCCTCTGAAACTACTAGGCCAAATACTTCCAAACTTTAACTGAATGTTCCTTAGGGTATCTAGTTTGTAAATTGTATCCGAGGTTTTCATCTATCAACAAACATGGTCGCCATTGCTAAAAATAGAACATAGGGGTCAAATGAAGTTTTTGGCTTATAACTCTAAAATCGAAGCATTTAGAGCAAATCTGACACGGGGGTAAAATTGATTATCAGGTCAAGATCTATCTGCCCTGAAATTTTCAGACGAATCGGACAACCCGTTGTTGGGTTGCTGCCCCTGAATTGGAAATTTTAAGGAAATTTTGCTGTTTTTGGTTATTATCATGAATATTATTATAGGTAGAGATAAACTGTAAACGGCAAAAATGTTCAGCAAAGTAAGACCTAAAAATAAGTAAAATTTACTGAAATGGTCAGTTGACCCCTTTAGGAGTTATTGCCCTTTATAGTCAATTTTTAACCATTTTTCATAAATCTTAGTTATCTTTTACAAAAATCTTCTCCTCTGAAACTACTGGGCCAAATTGAACTAAACTTAGCCACAACTATCATTGGGGTATGTAGTTTGAAAATTGTGTCCGGTGACCTGGCCAACCAACCAAAATGGCCGCCATGGCTAAAAATAGACCATAGGGGTAAAATGCAGTTTTTGACTTATAACTCAAAAACCAAAGCATTTAGAGCAAATCTGACATGGGGTTAATTTGTTTATCAGGTCAAGATCTATCTGTCCTGACATTTTCAGATGAATTGGACAACCCATTGTTGGGTTGCCTCCCCTGAATTGGTAATTTTAAGGAAATTTTGCTGTTTTGGTTATTATCTTGAATATTATTATAGATAGAGATAAACTGTAAACAGCAATAATGTTCAGCAAAGTTAGATTTACAAATAAGTCAACATGACCGAAATGGTCAGTTGACCTCGTTAGGAGTTATTGCCCTTTATAGTCAATTTTTAACTATTTTTCGTAAATCTTAGTAATCTTTTACAAAAATCTTCTCCTCTGAAACTACTGGGCCAAATTAATCCAAACTTGGCCACAATCATCTTTTGGGTATTAAGTTTAAACCAGATGCTCCGCAGGGCGCAGCTTTATACGACCGCATAGGTTGAACCCTAAACGGTTGGGGCAAGTATGGACACACCATTCAAGCTGGATTCAGCTCTAAATTTGGATTGTGATTAAATAGTTGACACAGCATAGGTTTTGGACACAGAATGAATGTGGTCTAATGAACTTAAAATATTTTTTTTGTCTTTGAGCAATCACTATGCTGTTGAATATAAATCCTCTCAAAAAAATGTTTGAAGAAATTTTCTTTTTATTTATGAAATCTGAAATGAGAAAAATTAAACCCCCCCCACCATTTTTTTTTCACATCCCCTTTCCCTTTTTCAAAACTGATCTCAATTCAAATTTCGAATGGAGTTTGCAACAATAACTACTCATTTAAATACATCATAAAATATTAAAATGTAACAAAAAGTGCTTGTTATCACTGAATGGTAAAGAGTGTTTTAATTTATCAGTTGGTAGTAAAAGTGAATATACATTGTGCATTGTATAAAACAATGATTTTAGTTGATTCAACTACTATTCTGGACAAAGAAAGATAACTCCAATCAATTGAAAATTTCTTGCTATTGCACAATATTGTGCAATTAGATATTTCTTGCTATTGCGCAATACTGTGCAATTGAAAATATTTGCTATTGCACAATACTGTGCAATTGAAGATTTCTTGCTATTGCACAATACTGTGCAATTGAACATTTTTTGCTATTGCACAATACTGTGCAATTGAAGATTTCTTGCTATTGCTGAATACTGTGCAATTGAAAATTTCTTGCTATTGCACAGTACTTAATATAATAGTTTTGGATCCTGATTTGAACCAACTTGAAAACTGGGCCCATAATAAAAAATCTAAGTACATGATTAAATTCAGCATATCAAAATATTTGGCATATTAAAGAACCCTAATTATTCAATTTTTGATGAAATCAAACAAAGTTTAATTTTGGACCCCGATTTGGACCAACTTGAAAACTGGGCCAATAGTAAAAAATCTAAGTACAGTTTTAGATTCAGCATATCAAAGAACGCCAAGGATTTATTTTTTGTTAAAATCAAACTAAGTTTAATTTTGGACCTTAATGTAGACCAATTGGAAAACGGGACCAAAAATTAAGAATCTACATACACAGTTAGATCCGGCATATCAAAGAACCCCAATTATTCAATTTTTGATGAAATCAAACAAAGTTCAATTTGGGACCCTTTGGGCCCCTTATTCTTAAAATCTGTTGGGACCAAAACTCCCAAAAATCAAACCAAACCTTCTTTTTATGGTCATAAACCTTATGGTGCGAAAACCAAGAATAATGCTTACTTCGGCCCCTTTTTGGCTCCTAATTCATAAACTGTTCAGACCTCAACTCCCAAAATCAATCCCAATCTTCCTTTTGTGGTCATAAACCTTGTGTTTAAATTTCATTGATTTCTATTTACTTATACTAAAGTTATTGTGCGAAAACCAAGAATAATGCTTATTTGGGCCCTTTTTTGGCCCCTAATTCCTAAACTATTTGAACTAAAACTCCCAAAATCAATCCCAACCTTCCTTTTGTGGTCATAAACCTTGTGTCAAAATTTAATAGATTTCTATTTACTTAAACTAAAAGTTATAGTGCGAAAGCCAAGAAAATGCTTATTTGGGCCCTTTTTGGCCCCTAATTCCTAAAATTTTGGGACCAAAACTCCCAAAATCAATCCCAACCTTCCTTTTGTGGTTATAAACCTTGTGTTAAAATTTCATAGATTTCTATTCACTTTTACTAAAGTTATGGTGCGAAAACCAAGAATAATGCTTACTTGGGCCCCTTTTTGGCCCCCAATTCTTAAACTGTTCAGACCTCAACTCCCAAAATCAATCCCAACCTTCCTTTTGTGGTCATAAACCTTGTGTTTAAATTTCATTGATTTCTATTCACTTATACTAAAGTTATTGTGCGAAAACCAAGAATAATGCTTATTTGGGCCCTTTCAGCATATCAAAGAACCCCAAGGATTCAATTTTTGTTAAAATCAAACTAAGTTTAATTTTGGTCCCTTTGGACCTTAATGTAGACCAATTGGAAAACGGGACCAAAAATTAAGAATCTACATACACAGTTAGATCCGGCATATCAACCCTTAAGGGGTTATTGTCCTTTAATGACAATTTTTCACAATTTGTTTATCATATTTGCTAACTTTAAAAAATCTTCTCCTCTAAAACTACTCAACCAAATTCAACCAAACTTCATTTGAATGATCAGTAGGGTGTATAAAATAAAGTTTGTGTTTTATTTTCTATTTCGTCAAAAAAACATGGCCGAAGGCATTGTTTACCAGGTGAGCGATTCAGGCTCTTGAGAGCCTCTTGTTTAATGTCCCTATGGTTTCTCACGCCGTTTTTGTTTGTAAAATACATCGGTGCTGTACATAACCCTCTCCCTTATTTTATTTTTGGAATACGTGTGAACACTATAGCCAATTGTTGCTACTTTAGTCATCTGTATATGTAGGATGGGGTGTTTTACCTGTTTCTAATAGAAGTTTTGTTTTCATAACTTTAACCCCCCCCCCCCCCCCCCCCCCCCCCCCCCCCCATTTTTTCTCCGTTTGCAGTAATTTTTACTTCTGTAAAGCAAAGCTATTAACAGAGCTTTATTTTCAACCAAGTTCGACGTTAATGTTACATAATTTTCGAAACTAATCATTTATATATATACTCTTTCAAACCCAATAACAGAAATTTGATATTTACCTAGAAATTGACGAACACCTTACTATCAAACGACGTTTTGTTTTCGACAAATTATCAAAGTTAAGATCTAAAAAACATCTTGAGATCTTACTTGTAACGAATTGAATACAGAAATTTCAAATTTAGTAAATGAAATACAGTGATGATCAGTTCTAACCTCTCATAAATTCTGTCAGAATATGCAGGAGAACTGTTCTAGAACAGTATGTAGAACTGTCAGCCTGACACCTTTTAGTCAGTTCTAGGTTAGAACTGTTCTAGCTAGAACTGATTTGGTCAGTTCTACCTAGAACTGATTTGGACAGTTCTAGCTAGAACTGATCCTGACAGTTCTACCCTAGAACAGTTTAAGACAGTTCTAGCTATAACTGACCAAATCTTTGGTCAGTTCTACGGTTAGAATTGATTTCAAATTCTACGGCTAGAATTGATTTATAAATTCTACAGCCAGAATTAAATTATAAATTCTACGGCTAAAATTGATTTATAAATCCTACAGCTAAAATTGATTTATAAATTCTACGGCTAGAATTGATTTATTAATCCTACAGCTAAAATTGATTTATAAATTCTACGGCTAGAATTGATTTGGTTTAAATTTAAGAACTCTTTGTCTAAATATAAAGGCTTCGGCAAAATAGCGATTAATATTATAAAGAGTTTTGCTATTTTTGCTCTTTCTTTCTGCAAATCTATATAGCTGCACAGTAATTCAGTTATAATTTTAGGTCAAGAGGGACTGTTATATACAAGTTACAGCAATATTGGAAAACAATGACCTCAAAATTTTGTTCGCATGAATTTATAGTGCCAGTATATCCTCTTTTTATTCAAAGTATTGAATCGTAAACAAATATCAGCAGTTTTCATACTTCAGACTGAGTTGTATAATAAAATCTTTTGACCGCATCAACCAAAACTGACCATATTTGCTTTTTTTTTTATGTGAGTCTATATAGTTGCACAGTACTTCAGTTATATTTTTTTTTTACTGTAGTATAGATTAATAACTGAAATATTGGAAATTGAACAAACTTCAGTAGTTTTCATACCTCAGACTGACTCATGTAACAAAAATATGTGTATGCATCAATCAAAACTGACCATATTTGACAGCATCAACAAAATCTGACCATATATGATGACTGCATCAGTCAAAACTGATCATTTTGCTTTTTTTAATGTAAAAATGTGCGAAGCGGGTTTTTTAATAGTGTGCACCACATTTTTTACGTTATTTCGAATAGACAGAAAAAAATGATAAGTCATTTCTTATAATTTAATTCTAAATTCCATGAAAAAACGTTGATGACATTACGATCACATGACTAACTTATGTTTATGGGAGCTGATAACACAATAACGACAGAAGACCCGTTACATCCAAACTTAAATTATTAAATAATGAACCGTCACAAAATTTAGACTTTTTAAGTCAGTACGTAGTTCATGATGTTTTTTTTAAACAAAACTATTTAACGGCATCATCCAACACTCACACCACTGATTCATATACTTTATTTTAAAATGAAAAGTAAATGTATGAGAAGTTCTCTTCTTGGAAAGGTATACTGACTTAACTGTTAATATATTTGAAGAAGGAAAATGATTGGTTCTGTTTGTAGCCTTACGTCCAGTGGCAAATATTTCATTCATGTTCAGATCGAGTATATTTTTCTGACGTTCCAGACTCCCAGATATTATTCATTATCGTTATGGATAAGTTTGGCAACGAGATAATGCAAATCTGAGACCTCAGTGCAAATGTACATAGTTTTCTTGCGTTTAACAACACTGTGTTCATTACTATGATATCCCATAATTCATCCACTGTACAATTTTCGTTTGAACATTTGTCAAAACAGAATCTTAAATCATGAATGTAAATCCAAGGCAAACAAGGTAAATTCAGATTAAATTTACTTGAATATTAAATGCAGAGTTATATTTACGAAGAGACTGTTAAAAACGGGGAACGAAGAAACGTAAACAATGATTAATTTGCAATCTCATAAAAATATTTCTCCGATGAGTTGGATAACCTCCTATCCACTTCGATATTTGTACATGTAACTTTTGATCAGTAAAAAATATAGAAACATCTGCTATTATATATAGTAAAGTAATTGGAACTGATTTTTTCTTTTAAATTCTAAATTGCCCTTTCTGCAGTGACGTCATTTAGAACTGTTCTACAGTCCTGACTGATTTAGTCAGTTCTGCTGACAGTTCTACGGTTAGAACTGATTTGGTCAGTTCTACCTAGAACAGTTTTAGACAGTTCTACCCTAGAACTGATCCTGACAGTTCTACCTAGAACAGTTCTAGCTAGAACTGTTCTAGGACAGGTTAGAACAGTTCTATGACAGAATATTCTGACAGTTCTAATGAGAGGTTAGAAGTGATCTCCACTGTAGGTCAAGGTCACAGTTATTTTAACAGCTGTTTGAAAATTTCACATTTGCACCCTATATGCAAAAAAGTCAATCTACCAGTCATTTTTGGCGAGAAAAATATAAAATAAGTTTAAAATGTAGATACAAAAGATATTTTTCCTTAAAATAGTTGTTTTTATTTTACTCCAAACGCATATATCTAAATGTGAATGTGCATTTTTCTGGAACTTTTGCTTTGACCTTTGACCTTGATTTAAAATAAAAATGTGACCACGGCAGACAATGAGGCAACGGTATTTCGATGAGGCTTGTTCTCCTCTTTCCAATGGTACTAGAACACACCCGCGAAATCGCGGACATATACAGCTTGTTAACTGTTGTAGGATGATTATGTATGGAGAATTACATAAAAGGTATCTTCCTTTTTCCAAAGTCCGATATTTGTTTCCTTTCTGTTAAATTCAATTATATTCGTGTTTCTGGCCTACGACCACAATTATTCTTCTCCTTTGCTACAATGCTTCTTTTGGTAAAAGTCAAATCAAATTAAAAATTTGCACCGTTTCAAACATGAGATAAATGTAACTGCTTATATGTATATAGACCATTGTTAGTCTAAAAAATATGCTTCTATGACAATCCATCAGTGCTTTTTTTTAGAGCCTTATTAACATGCCAATGGTAGGATTTGAATCATGTATAAATGACTAATACCGACTAGGGCTAATTTGAGGGGTTGTCGATCGGAGGGGTCCTGATCCAGAAATCCCGGGCTTATAACTATGAAATCCCGGGCTTATAATCATGAAATCCCGAGATGCAGAATTTAAGAGAAATTCATATCCCGAAATCGAAAAATATCGGATCCCGTAGGATGAATCCCCCAATCCCGAGCTTAAAAACACCCGATCCCGACGCCCCGAAATAGGTACTGCCTCCTTCTCATCTCTACCTTACTTTCATTTTTGCCAAATCACTATTTTCCCTTTCAACAATAAATTTGTATGCCCAAATTATGGGCATTATGTTTTCTAGTCTGTGCATCCGTGCGGTCGTTTGTTCGGTCGTCCGTCCGTCCGTCTCGTCCGTCTGTCCCACTTCAGGTAAAAGTTTTTGGTCTAGGTAGTTTGAGATGAAGTTGAGCATGTTTTGCTTATTTTAATATATATGCAAGTGGTATGACCCCTTAATAGTAAACATTTCAAAGAAAACAGTAAACAGAATCAGGGCCTTTCTATACTAACCGCTATGTAGAAATTCCTTGACAGAATACAGAGAGTCTCTATATATTAAAGTAGTAAAATCGTAGTTTACATGTAGATAAACGCGAAAAAATATTTGTCTTCTCTAAGGAGGTATAATAGTTGTGATTTTGTGATCTAAACACCATGATATGGAGAACGCTCTACAATTGGTTGTACTTGTGTCACATGTTTTACTTATTTTAATATAAATGACCCCTTAAATAGTAAACATTTCTTTCACAAGTCATTTTTTTCAAAACAATATAAACAAAAACAAAAACAGCATGTATCAGCTATACCTAAAGGAACACATGTTTAATTCTAGAAGCTGCTTTAAGGTAAGACAATAACTTAAAACGCGAGCATTCAAAGTTATTTGATTTTCATTGTAACAATCTTGCAAAATATATTTTTACCAAGTCGGCCCACGCTGTCAATGTGGTCGCCATTTTGAAAAATAATACAAGATTTTCTGAAAATAGCTAATTTTCAAATCAATTTGGAAGGGACATAATAAAAAATTAAACTATTGCATCTACGATATTTCAAATATTTATGAATGTAGTAATAAGAACATATTCCCACAATTATTCCATCAGTTTTGTAAAAATCGCAATTTTATGTTTAACAAGACAGAAAATACAATATTTATCGGAGTTGTATGATATAACATGGGAACTTATCGAGGCAACACGACAAATTTTTAAAAGCATTTGGAAGGGAGAAGACCAAAAATTAAACTGTTCCAAAAGGCATAAATATCTTTCTAAATATATGAGGAATTAATATATATTCCCACACTTTTTGTATCATGAACTCAAAGTAATTTATTTTATCGATTCCTGAAAGCCCCTGTGCATTTCTATATATTTTACTTGGGCTTGATACGGGTGATGTGTGACGTCACGAAAGTCACGTGATGACTGCTATAGTTGGATATGTTCCGCCACAGATGAACCATGCACTATAGACAAGTACACCTTACAATCAATCTATGTATTGCATATAGTTAATCTATTGCCTATAGTATCTTGAAAACTTAACATTGACCAATGACGCATAAAATTGAGGTCAAGGTCAGATGATACTTGACAGACAAACATTCACATCTTACAATCCTTCCATACAACAAATATAATTGACATATTGACCTATTGCTTATAGTTTTTAGTTTACACCAGATATACATGACATATTGCAAAAAACCCACCATATCTCAAAAACTTTATTTGACTACTGAACCATTAAAATGAGGTCAAGGTCAGATGACATCTGCCAGTTGGACATGTACACATTAAAATCATTCCATAAACCAAATATACTAGACCTAATGCTTAAAGTATTTGATATACTGTGGATTCATTATTATTCGTTGGGTACCAATTTTCGTGGGTACAGGTAAACCACGAATTTAAATGTTCAATGAATAACACATGTTCAATAGGCTTTGTATACAGAAATTGATAAAGCCAAGAAATCAAATGAGGTTGAGGTCAAATGAAAACTGCCTGATGGGCATGATAACCTTGCAAGATACGCACACAAACTAAATATAATTATCCTATTACTCATATTAAGAGAGAAATTAACATCACAAAAAATCTTAACCTTTTTTTCAAGTAGTCGCTGAACCATAAAAATGAGGGTCAAGAACACATAGATATAGGAAAGACGGATCGTCGTAACACAAAAGCAATATATACAAAGTATGAAGCATCAAGGTCTTCCACCTTCTAAAATATAATATAAAAAAGATGTGGTATGATTGCCAATGAGACAACTCTCCACAAAAAACCAAACGACAAAGAAATTAACAACTATAGGTCATAGTACGGCCTTCAACAATAAGCAAAGCCCATACCACAGTCAGAAAAAAAGACGCCGAAATGACATTGTAAAACAGTTCAAACGAGAAAATAAACGGCCTTATTCATGTACAAAAATTGAATGAAAAACAATATGTAACACATAAACAAACGACAACCACTGAATTACAGGCTCCTGACTTGGGACAGGCACATACATACAGAACGTGGCGGGGTTAAACATGTTAGCGGGATCCCAACCCTCTTCTTAACAAGGGATAGTGCTGTAACAGTTCGACATAAGAACGATCCATAAAAATCATTTGATAAGGGCTTAACTCATCACATGGGTACAAATACTACACAGATTGGACGTTGCCGGGTACTTGTATATGCCAACAACAAAAAGACATTAAGTACAGATATGAGAGTATTCGCAGTTATTGACTGCTAGTTCAAAGCTGCTAACAACTAATAAAAAAATCATGCATCTAAGATTAAATTATCAATCAGTACACATCCAACATCCAATGGATCTAGTGTAAAGACGTCATAAACAGTCAGAGAATAAACATGACCTTATGCAATGCCAATTTACGATACAGGTATCGACAGTTTGTAGATCCAGGAAGATTTATATGTTACAGTATATCACGATAATATCTAGTTTGTCTTTAATTTACTAATAACAAAATCAATATTAATACCAATTAAAACAATACGCAATGCTATAGTTACAGTGTTGAATTGGTAACCTTTTTAATAAGTTTATTTAAAGGATCAAACAGTTTACCAAGATCATTTATAAATTTCCGGGCACGGTAAAACAAGATTTCAGTAAAAATGAGGATGCGCTATCCCGTTTAAAATAAGTTTTCTTCAGGTACAATAAAACTTAAAAACCAAATCTTTATATCTATGGAAGAATTTTGTAATTAATGGTCACGAAATCCCTGGCTTAATAATTTAACATTTATACATAGATAACGAACGTTAAAATAAATTAGATACAGGGCGCAGAGGTCGAACTGTTAGGGCAAGTATGGACACAACATTCAAGCTTGCAACAGCCTTGAATTTGGATTGTGATTAAATGGTTGACACAGCATAGGTTTCAGGCACAGAATGAATGTGTTTTAATGAACTTAAAAAAATAAAATTTACCTACATGTATAATGCAATATCCAAAATCTAAATACATTGCCATAAAACAAGCATATAAAACAAGCATATAAAAAAATCCCAATAATTCAATTTTGATGAAATCAAACAAAGTTTAATTTTGGACCCTTTTGCACTCAATGTGGACCAATTTGATAACAGGGCCCAAAAATCAAAATGTAAATACATGGTTTGATTTAGCATGTCAAAGAACCCAATACATTCATTTTTGTTGAAATCAAACCAAGTTAAATTTTGGACCCCAATTTGGACCAACTTGAAAACTAGGCCCATAATCAAAAATTTAAATGCAAGTTTATATTTATTATACCAAAGAACCCCAAGATTTCAATTTTTTAAATCAAACAAAATTCAATTTTGGACCCTTTTGTCGTCAATGTGAACCTATTTAATCATGACAGGGCCAAAAAAATCAAAAAATATAAATGCATGGTAAGATTAAGCATATCAGAGAACCCCATATATTCAAATTTTGTTGAAATCAAACAAAAAAGTTTGACAAATTGGACAAACTTGAAACTGGGCAAATAATCAGAAAATCTAAATTCATGTTTACATTCAGCATATCAATGAACCCAAAGGGTTCAAATTTTGGGGTAAGACGGCTTCAAACCGTCAATCCCTTATGGGGTTGACCAGAGTGACATCCCCTCACGTCATTCATTTTCTTTGTATAGTGTGGAAAACCCCCCGACAAATCTTTATACTGAGATTGATGAGAAGGAGGCACACACATGAATACATTGTAGATGAACTGTAAACACTTTTTTTTTTACACATTTCCCTTCTGTTTCTCGCGAAATTATCGTATCTTGAGCTCTCCTTTACACTATTCAGATTCTTTTTACAATCTGGAAAAATCAGTATGACGAGATATTCTAAATATATCCAACCTACATTATATTTAATAGTGACGTCATTGTGGGAATGACACACTTCGCAGAAGGAGGGATATCCTTCACTGGTGATTTAAATCATTCTCAGAGTTCGTGCACTAATTAACAATTGGTATTTGTTAAATTTAAGAATAATTATAATTGCTGTTGGTGATTCAAACATGCAATACTTTAATTTGTAGGTCAACAACTTTCAAAGTAAACAAAGACCATGGGGATACGTGTGTTTGGGGAGAGAAACGATTTTTTTATTTTTTTTCTGTAAAATTCTGTTTTGAGAATCTTCCTCCAAATCAGGAGCACCTCAATTGATAAGTAATTATCCACTAAAATGAAAGTTAATGTACATGTATCTGAACACTTAAAATGTGACATAGTCTTTCATTAAAACTAAATTTTGTGTACCAACATATTCATTGTAATGGTAAAAAAAAACATTAAATAAAAAAATGTTGCATTTTGTTGATTAAACCTATTTATTCATGAAATTTACAAATATTTCAAAATGTAGGATCATATTGTTTTTTATTAGTACCTGTATCCATGTGATGATAGTTGTAACTGGGAACTTTATCAATGGAAATTTAAAACTGAATAGATTTTTCAGTCCTTAAGAAAAAAATTAAAATCTTAGCTATAGAGTACTGTCACAAAAAATGGAAAACGGCCCTAGCCTGCAGTTCAGTGGTACACAATTAAGATTTCAAAAAATATTGTAGTTGTTTTTAAATGACAGAATTCAGTTGAATTTTAGATAATTTACTGTCATCTTTAATCGAATGTTTAGATTTAGAAGATGCAGATCTCTTCCATGGTCCAAATTGAATCCTAAACCAAGGAAACGAAATTACTGATTTCAATATTGTCAACCTTTTTACATGTTCTAGCTGCTCTTTTTTTCATTCTTTATATGAAGACTATCAAAAGATACCCCCCCCCTCCCCCAAATAAATAAATAAATTATATATAAATATACTAAATAAATAAATGATTTGGAAAATACGTTGAAGGTATAAAAAGTCATGAGAATTCCGAAAGCAATAAGGTTCTATCCGGGCACTCAGGTTCTAAACCTTGGTTCCATCTGGGTTGTTTGGTTCTGAACCTTGGTTCTACCCGGGTTCTTTGGTTCGAAACCATGGTAACTGGTTCAACATCCGGGTTGTTTAGTTATAGCAACCCGACTTCTTGGTTCCATCTGGGTTCTATTCTAGATTATTTTAATGTTCCCTATGAACTTGGAGAAGATAACCACAAGTATCCGAATAAAAAGATAAAGTAGGTCAAAGACGCTAAAATTGTTTATAACATTAAACATTTCAGGATCGACGGTAAAAGAGGCTGCCTGTAACACGGCTGGTAATCTACACACGCAGAACATTTGGTTCTGCAATGTAAACCGTGAGAGGATTTTCCGGTTGTGCTTGAGTCGAGCAATTGTCACCGCTTCGAAAGGTATATACATTTCTAAATCGCAATTTTCTTATTCGACTGATCAAAATATTGAAAATCGGAGAATGCTATGCTGTGGTGAATACTTTAACAAAGAGATATATGTATCATATACTGTTGTACGTGGAGTTGAACTCTTACAAAATCAGTTGCTCCGCGAAAATTTGCCTTAAAAAGTGACATTTAGATTTTGAAATGGTTCTATTAACAGACCTACAAGTTCAAATTTACTTTTTATTCGGTTAATGGGTATGAATGTCGTTTTGGGCGGCGTGGACGCTGTCCGGTGTTGATAGACATCTTAGTAAATCTAAAAACCTCATACTTAAACAATATCCCAAAAATATCATGTGGTCATGCGTGAGAGGATCGGTTCTGATTGAGGACATCGTGAATGCGTGAGGGGACTTGAAGTCACATCTTTATACACAAGCTATCAGTCGTTGAAAGTTGCCTTAATATGGTTAGATTGTTTATGAAAAAAGAAATTTGTGTGCATAAATAAAAATTATGAGATATAATTTTGAAATAACAATAAATCACCAAGTTTTCTTTTTAAGAATAAAAGTCTAACCAATTAATTTCAAATATGTGTCCAAATTCGTGGATTTGGGCAAATCATCGGTATAGTTTACTACCACACTTTGATATTAATTAATATTGTAATTTTCATTGTTATTGACAAATGTTACATCAGTATTGCAAATCTAATCCTGAATTCTGTCTATCCTATTTTTGGGATATTGTTTAAGAAATTCCTATGTGACGTCACTTTGTGCGTTTATGGTTTTAGCTAACTCGGCTGTGAATTTTTATGTGCTGGTTTAGGTTGTTTTATGTATCCTTTTTTATTGTTAAGGTAGTCACCACTTCGATTTTATCATATAGTCATTTTATAAAACATCACTGGTTGCAAAATTATGAATTATTCGAAATAACAAGGATGTTCTTATTCCAGGCAGAACCTCTATCCGTATAAGGCACAACTTTTGGACCTTTGGTCCTCAATGTAATTGTCTTGGCTTTCGAACTTTTTTCATCTGATCTGATCGTCACTGGTAAGCCTTTTGTGGACGAAAGACGCATCTTACATATAATTTTTTTTAAACCTGGTACATATTGTTAGCTTTAATTGGAGTGCCTCTCTGTCCTACATGTTCTCTCATTTATTTGTATTGTAGTCCTGTCATGTAATGTTGTCTTTAAATGATATATTTACCATTGCGGTAGAAGCGGGAGGTTTGGCATGCCACAAAACCGGGTTCATCCCATCATTTTTTCTTAAAATGTCAAGTCAGGAAAATAGCCATTGATAAATTGTAATTCGTTTCTGTGTGTGTTAAAGTTTAATGTTGTGCTTCTGTTGTGTCATAGTTTTCCTCTTATATTTGATGTGTTTCCTCAGTTTTAGTTTGTAGTCCGAATTTGTTATTTATGAATTTCGACAACTGTTTACTACTGTTGCTTTTATGGAGACATATTTGCAATTTATTGGTTAGACTGTTTATTCATATACAAAAAAACTTTGTGTGATGTATTTTATAAATCAAAATATTCAAACAAATATCAAAATTTGTGTTTTCGCGATCCATTTAAAAAAAAAACGCAATACAAGGGGAGTTAACTCTTTTAGTAAAAAAATATATACTGGGCTCAAATGAAATTTTTCTACTTTTATTTGTAGCTAGAAACAAATCGTTGATAAAATTTTTCCTTTTATTGTCCGTAAAACCTATCTTCCCACAATGTATTTCAAAATTCTATCTCATTAATTTTGTTTATGCACACAAATGTGTTTTTTCATGAACAATCTGACCACATTTAGGCCTACTTTCAAAGACTCATAGTTTAGATATAATATTATGATTTCACGTCCCCTCACGCATTCCCGATGTCCTCAATCAGAACCGATCCCCTCACGCATGACATAATGAAAATATGAGGTTTTTAGATTTATTAAGATGTCAATCAACACCGGACAGCGTACACGCCGCCCAAAACGACATTCATACCCATTAACCGAATAAAAAGTAAATTTGAACTTGAGGGTCTGTAATTAGAACCTTTTCAAAATTTAAATGTCACTTTTTTAGGCAAATTCTCGTGCGGCAACTAATTTTGTAGGAGTTCAACTCCACGTACAACAGTAAATGATATATGTATCTCTTTGTTAAAGTATTCACCACAGCATAGCATTCTCCGATTTTCAATATTTTGATCAGTCGAATAAGAAAATTGCGATTTAGAAATGTATATACCTTTCGAAGCGGTGACAATTGCTCGACTCAAGCACAACCGGAAAATCCTCTCACGGTTTACATTGCAGAACCAAATGTTCTGCGTGTGTAGATTACCAGCCGTGTGTAAGGTATTTATTTTCTCATTCTAATAATTTTGATTAGGAAAACAAGATGAAAATAAAGCATCGTTTAGATGTTAAAAATAAAACGAAATATACATTATAGCGAACATCAGTCGTTCTGTTTTTATTTATTTACCTTTGCTCATTCCTTATTTCCGTTAATATTTCTAAAAGTTTTAAAACAACAAAATTAGGACCTGTCGTTTAATTGGCCAACGATATATACTAGCCACTTGACCAGTTGACGACTTGCATATATATTTGATTGCACATTTAAAGTTCGAATGAAGTTTGTTAGCTTTTTTTAATTGAAAAATAAGTTATAAAATATTACAAAAATGTATATGTACAATTTTGTCAAATTTTATACCACTTGTGAAAGGCATGCATACACTCATTATAGGCCCAAAATAATCAAATCAAAATTAAGATTGAATATTTTAATAATAAGATTGTGTGTGTGTTAATGAAAGTGCTAGTGGGATGAGTAGCACCAGCACAATAGTCAGAACTTCTGTGTTGGTACCATAGTAAAGGGGCTTATAGAGTTACTCTAGTCCGTTAGTCCCGAACGTCAAAAAAATAAAAGGGTTCCGTTCTCTTAACTTTAGTTACCTCGAACAAATACTACAAAACTTATACACAAAATTAAAAAGAAGATGTGGCATGAGTGCCAATAAGAACTTTCCACAAAAGACTAGATGGCACAGAAATTAACCGCTATAAGTCACCCTACGGCCCTCAACAATGAGCAAAGTCCATACCGCATAGTCAGCTATAAAAGGTACCGATATGACATGTAAAACAATTCAAACGAGAAAAGAGACGGACAAATTTATATACAAAAAATGAACAAAAACAAATATGTAACACATGAAAAAACGACAACTATGAATTACAGTCTCCTGACTTGGGACAGACACATATAAAAAAATAGAATGAGGCGGATTAAACATGCTAGCGGAATCACCACCCTCCATCTAATGTGGCATGGGTGCCAAAGAAAAACTCACCACAACAGACAAGATGACACAGAAATTAACAACTATATGTCACAATACGGCCTTCTTGTATGAGTGCCAATGAGACAACTCTCCATCCAAATAACAATTTATAAAAGTAAACCATTATAGGTCAATGAACGGCCTTCAACACGGAGCCTTGACTCACACTGAACTACAAGCTGTTAAGGGCCCCAAAATTGCTAGTGTAAAACCATTCAAACGGGAAACCAACGGTCTGATCTATATAGAAAACGAGATACGAGAAACACGTATAAATTACCTAAACAAACGACAACTAATGTACATCAGATTCCTGACTTAGGACAGGTGCAAACATTTGCAGCGGGATGAAACAATATTATAAAATCACAACATAAGACACACGATAAAACGAAATTCAAACGAGAAAAGAAACGGACAAATGTATAGGCTCCTGACTTGCGACAGGCACATGCATACTGAATAAGGCGGGGTTGAACATGTTAGCGGGGTCTCCGCCATCTCCTTAATCTGGGACAATGTTTATTTCCAAATAAAAAAAATAATTTGAAATTTGGTAGCGTCACTTTTACCGTTCATGAGTTATCATGTTCCTGTAAAAACAAAGAAATGCTGAATTTTTGGTTTTCGATTTTTTTTTAATAAGTTTGACTCTATATGTGGAAGTTTACTTGTGGGTTTTTTTTCACAAGCAGGGGCATCTGTGGCCCACAGAAATATTGTACATTTATTTCAGTAAACAGTTTATTCACTTCCTTTGGATTCTACTTCTATTAGAATTAACTTGCATATTTTTTTAGGATTGCGATGCAGTTTGATAACAGACAGTGACCAGCATAAAAAAGTGTTTCACTAGATTGAGCTCTATGTCTAAGTGTACTTTAAAGGTTCTTCGCACTGAGTTCAGTTTATTGATATGCGTATACCTTCTGTGTGATTTTATAAGATGCTTAAACAGACTATCCATATCTTCATGTCCATGAAATGAAATCCAAGGTAAAATGATTGAAACATTTTGAATTATCTATCACAACTGGCAGCAATTTGTGTTACTGAAGCAGCAAATGTTCTCTCTAATTTTTCACGGCAATTAAAAGATATCAAAACATTCTTCAATTCAAAAATTGAGAATGGAAATGTGAAATGTGTTAAAGAAACAGTAACATGACAAAAGAGCAAAAAGCAGTCAAAGGGCACCAATGGGTTTTTAACAAAGTGAGAAAATCCCTCGCCCGGCGGCGGACTTCAGGTGGCCCCTAAACAAAATGTGTACTAGTTCAAACTCCAATACATAAAGCCGAACTTACAATTAAAAACATACAAGACTAACAAAAACCAGAGACTCCTGACTTTGTCAAGGTAATCATACCCAGAGGAACACCCAATATGCATAGGTCAAGAGTCAAAAAGGCATAGACTGGTCAAGAGTTCCATGACAAAAAAAAAACACAAGCAGATTTTGAGGAAAGGGTCATCGTGGTACACCAAACTAACAAGTATATCTATTATAGATATAAGAAGATGTGGTATGAGTGCAATCAGACAATTCTCCATATAATTCAAACAAAATATACAAGTTGTACAATGAGGGCAAAGGTCAAGTTCATATGAAGTTTCTCGTGCCACAAGACTCAATATCTTACGACAATACATCTTCATTCTACATATTCAGAAGCAACGTCAATTTAGAATTATACTTTTAGGTCAGGGTACTATACAAGGAAAACATTGTATCATGATGACACACACAAAGTGCATAGGTCAAGAGTCAAAAAGTCATAGTCTGGTCAAAAGTTTCGTGTCAAAAATTCACAAAGCAGTCCTACATGAAATTTAATCACGGTACACGTAACAATGTCTTTTGTCATGATGCACTACACATGCCAAATACAGAAAACATGGGTCAGGGACAGAAACAGAAGACATATAACTAAACTCAATGGAACAGTACTTGTATTACAGGTCACTATAAACAAGTGCCTTCAACATAGAACATAAACTCTCGCAACACTTCAAAGTTAAAACCGTCTTTCACAAAAGTTTGAGCAGGATTCTTTGCAACGATTATCATACCACTGTTAATTGTAAATCGGGTCGTGCAGTTATGTCAATAAATTAAAACGGTAAGATAAGACATTAAAACACTTAAAACTAGGGTTAACCATTATTTTCTAACCTTACCATGTGATAGCACTATGATAAACTGATAGAAACACTTGATGCAGTCATGAAATTTAATATTTGCAATAGTACGACCAGAACAATACAAGACAGAGTTGGAAACAAATGAAATTACTTATACATACGAATTTTTAATCACAATGCACAAATAAGGAACCGTAGTTTTCATTCCGTTTATTCATCATGTTCATTTAAAATGTACGCTCGCGTTAAACACTGTATTTTTATATAAACGATCAATCTTGTAAATTATATATAAATATACTAAATAAATAAATGATTTGGAAAATACATTGAAGGTATAAAAAGTCATGAGAATTCCGAATGTAATTAGGTTATATCCGGGCACTCTGGTTCTAAACCTTGGTTCCATCTGGGTTTTCTGGTTCTGAACCTTGGTTCTTTGGTTCGAAACCATGGTAACTGGTTCAACATCCGGGTTGTTTGGTTAAGGCAACCCAACTTCTTGGTTCCATCTGGGTTCTATTCTAGATCAATCTAATGTTCCCGTTGAACATAACAGAAGATAACCGCAAGTCTCCGAATAAAAAGGTAAAGTAGGTCAAAGACGCTATAATTATTTTATAACATTAAACATTTTAGCATCGACGGTAAAGGAAGCTATAAGGTATTTATCTTCTCATTTTAATTATTTTGATAAGGAAACTAGATAAAGATAAAGCATCGTATAGATTTTTAAAAACAAACCGAAGTATACTGTATATCGAACATCCTTTTATTTAATTCATTCGTTTTGTTTTGTTTTGTTTTTCTTTTACTCATCCCTTATTTACGTAAATATGTCTAGACAGTGGCGGATCCAGAACTTTTCCTAAGGGGGGCTCGATCCAGTCATGCTTCAATGTTTCCCTATATAATCAACCAAATTTTTCCCACGAAAAGGGGGGGCGCCACCCCCTGGATCCGCCTATGCTAGAAGTTTTAAAACCACCCAATTAGGACATGTTGTTTATATGGCTAACGATATGTGCATCTGGCCACTTGACCAGTTGACGACTTGCATATATATTTGATTGCACATTGATTATCAAGTTCGACTGAATTTTATTTAATGGCTTTGTAATAATGTCAGATTTGAAAGAAATACATGTGAAGTATATGTAACAAATCTTTTTGTTCAAAACAGAATGTTAAAAGACATAAAAAGGAAAGCGATGATCAATAAGTTGGTAAGCTTTAATTAGTTGAAAAAAAGGTTATAAAATATAATAAAATGTATAATTATGTACAATAAAGTCAAATTTGATACTCGTTCAGTCATTGTGAAGGGCATGCATATACTCATTCGGCCAAAAATAAAGAAATCAAAATTAAGATTGAATATTTTTATAATAAAATTATGTGTACATGTGTTAATGACAGTGCTAGTGGGATGTGTATCACCAGCACAATAGTCAGAACTTCTGTGTTGGCGCCATGATTAAGGGGCATAAAGAGTTACACTAGTCTGTCTGTCCCGAACATCCAATAAAAACGGGTTCCGCTCTCCTAACTTTAGTTTGCCTCTACCAAATACTACGAAACTTAATATACACAATATACATGATATATAAAAGAAGCTCGTGCATGAGTGCCAGTGAGAACTCTCCACAAGAGACTAAATGACACAGAAATTAACAATTATACAATGTAGCCTAGGTCACCACATGGTCTTCAACAATGAGGAAGGTTCATACCGCAAAGTCAGCTATTGAAGGCACCGACATAACAATATAAAACAATTCAAACGAGAAAACAAACGGTCTAATTTATGTACAAAAAATAAACGAAAAACAAGATAGGCACGTGCATATAAAATAAGGCAGGATTAAACATGTTAGCGGGATCCCAACCCTCCCCCTTATGTGACATGAGTGCCAATGATAACTCTCCACAAAAGACCAGATGACACAAACACTAACAACTATAGGTCATATACAGCTTTCAACCATGAGAAAAGTCAATACCGCATATAGTCAGCAATAAAAGGCACTGAAATGACGTTGTAAAACAATATTCAAAAAATGAAGGAAAAACAAGTATGTAACACCTAAAAAACGACATTCATTGAATTACAGGCTCTTGACTTACCACAGGCACATACATACCGAATAAGGCGGGGTTGAACATGTAAGCGGGATCCCCACCTCAACACAAAATCAAGTTTGAAATTTGTAAGTGTCAATTTTACCGTTCAAGAGTTATCATGTCCCTTTACAAACATATGAAGTGCTGACTCTTTCGTTTCTTTTTCATAAATAAGTCTGACTCAATCAAATGTTAGGAACCTTATACGCGATTCACATTACCCCATAACACAGATCTATTAAGTTCGATATTGGGTCCCGATGGCGTCACTGTTCATGAGTTTTTAGATGTAAAAAGTTGTGGTACGAGTACCAATGATACAAATGTCAACCCGGAGCCTTGAGATAGGAAAACTGCTAAATCTATTGTTTCCGTTCTTTAACTTTAATTTGCCTCAACCAAATGATTTGAAAATTATTCACAATGCTTATGGTCGCAAAACGGTCAAAATTACGTGAATCCTGCATCTATATGTGGAAGTCTACTCATCTTTTTCACAAGCAGGGGCATCTGTGGTTAATAGACATATTTTGCATTTATTTCAGTAATCAGCTTATTTACTTCCATTGAAATCTTCTTTAAATAGACTTAACTTGCACATTTTTTTTTCAGAATCTCGGTGCAGTTTGGTAACAGACAGTGATATTTCAAGTTAAATGTGACCAACTTAACAAAGTGTTTCACTAGATTGAGCTCTCTGTCTAAGTGTACTTTAAAGGTTCTTAGCATTGAGTTCAGTTTATTGATATGCGTATACCTTCTGTGTGACTTTTTATGATGTAGAACCATGTACCTACATGTCCATGAAATGAAATCTAAGGTAAAATGATTGAAACATTTTGCATTATCTATCACAACTGGCAGCATACGATGCTACTGAAGCAGTACATTTTCTTACTTGATATTCATGGAAATTAAAGGATTTAAAAATTGAGAATGGAAATGTGGAATGTGTAAAAGAGACAGTAACCATGTCAAAAAGGCAGAAAGCAGTCAAAGGCCACTAATGGGTCCTAATAGCTGACTATGCGGTATGGGCTTTGCTCATTGTTGAAGGCCGTATGGTGACCTATAGTCATTGATAGTTGTTAATGTTTGTGTCATTTTGGTCTTTTGTGGATAGTTGTCTCATTGGCAATCATACCACATCTTCTTTTTTATATCTTCAACAAAGCGAGAAAATCCCTCGCCTAGAGGCGGGCTTCAGATGGCCCTTAACAAAATGTGTACCAGTTCAAACTCCAAATCATATAATAAACTTACAATTAAAAACATACAAGACTAACAGGAGACTCCTGACTTGACGTCAAGGTAATCATACCAAGAGACACATCCAATATGCAAAGGTCAAGAGTCAAAAAGTCATAGTCTGGTCAAGACATCCTTTAAAAAAAAACCCACAAAGCGGATTTTGAGAAAAAGGGTCATATTGGTACACAAAACTAACAATATATCTATATATCTAACATGTCTAATATATCTAAAAGATGTAGTACGAGTGCCAATCATACAGTTAATTCTCCATTTAATTCAAACAAAATATACAAGTTTTACATTGAGGGCAAAGGTCAAGCTCACATGAAGTTTTTCGTGCCAATAGACTCATCATCTTATGACAACACATCTACATGCCACATATTTAGAAGCAAGGTCAATTGAACATTATATTTTGAGGTCAAGGTAATATACCGATAAACACAATGCAACATGATGACACACCCAACGTGCATACATGTAGGTCAGGAGTCAAAAGTCAAAGTCTGATCAAATGTTCCATGTAAAAAATACACACAGCAGTCTTGCACGAAAGCTCATCATGGTACACGTAACAATGTCTTATGTCATGATGCACTACACATGCAAAATATAGAAAACCTAGGACAGAGACAGAAACACAAGACATATAACTAAACTCAATTGAATGGTACTTGTATTGCAGGTCACTACAATTGCCTTCAACAAAGAATATAAACTCTCGCAACAATGCATTTAGTTAAACCCGTCTTTCACTAAAGTTTGAGCAGGATTCTTTGCAACGATTATCTTACCACATATAATTGAGAATCGAGTCGTGCAGTTATATTATGTCAATAAATTAAAACGGTAAGATTAGACTTTAAAACACTAAAAACTAGTTTACCATTTTTTTTAACCCAACCATATGATAGTACTATGGTAAACTTATGGAAACACATGATACAGTCATGAAATTGAATATTTGAAATAGTACGACCAGAACAACACAAGACAGAGTTGTAAACAAAAGAAAGTAATGATAAATACGAATTTTTAATCCCAATGCACAAATTAGGAACCGTAGTGTTCATTCAATTTATTTATCTAAAATGTACGCTTGGGTTAAACCTAAACAATGGAAATTAACACTGTATATTTATATAAACGATCAATCTTGTAAATAAATAAATAAATAACCGAAACAAAGGCCGTCTTTCCCCTCAGAGCTATTCAGCTCTTTGATCATTAAAATCAAACTAAGTTTCAATTCGGACACTTTGGACCTTAATGTAGACCAATTTGAAAACGGGAACCAAAATAAAAAATCTCAATACACGGTTAGATTCGGCATATCAAAGATCCTTGATAATTCAATTTTTGATGAAATCAAACAAAGTTTAATTTTGGACTTCATGTCATTTTGGTCTTTTGTGGATAGTTGTCTCATTGCAATCATACCACATCTTCTTTTTTTTATACAATTTAAAAACTGAGACTAAATTCCAACCAGATGCTCCGCAGGGCGCAGCTTTATACGACCGCAGAGGTTGAATCCTGAACGGTTGGGGAAAGTATGGACAAAACATTCAAGCTGGATTCAGCTCTAAATTTTGATTGTGATTAAATAGTTGACACATCATAGGTTTCTGACACAGAATGAATGTGGTCTAATGAACTTAAAATTTTTGTTTTGCCTTTGAGCAATACACTATGCTGTTGAATATTAATCCTCTCAAAAAATGTTTGTGAAGAAATTTTCTTTTTATTTATGAAATCTAAAATGAGAAAAATTTACCCCCCCCCCCCCCAATTTTTTTTTCACATCCCCCTTTCCTTTATTCCAAAACCGATCTCAATTCAAAGAAGTATGTTCGATAAGGTCCTAAAATGGCCCCCTTTTTTAGCGTCAATTTCAAATTCGGATTTATTGACCAATATCACGATAAATTATAGCTAATACATTGACTAGATAGGATATAAGCCATTTTATTGAAAATTTCACGTTTCTGAGTTTCATTATGACGTCACAAGTTGTACTCATATTGATTTTCACGAAAAAATTAATGAAAATGGGTAAATTTCCATAGATTATTGGACAGGAAACATAGAGCGCATACGTCGACAACAAAGATCTTTTAAAATAATGTTTGTGAAGACATTTCACATGTCTTACTTGAATATTAAGCTTGTCGACGCCTGCGCTCTATGTTTCCTGGTCCTTTATTTGGTTGAAATTTCAGCTGATTTTGTCAAATTTCACAAAAATCCCTTATCTTGACCTTTTTGGGATGTAGAAATCAACGTGTTAGAATTAAACTTTGACAAAAACAGTTCTGTTTAACTTTCTCACATGTCTTTAAGACAACATAAAGCATTTATTGTCTTGTAACTATGAACTTTATAATTGGGGCCAAATATGGCCCTTACCGAACTTACTCCTTTCTAATGAAGTTTGCACCAATAACTACTCATTTAAATACATCATAAAATATTAATATGTAAAAAAAGTGCTTGTTATCACTGAATGGTAAAGTTTGTTTTAATTTATCAGTTGGTAGTAAAAGTGAATATACATTGTATATTGTATAAAACAATGATTTAAGTTGATTCAACTACTATTCTGGATAAAGAAAGATAACTCCAATTGAAATTTTTTGCTATTGCACAATATTGTGCAATTAGATATTTCTTGCTATTGCACAATACTGTGCAAAGGAAAATACTTGCTATTGCACAATACTGTGCAATTGAAGATTCCTTGCTATTTCGCAATACTGTGCATTTGAAAATTTCTTGCTATTGCACAATACTGTGCAATTGAAGATTTCTTGCTATTGCTGAGTACTGTGCAATTGAAAATTTCTTGATATTGCTCAATACTTAATATACTAATTTTGGATCCTGATTTGGACCAACTTGAAAACTGGGCCCATAATCAAAAATTCAATTTTTGTTAAAATCAAACTATGTTTAATTTTGGACACTTTGAACTTTAATGTAGACCAATTTGAAAACGGGACCAAAAATTAAGAATCTACATACACAGTTAGACTTGGCATATCAAAGAACCCCAATTATTCAATCTTTGATGAAATCAAACAAAGTTTAATTTTGGACCCCGATTTGGACCAACTTGAAAACTGGGCCAATAATCAAAAATCTAAGTACATTTTTAGATTCAGCATATCAAAGAACCCCAAGGATTCAATTTTTGTTAAAATCAAACTAAGTTTAATTTTGGACCCTTTGGACCTTAATATAGACCGATTTGAAAACGGGACCAAAAATTAAGAATCTACATACACAGTTAGATTCGGCATATCAAAGAACCCCAATTATTGAATTTTTGATGAAATCAGACAAAGTTCAATTTTGGACCCTTTGGACCCCTTATTCCTAAACTGTTAGGACCAAAACTCCCAAAATCAATCATAACCTTTCTTTCATGGTCATAAACCTTGTGTTTAAATTTCATAGATTTCTATTTACTTACAATAAAGTTATAGTTCGAAAACCAAGAAAAATGCTTATTTGGGCCACCTAATTCCTAAACTGTTGGGACCTCAACTCCCAAAATCAATACCAACCTCTCTTCGGTGGTCATAAACCTTGTGTGTAAATTTCGTTGATTTCTATTTACGTAAACTAAAGTTATGGTGCGAAAACCAAGAATAATGCTTATTTGGGCCTTTTTTTGGCCCCTTATTCCTAAACTGTTGGAACCAAAACTCCAAAAATCAATCCCAACCTTCCTTTCGTGGTCATAAACCTTGTGTCAAAATTTCATAGATTTCTATTTACTTAAACTAAAGTTATAGTGCGAAAACCAAGAAAATGCTTATTTGGGCCCTTTTTGGCCCCTAATTCCTAAAATGTTTGGATCAAAACTACCAAAATAAAATTTCATAGATTTGTATTCACTTTCACTAAAGTTAGAGTGCGAAAACTAAAAGTATTGGGACGACGACGACGACGCAGACGACGACGCCAACGTGATACCAATATACGACCAAAATTTTTTCACTTTTTGCGGTCGTATAAAAATAATACACGGTTAGTTTCAGCATATTAAAGAACCCCAAGAATTCAAGAATAAAACCTCATTGAAATTGATCAAGAAATAAGCAATTTATACAAAGTATTAGAAAAGTATTGTGTTGGTCCCTTTTTGGTCCCTTATTCCTAAACAGTTCGGGCCATAACCCCCAAAATCGTACCATTTCAGAAAGATCCATGCACAAGTTTACCTTTTTTCTATTAATGTGTCAACGATTTACAGCAGTTTTCTGTGCATAGTTCTTTATAATGACAATTTGTATGCCAATATAAACAAGTTTCGTCGTTAAAAGTTAAGTGCTCTTTGGTAATTTGTTTCCAATTTTGACTCAGTTTTTTATAATAAATCCGACATAATATTCAAAAGTGAATTTGTGCTACATAATATTCGCTTATATAAAATACGTGAACATGTTAATTTCATCATAGAAATTATTTACCTATATACAAAAATATCAAATGTTGGAGAAACGTGAACCACCAGCAGCGGTATCGACCTAGTGCTAGTAAATTAAGTAATAAGTTACTCACTTAACTTGTCAAATATAAACTTACATCGGGTCCCCATCTTGGTCCTTTCGTCACCCAACATATTTCCGTTTTGCATATTGAACATTTTATCCAATCACACCCATCTTTTTTCTGTAATATAACTTTGCATTGAGGGCAATGCATTGCATCCCCTTTATTAACCATGTCCTGAAATGAATATTTAACATTTTCATAAACATTTACGAATAAAAGGAGAAAATGAGGTAAACGCCAATCACACAACACCCCACCGATAAAAGACACCCATAATATATATATATATATATATATTGTTTATCACCAATCTAGATAAAATTGTGATTAAACTTAAACTTTATAAAACATTCTTTTTATAATGTGTCTCCATAAGTTGACCATTAAGATAAATGACTAGTGACGACGTTCCTGGTTTGGGATAAGCGATATGAAACTTTGTGTATATAATTTGTATAAAGAATATGTATTTCGTACCAAATTGTTTAGAGGGAAACATGAACTGTTACTTTAAAGTTTAACATGTGAAACCACATCAGCCTGTTTCAAGAGATACAATTTCTAGATGGATAAAAATAGTAATTGCAAAAGCTAATATTGACACAACAATTTTCAAAGCTTACAGCGTTAGATCTGCATCAGTTTCTAAAGCAAAGATGAATGCAGTACCTATTTCTCGTATTTTACAAAAAGCAGAATGGTCAGACGCAAACACATTTAGATAGTAAAAGCGAAAATTCGCATTCGCGAGTGACAGTAATATTTATGCATGAACTTGGTATCTTGGGGCAAGAAATAGAAAGCATAGTACGCACTGATATTCTGGATAAGAATACGCATTTGCGTCATCACAAATTTTAATCTAATAGTTGAATTTGGAAGTCAAACTACCTACCTAAAGTGATTTATTGACATTTCATCCGGAATTTTTGTGAACGCAAACCGATAGTGTGCGTGTAAACAGGGTGATGCATAATGTGAATCAATCAAGATGTGTAGGATAGCTGGTCAACACAATGAATACAATTTTCAAAATCGTATCTTAGTACAAATATTTAGATGCTATAAAGGTTGAACTAATAAAAAAAAAATATTTGACGTTTACAGAGTAGATGCACTCACAGGAAAAACAGTGTTCAGGGAGATAACTCTAACAAAGAAAAGTATACGGTTAAACAGGGTTAGTTTTAAAAGCGTATAAATTATCCAATATCATATACCAAACATCAAAGCGACATCTTGCAAAACAAAAGTGACAAGCAAGAAATAAAAGTGGCAGAAGAAGAATATTTAAATTCTAAAAATAGATATGCTGTGATCAATTAAACATTAATACAATCAGCATTTTAAAGGACCACAAGAATATCTTTTTGATGAAATTCAAGAAAAGTTTATTTTATGACCCTTTGGACCTCAATGTGGTATTATTTAATTAATAATTAAAATAAATACAGGATTATATTCAGGACTTTAAAGACCCCCATTTGGACCAACTTGTAAACTCGGCCTAAAATCATTTTAAAAGAATAACAAACAAACCTACCACATAAAACAATATACCAATTATCATTAATGCATAATATAAATCTATAAAATTTATCTGTAATCATCTTCAAAATGTCTAGTAATGAACAGTAAATTTCTAACTATATTTATACAGTCCTATATAGTTTACAATCATCAGCACTTTAAAAAAAATGAAATTTTGTAATACACTGTCAATCAGATATTAACTAGATGCTCTGTTATATACAAACAGGTGAAAATTAGTCATGTTAGTGTAATCAAACTTTATATATATAATTACTTTTCTGTTCAAAGAGAAATAACTCATTCACATAATATTACCACTTTTGAATACTGTATTATAAAGGGCGATAACTCGATAGAAGAAAAGCTAAAATATTGAAAATTGAAATTGACCTTCATTTAGTCACAGAAAACAACATATTTAAATTTAAAAAAAAATGTTCAAAGAGTTTTCATGTTATTGTGGAGACCCTGTTTGGCAGCCGCACACCCGTCCGCCCGCCCGTCGTACATCCCAATATCAGTAACCGATATTTCCTTCGAAAATCCGGTTTAAAACATATGGAAAAGTTAAGAATGAAATTCTGCATAGTACATAGGTTTGAAAAATACGGAACCGAGTTCGGAAAGCAGCTTGGAGGTCTGGTTTACGGTAAAAGAAAACTAACTGCGTCATTTCAAAAAATTAAAATTTATGATTGATTTATTCGGAAATCAATATATATTTTTTAAATGTATATGTCTTTATGGTAATTATTCAAATGTTGTTCCACAAGTGAGCTTGCTATGCTAGCCTTTAAAACAATGCATCAACAAGTAATGTAAGTGACATACGTATAACATCTCTTTAGTTCTTTTAGCAGCTGCATTGTTATTTGCAGGTGACTGTAAATCATCTTGGTACATTTTACAATTCACTCCTTCGTGTATGGCTTTACATGTTAAACAGTTCTCTTTCTTGCATATAGGACAGTTAAAGAAGTTCACATGATCTTCATAAATACACCATCCTCGACAGTCAGGAGTTTTACAATGGAAGCTATTTATCTCCTGGCTCTCTGCTGTTGATAAACTCTTTTGCAAATATCTTTCATATACCTCGACAGGAACTAACTAAAAATATATATATCATAGACTTAAGGTTAAACAACTTATACAGAAACAAACTATCGAGAGCCAAAGGGGTCAAATCATTCCAATTATCAAACTGTGAGTATCATTTTATCATGAATATTGGGTATCTGCATCGGCACTTTCGGTATCACTTCGGAATAATAAATATCCTACAGAGTTAGGAAAATTGACGACAGATATGAGTTCGGTTTTCTTTCATAGTAATGAGAATGACGGAGTATGCAACGAATGATAATATGTACAGTCCTGATTTTGGATTGATTAATTTTGCTTTTCGCGTTGTTTTGCTCATATATGTACTAAAATCAGTGACAAGTCTTCTTCGCTTATGTCATAAACGAGTTCGGGGTTGTGGTCAGAACAATCGGAAAATATCCGTCGTCATATGTGGAACCGATATTCCATAACGGTCAACCAACTCATGAAAGCGTCCGTAAAATATTCGAAGGGATGCGCCACTTGGAACCCTTTGCTTAATAACTTTCTTTATAAGCAGCATTCCACTTTTAATTAAATTATATTGGTAAATGCAATCTCTGGAATATATAGTATCAACTGGTAAAGAGTATAAAGTATGTCGACAATTAATGACACAGAAAATACAAGACGTTTCGCCCTCTCATGTAACATATATATGTGAGAGTAAGTAGGTGAAATTAGGAATTACACGCAATTCCTGAAACTGCTTAGTTATTACCAGTAATTACTAATTTTGAAATGAAGTTTTACACCTATCTACTAACTGTTGACAAAGACATTTATTATTCTATTCTTATATAATAAATAATGGTGCTTTGATTTACAAAAACTATATGTTAATGACCCGGAAGGGTTTTACTGCAATGATATGTAGGATTTAAAAACTTACATCTGTCAAATTAAAGGGCATACAACCGGATGTGACGTACTATGATTTGATGGTATTACACATAAAGAAGACTTATTTGTTGGATAAACTGTATGTGACTTTTTTCATGTGTAATACTGGTTATTTCAAGCATTCCTGTCATAGTCAGTTCAATAGTTTGAGAAAAATCTAGTTTAATGTACGAGGACATCTACAGCGATTCGAGGAAATTTCTTCAAAAATTTCAAGATAGAATAAAGTGTAGACCATTAACTGATCAAATATTTATCTCATCTGCCTACAAATAGTTTAATATGACACAAAATATTACTTTAGGGTGATAAATAGCGCTAATGGACCTCTTCGTCTTCCTTATATGGTCTTTTTTGGTCCATTTATACCTCTCATTTCCTCAAAGTTTCAAATTTGTAGGCTAGTAAATAAAACTTTTTGTAACTTTCACTCATTTATAGGAAAGTAATTGAGGAAACCAAGCTGAATGAACTATCCATATAACGTTTTACTGTCTCCATGGAGGTTTCCTTATGTAAAACTTAAATTTGGTGAATAATTTGCTGTTACTGCTTTAAAAATTAAAGAACCTTAGTGAGCCGGCTCACATACACCTCGACTCCACACTGTCACTGGACAAATAAAATAACTGTACGAAAAAAAATCATAATTTCCTGTCGATATGCACATCTACATAGTATGTCTTAATAATCTACAAAGTTTCATGAAATTCTGTTGTGCGGTTTCAGAGAAGTTGCGATGACAAACTGTTGCAGTAGTATATTAGTGTTTTATTGTTCTCTGAAAAATGGTTTTTTAATTAGGTCTTTCTACTTTACAGGTCCCGATCCCGAAATCCCGAATTGAATTAATTTAAATCCTGACATCCCGAAATTCGAATTAAAGAATTCTCAGATCTCGAGAGGATCAATCCCGAAATCCCGAGCTTAAAAACACACGATCTCGGACTCCCAATACAGGTCATATTCCCCCCTTATATCGAAGTTATTGCGCTTTTGAGACTGCCCCTTGTCTAGTTGAAGACTATTGTAGGAGTTATCTCCCAAAACACTGTTTCTTAATTTTTTTTAAATTATTTTACCAAATTGCTTGCTATATCCTCGGTTTTATTTGTGTCCAATTTTGACGGAAGCATACGGAGACTCCATATGAGAGTTATTTCCCCTTATGTATTTGACATAAGGGATATATGATTTAATAGTATGATTGGTAAGTGATAGAGACCTAAGGTAAAGTGAGTTGAGGTCCTTGATTCATTTAAAGACAAGAGTGCACACGCTGAAATGTCTCGCCTTCTATACTAATCATTGATATTATGTTGATAGTCCTAAGTATAAAGCTAAGCTTTATAACAATTGTCACATAAACTTAACATTAACCAAGATAACTAAACATAGACCAATGAACCTTGAAAATGAGGTCAAGGTCAGATGAACCATGCCAGGCAGACATGTACAGCTAACAATGCTTCTATACAACATATATAGTTGACCGATTACTTATAGTTTAAGAAAAATAGACCAAAACACAAAACCTTAACACTGTGCAATGAACCGTGAAAATGAGGTCAAATAAAACCTGTGCGACTAACATAAAGATCATAAAATTTTTCCATACACCAAATAAAGTTGACCTATGGCATATAGTATTAGTAAAAAAGACCAAAAATTTAAAACTTAACTTTGACCACTGAACCATGAAAATGAGGTCACGGTCACATGACATCTGCCCGATAGACATGTACACCTTACAATCGTTCCATACAACAAATATAGTAGATCTATTGCATATGGTATGAGAAAAACAGACCAAAACGCAAAAATTTAACTATAACCACTGAACCATGAAAATGAGGTCAAGGTCAGATGACACCTGCCAGTTGGACATGTACACCTTACAGTCCTTCCATACACTGAATATACTAGCCCTATTGCTTATAGTATCTGAGATATGGACTTGACCACCAAAACTTAACCTTGTTCACTGATCCATGAAATGAGGTCGAGGTCAAGTGAAAACTGTCTGCCAGACATGAGGACCTTGCAAGGTACGCACATATCAAATATAGTTATCCTATTACTTATAATAAGAGAGAATTCAACATTACAAAAAATTTGAACTTTTTTTTCAAGTGGTCACTGAACCATGAAAATGAGGTCAAGGACATTGGACATGTGACTGACAGAAACTTCGTAACATGAGGCATCTATATACAAAGTATGAAGCATCCAGGTCTTCCACCTTCTAAAATATAAAGCTTTTAAGAAGTTAGCTAACACCGCCGCCGCCGCCGCCGCCGGATCACTATCCCTATGTCGAGCTTTCTGCAACAAAAGTTGCAGGCTCGACAAAAACTGAGGCCAAGGTCAAAGGTGTAGGTCAAAATTCTTTATTTTGACTTTTCTTTATTATTTGAATAATTGTTATTTGTATATATAAAAGAACTAGTGCAAAATCTTTGCCTAATTGGGATAAAGATAAGACACATTTGGTCTGAAACAATTCAAGTACTTCTTATAGGAATTAGTGTCCTTGAAATGATTCAATTTCAGGTTAAATGATTATTATTCCACTTGGTACATGATTAAGCCATAGGGTCTTTTGCAAACTGTTGGTTGACATATGACCTTGAAAAATATTAACCTGAGTAATCATGAGTTAACCGGTAGTAGCTATTTTTGAACATATTTAATGGAAAATCACCTAGATTTTTTTTTAAATATGCATACAAAATCCTATCATTTGAAACCGAAAGCGACTTTCCCTAAACCGATGGTACTGATATACTTAGCCGTATTTGTCACAACTTTTTGGAATTTTAGGTCCTCAATGCTCTTCAACTTTGTACTTGTTTGGCTTTAAATTTTTTTGATATGAGCGTCACTGATGAGTCTTATGTAGACGAAACACGCGTTTGGCGTATTAAATTATAATTATGGTACCTTTGATAACTTTTTATATACCTAATTTCTTCCTTTTTACAGACAAAAGTATATAGAAACTATATATTTTTGGATTCAGTGTAAATAAAGCTATCATGTGAGACCGGAAGTGACATTTTGAAAACCGAAAGCTGTCAATTCCCTCTCTTATTTCAGTCAAAAATATATAGCAGCATTTATTTATTGAATCAGTATGAAGAAACCTTTCGTTGGACGCCTATAGTGACTTTGAGTAAACCAAAAGTTGGTTCTCAATTGGTTATGGTTTTTAATTATGAGGTCTTTCCACTTTTCCGTGGAAAGAACTTTTGATTTTGTTCTGATTATTAGGTCTTTTCACTTTTCCGTCAAAGTCAAATTCTAAATTTTTTATTTTGGCTTATTCTCACTCCTTTTCATTAATCGTACATCATTCATGGCAACAAATGATAGACCAATTTCTGTACTCCCTGTTTTATAAAACTTTCAGAAAAGCATGTTTCAAAACATGTGTATGACTATCCAAAAACGATTAGATCTTTACAGCCTAGCACAGTCTGGGTTTAGACAAGAACACTCATGCCAAACTGCCCTTATCAATATCGTAGATAAATGGGTACAGGATATGAATGACGGTAATATCAACTAAGCAGTCCTGTTGGATTTTAAGAAAGCTTTTGATGTAGTAGATCATGATATTCTCTGGTAATGAATTGCTTCGCTGAAGGCAGTCTGACACGATCGCAGAGGTCGAACCCTGAACAGTTGGGGCAAATCTGAACACAATTTTCAAGCTTGATACTGTCTGAATTTAGATTGTGATCAAATTTTTGACATAATGAAGGTTTCTGACACACAAAAAAATGTGGTCAAAGATCTTACAAATCTATTGCGCAATTGATTGAAGGTTTCTTCTTTCTTCTTGAATTTTTTTAAAAATTTGAAATTTAACAAATAGGAAAAAAAATATAGCCGCTTTAAAAAAAAAATGAAAAAAAATCTCTCCCCCAGTTTTTGAATCACTCCTTGGAGAAATTACCCCCAAACTCAATCCAAACCTTTGTAGTATGGAAACTTGTAGTACAATTTCATAGACATCCATTCAAATGAACACAACTTATTGTCTTGAAACTAGAAACATGCCCCTTCTTCCTCATGTTTGGGACAATATCCCCCAAACTCAATCCCAAACTGCCCTTTGTGATAAGGAACCTTATGGTACAATGTCAAACAGATCCATACATTCACAAACAAATTATTGTCTGGATGCTACATTATGCTTGTTTTTGGTCACTTTTTGGCCCTTAATTCCTAAACTGTTGGCAAATATAAACCCAAAATTGAATCCCAACTTTCTACCTGTCGTATTAAACATTGTGGTAAAATTTAAGAGCAATCACAAGCTATTACCCTGAAACTAGAAGAATGCTTGTTTGTGGACCCTTTTTAGACCCTAATTCCTCAACGGTTGGGACCATCATCCCCATAATCAATAATTCCAACCTTCCTTTTGTGATATTGAACCTTCTTAATAAATTTCATAGAGATCCATTCATATGCAAAATTTAATCCTTGTATCTATGATGAGTTTATTTAAACTAAAGTTGAGTTCCGGAAACCAGATGTGTCTGCGGACGACGACGACGATGCAGACGACGACATCATACCATTATGCGATCCTAAAATAGTTTGGCGGTCGTATAAAAACTTGAAATTTATGGATTTGATAATGCTGTTGTTTCTTTTCTTAAATCGTATTTGATTGAAAGAACTCAACGAGTACAAATTGGTAATGCTCATTCTGAAAAACTTTATATCAAGTATGTTGTCACAAAGGCTCCATATCAGGGGTCCTTATGTTTATATTATATATAAACGACCTTCCTATCTATATGAAAAATTGTTGCACTGATTTATATGCTGATGATTCAACTTTACATCTTTCCGGTAGTTGTTATCAAACTCTGCAGTCAAAGGTACAAGAAATGGTGTTGAGGAATGGGTGAATGATAACAATATGTTCAACAATAAAAATAAAACAAAATATATGATTATTACAAAGCAAAGAGCAATGCCACATCACAATGAGAGTTGTAAACTATTAAAAATCAAGAGATACAATCTTCCACATACGAAAGTCTCTGATGCATTTGTATGGAACGCCACAGCTGTCTTATGTGTAACTCTGATATTACTTTATGTTGTTTTGTCTTGATTTAATATGGTTTTGACATTACGTAATGATGTTTTAATATAACTCAATATGGAATAGTCATTACTTAATGGTATAGCGATATTACACGACATGGTTTCGTTTTGACTTGATATAGTTTTGTCATTACTCAATATGGTTTTGTCATTACTCGATGTGGTTTCAACATTATTTAATATGGTTGTGTCATTTGTCAATGTGGTTTTAACATTACTTGATGTGTATGTGGCGTAACGTAATGTAGTTGTTTCATTACATGATGTGGTTTTGTTATTTCGTAATGATGATTTGTCTATTCTTAATATGGTTTTAACATTACGTAATGATGTTTCAAAATTTGACAATTTTACACTACTTGATGTGTTTGTTTCATTATTTGATTTGGTCTAGTCATTCTTTGATGTGGTTATCCCATTACTTGATGAGGTAAAACCACGTGACCAATTCGGAAAAACCTGTTCTATTTTTAGATAGATTTCAATGTTAAATGTGCCTTGAATGCGAGCCCTTGAATGCGTGTGGCCATCCATCTAATTAGTGTTCAAATTAAAGATCGGGTTACTGTTTGAGTTAAACTTTGAATTAAACTTTGAGTTAGTTTTCGAATTCAAGTCATGCTTAGAATTAGAGTTCTAGTTAACATTAAGTTTCGAGTTTGACTTCGAGTTTGAGTCACATTATGATTAAAGGCAGAGTTTTAGTAACAACTTTGAATTTGAGTCACGTCTTGAGGTAGAGTTTGAGTAAGATTCGAATGTAAGCCTTATTTAGATTAATTAAGATTTCGAGATAAAATTCGAGCTATTTAATATGTCTTTTTGAGTTCGTAATTAAATTTTCTATCGCGGAACAAGGGCTTTTGCTCGGGATTCCGAAAAGAGGGCTCTGGGATATGCGTACTAAATAAACAAAGTTGCAGTATACAAAACGCAACATAGGAGTTGAAATTAAGTTAGATGTGGTGTGATTGCCAATGAGACAACTATCCACCAAAGTTTAAATGCAATGGGTGTAAGAAATCATATAAAGGCAACCGTACAGCGTTCAACACTCCGTATAGTCAGCTACAAAAGGCCACCATGCACTATGTGAAAAAAAAATCTATTTTTTAACAGATTTCAATATGTCGTTTGTTTAATGTGCTTTGGATGGTAATCACCAAAGTTAAAGTTCAAATTAAAGTTCGAGCGGTTGTTCAGAGTTATTTGGTATGAAAAGAGGAACGGCAGACAATAATAATAAAAAAAAAAATCCTACAAATTTTATAGTATTTCGGACACAATTGGGAATTTGGGATATCCCGAAACCACTTGGTCCTGTTATTTGATCTGAAGTTCTCAAATAGAAGCAGTATTATGATAAATTTGTAAAATAATCCATGGAACGCTGTGTATCGCCTGATATTGCTGCTTTCAGTATAAAAGCGTAATGTTGATCGGTTGTACATTCATCGGTCAAAACAAATAAAAAAATGTTTTTCTGTAGATGATTTTTCTTGATATTGAGGAAAAAATCCTATACAAAGTTTAAAACATGGAGGTAATAAATTTATCATTTCAAAACAGTTTAATTCGGTTTTATTTTACTAAAACAAAACTGTATCGTTTTTGAACAATTAATGAGCAAAACCCATACCCCATAGTAAGCTTTAACAGGTCCCGAAATGAGGCCACTTTCGACGACGTTGTTGTGTCTCACTCCCGCCTTATTGAAGTCGCAGGCTCGACACAAATCAAAAGACTAATAATTTTTTGTTAAGAAATAAGACACTTCAAATCATGCAACTCACACTCAAGTCACAGGAAAACCAGGGGAGGGGGAGGGGGATCGGACTAAACGACAAAGCATCAATTCTATAAAATAAGAATTCTCCGATTTTTTTTTAGCGTTAATGATCATTTGAACATATATACGAATATCAATCTTTTACTTTTAATCAATTGAATTCTCTGATCTACCTCGCACTAATTTAAAACTTTTTGGAGTATCAGTTTCACATGTGATAACGAACATGTTCCAGTTGTCGTAACCATAATACCTTCAACTTTTACTCGAATGTGAACTTCCAAATAAAACCAAATCGTGTAATTTCGCGAATAACACGACGGGTGCCATACGTTGAGCAGAGATCACCCCGATGGATTTAAATTACCCAGTCATACCGATCTATTGAGTCAGCCAATTAAAACTGTTTTCAAGCCACCGCAACTTTACCGCAACTGAAAGTTTGGGGCATAGTGTTTAACCTCTGTCCGTCCGTCCGTCTTTCTGTCCCATTATGGGTATATAGTTATTCCGCATAACTTCCCCCAACAGTTTGAATCCTATGAAGTTTTCTCTTTACTCTCTGTTTGTACATTTATTGAAGGTGTGCTGCATGTGGTCAGGGTTTAATTTCTATTAATATGTGATCTTTTCTGAGAAAGTTAAACTTTGTAATTTATGGGAAATATACTTGCATAAGTAAGGCGTTTCCAGATAACTCCTCCTACAGTTTGAGTGCTAGGAATTTATCACTCTGCTAGCTGTTTGTACATGTATTGAAGGTGTCCATGTGGTCAGGGATTTTTCTTGTAATTATTTTTCCATTTTTGGGAGAAAATTGAACTTTGTCCTTTTTGGGGTACAAGCGGTTTAATGAGTGGAGTGCGGGGGCATCATTTTGTCCAGTTTACATTTTTTTCTCGTGTTGTGCTGTTACACTACTGTAACAGTCCGATGTTCGCTCACATACATGTTAATCTCCGCCACATGCACTTTCTTTATGTACCTGCCCCAAGTCAGGAGCATGAAGTTCAATTGTTGTCGTTGTATACATATATATGTGTCATATTTGTACAATAGACCGTTAGTTTTTTCGTTTGATTTTTTTTCACATAGTGCATGGTGGCCTTGTAGCTGACTTTACGGAGTGTTGAAGGCTGTACGGTTGCCTATATATGATTTCTTACACCCGCTGCATTTAAACTCTGTTGGATAGTTTTCTCAATAGCAATCACACCACATCTAACTTTATTTCAACTCCTATGTTGCGTTTTGTATACTGCAACATATTTAGTACGCATATCCTGGAGCCCTCTTTTCGGAAGCACGAGCAAAAGCCCTTGTTCCGATATAGAAAATTTAATTACGAACCCAAAAAGACAGATAAAATAGCTCGAATTTAATCTCGAAACCTTAATTAATCTAAATGAAACTTAAATTCGAATCTTACTCAAACTCTTCCTCAAGAAGTGACTCAAATTCAAAGTTGTAACTAGAAGTTCTGAACTCTGCCTTTAAATGTGACTCGATCAAACTCGAAGTCAAACTCGAAACTCAATGTTAACAACTTTAATTCTAAGCATGACTTGAATTCGAAAACTAACTCAAATTTAACTCAAACAGAAACCCGAACTTTAATTTGAACACTAATTAGATGGATGGCCACACGCATTCAAGGGCTCGCATTCAAGGCACATTAAACATGGAAATCTATCTAAAAAAAAGAACAGGTTTTTCCGAATTGGTCACGTGGTTTTACCTCATCAAGTAATGGGATAACCACATCAAAGAATGACAGGACCATATCAAAGAATGACTAGACCACATCAAATAATGAAACAAACACATCAAGTAGTGTAAAATTGTCAAATTTTGAAACATCATTACGTAATGTTACAACCATATTAAGAATAGACAAATCATCATTACGAAATAACAAAACCACATCATGTAATGAAACAACCACATTACGTTAAGTCTCATACACATCAAGTAATGTTAAAACCACATTGACAAATGACACAACCATATTAAATAATGTTGAAACCACATCGAGTAATGACAAAACCATATTGAGTAATGACAAACCTATATCAAGTCCATACGAAACAATATCGTGTAATATCGAAATATCATTAAGTAATGACTATTCCATATTGAGTTATATTAAAACATCATTACGTAATGTCAAAACCATATTAAGTAAAGACAAAACAACATAATGTAATATCAGAGTTACACATAAGACAGCTGTGGCGTTCCATACATTAGAATTGACCCTTCCCTCACATGGACAATCCAAGTTGATGTGATCTGCTCACAAATTTCATCTAGGCTATATCTACTATTGAAGATTAAGAAATTTCTAAATCTAGACTGCAGTAAATTATTCTATGATGGTTATATATTGCCAGTAATTTATTATTGTTGTATAGTGTGGTGTAGTTGTAGCAGTGAGGGTTTACATATGATATTAAAATTAAAACTAGAGGCTCTCAAGAGCCTGTATCGCTCACCTGATTCTATTTGGGTTTTTGAAATCATATAAAAAAGATAAAATTTGGCTACAAAGTAACAATACGTGGCCATCACCTTATTAAGAAAGGAATATTTATGCTACAGTCCTTGGATGGTGTAAACTTCCCACTAACACCATACACCATTACACCATACACCATACACCTTTACACCATACACCGTGTACCATTACACCATACACGTTACACGTGTGCACCATACACCTTACACATACACCATACACCATTATCCTTTCTATCTACACGATCCGAAATTACCCATTATGCAATTAAATTTCAAATATTAAGATTATTATTATTGTTTATTTTTAAAATTCGAAAAATTAAAATAAAAAGAATGTTGTTTTCAACTAATGAACTGTCGTACACCATTCATGCACACCATTCCCGATCGCACGTTACACAATCACACCATTCCTCATACACCATTACACCATACACCATAGCACCGTACACCTTACACCATTGCACCATATGCCATACACCATTACACCATACACGTTTTTTTGGGAAGTTTACACCATCCAAGGGCTGTATGTTTGCTTTCATTCAATTTAGTGGTTCTCTAAAAGAAGACATGTGTATGTATTTCCCATAGGGTCCAATGTTAAACCAAGTCCCCTGCTGGAAGCCATCTTAGATGATGGGTTGACTACAAATTAACAACACTTGGTCAGCATGTCATAGGGAACGTTCATGTTATGTTTGACTTCATTCCATTCAGTGGTTCTCTAAAAAAAGGCATTTGTATGTATTTCCCATAGGGTCCAATGTTAAATCAAGTCCCCTGCTGGAAGCCATCTTGAATGATGGGCTGACTACAAATTAGCAACACTTAGTCAGCATGTCATATGGAATATTTATCCTATGTTTGACTTCATTCCATTCAGTGGTTCTCTAAAAGAAGACATTTGTATGTTAGTTCCCATTGGGTCCCATGTTAAACTAAGTCCCCCTCTGGTGGCCATCTTGGATGATTGGTCGGCTACAAAGTAACAACACTTGGTCAGTACCTCATAAGGAACATTAATGCTATGTTTGGTTTCATTCCATTCAGTGGTTCTCTAAAAGAAGTTATTTGTATGCATTTTACATAGGGTCCTAGTTAAACTAAGTACCACGCTGGCGGCCATATTGGATGATGGATCGGCTACAAATTAACAACACTTGGTCAGCACCTCATGAGGAACATTCGTACTATGTTTTGTTTCATTCCATTCATTTATTCTCTAAAAGAAGTCATTTGTATGCATTTCCCGTAGGTTCCTATGTTAAACTAAGTCCCCCGCTGGGGCCCATCTTGGATGATAGATCGGCTACAAAGTAACAACACTTGGTCAACACCTCATTAGGAACATTTATGCCCAGATTGGTTTCATTCCATTCAGTGGTTCTCTAAAAGAAGTCATTTGTATGCATTTCCCATAGGGTCCTATGTTAAACTAGGTCCCCCGCTGGAAGCCATCTTGCATGATGGATCTGCTACAAAGTAACAACACTTGGTCAGCACCTCATAAGGAACATTCATACCATGCATGTTTGGTTTCATTTTATTCAGTGGTTCTCTTAAAGAAGTCGTTTGTATGCATTTCCCATAGGGTCCTATGTTAAACTAAGTCCCACGCTGACGGCCATCTTGGATGATGGATCGGCTACAATGTAACAACACTTGGTCAGCACCTCATAAGGACCATTCATGCCATGTTCGGTTATATTCCATTCAGTGGTTTTCTAGAAGGAGTTCAAGGCAGTAATCAAGTAATCGAACATATATATTAGTCTTCTTGTAATTTTAATTGCATTACCTTTCTTATAATGCTTTTAAATTGTCTAAATTGTCCAGAAAACCCTTGTTATCCACCCTTTTTGTCCCTAATTGCTTAATGATTTGAGCCATAACCTCCCATAACCTCCCATTTGTAGTATGGAAACTTGTCGTAAAATTTCAGAGAGATTTATACATTTAAACACAAGTTATTGACTGAAAACTACAAAAATGCTTATTTGGGCCCCTTTTTTGCCCCTCCCTTATTGAACCCCCTCTCCCCTTGAGGGAAGAACCCCAAAACTCAATTCCAGTCTTTCCTTTGAAGTAAGAAACCTTGTAGTTTGATTTCAGAGAGATCAATACACTTAAACCCAAGTTATTGTCTGTAAACCACAAACAATCTTCTTTTTGGACCCTTATTCCTAAATGTTCATGGATATTAACCCCAAACTGAACCAAAGCCTTCCCTTTGTTATATGGAACCTTGTGGTACAATGTCAGAGAGGTCCATACAGATATACAGAAGATATTGTCCCGAACCTAGAAAAATGCTTGTTTTTTGTCCCTTTTTGTCCCTTAATTCCTAGACTGTTTGCCCCATAACCCTTAGAATAAATTCCAACCTTCTACTTAATGGTATGAACATTGTGGTACAATATCAGAGCAATTGAAATACTTATACACAACTTATTGTCCTGAAACTAGATAAATTCCTGTTTTGGGACCCTTTTGGGTCCCTAATTTCAAAACCGTTGGGACCATTACCCCCAAAATCAATCCCAACCTTCTTTTTGTGGAAACAAACATTGTGTTAATTTTTTTTGGATTCCTATTTACTAATACTAAAGTTTTTATCCGGAAACCATCCGTCTTCGGACGACGCTGACGCTGACGACGACGAAGACGCAGACGACGCAGACGACGACAACGTGATACCAATATACGACAAATTTTTTTTAATTTTTGCGGTCGTATAAAAAGTATTGTTTTTGGCCCCTTATTCCTAAACAGTTTGGGCCATAACCCCCAAAATCAATCCCAACCTTCCTTTTTGGAAATGGAAAATTGTGGCACAATTCAGAAAGGTCTTTTCACTTACACACATGTCATTGTCTCGAAACTAGAAAAATACATATTTTGACCCCTTTTGGGACCCTTGTTCCTAAACCTTCCTATAGTGGTTAAAAACTTTATGTTAAAATTTTAATGATTTCTTTTAACTTATACTAAAGTTATTATCCGGAAACTATCCGCCTTCGGACGAAGCTGGCGACGTATAAAAACGGAATTGTTAAAAAAATCTTTTATGTATTCTAGACCATAATGGGCATTTTTGTTGAATAATTTGCCAATACCGTTAAGAAAATTAGTTATATAGCTAACTGTGTAACCCTCTTTAAATAAAGTATTGTTGTTGTTGTTGTATTGTTATTTCAAAAGATGTCGCTTAGATATCTTGCGTGTGATATCAAACATTTTATACGCTTTTGAAACTGACATCACTTAACCTAACGCTTTCTTATGTAAAAGTTATCTCTTTAGCAGCTTTATACGACCGCAGAGGTCGAACCCTGAACATTTGGGGCAAGTATGGACACAAAATTTAAGCTTGATACAGCTCTGAATTTGGATTGTGATTAAATAGTTGACACAACATAGGTTTCTGACACAGAATACATGTGGTCTAAGAACTTAAACTTAAAAACTTAAAATTTTTAATTGGACATTCACCTATTATGGTCCAATATCCAAAATCTAAATACATGGTTAGATTTAGCATATAATAAAACCCCAAGAATTAAATTTTTGATGAAATCAAATAATGTTCAATGTTAGACCCTTTAGACCTCAATGTGGACCAATTTGATAACCGCGCCCAAATATTAAAAATCTAAATACATGGTTAGATTCAGCATATTTGAAGAACCCCATATATTCAATTTTGTTGAAATCAAACAAAGTTTAATTTTTGACCCTTTGGACCTTAATGTAGACCAATTTGAAAACGGGACAATACTGTGCAATTGAATATTTCTTGCTATTGCGCAAAACTGTGCAATTGAACATTTCTTGCATTTGCGTAATATTGTGCAATTAGATATGTCTTGCTATTGCGCAATACTGTGCAATTGAAGATTTCTTGCTATTGCACAATACTGTGCAATTGAAGATTTCTTGCTATTGCGCAATACTGGGCAATTGAAGATTTCCTGCTATTGCGGAATACTGTGCAATTGAAAATTTATTGCTATTGCACAACACTAAATGTAATAATTTTGAACCCCGATTTGGACCCATTATCAAAAATCTAAGTACATGTTTAGATTCAGCATATCAAAGAACCCCAAGAATTCATTTTTTGTTAAAATCAAGCTAACATTAATTTTGGACCCTTTGGATAATGTAGACCAATTTGAAAACAGGATCAAAAATTAAGAATCTGAATACACGGTTAGATTTGGCATATATAACCCCTATAATTCATGTTTTGATGAAATCAAACAAAGTTCAATTTTGGACCTTTTTAGCCCCAAATTCGTTGGGACCAAAACTCTAAAAATCAATCCAAACATTCCTTTTGTGGTCATAAACCTTGTGTTAAAATTTCATAGATTTCTATTAACTTATACTAAAATTATTGTGCGAAAACCAATAAAAATGCTTATTTGGGCCCTTTTTGGCCCCCAATTCCTAAACTGTTGGGACCAAAACACCCAAAATCAATCCCAACCTTCCTTTTATGAAGCGCGTTTTTGGCGTATTGAATTTTTAACCTGATGTTTTTTGTTATTCATTAATCATGTGTTTCTTTATCTAATACGTTCTCCTATTTATTTGTATTGTAGTCCTGTAATATTGTGTTGTCATTTCAATTTTATATTTAACATTGCCATTAAAGTGCGAGGTTTGGCATGCCACAAAACCAGGTTCAACCCACCATTTTTTCCTTTAAAAATGTCCTGTACCAAGTCAGGAATATGGCCATTGTTATATTATAGTTCGTTTCTGTGTGTGTTACAATTTAACGTTGCGTCGTTTGTTTTCTCTTATTTTTGAGTGTAAATTGACATTGCGATAAGACCTGTCACGGTACATGTCTATCCCAAATTCTTGTATTTGGTTTTGATGTTATATTTGTTATTCTCGTGGGATTTTGTCTGATGCTTAGTCCGTTTCTGTGTGTGTTACATTGTAGTGTTGTGTTCTCCTCTTATATTTATGCGTTTCCCTCAGTTTTAGTTTGTTACCCCGATTTTGTTTTTTGTCCATGGATTTATAAGTTTGAACAGCGGTATACTACTGTTGCCTTTATTTATGGTCATAAACCTTGTGTTTAAATTTCATAGATTTATATTAACTTTTACTAAAGTTAGAGTGCGAAAACCAAATGTTTTCGGACGACGACGACGACGACGATCCCAATATACGACCAAAACATTTTCAATTTTTGCGGTCGTATAAAAATTGTGAGATTTTCTGAGCGTCGAAACAGCTGAGAAAAAGCTCAAATGAAGCAGTTGAGAAAAAAGTCAAAAGTTAACTATACTTACAGCTTTTATCTCCCTGTCTTGAAGTGATGCATTACACGAATAACTGTCGTCATGATAAGGACATTTAAGATATGCCTCTTCATTGTGTATAATAGCTCCTTTCAGGCATTCCCTGCAATTACATTTCTATTAACAATTAAAGGGACACTGGCCTTGAGATAAAGAAAAAAAATATATGATTTTTTTTTCTTTAATCATTATGAAAGTGAAATAGTGAAATAAAAATTCGCGTTTAGCAGCCAAAGAAACATAGCTAATGAATTAGTGGCTTGCAAGTAAATAATTCGACCTCATCTCATCCGTATGTATGTGAACTTCAATTGTACCTCTTAAACATTAATTGAAACTCTTAGCTAGAGATTAGTTATGCATGAACTATGCGTGTTCAGCTAGTAAAAAGAAAAGAATTGCAACATTGAAATTGAAGCAGAGGTAAACCATTTTATTGACTGATTTGATATACAAAAACTCGTTCTCATGCAGGTTATCACCATACTGTTTTAAACTACAATATGAAATCAAGCAGATCTAGAAAAATCCAATTGCACGAGTCCGCTTTCTCCTTCTATCTTTCTTTATTTTAACATCGGGTTGTATAACCGATGGCAATCTTCGGACGGTCAACTCAATGATTAATTAGATGGCGTCTAGACTAAAATACACACGAAATGCTGATACATAAGTTTTAGTTTATGCATCGTTTATTGTTTATTTTAGACTTTTTTTTATTTGTAATACGTTTTGGTTTGTTATAAGTCAAATATGATAATTTCAGTCTAATCGATGCCCATTAAGGTTATCCTACTCCGACTAGTTTTAATGCCCTTTATCTATTTTTTGTTTTTTTGTTTAGTAGTCTCCATTACAGGCGACATGTTTATGCCTAATGCAAACTCTTCAGTAAATCTTTTTCTTTTATTATTCATGTGGACGATTTGACACATTTTGCATTTTTGGGAATTACATTGAAACCACATGAACAGCCAGTAAAAATAAAGATACATGTTCCCACTGTATTTTGAACGTATGGTGAAAGGCCTAGATAATATCCATGGATATGAGATGTACTAACACTTATACATCTACTTACATCTACTGAATGATTTACAAAAAATAATTCCCATTATACATGTACTGATCTAACTAATACATGTTAACTACGCAGTTCAAAGTTGATAGACCAGGACTGAAAGGACAAGACCTCAATCGAAATAAGATCGGCACTGGCTACGGTTACATGGAAATATAACAATAATAAAATTATTATTACGAGTGTAACAATAATAATTGAGTCTACTGAATTGTTATTTGAAATATATAAAATTATACATGATATCATCACGATAAAACAAAACAAAACCAGAGGCCAAAAAAATAAATAAAAAATGCTCAGCAACTTTTGACTTTTAAAAGATACCAAAGGGATACCTTATAAGTTTAAAGAAAAACAAAAAAGAATTCGGTAGCCCCTAAATAAATTAGTTTTATATCAATACAACGGAATTTTAGTGGCAATGTAATATGATTTTAGAAATTAAATTCGCAGTAAACTTTAATTCAAGACGTCAATTTAAAAATCAAATAATTAACAGTTTTTGAGGTAATTATGTCCACCCTAATATATAAACGCCTAAAAAGTGTACAAAACAACACTAATAACAAAAAAGAAAACTTTAAATGTTATTATTTATAAATATTTCGGATAACAGATATCCTTCATCAGTATGATTGTGATGATAATGGAATTAATCATATCAGTCTACTTTGATTAAACTATAACAATCTTGAAATTTACACAATAAAAAAGTCAAACCTAAAATCAGTTATGACGATTGCACCATTCTAAAAATGTGTTAAACATGACATAGGTTATATGGCTAATTACAATTAAAACTGCAAATGTATGCTTCAAATAAAAATAATAATGTGCAATATGAACTAGCACAATTCTAAAACTTTAACGGTGACGACAGTTATGATATTACAAGAACGATTTCGTCAATAAAAATTCCAAATAAACAGCACAGAACGATCTAAATTTGTAAATATTTCAAATTTGACAACGGTAGAGTAGTTACAACAGAGTCTGCGTATTTAAACATCGCAAACAAACGGCCGTTAAAATATAATAATAAATTTTGACTAAGGCTAACTAGTTGAATGAGGCTTGGTACTTTTACGTCCCTAAAAAAAATTAAGCAATTTAAATTGAAAAATTCAACTTTATTTAAGAGATTAGTAAGGTAAAGAAATAGAAACAGACTGTAGTAATAAGTGACCCAAATGTGAAGAACTACACGAAGTCGAACTACATCATTTCATTTATCCCATTTGGTGCCAAAGTTTTTAATCTTCTTATTCAAAATCTTTCCCGAGTGAGTCTATCCTTCCTAGATCAACCAGAGTTGTGGTCAATGATTGTAATGGTCAGTCGATTTAGATCTGCCTTAGTGTGGCCAGGGGATCTCAAATGTCGACTGAGAGGGAGGTCTCATCATTGGTAGTCGTTTTTTAGGCGTTTATATAATTTATTTATTGTGTACATGTATTGTTATTCGTAACGATCCAGCGCCCTCGTGGGAAAAATCGTTGACTATTATTCAGACGTTTTATATATATCATAAGAAATCCGATGGACAAGGTATAATTTGCAGTGTCACTACACATAGGCAGATATATAGATATAGGAAGATGTGGTTTGAGTGCCAATGAGACAACTCTCCATCCAAATAACAATTTATAAAAGTAAACCATTATAGGTCAAGGTACGGCTCACACCAAAAAAAATACATATATATTAATTTACAGAGATTTTATGCTTCTAAAGATAGATTAGCATCCTGTAATTATACTGAAGAGATGAGTAGATGATCATTTAATTTCTGTACACTAAAAAGAATACTTCGTTTATTGTTCCAGAGATCCTTGTTTAATTCCTACAAGAAAGTAACACCTCCCGAAACAGAATCTTATTTTTATAAGCTCGAGTTAGAGGAGGGGATAAGGTCTCTGCGCAATGCTAGGCGGTGTTGCCGTAGAAGTTAGAAATACAAAGTACAGGTTACAGCCCCGCCCGGGGAGGGAGTTACGAATCAGATATCTAACATCGTTAGGTTGATTTTCTAGGCACTTTAAACATATATATATTGTCCGATGGATAAATCTGTTGTAGAGTTGTCACTGGCTCAGACGTACTTATAAATAAAATTATTTTCTGTAACTGTATCTTACATTAATTTGTAGGATCCGTTACTATAGATAATTTAACTGATCTGTAAAAACATCTCCATGCCTTATATATAATGTACTGTAGCACGACGCTAGATTAAAACTGACGTGGAAAGGTAACACCCGGCCACCGAAAGCTTCATTTTTATGAAGCCCAGGTGGTCGTGTGGTCTAGCGGGACGGCTACAGTGCAGGCGATTTGGTGTCACGATATCTCAGTAGCATGGGTTCGAATCCCGGGGAGGGAAGAACATACAATTTGCGAAAGCAAATTTACATATCTAACATTGTTGGGTTGATGTTTAGACGAGTTGTATTTATATAACGTACACAGCCATGTATCATCATCACTGCTGGTGATCCGATGGATAAATCTGTTGTAGAGTTGTCACTGGCTCAGACGTACTTATAAATATAATTATTTTTCTGTGACTGTATTTTCCATTAATTTGTAGGATCCTTTACTATAGATAATTTAGCTGATCTGTAAAAACATCTCCATACCTTATATATCATGTACTGTGGAACGACGCTAGATTAAAACTGACGTGGAAAGGTAACACCCGGCCACCGAAAGCTTCATTTTTATGAAGCCCAGGTGGTCGTGTGGTATAGCGAGACGGCTACGGTGCAGGCGATTTGGTGTCACGATATCTCAGTAGCATGGGTTCGAATCCCTGTGAGGGAAGAACATACAATTTGCGAAAGCAAATTTACAGATCTAACATTGTTGGGTTGATGTTTTAGTTACAGATCAGCTGAAATATCTAGTATCAAGTAAAGGATCCTGAAAATTAAAGTAAAATACAGTCACAGAAATAATCATATTTATAAGTACGTCTGAACATATATATGCAATGCTAGGCGATGTTGTCGTAGAAGTGAGATAGAAAAAGTACAGGTTCCAGGCCCATCCGGGGAGGAAGTTACGAATCAAATCTACCCTAACATCGTTACTTTTTATTATTTATTTTTTATTTGTTCCGGATAGTGTTGCTTATTTAAATACGCTTTTAACTCTTCCAATCTTTTTTGCGTAATATTTCTGTACTAGTAATGTTAATTATGCTTGATGCTCGATTAAAAGGTATATTTAATTTACATGTTTTGGATGGTTTGAGTAAAAATTAAATACATATGTGTATCAGTGTCTTTAGAGAAGATATATGTGACAATTTCATATTTGACCGAATATCAGAAAGTCCTACCCAAAGTTGATAACATGTCGAAATAATATACTCCGCGGTTTCAGAAGATGGTTATATGAATATAGTCTATTGCTCTCATCATATTCCGTCTTTGAACACTTGTTTCAAAGTAATTTATAAACGTAAAAAACTAAAAAATCAGTAATACAATCCAGGCTTTCTAAGTTATTTCAAGTTGAAGACAATTGCTATCTTTTCAGTAAGTGTTTGGTATGTTTACACATGTCCTACATACTATTGATTTCTGATCTTACCTACAGAAACTATGCAAACATTCTCTAAGGATAACACCACCTCCTGATGTAATTCTGTCAAAGCATATTGGACATTCAAAACTGTCAGTATTGGCAACCAAATTTTGATGGTCAGTTCTCAAAAGCTGCTGGAAATTATGTTGACTTTCTTCTTCTTCTTTTCTGGTTCTTTTTAGTTCTAACTTCAGACCAAAAGAATCAGAGAAATAAAATGTACATATACATAACTAGTTTCAAATAAAGCTATATATATATATATATATATGTTACAATGAATTTGTATAATCAGTGATTTTGTAGAATCTTTTCAGGGATTATGTAGAATCACTGGCTAGTTTAGGGATTATATATAACAACTAAAATTTTCAGGGATTATTTATAATCACTAGAAAAAGCATTAGGGATTATACGTAATAACTGAAATGTAGAAAACGTTTTCTTTACAAAGAAAATGAATAAAAGTCAAATAATTTATTCTATTTCATCATATTAAAACATCTGTATAAACATAAATTGCAAATGTTTAGCACAATATATCAAAAGGATAACCCATTTTTTTTAAATGGTTAGAAATAGAGTGTTTAGTAAAAACATCTCATCTGAAAAAAAGGGAATTAGCAACCTCGAATTGGCTCGATGAGATACCATGTTTTTTGGCAAGGCGATATATTTTTTATACTTTTTATGAACAATTGCCATTGCATGTATGTTTTTTTGGGGTTTCCCTTTCCCTTTTTACCCTGTTGAATCATTATGAGAATATTACACCAAACGCCAGCTCCTTAAATATTTCGAGTGGTCACATCAGCTACGACATGTACACGATGGCTCCACGATGGGTAAAAGACAGAAAAAAAAAGAAATATATATAATTGTACTGTCGTAGGTTTGTCGAAAGTCGGTCGTGCGACAGTCGTGAGACAATCGTACGACAATCGTGAGTTGTTTGTGTCTATTTTTCAGGTTTTCATGTAATGGGATGCGCATGTTACTGTCGTTTCACTCTCGTGCCATTGTCGTGCCACTCAGATGCCAGGGGTGACTCTCGGCAAAGCTCTTTAAAAATGCCAGGCTCCATCCGCATGAATCCAATGAAATCACCAGCAGATTCCTGCTCCAACTCTTGCATCAGTGTACTATACTGCCCCAAATATCATGCGCCGTTCGACCCATGGCCTAAGCCACCAATGTCGGGCGTTTTACTGGTTCCTATACTGTTCACGGGCTCGAATCAACGCTAACAGGACCTTATTTTGCTCTTGTTGGAGTCCGGCAAGGCGCCTATTCAGCAGGACAAAGCATACTCGTTCTGGTGGTATAGCCCTCCTCTTTTAAAAAGGTAGACGGTTTGTTTTTCCAAAAAATAATTCCCGCCGAATTATATTCTTCTAAATAAAACGAAAATATGTTGCACGACGAACGTACCACCGTCGTACGACACACAGGCAATTTTGTGCGAGCATCGTACGACATTTGGTATTCGTGAGACAATCGTGCGACGATTGTTTTATTTAAAAGGTTTATGTTGGTATCCTCAATATATTTATAAAGAGGTAGGGCCAATATGCCGAGGATTTTTTTAACAGAAGGGCCAATTTCAAAAAGTGCCAACAGAGTAAAATTTCCTATAAAAACCAAAAATAAAAATGCTTTTTGATCAATATCTCGATTTACATATAGTATGATATGTGTGATCAATAGTTAATTTAACCCTAAAAAAGGATGAAAGTCCAATATCCGGATTTTCGGGTGTTTTTATGTGGAAAAAACAGGGAATCTCCCAAGAAGGACATTTCAAACCAAAGAAAAGTTATGCTTTTTATGACTGTTGTTATTTATACTACTTTTTACTTCAAAAATGAAATTGGTTTAGTGTGTCCTTATTACATAAAAAACAACTTTTTAAAGAAAAAATTGTAACATCGATAAATTGTACCAATATAGTTTCTAAATAAGAGTCATAATGATAAGAATCGCCGTAGCTCCACCAGTAGAGCACAGAACTACTAATAAATGACGGTTTTGAAGAAAGGGTTCGAACCTCGCTCAGAACTTTTGCATATTTTGTGTTGTTATATTAAATTTTAAAGTTTCTATCATATTTTTTCGGTTGTTTGCTCGATTCATAGAGTCATTTTGGTTCATTTTGACTATTCAGTTAGTGTACTAGTAAATAATTTTACGTGTATCAAAGAAAAAACAATGTATCGCTTATTGTGTGCAATCCTATGACTGTCCATACTCTTGAATTACTTTCTATTCATGTGTTTACGTTATTACATATATCCAAGGGACAACTGCCGTCAAACTGATGTAGGTGCCTGTACATAACCAATAACACGAGAATTAATTCTATAGAAATTAAGCCTACATGTTGCGGGTGTAATATACACATAACTTAAAATAAGGCCATTGTATACAATTTTCATAACAACAAAACACATTTCGTCGAAACCTTTTTTGAACATGGTATTATATGTAACAAATGCAGTCAACAACAATTTTGTCGCCAAATCACAAACTGTAAAGATACTAGTACTGAAATTTTTACAACCGTCTATACACGGGTACATAACTCATCAGAAAAATAAAACAACATAACAGAACAAATCAATTACACTACAAATCGTGATTGTAGGTAAAACATCAAGAAGCTGTTGCATCTGTATCACAACGAAGGGCCGATTTGTTAAAATTACAGAAAAGGCAATACAACATGAAGTAGTAACACAGGGTGATCTATGACCAACTGATGTAAGATGTTCTGCGGTTAAAATATATACATGCACATGTATTTTCTTGTCTAATCTTATAGACGATAAAACCTTAAAAGACCAGGACAAATACTGTGTAACAGATATACATATTCAGAATGAGAAAATCACGATTTGAATTAGTTCGATATCAATTGGCTCCTTGAGAAGTTACATGGTATGGCACCTTGCATAAAGGATGTTAATAATAAAATAAAATCAATATTAAAAAATCAATAGTCATGGCCTTGTTTTTGTAGGAATACCTGTTCAAGTTATGAAAATAAATGATGTGACGTATTTTTATGTACTATAAATAGCATCTATCGGGCTATTTAAAACATTATTTACCTATCTTATCGAATGAAACAAATTGCCGACAAATTGTCCCTACCTCTTTACTGTTTTACAAAGGAGTAGGTCCGGTAAGGACAAATTTTGGCCTCAAATTTCATTTTCATCTGACGAAAGATTTTGACCACTTTTTAAACACTTAAGTGTCTATTTCATATGATGCAATTAATTTATGTGAAAGATTTTAACTTATTTAGTCATTAAAAACGATCCGATTCAGGCTCAAATATGAGAAATCTACCAAATATGCGAAAAAATGTCACTTTTCAGATGGTTTTTGTCAAAAACGAAAGTGGCCGCATCCGTGTTCATCCTCAATCTTTATATATGTTATGTATTATCATCAAATACAACTTCCATTTCAATATTTTGGATGAACACGAATGCGGCCACTTTCGTTTTACACCGAAACCGTCTAAAATTTAACTAAAATGCTGGAATTATGAAGATTTCAGTAATTTAGCATGAATTAATGGTGCTAGTTCTCAATATATGTGCATTGTATTGTCAAAAAGAGCCCATATTTATGTAGCAGAACCTTTCTACTATCCAATTAATGACTAAAAGTTTACATTTTAACAATTTTGTAAAACTGCTATATTTTGGGGCCAAAAAGAGAATTTTTTGAAATACTAAGGCTTTTCTACCTCAGGCATATATTACCTTAGGTTCGATGCCACTGCTGGTGGAGATTTATTTCCCCGAGGGTATCACAAGCCCAGTAGTCAGCACTGTGCTGACATGAATTATCATTGATATGGTTATATTTATAAATTTACTGTTTACAAATTTTTGAATTTTTTGAAATACATTGTACTAAGGCTTTTCTTCCTCAGGCATAGATTACCTTAGCTGTATTTGGCAAAACTTTTAGAAATTTTGGTCCTAGATGCTCTTTAACTTCGTACTTTATTTGGCCTTTTTAACTTTTTTTTGGATTCGAGCGTCACTGATGAGTCTATATAAACGCGCGTCTGGCATATATAATAAATTTAGTCCTGGTATCTATGATGAGTTTAATTATCGACAATGTGTTTATCGCACGACAGTCGAACGACTGTGGTAAGAAACTCTCACGACAGCCACAAGCAGTGACACGACAAAAAAAATCGTAGAGCAAAAAAGGTGCATGTCCAATTTTCGTCCCACGACATGAGACAGCGCCACGATGCTCAAAACATCGATGGACTGTCGCGCGATTGTCGGACGACGATCACAGATGACCCGCGTTTTTACCAAATTTCATGTCGTGGCCCTGCATAAATGTGTCGTGGCCCTGCATAAATGTGTCGTGGGTTCGTTGTGACCAGGGCTTTAGTTCTGCCTGTTTTCTAAACATTTATATGCATAAGTTCTCTCAGTTTAAATTTCTTGTTCATTGGAACAAACAAAAAAACACAAAACAGATGTTCCATAATCTTCTTCACCATTTGTTTTGCATGTACCACACATAACATTCTCTGTGAATTTACAAATAGAACATGAATATCCTTTTGACACTTTTATAAACAAACAATATAAGTAAACTTTTTGCTATAAAGGGAATGTTGATATTATTGATTTTTAAATCTTCAACTTTATCTCGAAACCAAGTGTTGGTAATATCTTTAAAATCATCTTCTGTCATGTTTGTGTTTTAAAGCAAACTTATTTCATCTTATCTGGCAAGGAATGTGAAAGATTAAAATGATAATTTGTCTATATTTTTTTTTATCAAACAAATGATCTTTAAATTATTGATAATCCCTTATATCATATTAGGGAATTTGTAGAATAATTATTAAAATGTTCAGTTATTATGTAAAATCACTGGTCATTTTCAGGGATTATATATAATTACTAATGATTTCAGTGATTCTACATATTCCCTTAAAAATCAGGGATTATGTGGGATTCTACATAATCCCTGATTTTACAAATTCACTGTAACATATACATCTATTATAAACAAGTCTAAATTGAAAACTACGTTCAAATCTATGATTGCGTTGGATACAAATCGCAATTTTATACGTGTGCATGTAAAACAAATTTCGTTGTAGAAGGGTCTAAATACAGCACAAACAACATTTTCCAAAAGACCAAAAACGTGAAAAAGTATATAAGAACAAAACGCATTTAACTAACAGGTCGAACAACTGATGTTCTTCAACCCAACTGACTGCCATTGGCGATTGCCAAATAAAATTGATTTCTAGATGTAACAAAATGGATCTTAATATAAATTTAAAACTAAACAGAAAACAATAAACTTGTGGCCAAGATGTTATGCCACAAACATAAGGTGTCAATATTTTCTTTGTACACCAGATCCGGATTTCGACAATAAATGTCTCTTCAGTGATGTTAGGGATCGAAACGGTATTTGGAAGGCCCTATAATTTACCCTCAATTTAAGATAGACTCTTATAATATATATAAATATATTTCTAGGCACTTTATGTATATAACATCTTCATGCCTTATATATCATGTACTGTAGTACGACGCTAGAATAAAAAGGTAACACCCCAGCCACCGAAGCTTCATTTTTATGAAGCCCAGGTGGTCGTGTGGTCTAGCGCGCCGGTTACAGTGCAGGTGATTTTGTATCACGATATCTCAGTAGCATGGGTTCTAATCCCGGCGAGGGAAGAACAAAAAATTTGCGAAAGCAAATTGACAGATCGCATTTTTTTTTGTTCTCCCCTCGCCGGGATTCGAACCGATGCTACTGACATATCGTGACACCAAATCGCCTCTACTGTAGCCGGCGTGCTAGACCACACGAACACCTGGGTTTAATATATATATCAAATCTACTCTAACATCGTTAGGTTGATTTTCTAGGCACTTTATACATATATGGCATTGGAAATAAATAAGAGGTTTGATTTGTTTTAAAAATGTTCTCACTTTTTTTTATTCTCAGCAAAATACACCGCCATAAACTATTCTCAGATATTTTCTTACTCAAAAGTATAGACAGTACCACACTTAAAATAAATCTTAAATGTTGCTATTGAAGGTATATTGATTTAAAATTACAACTGTTAATAGGGTTTTTGTTCAAGTTTTTATAAGTAAGTAAGTAAGTAAGTAATGACTTTATTTACAGAGGGTGACTCAATTAGCTTTCGCTAATCTACCTTGAGGCCCTCACAAAGAACAAACAGTACAAATATTACAAAGCTTACAGTTTCTAACATATGTAAATGCACTATTCATACTAACTATAAACTGTCTGTAGAACAAGAGAAAAATAAATTCATTGATATATATATATATACATAACATTCAAATCATTAGAATATTTGAGTAAGTTGTTATAAATCATTTATAGACAAGAAATCAACACATTTTTGTTTAAAAGTGTCCAGGTTTTCACAACATTTTATTTCATTTGGTAGTTTATTCCAAAGTATAGATGAGGTATATGCAAAAGATTTCTTCATTGAATTTGTGTTCGGTCGTACAACAGCTAAATTATTATTTGCAGATGACCTTAGATTTCTACTATGTAGGTTAACAATTGGACAACAGAGTTCCTTTAAGTAATCAGGTGCTTTATCGTTTAGAATTTTATGAACAAGAATAAGTTTATGATATGAAATTCGAGATTTGAAATTCAACCACTTTAGCTCTTTAAATAAATTTATACTAGGTGTTAGTATTGGTGCATCAAGTATAATCATTGCAGCTCTTTTCTGCATTTTAAGAATTTTTTTATATCCATCCTCATAGCAATTTCCCCATATTGAGCAACAAAAATCAAATATGGGCAGAATATAAGCATTATAAAACAGCTTTCTACTACTTATATCCAAAAATTTCTTAATTCTAGATAGCAGTGCGATACGAGAACTTAAGTTTTTACATACATAGTCAATTTGAAATTTCCAGTCCAAATTTTTGTCAATATATACACCCAAAAGTTTCTGTATTTCAACGGGTGTGATTGGGCTATCTTGTATACATATATTCATATCATTTCCTAGCAAAGTCCGTTTCTTATTTGTTCCAATCAACATAGAAGTAGTTTTTAAGGGATTTATAACCATCCTTTTGTTCAGACACCAATTATTTATGGTGTTGGCATCGTAATTTAGTTTCCTTTCTATCTCTTCCTTATTTGTTCCATATGTATGAAGTGTTGTATCATCAGCATACATATCAATGGCTGTATGAGTGGTTTCTAAAGTCATGTCATTTATGAATAAGACAAAAGGGGACCTAAAATGGATCCTTGGGGAACCCCATATTTGATACATTTAGATATTGAGGCTGTATTACCAGAGCACACTTTTTGTTTTCTATTAGACAGGTACGACTCGAACCATTTTATTGAATGATAAGATACTTTGTATAAATGTAATTTATGGCAGAGAATGGTGTGATTAACGAGATCAAATGCCTTTTTTAAATCTAGAAAGACTGTTCCTACAACATTACCATTATCAATACATTTGAGCCATGTGTCAATTAATTTGGTAAGGGCTGTCTGACATGAGTGGTTAGATCGAAATCCAGATTGTGCCTCATGTAATACTTTATATTTTGACAGATATAGATAAAAATGTTTTGCGACATGTTTTTCAAATATTTTTGATAATGTAGGAAGTATTGATATAGGTCTGTAGTTTTCTGGCATATGTTTATCACCATTTTTAAATATTGGAGTTACTTTACCTAATTTAAGATTTTCTGGGAAAACACCCTCTAGTATACTTAAGTTTATTAAATACGTTATACTTGGGGCTAAAGCTTTCGATGACAGTTTAATAAAAAACGGACCAACTTCATCAAGTCCAGTTGCTTTTGATGTTTCTAGTTTAGAAAGTAATTTCGTTGTTTCGTCTAGTTTAATAAACGGTATCGTAAATGTAACACCAGCGGGTATTTTATCTTGAACATAATCATTTAATTTATTTGTTTGATATTGCGTGCTATTTGTAACATATTTATCACCTATTGTTGTAAAGTGAATGTTGAAATGATTTACTATATCTTGCACATTATCATACTCTGTATTGTCAAAATTCATGGTAGATGGAATTTCATTTTGGGTTTTGGGTTTTAAATCTTTGAGTAAAGCCCAAATTTCTTTAGGTTTTTTGTTATTTTCTATTGCTTGCTTGAAAAAGGACTGTTTAGATTTTTCTATTAATTTAGTACATTTGTTGCGCCAATAACGGAATTTTTCCCAATCCCTCTTGCTTTGATAATAGTTTCTATTCTTTTGAGCGTCTTTTATCTCATCTGTAAGTCAATCTGGTTGGCGTATATGTTTAATTCTTTTTACTTTGACAGGAGCGTGCCTGTTAATAACTGACAGAAATAGTTTATACCACATGTCAGTGGCAGATTGAGTATCACTTATTTGTTCAATTTGAGCAAAATTTGTCTTATTTAAATCCTCCAAAAACTTGTTTTCATTAAAGGTTTTGAAACATCGATACCTAATTTGTTTATGCTGTAAGCTTGGAACATCTTTTTGGTTTATTTTTCTCGTAATACATACTGGATAGTGATCACTAAGGGCTATTTTTGGGACATTTGTTTCAACTATATTTTCAGGGTGGTTAGTATAAACATGATCAATGATAGTACTTGATGTTGATGTGATACGGGTAGGAGTATCGATTAATTGTACAATAGATTGTGTTAGTAAAAGATTTTCCCATTTATTGTTCAAGCACCCCCCTGTAAAATCGATATTGATATCGCCCATTATTATCATTTCTAGTTCTAATTCATTTGCCTTCTCGATTTCCTTTTCAAATTCATGAATCCACGATTGTGGCATATCAGGAGGTCTGTAGATAAAACATATTAATAGGGATTTGGAGTTTTTGAAATGGATCTGAAGCCAGATACTTTCCAGTGAACTTATTTCTAAATCAGTTCTTCTTTTGTATTTTAAAGAGCTAGAAACGTAAGCAACTACACCCCCTCCCTTTTTCTCACTTGTTTCACATCGATCTTTGCGTTCAAGTTCAAATCCTTTAATACTAATAAAACTGTCTTCCGTGTTACTTGTGAGAAATGTTTCACATATTCCCATAATATGTGTGTTATTTTTTTGATTTATAAATAATTTCATCTCATCAAATTTAGATAGGACCCCTCTTATGTTTAAATGAGAAATTTTTAATCCATTTTTCTTAAGGCCAAAATATGTTTCTTCTAAACATTTTGTAGTTTTATTTTCATTATTTTGATATTTTGTTGCTTTTATTGATTCTTTTCTGTTATTATTTAAAGATATGATTTTCCTTAAAGTTGTGTTCTGTAAGTGTAAAGTTTTTTCTACACTTATGGAAGAATAGTTTTGATCATTTTCCATTTCTTTACATTTACATTCAATATTATCACACAAGGTACATATGTTAATTAAACATTCAAATTTGTTCATTGTTTGTAAAAGAAAAGTTTCGGCATAACATGCATTGCCAGTGTCCTAATTTGATGAATACCAGCAGTTTTTCATTTTATGTCCATATTTTGAGCAGGTCCAACACAGTATTTTTGTCTCATGGCGGCAAAATCGAGAGTTGTGTCCCTCTTCGCCACAGAAAAAACAAACACCAACGTGAGAGTTGTTTTGATTTAATGATGTTGTGTCCGACTTTTCTTTGGTGACTTTGACAAGTGTATCGTATAATCTGAGAAGTGTTGCCGTTCCTCTGTCAGTGAGGTGAATTCCGTCACGCCAGATTTGTTCGCTGTTGAGATGACCATTTTGTCTAATAAAGCTTTGGACAGTTTGTAGACATTCCACATCATAACTTTCGGCTACTTTCCCAATTATGTGGTTAACGATTTTTACGTTTGCATCTCTTCGTGGTGGACATTCGGCTAAAATAATTCTAGCATTCCTAGTTGTTTTACGAATTATGTCGATCATATTAACAAATTCACATTCAACGAGTTCAGGATCACGCTTGTTGTTAGCATCATTGCCTCCTACTTGTATGAAAAAAGTTTTAAAATCTTTTAAATCCATATTTTCTAGTTCGTGTCTAATGTGTGATGTATTAGCCCCACGAATTGTCTTTACGGCGGTGTTTTTCTTGAGTCCTCGAGTCCGTATCCTTTGTAGGATCGAGCTACCAATAATAAGGGTTTCTTTCGGGTCATTTCTAGCATGTCTAGGCTGCACACGTCTCTCTTGTTTTGAATTATTTATTTTTTGCATCGGAAGAGGTTTTGAATAATTAGTAGAAACCGTATAAGTTTCCGTTTGAGATAGGTTATCTACATTCAGTACACTTTCTTTAATTATTTTAATTGGTTGATTAGTATATTCAGGTTCCGTTTGTGTCCCCATGTGGTGTGTCATCCTGATGTTTATATTTAATTCATTTATATCTAGCATTGTTTGTGTTTCCATTGTGTTAGTGGATTTAATGTTCTGTAAATTTAATGCAGATAAATTTGATACTTGATCTGCTAGAGTGTTACATTGTTCAGTGAGGTCATTGATTCTTGTAATTAGACTTTGGATTAATTCACTGTTTTCATGGTGACATAATCCAGATGTTGACCGATTTGTTTGCGGTGTAGACATAAATTTGGGTTTTCCATAACCACAGGATATTTCAATAGCACTTGTGTACATAACATCACTTAATATTGTATCTGATAAGAGACTTTCTGTGTTTTCCAACATCTGTTTTGGATCCGTTTCAGATTCATCCTGATCATCCCTTTGTAAATTGGGAGAATTGTTTTTAAATTTTTCATGAATTTCTTTTCCAATACTTTTGAATATGTTTTCAAACCACAAAATGCAACCTCCTCCCTGGATATGAAGTAATTTTGTAGATTCATGCAAATGAAGCACCACTTTTCTATTCTCAAATTTAGTTTCATGTACTAATCCATTTTTGTGACGATTTTCAAAGAGAGATTTTTCTATTTTATTAAATAAAGTTTGACTTAGTATCTGGAATACTTCAGCAGTTGCAAAAGTTATTGTAATAGATGATGTTTTGTCAGTATAATCAGTGATATCATAATACTCACAGTTTGAAATGTATATTTTTGTATCATCCATTGTTTATCATTTAATTAATTATCCATTATAATTAATCACTTCTAATGTTAGTCATTTGTTAAAATTAATACAGCTGTTCAACGTATATATCCATTTTTTTAAATTATGAACTTTACTTAATTAGATACATAAATCCAAGAGCTTTGGAAAACACGTCTGCCTCCATTGCTTTGCTTTTAAGTATGAAATTTCAAAAAACTTATTGTGTGAAAAAAAAAGATTTTTTTACCACAAGGAGCTCAACATGAAATGATTTCCAGGATGTGCTTTTTTTATGGAAAAATGAATCACACTTGGTACCCTGAAAATTAAACCGCAGATGTGTAAAATGTCTTAGCTTCAAAACAAGCCATCATACATATCCAAGTTTTGGATATGGACTGAGCTACCTAAGAAAATGTAACCACTACAGCCTATGGAAAATCAATTATCAAACAATATCACTTATCAAAACGAATCTAATTGTATATACTGGTGTTGGTGGTAAGCATGTTATGTATACATCGATGGAAGGGAATATATACCAAATCTTTGATAAAATTTGTTATTTCCTTTTGAACAGATATCTAGTAAGTATTTCATCAAAAATTTAGTTCTAGGGAACGGGGAAAAGCTAAACGCATGAAAATCGAACTTGATCTGTAACTTGCACCAAATATTAAATTAATATCTTCAAGCAAGATGAAAAAGTCTGGAAAACTTATTTGCCGGATTGATGGACGGACAGACGGAGAGAATAAACCTAAAGTCTCCTTGGACTTCATCGGTAGGGGACTAAAAATGAAGGACCTAATAGAGTGATAATTAAATGGCAGGACAGAGTATACAACTATTTTCCCCCTAGATTTCAAGGTATAAAATTAGGTCATTTTAGTAAAGCGGCTACAAGCATATTTCAGGATGTACACATGAAATTTGGCATAGACCTTCCTCAACTATTATTCTTTAAATTCAGATAGGGAGGCATTTAAATTCTTTTTTTAGAAAGGGTAATTGAAATGTGTTTTAACGTATTGCTGCTATCATTATATTGTGCAGGAACCTTTCTTTGGTGCTTCTCACGGATACAATAATTTGTAGGACAAAGTCTTTAAAACACCTACTTCCGGTAATGTCATAAATGGCGGACATAAAAATATCATTTTTTTTATTTCAATATTTAAGTTGTCTCAAAATGTAAAATAACATATTTTTTTGTGCAGATAATTAAACTTTTGGCCTCAAAATCACTTATTCTCTATCATGTTTAAAATGTTTTAATATAAAGTTAACGCTTCCGGTAAAAACAACACCAATAGGGTCCTAAATCCATCTCGATCCATCTCTATATCCTCGATGTAGAGTTTTGGATAGATTGATTAAAACAAAACAAAGTCAATAAAATACTAAAACATTGCTAAAATTACTACTATTTGGCCACAAATACATGTTTACTCAAAGTATATAAAGTAGTGGGTCTTTTCCATGAATAGAAACAAGAGCATGTGCCACAAGCACACAAAGCAGTGCAGACCCAATTTTCCCCATTTACAACTACCGCTGCATCCTTTCTTACATCCATAATGTACAAGCTCCTAACAAGATGATGAGGCCTCAGAAAAAGTTTTTTAAAGGGTTCCCATGGATCCTCTTTGTCCCTTCACCATCCATTAGGGCGGCCTGTACTGGGTAGTATAAGAGCCAATTCCAAGCTTGAACCCTTAACACCCACCTTAGTATATTGCACAGTGCATCACACACGAAATATCAGCTTCCCAATTGTGAACTTTTCATTTCTATGTAGCAACATTCCAGTAGCGCCTGCATACAGAGTATATATCTCCCAATTGAGATAATATTCCCGCGCTGGTATTTTCTATCATGATTTCCTACGTCGTAACTACAATCCCCTTCCCTTTTCATGAATGTGAACTACCGAATCAGACTATTTGCCGTTTTTTTTATAACATGAGCAACACGACGGGTGCCACATGTAGGACAGGATCTGCTTACCCTTCAGAAGCACCAGAGATCATCCCCAGTTTTTGGTGTTGCTCAGTCTTTATTTTTCTATGCTGTTTCTTGTGTACTTATATTTGTCCGTTTGCCCTTCTCATATTTAGCCATGGCCATGCAGACTAGACCATTTTGAGGGAATAGCCTCAATTAGCCTTCTCTTTTGCACAAACAGTTATTTTCTTGCTAGATTTACCCCTTCTGATAAGTTTGTGCGATCTTACAGTAAAACAACGGTGATTTGGGCTGATCAATTATCATTCTTTGTGTTAAAGTCACATCTTCAAATGCCATCAATGTCTCCCACGCAGTCCTTTTCCTTTTTAAGCAAACAGAGAACCGTATCAAAATTGGTAAATATAAAAAAGAAGATGTGGTATGATTGCAAATGAGATGCATGGATCACAAGAAGTGGGTTTCGTAAGGTAAGGACATAATACCAATTCAGCATACTCGTCAGGAAACACCTTGAAACTGTAACAACAGTCGATGTAGTCTCGGATGCGTACATAGACAATCTTTTGAAGGCTGCTACAAGAAGCAAGAGCTAGGGGAAAGGGAATACACAGACGAGTCCAGGTTCAAAACAAATTCCTCAAACAGTTTTTTTTTTTAAATGACGACAATAAGAAGAACCCTTTATAGTTTTCATTCACAGCAGCTTGCATTTTTGTTCAATAAAATTTTGAGAAAAGGTAGTTGTAGCAACAAATGCTCAGAATGTTATGTGTTATTCACCACATTATGATGTTTCAAGTTTAGCACCATGTTCACATAAAAAGGCTAGACACTAGAATCATGATGCATGTGTCTGATGCAAATGAGTCACGATTCGAACAGTCGATACTGATGTTGTTGTCATTGCTGTTTCGCTATTCCGAGATATAGGAGCAGACGAACTTTGGCTTGCGTTTTTTGAGTAGGAAAAGCTTTAGATATATATATATCTATACATAACCTTTCAAATGCACCACGCATTGAGCGATTACACGCTTGCTGGAAAAGGAAAAACAGACTGTGTTGATGACATGGATGGCGTTTATAGATGTTTGATAGAACGACAAATGTAAGATCAAACAAAAGTATCAGATGTGGTAAACGAAGAAAGAAAGCATCTGTTTTGGAAGAGGAAAGACTAATTAAAGCTGTTCCCGGACCACGACTCAGTCTAGTCTTTTCCTGCATAAAAAACGTGCAATATACCATGGCGGGTGTGAATGAGTAACACTCTTGTAATTGATTCCTTTGCTAGCTATCCCAGACGCTAATGGATATCGAAGAGACAAATATGATCCATGGGACCCCTTTTGGACCACTCTTAGTAAGGCCTCTTTATCTTGTCAGGATCTTGTACATTATAGATGTAAGAAAGGATGCCAGGGTCTTTGTAAATGTGGAAAATCAGGTCTCCAGTGCACTGCTTTATATACTTGTGGTGGTTATTGTGAATAAACATGTATTTGCAGCCATAAATAAGTAATTCTAAAGATGTTTGAGTACTTTAGTGACCTTATGTTGTTTAATCAATCTATCTAAAACTCTACATCGAAGATACAGAAGGGGACGAATCTCTGAATTTTACGCTATATCGTTTTTTTAACGGAAGTGTTTATAATTTTGTATTGAAACATTGTAAACATTATAGTAAATAAGTATTTTGAAGATAACTTCAAGCCAAAAGTGTAGTCACCGGCAATAAAATCATTTTGAAAATAAGTTGAATATCAAAATTAAACGCTGATATTTCTATGTCAACCATATTGGATATAACCGGAAGAAGGGGTTTTAAAGAGATAAGTCCTACACAATGTATCCATGAGGAGATCCAAAGGAAAGTTCCTGCACAATATACGGATAGTAGAAATACGTTAAAACACATTTCAATTAATCCCCCCTCCCCCCCCCCAAAAAAAAAATACGCTTGTTTAAGTACAATGTACGCCATGTTGGATTAAACAGGAAGTAGGGTTTTTAAAGTCATATAATCTATCAAATATATCAAAAAGTATCACATAACAAAGGATTGCGCCGAATATAATGATAGTAGCATGATAATAACGCCTTTTCAAATATCAGCCTACGATATTGGACCGATTCAAGTATAATATCCGCCATATTGAATTTTACCGGAGGTGGTGCATTTTTTCAAATGCCTCCCTATCTGAAATCAAAGAGTAATACTTGATGAAGCTTTGTGCCAAATTTCATGCTTGTAGCAGAATGTGCACAATTTTTCACGAAGCCGCCGTATTATGTTGATATAATGTTTTATTACAACTGTCACATCAACTTAACATTAACCAAGAAAACTAAACATTGACCAATGAACCATGAAAATGAGGTGAAGGTCTGATGACACCTGCCAGTTGGACATGTACACCTTACAGTCCTTCCATACACCAAATATACTAGACATATTACTTACAGTATATAAGATATGGACTTGACCACCAAAACTTAACCTTGTCCACTGATCCATGAAATGAGGTCAAGGTCAAGTAAAAACTGTCTGACGGGCATGAGGACCTTGCAAGGTACGCACATACCAAGTATAATTACCCTATTACTTATAATAAATGAGAATTTTACATCACAAAATATCTCAACTTTTTTTTCAAGTAGTCACTGAACCATGAAAATTAGGTCAAGGATAATGGTCATGTGACTGACGGAAACTTCTGTTATATCCGTAAATTCCATGGAGTCATAGAATACATGGTAGTTGGTTCATATCTTTTTTACTTTTTATAAACGTATCTATACTTACCATTCCCATCCACCCTTTTATTTCATTCAAACAGCAGGCATTTCTTATCTACCCAATTCATTTTCCCGTCCCATATAAAGTTCCAAATTATATTATTTAGCTCTTTAGTATATTTATCCGGAATTTCTCGTTTTTCGATCTCTTAAGACCAGAAAGAAAGTATCATATATTTTTTACTATAAGTGCGTTACCTGTAAATGTAGGCTTCCTACTATCCCATACGTGTATACAATTTTTAACTTTATCTATCATGTTTCTCCAAATATCACCGTCATCTATTACATAACAATGACACACTCCTAATGTTTTAACATTGCCTGTGATCCATTTGATTTTATCAAATTTAAATCGTTTTCTTTTAGAAGCCCCTAAAAGTAAGCCTTTTTTGTCATAGTTTATCCTAGAACCTGAAGCCATTTCGTATAAGGACAAAATTTTAAAAGTATTTTCTACAGATTTTTCATTTTTATTAAAAACCTGGGTGTCATCTGCAAACATACACAATTTAGTTTCTTTAAAGTTCCCTCCTGGTAATTTTAATCATTCTATTTTAATGTTAACCCTTATCGCACATGTCATGGGTTCAGCCTGTATGATATACAAGAGAGGCGCTATTGGACAACCTTGCCTAGCGGAGTGAGTAATCATAAAGTATATTGATACAAACTCATTGGTTTTAATACACGTAGTAGCATTGTACAATAACATTTTTATCCATGCTCTACATTTCCTGCAAAATTCAAATTTCTCCAATACAAAATCTATTCATTCCCATTCAACCATATCAAACGCTTTTTGTTGATCCAAAATTAAGATAATTTTTTCTTAATCTTCGTTGTCAATATATTCTATAATGTCCTGAATCATTCGCTTAGCCTCGCTTATATTTTACCTTTAACAAACCCTTTCTGATCGGTAAGAATAATTTTAGGCAATACTATCTAAGGTCTTTCAGATAGAATCATTGCAATAATTCTATAATCACAATTTAGCACAGTTAGTGGTCTCTAATTTCCCTTTCTCCTCCTTTATGTAGTAAGGTTAAGACCCCCTTATGTTGAGAGTTACTACTTATAGTATCATTAAAAATTTCTTGTAGTAAACAAAGAAATCGTCTTTTATTATATCTCAGTATCAAACATAAAATTCTGATATTATTCTATCTTCCACAGGTGATTTGTTCTAATTAAGCAATTTTAGTACCTTTTCTACTTCACAGGTATTTATATCTCTATCTAACATTTCTTTATCTTTCTTAAAATGTAAATATTTATAAATTGTCTGTAAAGATGAAAATAAACTGTGCCCATGAAAATGTCAAGGTTTAAAAAAAATAAAAAGACGGCTTTTCATGGGCACAGTTTTTTTTTTAGAATGTGGTTTAATGAACTTATTTGTTTTTTGTTTTTGGGCAATTCACTGTGCTGTTGAATATTAATCCTCTCAACCAAAAAATTGTTTAAAGAAATTTCTTATGAAATTCTGATATAAAAAAAATATTTGACCCCAACCCCAATTTTTTTTCACCTCCCCCTTTCCCTTATTCCAAAAATTATCTCAATTCAAATTTCTAATGGAATTTGCAACAATAACTACTCATTTACTAACAGAGTTTGGAGGTAATAGGCATTTTACATTGTATACACATTTCATTAAATTTAGTTGAGACAAACTTAAGTTAAGAGAACAGAAACGAAAAAATTCTGCAGTGTTTCCACTTGTACAGGGGCATAACCCTAGAATTGTAATCAAAGTGCTTATAATCACTGAATGGTTTAGGTGTAATACCACCAAATCATGGTTCGTCACATCAGGTTGTATACGAAAGTAGGTCGAAAAAAAAATTCCCTTGAATTAGACAGTTGTAGGTAATTAATCCTACATTTTATTGCAGTAAAACCATTTCTGTGTCATAAACATATGTCTTGGGTATTTCAAAATACCATTATTTTTTATTTGGGATTTCTATAGAAAATTTTGTAATCTTGAGGTTACATGGTGACTAAACCTTGTACACAGATAAAATAAGGGGAGAAATTTGATTGGTTAACTTCCAATGATGGTTATTTTCTTATACGCAATGAAATGTTATGTGAATTTTTTTCTATAGAACTGGACAGGATAAAACTTAACTCATGCCAAGTATTTCTTTATTTGAAACAAGGATAAATTCTGTACATTTTTTTGAAAAGTGCAAATTTAACAGACTAATAGGGGAAAATCAATGGTGTTACTTCACATATTATGGGAAGCTGTACATGCACCTTTGACATTGTGAGTAATCTCATGTGTTAAAATTTCTTGCTATTTAAGTGAAATAGTTCAAACAAGAGGTTGTAACAACGACAGCAAACCGGATTTATTAACATTTATTTGTATCCTGCCAATATCACAAGAACCATAACTGATGAACGGTGAAGTGAAAATCGTCAATATCAAATTTGACCTCTATTTTGTCATCAGTACCAACATATTAAAATTTGAAAAGCTCAGGTTGAATGGTTCATGAGTAAATGTACGGACACAACTGGAAAAGCCATTTTTCAATCTTTCAAGAACCATAACTCGTAAACGTTAAAAGTCAAAATCGTCATTATTGAACTTGACCTCCATTTTGTCATCAGTAACAACTTATTTAAATTTGGGAAGCTTTAGTTGAACAGTTCATGCGTAAATGCACGGACACGACTGGAAATGCCATTTTTCAATCTTTCAAGAACCATAACTCCTGAACGGTAAAAGTCAAAATCGTCATTATTGAACTAGACCTTCATTTTGTTGTCTGTAACAACATATTAAAATTTGAAAAGCTTTGGTTGAACGGTTCATGAGTAAATGCACGGACAACATTTAGTTGCCGCCCGCCCGGCCGCCCTACCGCCCGCCGTACATCCTCAAATCAATAACCGACATTTTTGTCACAAAAATCCGGTTAAAAATGAAATATTTTGAGTGCATTGAGTTTTCAAAACACATTTTATGAGAAAATTGTCTTGAAATAGGACTCTACCATGAATATTTAGTTGACAGAACAAGCCATACTAAAAAAAGGAGGGGGGGGGGGGGTTCTCATTATTTCTTCTATTCTGCTATAATAGAACATTTTCCTAGGTAATACTTAAATAAATATATAGTTTTAAGTAGATGAAATTATTTTTAATGCCGTAATGACAAATTATTTACTTAAAGAGAAGCCTTTTATGTCCCTCTTTGGAACGCGGCGTAAATTTAATTTTTACGTAAGGACTTATTGAAACCTCCTTGGAGACAGTAAACTTTTATATGAATTGTTTATTCTGCTAAAATCCTTCAATTACTCATTTCTTATAACATTTCTACCATAACTGAGTGAAAGTTACCTCGTTGTTTATATTTATTGGCCTGAAAAGTTGAAATTTTGAGGAAATGATAGGTATAAATTGACCAAAAAAGACCTTATAAGGAAAACAAAAAGGTCCATTAGTGGTATTAATCTTCCTTAAATCATCTTGTGTATCATATTCAACTGTTTGTAGGCAGATAAGATAGATATTTGATCATTTATTGGTCCACACTCTATTCTATCTTGATGTGGATTGGTTTGGATTTGTCGAAGAAATTTTGCTCGAATCGCTGTAGATGTCGTCTTTCATTATACTAGGTTTTTCTCAAACTATTGAACTGATTATGACAACACTTAATAGAAATGCTTGAAATAACCAGTATTACAAAGGGGAAAAGTTACATTCAGTTTAAAATGTCTTCTTTAAAGATTGCTGTAATTTATCAGTTGGTAGTAAAAGTGAATATTTCATTGTATATTGTATATAGCATTGATTTAAGTTGATTCAACTACTATTCTGGTCAAAGAAACATAACTCCAATTTAAATGCCTGTACCAAGTCAGGAATATGACAGTGCTTGTCCGTTCGTTTTCGATGCGTTTTGTTATTCGATTTTGCCATGTTATTATGGACTTTCCGAATTGATTTTCCTCTAAGTTTAGTATTTTTGTGATTTTACTTTTTATTGTCTTGAAACTACAAAAATTATTGTTTTGGCCCCTTTTTGGCCCTTTATTCCTACTGTTTGCCCCATAACCGTAAAGATATATCCCAACCTTTTGCTTATGGTATTACACATTGTGAAACAATTTCAGAACAATTGAAATACACAACATATTGTCATGACACTAGATAAACGCTTGTTTTGGGCCCTTAATTCCTAAACCTTAGGGACCATAAATTTTATTGATTTCTATTCACTTATACTTAAGTTATTATCCGGAAACCAGCCGTCTTCGGACGACGATGACGACAACGACGACTTGATACCAATATATGACCGCAAAAATTTTGTGGTTGTATAACAATCATCATTTCTTAATACATAATTTTCAAGCAATGTAATGGAGTTAATCAAACATATATATATATCGGTATTTTTAAATAGAATTGTATTACCTCCAATACACTGCTTTAAAGGGAGGTAATCACACATATGTATATCAGCATTTTTTACCCCCCCCTCCCCCCATTGGAGCAAGACCCCAAAAAAATCAATTCCAGCCTTTCCTTTGTAGTATGAAACCTTGTAGTATAATTTTGGAGATAAATTTAAACACAAGTTATTGTCTGTAAACTAGAAAAATGCTTCTTTTTGGCCCTTTTTTTGCCCCTTATTCCTTCATGTTCGTGGAAATTAACCCCAAACTCAATCTCAGCCTTCCCTTCGTTATAAGGAACATGGTGGTACAATTTCAGAGAGATCCATACAGTAACACTGAAGTTATTTTCCCGAAACTAGAAAAATGCTTGTTTTTGGCCCCTTTTTCCTAGACTGATTGCCCTTACCTTCTATTTATAGTATTAAACATTGTGGCACAATTTCAGAGCAATTGAAATACTTATACATAACTTATTGTCCTGAAACTAGATTAATGCTTGTTATGGGCCCCTTTTGGCCCCTTATTCCTAAACCTTTAATACCATAACCCCCAAATCAATCCCAACCTTCGTTTTGTGGTTATAAACAATTGTGTTTAAATTCTATTGATTTCTATGTACTTATACTAAAGTTATTATCTGGAAACCATCCGTCTTTGGACGGAAGATGCTGATGACGACGCCGACTATGTGATACCAATATACAACAAAAAATGTTTTTAATTTTTGCAGTCTATGAGAAATATGTATATAGCATTTAAAAATTATTTTTTAAAGAATAACGAAAGAAAAAAAATCCAATTTTTTTTTATCACTTAAAAATCTATTAAACTTATCTGTAACTATCTTCAATTATAATTGTGAGACACCACATTTAGCATATGTTTTTAAAACTAATAACAGGACAAATAAACAGGTGAAAACTATCTATAAAGGCTTTGTGTAATCAAACATTATGTATACAATTAACAATTTTCTGTTCAAAGGATAATAACTCAATCATAAAAATGTACCACTTATGGATATTAAAACGGACCTTTTCACCAACGAGAAAAGCTTTTAAAAATGGTAATTGAACTTGACCTTCATTTAACTGCAGGAAACACCATATCTAAATTTTTACCTATTATGTCTGTTTGTTTTGTTCACACATCATTGTCAATTTAACAGAATTTGATGTGTGAGGTTTAGCTAGCTATAAAACCAGGTTCAATCCACCATTTTCTACATAAGAAAATGTCTGTACCAAGTAAGGAATATGACAGTTGTTATCCATTCGTTTGGTGTGTTTGAGCTTTTGATTTTGCAATTTGATAAGGGACTTTCCGTTCTGAATTTTCCTTGAAGTTTTGTATTTTTATGATTTTACTTTTTTATGTTATTGAACGGACAATGTTTTAAAGAAAATAATTACTAAGTCAAATATTTGGTTATCTTTTAACATATATATATGAATACTCAAAACTTGTCACAGTATACAAATATGAATACTCAAAACTTGTCATAGTATACAAATATGAATACACAAAACCTATCAGCAGTTTTGAGCATATTATTATACTTAGAACATATGTTTAAAAATTTGCTTTTGTTATGACTTAAAAGTATTATAACATCATTATTCAAATAATTATCCCAATAAAATATACTTTTTTAACAGATCTGATTTAATCAAATTTGGAGGAGATTGGTTCTGTAACTTTTTGAACAAAAATTTAATACAGGTCTTTTTTAATAATACCTAAATAGCTAATTCAAATGGTGACAAGACAACACACCCTATAACAACAATAATTCTGTTATTGAAACATCAGTAAAAATCAAATTTTATCAAAATTTCACAAAGCATTTGTTCAAAACTAAACAGAATCATCCTTCTCTTGACTGAAATCAAGATGCTGGCTAGGTTGGAGTGTATATTGAATGTTTTCCAAGTTTTCCTGTTGTTGCATGCCTCCTCGTGCAATCTGAACACCACCATTAGATTCATTTTCTTGTCCTCCAGTTTGCCGAGACTGCAAAATCTGATGTTGCATTTGATCATTTAGGGTAAGAAGCTGATGAATCTCTTGTTCTGTCATTTCGTTGTATATGTTTTCATCAGGTTCTATCTCTCTTGCACGACGCTCTTTAGTAGCCTGAAAAGTCGCCAGAAGAGAAAAAAAACTGATGAAAACATAGTTATGAAATGAGTTTGTTTTGTTTTTAAAATCCACAACATTTTATCTATATTCGATTTACTAGCTTTAACCTGAACTAAAGTACATTTAAATTGAAACAAAAATGTGTCCATAGTACCTGAATGCCCACTCGAGTTATCATTTTCTATGTTCAGCGGACCATGAAATTGGGGTCAAAAATCTAATTTGGCATTAAAATTAGAAAGATCATATCATAGAAAACATGTGTACTAAGTTTCAAGTTGATTGGACTTCAGCTTCATCAAAAACTACCTTGACCAAAAACTTTAACATGAAACTCACACTATCATTTTCTATGTTCAGTGGACTGGGGTCAAAATCTAATTTGGCAGATCATAACATAGGGAACATGTGTACTAAGTTTTAAGTTGATTGGACTTCAACTTCAACAAAAACTACCTTGACCAAAAGATTTAACCTGAAAAGGGACAGACGGACGGACAAACGAACAGAAGGACAAATGGACGGACATACAAACAAACAGACACACAGACCAGAAAACATAATGCCCCTCTACTGTTGTAGGTGGGGCATAAACAAACATCAGCTTTTGTTTCTTCTATAATATTTAACTATTGACACCAAGATGTGTCTCATCTGCTAGTAATATTGATAGCAATATAGCAACACTTAATTTGCAATGAAAACCATAAATAATATCAAAAGTCAATTGAACTGTGAAAGTTACATAACCTAATAATTTACTTTTGGATGTAACATGTCTTCTGATTCAGATTTGCTGACAGTGTTTTGTTTATCATCTCATAGACATAATTATGTCATTTGATCTTCACGTCATCAACGTTCTTTCATGATTTAAGCCAGTTCAAAATGAAATTTTAGAATTAAATTATAAGAAATGACTGTAATATTTTTTCTGTCTATTCAAAATAACATAAAGAAGAATGTGTGTCCCCAGTACACAGATGCCCCATTCACACTATCATTTTCTATGTTCAGTGAACCGTGAAAATGGGATAAAATCTCTAATTTGGCATTAAAATTAGAAAGATCATATTATCGGGAACATGTTTACCAAGTTTCAAGTTGATTGGACTTCAACTTCATCAAAAACTACCTCGACCAAAAACTTTAACCTGAAGCAGGAAGAACGGACGGACGAATGAAGGAACCCAAGCACAGACCAGAAAACATAATGCCCATAAATTAAATGGGGCATAAAAATATAGTCCGCACTTAATAATAACCCGCTTCGCTGGTTATTCAGTGTGCACCACATCTTTGATGTTGTGTTTAAATTTCATAGTGTTTAAATTTCATAGATTTCTATTTACTTAAACTAAAGGTATTGTGCAAAAACCAAGAAAATTGCTTATTTGGGCCCTTTTTTGGCCCCTAATTCCTAAACTGCTGGGACCAAAACTCCCAAAATCAATCCCAACCTTTCCTTTGTGGTCATACACCTTGTGTTTAAATTTCTTAGACTTCTATTAGCTTAAACTAAAGTTATAATGCGACAACCAATGTGTCTTCGGACGACGACAATGCCAACATCATACCAATATACGACTGCAAATTTTTTGTTGTCGTATAAAAATCATATCAATATCTTCAAGAATGACCTAAAACAGTGTGGAAAACTGATTATTTAAGTGAATTTACACCTGGCCTGGGTGAAGTAATTGGTTGCCTTATCCTTCGCAAACACTGAGGATAAATTTGGATATTATGTGTAAAGGAGTATGTCCAGTAAGACCCCTTTTTGGCCCTAAAATATAGCAGTTTTACAAAATTGTTAAAATGTATACTTTGTTATTTATTGGAAAGAAGAATGCTTGTGCTACACAAATATGGACTGTTTTTGACAAAACAATGCACAAGTATCGGGTACTAGCATCATAAAGTCATGCTAAATTACTGAAATCTTCACAATTTTAGCATTTTAGTTAAATTTTAGAAGGATTCCGTTTTAAATAAAAGTGGCCACAGGTGTGTTCATTCTTAATATTAAAATGTAAGTTGTATTTGATGATAATACATTACAAATATAAAGGTTGAGGATGAACACGGATGTGGCAACTTTCATTTTTGACAAAAACCTGAAAAGTGACATTTTTTGGCATATTTGATAGATTTTTCATGTTTAAGCTAAAATCGGTGCGTTTTTAATGAGAAAATCAGTTTAAATCATTCACACAAACTAATTGAATCAACTGAAATAGACACTAAAGTGTTTAAAAAGTGTCCAAAATCTTTCGTCAGATGAACCTGAAATTTGAGGCCAAAATCGGCCATTAACTACTCCTCTCCAACAAATCTATGACTTCTGTGAATTATTTCTTAAATGAAATATATCCTTTATCAAAAAGATTATTTGGTAAATGAAAAAGTTCACTTCATCCATTTTTTTTTAATATAAAGCATTCAGAAAATTAGTCCATTCAGAATCATTAACAAACAAACCTACCACTAAATTCTTCAAACCATTTACCTAAGAAAAGGGAACAAATCCAAAATGTCATTTATCATTAATAAAAATATCTTTTAAACAAATTGCTTCGCTGAGCTCAGCTGGATACTACAGCAGAGGTCCAACCCTGAACAGTTATACAGTCAAACCTGAGTAAATGGGTAAAAATTCAGGGAACACAAAGTTTCTTAAATTTCTATAGACAATGAATTAAGAAGATTCAAAACAACGATCTTTTAAAGTTATTACTTTTTCACGTTTTTTATTTACATTTTTTCATTTTACATCGTCCATCATAAATTAATTAACCAACTTATGGACAAATAGGAAACGTGAATACACCGGCCCACTGTCCAAACTGGCCTTTTTCCATAGTCCCGTAGCCAGTTGGTTTATACAGGTTTTACTGCAATAGGTTTCTGACAGAATAACTGTAGTCAAAGAACTAAGAATTGGTGATATGATTTGAAATTATATCTAATTTTTGGCTTTTGGAGTTTGTAACCATAATTATTAATTTAAATACATTGTTCTTTAAATGTGATTGAATTACCTCCCTTACACTGCTTTTAAATTGTCTTAATTGTCCAGTTACCAGAAAAAGCCCCTCCCCCCCCCATTCCTAAATGTTTTAGCAATAACCCCCAAAAATCAATCCTAACCATCCCTTTGTAGTATGGAAACTTGTGTTATAATTTCAGAGATTCATACACTAAAACACAAGTTATTGTCTGGAACTTACAAAATAGCTTATTTGGGGCCCCTTTTTTTGGCCCCTAATTCCTAAACTGTTGGGACCATAATCCCCAGAATCAATCCCAACATTTTTTTGTGGTTATAAACCTGGATAGCACCTCTGGAAACTTTGCAACTGTATATGTGAATTATTTCAAATAGGTTATAGACGTGTATTATTTCAAATATGTATTTAATCACAGTTTTGATTTTTCAAACAAAACCATTGTCTCGCCAGCAATTTCCAACCAGATGCTCTGCAGGGCGCAGCTTTATACGACCGCAGAGGTCGAACCCTGAACAGTTGTGGCAAGTATTGATGGACACAACTTTTAAGCTTGGTACAGCTCTGAATCTAGATTGTGATTAAATAGTTGACACAACATAGGTTTCTGACACAGAATGAATGTGGTCTAAGAACTTAAACTTAAAAACTTAAAAATTTTAAATTGGACATTTACATATTATGGTCAAATATCCAAAATCTAAATACATGGTTAGAGTCAGTATATCATAGAACCCCTTGGACTCAATTTTTGATGAAATCAAATAATGTTCAATTTTAGACCCTTTAGACCTCAATGTAGACCAATTTGATAACCGGGCCCAAATATTAAAATCTAAATACATTCAGCATATTCGAGAACCCCATATATTGAATTTTTGTTGAAATCAAACAAAGTTTAATTTTTGACCCTTTGGACCTTTGGACCAATTTGAAAACGGGACAATACTGTGCAATTGAATATTTCTTGCTATTGCGCAATATATTGCAATTAGATATTTCTTGCTATTGCGCAATACTGTGCAATTGAAGATTGCCTGCTATTGCACAATACTGTGCAATTGAATATTTCTTGCTATTGCGCAATATATTGCAATTAGATATTTCTTGCTATTGGGCAATACTGTGCAATTGAAGATTTCTTGCTATTGCACAATATTGTGCAATTGAAAATTTCTTGCTATTGCACAATACTTAATATAATAATTTTGGACCCTGATTTGGACCATAATCAAAAATCTAAGTACATGTTTAGATTCGGCATATCAAAGAACCCCAAGAATTCAATTTTTGTTAAAATCAAGCTAAGGTTAATTTTGGACCCTTTGGACCTTAATGTAGACCAATTTGAAAACAGGACCAAAAATCAATCCCAACCTTCCTTTTGTGGTCATAAACCTTGTGTTTAAATTTCATTGATTTCTATTTACTTATACTAAAGTTATTGTGCGAAAACCAAGAATAATGCTTATTTGGGCCCTTTTTTGGCCCTTAATTCCTAAACTGTTGGAACCAAAACTCCCAAAATCAATCCCAACCGTCCTTTTGTGGTCATAAACCTTGTGTCAAAATTTCATAGATTTCTATTCACTTAAACTAAAGTTATAGTGCGAAAACCAAGAAAATGCTTATTTGGGCCCTTTTTGGCCCCTAATTCCTAAAATATTGGGACCAAAACTCCCAAAATCAATCCCAACCTTCCTTTTGTGGTCATAAACCTTGTGTTAAAATTTCATTGATTTCTATTCACTTTTACTAAAGTTAGAGTGCGAAAACTAAAAGCATTCGGACGACGACGACGACGACGCCAACGTGATAGCAATATACGACCAAAAAATTAAAATTTTTGCGGTCGTATAAAAATTAAGAATCTGAATACACAGTTAGATTTGGCATATCAAAGAACCCCAATAATACATTTTTTGATGAAATCAAACAAAGTTTAAATTTGACCCTTTTGGCCCTAATTCGTTTGGACCAAAACTCCCAAAATCAATCCAAACCTTCCTTTTGTGGTCACAAACCTTGTGTTAAAATTTCATAGATTTCTATTAACTTATACTAAGGTTATTGTGCAAAAACCAAGAAAAATGCTTATTCATTTTTTTTACATAAATAAGGCCGTTAGGTTTCTCGTTTGAATTGTTTTACATTGTCTTATCAGGGCCTATTATAGCTGACTATTCGGTATGGACTTTGCTCATTGTTGAAGGCCGTACGGTGATCTATAGTTGTTAATGTCTGTGTCATTTTGGTCTTTTGTGGAAAGTTGTCTCATTGGCAATCATACCACATCTTCTTTTTATATTATTTGGTCCCTTTTTGGTCCCTAATTTCTTAACTGTTGGGACCAAAACACCCCAAAAACTTTCCTTTTAACCTTGTGTTTAAATTTCATAGATTTCTATTCACTTTTACTAAAGTTAAGAGTGCGACACCAAATGTCTTCGGACGACGACGACAACGCCAACGCAATACCAATATACGACCAAAAATTTTTCAATTTTTGCGGCCGTATAAAAATCACTTTTTATGCCCCATTTATGGGCATTATGTTTTCTGGTCTGTACGTCTGTTCGTCTGTCTGTCCCATTCAGGTGAAAGTTTTTGGTCGAGGTAGTTTTTGCCCATGCAGCCAACTCGTGATGGCGTCCGTAAAATTTACGAAGGGATGATTTCAACTTCACCATTTGGAACTCTTGGTTTAATATCTTTCTTGTGAGCAGTAACCCTCTATCAAGAAAATCATGATAGGAAATGCAAGCACAGGAATATCGTATCAATTGGGAGATATATACCCCGTATGCAGGTGCTGCTGGAATGTTGCTACTTAGAAATGGAATGTTCACAATTGGAAAGCTGAAATCATCTCTTTTGTCGTAAAGTTTTGTTTTCAACCGACCCTCATTGTCAATTTCTAGATGTAAGTCAAGATATGAAGCCGACTCAACTGTATCTGTAGTATCCATTATCTCCAATTCAATGGGATAGATGCGTTCCACTTAGTCAGCAAATTTTGAATTGTTTAGTGAAAGAACGTCATCTATATAGCGGAAAGTAGAGTTAAAGGATATTGCTAACTTCTTATCTTTCTTCCTAAGAAGTGCCTGCATGAAGTCAGCCTCATAATAATAAAGAAACAAGTCGGCAAGTAGAGGGGAACAGTTTGTTCCCATTGGGATGCCGACAGTCTGTTGAAAAACACGTCCTCCGAACGTTACAAATATGTTGTCAATCAAGAAATCAAGCATCTTGATAATATCGGTTTCAGAGAATTTTTTGTTTGAATCAGAGTGATTCTTTACAAAGTATGATTTATCCCTCCCTAAGACAAGATACTTGTATCTACGTTGGCGATTCTTTTTTTATGAAAATAGTATAATAGGGAACAATTTGACAATGATTGAATTTAGTAGGGTCAACCCTGTGATTATGACCCGTGCAAATATAGCAAAATCTGAAATACACCGTTTCGTGGTGCACATGTCAGATGAGAAACGTACAGATAAGGTAATAGGTAACAGGTGAATATACTTTTGGTATCGATATCTGATTCGCCCCGGAACTTGTTAATTTTATGGCAATATAAATTATGTGGAAAACGAAAGAATCTGGAGTGGTGTAATTTTTAATCAACACCATTGTCCTATATTGGATATATATAAAATTGAATTCTTGGATTTGTCGTTTTACCCCATGACGGCTGACAAATTGGACCTCGTTATCTTTGTATTATAGATGTTCCCTATGAGATAATCTCTCTAATTTTAATGCAAAATTACTCCATTTTCACGGTCCACTGAACATTTGATAGTGACAAATGATAGTGCAGATGGGGCATGCATGTACTATGGACACATTCTTGTTTTATATATCTATACTTCTAAATCTAAAGACCGTTTATATGTTCACCTTATAAATCTATAACCGAATAAGGCTACAAGTCAAACTTATATATAAGGGTATAAATACTTGATAGGGTATACTGAAAATTTCACCCCTTTACATCTAGAATGGTAAAAGTGACGCCAACAAAATTCAAACTTGACTTGTGTTTTGTGGTTTTATAAGCATTGCGTAAATAAGTTTTATAAAATTTGGTTCAGGCAAACTAAAGTAAGAGAACAGAAATCAATTTTGGGATGTATGGACATACGTACAAGTAAGGGACATACATACTTACAGAAAACAACGAGGATAAAACTCAATATGGTGGGGGCATATCAATAGTAGTATGACCTCAAGAAGTTTTTATACACTAGATTCATACAATGTTGATCTGAGGTTCTTATAACCCTGTAACACATTTTAGTTGCTGCTGTGTAATTACCATTGAGGCAATGACACTTGAGATTTTTGTTTTAAGCCACTTATTTGATATACTTGTAATCATTGCCTTTGTGTTAGGACGACACATTGTTAATTATAGGTCAATCTTAAAGAAGCATACTGCCACAGGAGTAAAGTGGAAGGATAAAAAGTTCTGGATCTGCCACTACATTGTTAAACACTAAGAAAATCATTTTGCTAGGACATGGACAAATGATACTAATTCATTTTAATAATTTCTACAGCTCTTGTCTTTAGCTTGATCTCGGTCTTGATACACAGAACTATAATATTCTAAGAAGTAGATGATGACTCGGTTGCTTTTAAATTATACGAATTCTATGATACTAATTGTCAAAAGACAATGTTTTTCTGTTGTCAGTTTAATCCACTTGAGCATGCTGAACGAGTGGAGGTCCATATATCCACATTGGAATGTGAAACAGCTAGTATTTAAATAACTGAATTAAAAGTTTTCAAATGATTTTTGGCATCAAAACTTTCAGATCGATGTCAGCATGTCAGTTTGACAAAAACAATGCACTTTTCTATTAAAGCCAGTATTTACCTTTACTCGTCCTTGGCGTGAGACATAAGCCATATAATTATCAATTATTTTATATTCTATCACCTGTGTATTGTTAAAATAAAGGTTGCACTTCTGTAAATATTGACAATGCAATTTCCCATAGGAACTCCTTTTACGGCTAAAACTGTACCAATTTTACTATAAAGTTTTGAAAAAAATCTTATCCTAGAATTGAAAGTTCATATCGCTTCAATTTTTTTCGAGGGTCAAAATATAGGGCTGTGCGGCATATTTTCTAAACTACCCCTACCTCGAATGAAGGGTTTCCACAGATTTCAATGTAAACACTATGCATGTGTATATTTACTGGTAACATTCCCAAGTTATGTCTCTATGAGATGGAACACAGAGAGCATAACCGGGAACCAGTATGTAAACAGAATTAATTTTCTTATGAATATTCTTAATCTCCCCAAAAGAGGTGTGGTTTGAGAAACAGCTGTATTTACAAAGTGCAACCTAAATCAAACCATTATCACTTGTCAATTATCCAACAACTTGGTCAAATATCAACTTGTTCTCGCAATTACCGGACTCTTTCGATACACTCTGGATTTTACTTATTCAATAATAAACAGTTGTAATTATCATACATAGTAAAAAATGGTGCAGGAAAATGTTCATTCATGATTTCTTTTGATTTCTTTTGATTTTCTCTTCAGCCAATGGCCGATCCACAAAGTAGTGTTTGTGATACGTATTTGCAAAATGAAGTTAAATTCATCTGAATTGTTGGTGAACATTCATTCCTTTTTTATTCAAGCTGTAATTTTTCAAAAGAGTAGCAACTCAAAATATCCAAGAATCAGAATTCGAACACTAGTTCTACATTATCTTGGAGCAGAAAATTGCGATAGTCTGTCTCAACGGAAGTTGAGGCCGACGCCTAAGGAAAGTAGCTATAGCTAGCTATAGCAAACTTTCCTAAAAAGATGTTTCATATGAAGGTTGATAATGAATGCAAAGTGATAATGAAAGAGACTTTTTAATTTAATACTAACAAAATTAAAGAGTGGATAATATATCAAATGAATAAACAAACTTGAAAGTTAACAATAAACTGATTAGCCAAGGCAAAAAAGAACTAACCAGTAGATAAACTACAGTCTTCTACAAAACACAACATAGAAAACTTAAAAGTTAGCTATGTAATAGTACATACCTGCTGTGCTTTCCGCTCATCCTCTTGTACTCTTTGCAATCTCTCTAATTCTTCTTTGGACATGATATAATTATCTGGTATCTTATAATCTCTTGGTCTTGGTTGAGAGCACATTTCACACCCAGGACGAGTTGGAAGATTTAAAAATGTACATGCTTGACAATGCCAACCAACCTATCAAAGACAAATATTATCTTATGAAAATTAAGAAATTGCATTGCTGTGCAAAGCTGGATAAGACTGCAGATGTCCATCCCTAAAAAGATGGGGCCAAAATAGACACAATATTGACGCTTGACACAGGTCTGAATTTGGATTGTAATTGAATTTTTGACACATAATAGGTTTCTGACACAGAATAACTGCAGTCAAAGAACTTCAAATTGGTTATGTGATTTGAATTTATATTTTTTTTTGCTTTAGTGCAAAACACCATGATGTTACAATGACCCCCCCCCCCCCCCACCCAAAAAAAAATAAATTTACACTTTTTTTTTTGCTTATGTACAAAACACTATGCTGTTGAATAATAACCCCCCAAAAATTGTCCCCCTTCCAATTTTCACCTCTACCCGTTCCCTGATTCCAAATTTTTTTTCCCCTCAACTCAGTATTTCAATTCAAATTTCTAATGGAGTTTTCAACCATAATTACCCTCTTGAATACATCATAAAAGTTTTAAAATAAAAAAGGACACACAAAGTCATGGCTGAAATTAATAATAAATAAAAGTAACTGCTAAAACTAATTGACAGCTAATCACCTCAAGACCATCATCCTTTCTCAATACATAATTTACAAGCAGTGGAAGGGAGTTAACCAATCAAACATTGTTTTTTAAATTGATTTCGATTACCTCCCTTACACTGCTTTTAAATTGTCTCAATTGTCCTTTACCTAGAAAACCCCTTGTTTTTCCCTTGTTTTTGCACCTTATTCCGAAATGGTTTGAGCCATAGCCCAAAGTCAATCCTGACCATCTCTTTATAGTATTGAAACTTGTGGTATAATTTCAGAGAGATTCATATACTTTTTACAAGTTATTGTCTGGAAACTACAAAAAACTTATGTGGGCCCTCAATTCCTAAACAGTGGGGACCATAACCCCCAAAATCAATCCCAACCTTCCTTTATTGGATATAAACCTTGTGTTAAAATTTTATTGATTTCTATTTACTTTTTATAAAGTTATTATCAAGAAACCTTCCGTCTTTAGAAGATTCTGACGACGACGACTACACGATAGCAATATATGACCATTTTGTGATAATAAGCATTATGTATAAGTTTCAATTCATTTGTTTGAGGCAGACTTAAGTGAAAGATAAGAAACGAATAATTCAGTTATTTTTACATTTGTAAAAGAATAACTATATAATGGTTAAAGTGATAAAACCATTATTCATCTGTATTTTTTGTTAATTAGCGTTGTGTATAAGTTTAATAACATTAATTTGAGGCAAATTAAAGTAAGAGAACGAAAACTAACTTTGGGACGTACATAAGCACAGACCAAATACATAATGCCTATAAAATGGGACATAAAAAACTTGTTGAAACTGATTATTTAAGCGACCAAAACTCTGCACAAAATCATCAGACTGGAAAAAAAATCAAACTTGAACTGTAACTTGTTATGATAAAACGAAATACTAACTATCCAAATCAATATCTGCAAGAATGACAAAAAAAGGTGCTGTCAGAATACTGATTATTTTAGTGAATTTTATACATCAAAGGACCATAAATCTTCACAAAATCATCATACCTGAACAAAGTTCTAACTTGATCTGTCTTGATAAATATACATATCAATACTTTCAAGCTTAAAGAAAAAAGTGTGGAAAACTGATTTGCTGGACTGATGGATGAACAGACAGACAGACAGAGTGCAAATCTAAAGTCCCCTTCAACTTTGTCGGTAGGGGACAAAAACAATGAATGAGGTTGTTAAATTTGATAAATGCCTTTTTGTGCTTCTTTGTTAAATATTTGTTTGTTTTTATAGCGATTAAGATTTTAACACATTGTTGACTGCTGTACCCCAATTTTTGACATTTTTTACCATCGTTGTCAATATAATGGAATTTGATGGGACTGTCATATAAGTGAGCATTTCAGCTAGCTATAAAACCAATTCAATCCACCATTTTCTACATAAGAAATAACTGAACAAAGTCAGTGAGACTGACATGTACATTATTTAATATTACCAAGCACCAAATATACTTGACCTTTTGCATATCGTGTGAAAAAAAGACCCCAAAACTAAAAAAAAACTTAATTTTGACAACTCAACCATGAAAATAAGGTCAAGGTCAGATGGCAGTTGTCGTTGGACAAGTACACCTTATAATCATTCCATACACTAAATTTAGTAGACCTATTGCATAAAGTATAAGAAAAACAGAACAAAACACAAAAACTTAATTATAACCACTGAACCATGAAAATGAGGTCATGGTCAGATGACATCTGCTCGTTGTACATGTACCATCCTTCTATACACCAAATATACTAAACCTATTGCATATGAACTTGACAACCAAAACTTAACCTTGTTCAATGACCCTTGAAATGAGGTTGACATGGCATTCAATACGCTGTACTACCCAGTGATACTCCAATACTCAAGTACTTGTTGACATCCCTGATTAAAATTGATCGTAAGTTATTCTTAAATGTGTATAACTTTTCTTTTTTTTTACTCTCAAGACTTTTTTGCATTAAAAGCCTCTGGATTTTTTTTATTTTTTTAAAATGTTATAAGACTTTTAAATTAATTACTGATTTATCTAATGCACTAGCAATTGCTTCTTCTCTTGCTGGCTGTGGTTTCTTGGCTGGTGCTTTACCAAATTCTCTTGGTGTTGGAGATGTAGAAGATTTTCCAATCATTTCTGCATTAGAAAATGGCAACTCCTTCATTTGATTCTGCGGTAAACCTGGTTCAGTCATTACAGTATCAACATAACCTGTAGTAAAAAGAAACATAATTTTATATTGTCTTTTTTTAGTTATCCTCTCCTAAAGTCCTTTTGCAATGGTGTGCTAGTTGGTAAATCTTATAGGCCATCTCTAAAAATTACAGGCTTACCTTCTACAGACCCCATAAGGAGACTCCCAAATTGCCTCAAAACTCTCATTAATAGCAGAATAAGGACAACAAATTGCAAAACAGCTATGATCTAAGGATTTGAATATGTGAACATTCATATTCATTACAATTCAATAAGTGAACATTCACATTCTTTACAATTCAATAAGTTTAATATCATCTATGTATTGGTTACCTTAACTACAAAAAAAAAACAAGAGTGCACATCTTCTTTACTAACCGTTGATTCTATGTTGATAATCCTAAATTTAAAGCTTTACAACTTTGAGTATCACATAAACTTAATATGATTCAAGAAAATGAGGCCAAGGTCAGACTAACCGAACAAGAAATACAAGTCCACCTTAAAATCATTCAATACACCAAATATAGTTGACCGATTGCTTATAGTATATAAGAAATCGACTTAACCAAGAAAACTAAACATTGACCAATGAACCATGAAAATGAGGTCAAGGTCAGATAAACCCTGCCAGACAGACATGCACACCTTACAATCAAAACATGCATTAAATATTAATTGAATTTTTATTTTTATTCAATTTCTTGCCTTTGTGCTGTTGCACAATACTAAATAAATCTGTTGTCAGACTATAAACAAAGAATAAGCATCGTCACTGACAAATTTTTTCTTAGAAAAATTGGCAATTTCTTCAATCTCGAAGAAATATTGACACCCCCCCCCCCCCCCTTTATGTTGCCAATACAAAAATATTCAAAGACATTATCTTTTTAATTTCTAAAATATAAAGGATAAAAAATTGTCCCCATCCCCTGAATCCCCCCTCCCCAATTTATATTTATTTAATTCCCCGCAGAGCTCCAGATAAGAATTCACAAATTGGGTTTTTTACCCACCATTTTCTTATATAATTGGGTGATAAAGTTTTTAATTGCATTATCAATTCCAATTCACCCCTCATGTTAATATCAAATTGGGTTTTTCACCACCAAGCTCCTTAATGTATTGGTTTTTTTCATCAACACAATATTGAATATTTAGACAATATCAACCCCAGATATTTTTCCATCCTTAATATGTTTCTTTCTTTGTTTAGCTGTTTTATTTGCATGATTTGGTTTAGGGTTAGGGTTATTTGCTAGCTGTTTTATTTGATTTATTCACTGAGAAGCAATTGTAGGTTTAATTTGTGTTCCGTTTCAAACCTTTTGCCAGTTTTGTATTTTCTCATATAAACTGTAAAAAAACGAATATATGTATTCACAGGCACTCGTCTTATACCTTTATATAATAAATTCTGAGACCAGTGACTGTGTGTGTATTCATTAATTAACTCTAAAATGAAAAAAAAAATAGTATATAAACTCTAATTATACTTGAATGTTTTGTTTTATTCCAATTTTCATAAATCTGGGTGTAGTCGTCTTTTATTAGAACTTTTGGTTTCTAATGCTTTATCATGTCATAATTGATTTGGCCTTTCACTTTTTCCAACTGATTTCGTTTTTGAGGAAACCCTGCTTTTATTAGCAATGTTCTCGTTAAGGTACGCACACACGCCCGTGTGTTCGATGGACGCTTCCTAAAAACACTGGCTGAGTCTTGTTATCATTCATAACTTTCCCTTAGCTTTTCATGCTTCTATTCAATATTTTTACCGGACATTCACTTTCGTTTTAATTCAATGTATGTTACATGTATGATAAATCCCGAGCAATGCAAAAAAAAATATGACTCCATGACACACGCTAATTGGATAAACGCAGAGAAGATCAAAATGTTTTCAAAAACACGTGTACCTATTGAATGATTGAGCAACGGAAAACTCTAACAGGGGCCCATTTCAGCTACTTGATGCAGGGATCTATTTTTAGAATGAAAGGAAATTTCCAATTATAAATATCATAAAATAAGTTTACGCGACGACTGTAAACAGATAAGGGTAAATAACGCAAATGGTAGTCAATAAAATGGTTGAGAACTCATGGTTTTGGAATATCATTGGATTTTCCTTTGAATTAATTGGGTTATTGAACCCTGCAATGGGCAATTGCATTGGGTTTTTTATTATTTGTATTGCGTGATCACGCAAATACGCAGCTTATCTGGAGCTCTGTTCCCCACTATTTCAAAAAAATATTCTTTCCCTCAAATTATGGTCATAATCTCAATTCAAATTTCCAATTGAGTTCGCAACCATAAAAACATTAAAGAAGTATTAAAATAGAAAATGACATACATAGTCATGGCTAAAATTAATATACCTTCTTGTGCATTTAATTATAATTTCTAACAAGAATGGGTCCATAGTACATGGATGCTCCACTCACACTATCATTTCTTATGTTCAGTGTGCTGTGAAACTGAAATCAAAACTCTAATTTGGCATTTAAATAATTAAAAAAAAAAGATCATATCGTAGCTCCCCTACAGTAAAAATAGTTGAGGGCTAGTTGATGGCCATGTGGCTGACAGTTGAGGGCTTAGGTGTTGAGCATCTTAGCTCAACTCAAAACTGGCCAAGCACTGTATGTTTATTAGATGTCGCTCAACTGGCCCTCAACTGAAACTTGCCATTAAGTTGAGGAAAAGTTAAGCAATTGACCTGTGGTTTTCATCTAGTTGAGGAAAAGTTGAGCATTCAGACTTTGATTTTTTTTTTTGCAAGTTGAGCATTCGAATATCAGACTTTGATTTTTTTTTTTTTTTTTATAGTTGAGCAAAAGTTGAGCAATTAGAAATATGACCTGATAATATAAATGTTATGTGCCATTATTCTGTTTTCTCTGTGTATAGTGCAAATGGACAGGAAGTATTATTAAAAATGTATAACCAGTATATTTTAGATGCAAGAATGTTAAAATGTAGAATTCAAATAATTGTTATAATTCAGTTAAGATATTTAGCACTAGCTTAAGAAATAATTTACTTGATAAATAGTTAATATAAATCTTCACAATTTTAGATAAGTGAAGATTTATATTAAATAGTAAATTATTATGTAATCCCCTGAGGCCTTAATGACAATAGAGAATTAAGGATTATAGAAGTGCCATATATACAAAAAGGGATTTCTTACATTTTAAGATAATTTAGGTTATGTCAAAGACTTGATATTTGGGAAAATAGATAAACTAGCATTATTATGTAAATTAGATATATGAGTATAAATGTTATGTAAATTGAATAATGAAAAGCAATAAATATATATATTAGTTAACCATGTAGTAAGGGACAGTCACATATTGGACACTGGTGTTATAGACTTGGATTTATATTAGACATACTGTTTTATTATGTCTCATGAACTTATGTGATTATTGTGATTATTGTGATTGATAAACTATACTGAATGCTGATTTAATAAACATTTTATATTGAACTTTGAATCTGTGTTACGTTGACATGTATTCATATGAAAGCTACCAGCTAGTTCCCCCATCCTAGCAAGATGAGTAACCAGGTCAGGAACGAGCACAGTACTGGCCTTGGTTATACGTGGCGGAGTGACCAAACTTTCAAGTACTGAGGAGGGATACATGTAGGTGGCAAACAGAATACCAAGACAAGAGTCAGCATATCTCCATATAGGAAACAGTGGATTTTCCTGAGTATGCAGAGGTGAGTCAACCTTTTATTTGTGATCTTATATGACACCAAATCTTTTAATTTTAATTTATTTGTAATTAAAGTTGTCAAGATATTTAAATAGGATCTTCCCTCTAAAAAAGACTCAACATGTCTAATTCAGTTCATCCTGATCCCTCCTTAGCTCTGATAGCCCCCTTTAGGGAAAATATTATGATAGCCCCCCTTTTGGAAAATATTATACAGTTGAAATTAGGTAATTATAGACATAAAGTTAGATATAAAGCTCACATAGATTTTGAAAATAATATGTATTAGTAAAAGAAATGTATTCAATGTACCCTTAAATAATACAGAGAGTATAAATTAAAATGGATATACTTTGTACAGATATTTATATTCTGCTAGATTAAAGGGAAACTTCGCAAAAAAATCAAAAATTGATATTATGTCCATTCTGTATAAAAATTCTCAAATTTATAGATATTAAAGCTTTATTCCGCTAGATAAGAGATCACCATCGATTTTAAATTTTGAGTATCAATTCTCTGCGTTCCGCCATTTTGTCATCTTCTACGATCAAAAATCACGATATGTCTATAAACCACAAAGGACCAAAACTACAGTAACCGATGTAGTCGTAATTGCGTGTCGATATCTTGTCAATCGTACGGTTGTTTTATCTGACTGACTAACTTGATACGGGAAATGTTCTTATTTTTTTTTAAATAACCATAGTCTGTTATTTTTAAACTGTTAATATTGGAATTAATTAAAAAGTCAAAGTTCAAATCATAAATAAGTGTTCCGTGAAAATTGTTTTCGAAAATGTAATTCTTTCATAATTCTTTAAAGTAATAAACTTTATTCAAATAAATTCGGATCTTCCCTCATCTGATCACCAGCATGGCTTAAGGTATTACTCCCAAAGGTATTGTGAGGGGTGTGGTGACACGTCCATGTATTCAAGCGATTTCCTGTCGGGCTTGCAAGTTCATGCATCGTTTCACTTCTGTAGGTATTGATCGGTGTACACGGCCGATAACTTATAACTTTCCATTTTGAACTATCAGGTTTATAATATACATCTCTGTCTTGCGTGTCCGAAATAGATATAATATACTAGTCATTACTTAACTCAAACGCTTGTTTATAAATAACATTTCTGGTGTAAAGAATATAATTTATAAAAATATAAATAATACATAAAAAAAAAAGATTTGAAGAAATAAAAATCTATTTACATATTTTTTCCAAGGGTTAATTTAGGAAAATGTAATATAAACTCGTTGTCAATAGTAAAGGACAGATTGGAACATACCAGAAATATTGATTTTAAAAAATGTACGCATTTGCCGACGATTCGTTTATACGCCTGGATAGAAAGTTACGGAACTATAGCGCAATTTAAATTATATACATGTATACATTGAACAGAAAAAAACATACATTTTGTGTAAATTGGGGTAAAAGTTTTGTAAATAGACTAGTCCACGTACGCCAACAGTATGTAATCAACGAATTCGATAGACTATTGTAAACCAAAAGAAGAAGAAGAAGAACGAACTATACAAATCATGCAGTTGAAAAAGGCTTTAGTTAACTCATCAGATGGATAAAAATACAAATACTATAAATACAATTGGAAGTTTTCGTTTTTGCAATTTGAGAGTAAATGATGTATCAAACGTTCAAGAATACGCATGTAATATGTGTCACTGGATAAAAAAAAATCATCCTCAACACCTACTTCCGTATGGGACTTCCCCTTTCAGTGACCTGCAAATTTAACCGATGATACACTTTCTAAGATTTATATGTCCAACAACGACCCACTGCTCTACATGTGTTACTAACAGCCTAAGATAGCAATTCTTTTGTTAGGTCAATTCTCTTTCGTACAATACCAGAAAACATGGAAAATAAGTTCTTTAAATTTTGACTCTGGAATTAATACCATTTTTTCGTGCGACAAACTTTATTTCTGGCGATGAGCAGACATGGGCGGAAAACAATAAAAAGATAGGTTTAATATTTGTTCATTCATTTAACATGTATAATATGAATATCATTTAGTACACTTCGGTCTATACAAATGCAGAATATACCATGATGGTTTGATTTCGTCAAAAGATATAAGAGATCTGACAAATAGATTATCACTTCGATATTGCAAGACACCCATTTATAACTTTGCACTTTTGCATACCAAACTTTCGCAAAAAGATAAGTCATTTGATTAAATAATAAGTTGTGGTTTGTTTACTTGGGAGACACTTACCCAAATGAAGTGGACTTAAGCAGCTATATAAGTCACGGTATGGCCTTCAACAGTGAACAAAATTAAAAGTATATTGTATAATTCAACTAAATGTGAACATGGCTGTGAGTTAGTACGTCTGGAGCTCTCCCTCTCTATGGCGCTTGTACCTCGGAAAACTTATACAGCTTGTTTCAAGAACAACCGGGTTCAGACAAACTGTTCTGAAATCGATATTGTCACTAATGCATTCACCCAATTCAATATTACCATCAAAGAGAGTAAATTCGGGGCAACAAAGACATTCCGTCAATAACGGCATAACTATGCATTTAGTACACGAACACCAATCCGGCTGTGTTAAACTGGCGAGGGTTGCTAAGGATATCTTGATTTCGGGAACTTTCTGCAGCTTCCATTTTATGGAGCTCTTCTTCGGTATGCTCTGGCTCTATAGTGCGTACCCAAATTGACCATACTCGTCAAAATCTGCCTCTCTTGACCGGACTGGAACCACTGTTAGTACTATCAACCTCTTCTTTTTTTTTTACTATCAACCTCCGAACAAGACATTTTTAGTTACGATTTTATGATTAATTTTGGGACAATATATACACTGTCCTATAGAAACAAGCACGCACAAATCATGAGAGAAATATATGTGAGTAAAAGTTAATTGAATTAGCAAAGTTAATATCCTTTGGTCTCGAATGTATGTTAACTAATTAATGTGTTTTTATAGGCTAGCTCAAATCCTCATCCAAATAATATAATCTATATGTAATAATCCCTTCCTACCACCGGTGCATTACGTTTGCGCGCATTACCATTACATTTGCGCGCAAAAATCATTACGTTTGCGCGCAGCTTTTGATTACAATTGCGCGCATTTATTTGACAGGTAAACTCAGGTAAGCTCAGGTAATAATACTTATTTATTTACTAAAATTATTTTTTAGTAAAATTTCCCTTTCTGTTAGTCTACGACACCTACTCACCCACGAGAAGGTGGAAGTAGTGGGATTCAAGCAGGATGAGTCGGTTGCATTATATTCTATCAACACGAAAAGTTTTATATTCATCATATACTAATGACCACCACCCCCCCCCCCCTTTCCGATTTGCTATAAAAAAAAATCAACTATGTGTGCCTTGACAAAACGTTACAAATTAACTTAAATTATTTACGAATTTAAAAGGGATCACTATTCGGGGTACGTGTTCAACATGACAAATTCGCAATGAAGTTACATGTACTATGCTCTAAGTTATAACGGAATTTATCATGAACACTTTATAGTTTGTCTTAGAATTCAATATAAAAACATATAATTCAAATATATTTTCAAAGAAAATGATTTTTGGTCTAATCATATGAAAATTATAGTCATTTATATTCTGATATTATTTATATTTTATTATATTCCGTTTTTACCTGAATTTACCTGTAAGATAAATGCGCGCAAATGTAATCAAAAGCTGCGCGCAAACGTAAAACATTTTAATCCCCAAATGCGCGCAAACGTAATGTGCCCCCTACCACACCAACATTTAATGCCGAGCGGTAAACATATTTAAGGTACTTATTAAGTATAATTAAATGAACAATAGATAACAATAATTAATCATAAATGTGCAAAGATTTAAAAACATTTTTTTTTCTTTATTCGTACAATTATATTCCGCTTCGTTAGAGTTATCTTCAGATAGTTTCAGATATTAATTAATACATGGGTTTCAAAAGTCTAAATGTAAGTGTTTTCGTACATTTTTTTGCCTAATAAAGACAATCAAAATGATTTGGTAAAGCTATTTCTAATTTCTAAGTTCAAGAGGTGTATATCATTTTATTCTGACACATGAATTAAGTTTCCCGTCTTTAACCGAAAACTGTTTATTTCTTAGTAAATTAATTTATTTGAATTCAAATAAATAATAGCACCAAATAATTAAATAATTCCACGGCGATCTATTTTTAATTGTCACCTGTATTTTTAATGTGTGTATTAAATGCTCCCTTGTTTTATAATCCACTGATCCGAATAGACAGTCACACCTGGCAAGGTGTGCCCTAGAGGCGTGGTTAAATACCGAAGTGCAAATAACAATTTACCTTTAAACAAGCCATCTACGAGTATTGCCACAGAACCGTGAATACACACATCGTATAAACCTAGTCATAGCAGAGATAGTAAAAGGTCAATAAGAGTACACCAACATATTGTCTTTACAGATTATTGTACTTTCATTTGTTCACCTTTTCAGTCCGAAAATGCATTAATTAAAAATAATTTTATAACTTTTTGTGTTGTCTAAAAAAATAATTCGAATATATACGTTTAACATAGAAAATTTATCTCATGAATGTGTACAATTGCACGTCTGTGCGTTTTATCTTCTTATTATCGGCTGGTTATTAGATAAAGCATAAGTCATCGGCGCGCTTACGATTACGTTAAAATATGATTAAAAACCAAGACTTTTAATGATTGTATTTTAAATCCCGGCATGCAAAAACCAGGAGAAAACGTCACGACCTACAGGAAGTAGTTAATATTTTTTCATTAATTATTGAATTCCTCCTTTATTACTGCACATTTAGCGATAAAACTTTGTGAATATATATATTATGTCATTATGAACATATTTAAACCATAAGAAAAAAATCGCGAATTTTCCCTTTAAGTAAAAGAAAAATAAAAAGGAATAAGATAATAGCTAAGGATTTTGAAGTAGAAAATGGTATTTTGTTTCACCTTAAATGAAAACCAGATGCTCAGCAGGGCGCAGCTTTATACGACCGCAGAGGTTGAACCCTTAACGGTTGGGACAAGTATGGACACAACATTCAAGCTGGATTCAGCTCTAAATTTGGATTGTGATTAAATAGTTGACACAGCATAGGTTTCGGACACAGAATGAATGTGGTCTAATGAACTTAAATTATTTTTTTTGCCTTTGAGCAATTCACTATGCTGTTGAATATTAATCCTCTCAAAAAATGTTTGAAGAAATTTTCTTTTTATTTATGAAATCTGAAATTAGAAAAATTTAACCCCCCCCCTTTTTTTTTCACATCCCCCTTTCCCGTTTTCCAAAACTGATCTCAATTCAAATTTCTAATGGAGTTTGCAACAATAACTACTCATTTAAATACATCATAAGATATTAAAATGCAACAAAAGGTGCTTGTTATCACTGAATGGTAATGATTGTTTTAAATAATCAGTTGGTAGTAAAAGTGAATATACATTGTATATTGTATAAAACAATGATTTAAGTTGATTCAACTACTATTCTGGACAAAGAAAGATAACTCCAATCAATTGAAAATTTCTTGCTATTGCACAATAGTGTGCAATTAGATATTTCTTGCTATTGTGCAATACTGTGCAATTGAATAATTGCTATTTCACAAAACTGTGCAATTGAAGATTCCTTGCTATTGCGCAATACTGTGCAATTGAAAAACTCTTGCTATTGCACAATACTGTGCAATTGAAGATTTCTTGCTATTGCTGAATACTGTGCAATAGAAAATTTCTTGCGATTGCACAATACTTAATATAATAATTTTGGATCCTGATTTGAACCAACTTGAAAACTGGACCCATAATCAAAAATCTAAGTACATGTTTAGATTCAGCATATCAAAAAAGCCCAAGAATTCAAGTTTTGTTAAAATCGAACTTAGTTTAATTTTGGACCCTTTGGACTTTAATGTAGACCAATTTGAAAACGTGTGTGAAAACTTAGAATCTACATACACAGTTAGATTTGGCATATCAAAGAACCCCAATTATTCAATTTTTGATGAAATCAAACAAAGTTCAATTTTGGACCCCGATTTGGACAAACTTGAAAACTGGACCCATAATCAAAAATCTAAGTACATTTTTAGATTCAGCATATAAAAAAAAAACCAAGAATTTAAGTTTTGTTAAAATCAAACTTAGTTTAATTTGGACCCTTTAGACTTTAATGTAGACCAATTTGAAAACGTGACTAAAAACTAAGAATCTACATACACAGTTAGATTCGGCATATCAAAGAACCGAACCCCAATTATTCAATTTTTGATGAAATCAAACAAAGTTCAAATTTGGACCCCGATTTGGACAAACTTGAAAACTGGGCCAATAATCAAAAATCTAAGTACATTTTCAGATACAGCATATCAAAGAACCCCAAGGATTCAATTTTTGTTAAAATCAAACTAAGTTTAATTTTGGACCCTTTGAACCTTAATGTAGGCCAATTTGAAAATGGGACACAAAAATTTAGAATCTACATACACAGTTAGATTTGGCATATCAAAGAACCCCAATTATTCAATTTTGGACCCTTTGGGCCCCTTATTCCTAAACTGTTGGGACCAAAACTCACAAAATCAAACCCAACCTTCTTTTTTATGGTCATAAACCTTGTGTTTAAATTTCATAGATTTCTATTTACTTTATATACTAAAGTTATGGTGCGAAAACCAAGAAAAATGCTTATTTGGGCCTCTTTTTTTACCCTAATTCATAAACTGTTCAGACCTCAACTCCCAAAGTCAATCCCAACCTTCTTTTTGTGCGCATAAACCTTGTGTTTAAATTTCATTGATTTCTATTTACTTAAACTAAAGGTATAGTGCAAAAACCAAGAAAATGCTTATTTTGGCCCTTTTTGGCCCCTTATTCCTAAAATGTTGGGACCGAAACTTCCAAAATCAATCCCAACCTTCCTTTTGTGGTCATAAACCTTGTGTTAAAATTTCATCTATTTCTATTCACTTTTACCAAAGTTAGAGTGCGAAAACTAGAAGTATTCGGACGACGACGACGATGACGCAAGACGACGACGCCGACGTGATAGCAATATACGACTTTTACTAAAGTTAGAGTGCGAAAACTAAAAGTATTCGGACGACGACGACGACGACGACACCAACGTGATACCAATATACGACCAAATTTTTTTCAATTTTTGTGGTCGTACAATGATTCAATGCAATGAGACAATGCAAACTCTGTTGTGTTATTGAAAAGTGGTAGTTTTGTTCTAAATTACAGGTTACAGTACAACCATATCAGTAGTTATGCTGTGTCTGTCAGTTAATTTCTGCTGGACAAATGTATTCATTGGTAATTATAACTATTAGATCCTTAAATATTGCAGGCTGACGGCACAACTACTGATGTACATTTTAAAAACCAATCTTAATTCAGATTATACAAAATGATTGTTAGTTAATGTACAAAATGGAAAGGCTGCGTACAAAATTTTAAATTTAACTGGACTAAGGCACTAAGTATAGAAATATAAGGAAAAGAATGTTATAACTTAAGATATTCAAGCAGTATTATAGCAAACATAAATTTTATGCATTGTGACAATATTCTTTTGTATTGTTGAAAAATGTTTTTTTTATTCTGAATTTCTGGTTAAACTACACAATATTCAGAAGTTATAGTGTCTGTTAATTTAATCCTGCTGGACAAATGTATTCATTACATTAGTAGTTCTTACTATTAGACCCTTAGTTATTACAGGTAAACGGCACATCTTCTGATGTAGTTTAAACCAATTTTACTTCAGATTATACAAAATGTACTTTATCAATGATATAAATAGATATCAAGTGTTCCCTATATATACATTATATACATTGTATATTGGCATCACTACAAATGTATATTTGCTGAGTTTTTTTATTATGACTTAAAGATTTTAAGAGAAAGAGAGTAACAAATAATTAAGGAGTACCTAATTAGGAAGTACAAAATAAACTGGCGTACAGTTGTTATATAGATAAATTAGAAATAAGAAGACAAAAGTATAGGAATTAAGCTAGAATATAAAGAAGGGAAGATAATTAGAAATTCTTACATGTTGTATGTAATTTATGTTAATATTAATAAATAGGTAATATTGGTCTAAAATTGTGGTATTCTAATGACTTTTTAAGAGATAACTAAATAAAAATTCCCCAATACAAATGAATTAAATATAATACGAGATAAGGGTTAATTGGTGTTATAAATAATTATGATATTGGTTGCACTTACGAGTGTGGATTCACATTGCGATAAGACGTGTCACGGTACTTGTCTATCCAAAATTCATGTATTTGGTTTTGATGTTATATTTGTCATTCTCGTGGGATTTTGTCTGATGCTTGGTCCGTTTCTGTGTGTGTTACATTGTAGTGTTGTGTCGTTGTTCTCCTCCTATATTTAATGCGTTTCCCTCAGTTTTAGTTTGTTACCCCGATTTTGTTTTTTGTCCATGGATTTATGAGTATGAACAGCGGTATACTACTGTTGCCTTTATATTGATGAAGTATCCTACCAAAGGTGGACCCACAAAATAAAGAAATGGTGGACCCATAAAATGCAGAAATGGTGGACACACAGATAAAGAAATGGTGGACCCACAAAATGCAGAAATGGTGGACACACAGATAAAGAAATAGTGGACCCACAAAATGAAGAAATGGTGGACACACAATTAAAGAAATGGTGACCAAATTGTGCATTTAAAATTAAAGAAAGACGAACAATGATGGACATATCATATTTAGCTAGTAAAAAATTATTTGATATTATAAAACTTATTAGCAGAGATTTGTGACCCAAAGTGACATTTTATTAACCTTACATGAATATTGATGAAAAGTAAAAGACAATGTGATATGAAATTTTAAATAATATCTGCAAAATTACTATAACAATCAAACAGAAGAAGAAACCAGGTGGACATGTATCATGATGTATAAACAATATCGTTGAAAACTTGTAACTTTTATTTGACTACGATTGGTGAAAAATGTGAAGATTGTACTGTTGGACATTAATTGTCTATATTGGATATGTGTACGAAAGACACTTTTGCTTATTTAAATGCTTGCTTGTTATGATATAGGTCTTTAATATTGCTTTATTGTTATTTTAATTATATATACATTTGTATTTTCTTTCCAGATTATTCACAGGTTAATCATATAAAAATGTAAATGTCTAAATATGTTTTATGTTCATTATATAAGAAGATAATATGATTTGAATAATTATGTGTTTAACTTGCAGATGATGACCAATATGGATAAAATATTATTAATCTTATATTTCAATTATATATTGCTATTTTTATGCCCCTTATGCATATGGAAATACTCCATGAAGTATGCCAATGAGCTCATTGTAATTAATAATGTGAGAGTTGGACTTGTCATTATTAGTCAACTTCAGAGAACTTCCCTGATATGGACAATCTAAACTTGACCATTCCCCAAACCAAGAATAAGTAATGTTTTATTTACAGGAATCAGTGAAATAATGATTGTTTTCACAATATTTTTTTTTGTATATGTATTGTAATATTTTATTGACAGAAATCAGTTATTCAATTGTTGCTATATAATATGTGTATAAATTATTTTTTCATATGATGCATTTTGTATTTTAATTGAAGATTGCAGGAGTAATCTTGGCCACGAAGGGAAGGGTATTAAACCAGTATATTTTAGATGCAAGAATGTTAAAATGTAGAATTTAAATAATTGTTATAATTCAGTATAAGTTAAGATATTTAGCACTAGCTTAAGAAATAATTTACTTGATAAATAGTTAATATAAATCTTCACAACTTTAGATAAGTGTAAAGCAAATTATTATGTAATCCCCTGAGGCCTTAATGACAATAGAGAATTAAGGATCAGAGAAGTGCTATATATACAAAAGAGATTTCTTACATTTTAAGATAATTTAGGTTAGGTCAAAGTCTTAATATTTGGGAAAATAGATAAACTAGCATTATTATGTAAATTAGATATATGAGTATAAATGTTATGTAAATTGAAAAATGAAAAACAATATATATATATATTAGTTGACCATGTAGTAAGGGACAGTCACGTATTGGACACTGGTGTTATAGACTTGGATTTATATTAGACATACTGTTTTATTATGTCTCATGAACTTATGTGATTATTGTGATTATTGTGATTGATAAACTATACTGAATGCTGATTTAATAAACATTTTATATTGAACTTTGAATCTGGGTTACGTTGACATGTTTTCATATGAAAGCTACCAGCTATTTCCCCCAACCTAGCAAGATGAGTACCCAGGTCAGGAACGAGCACAGTACTGGCCTTGGTTATAAGTGTACACAAAGTTTGAGTCTTAATTAAGGGAAGCACATGTTCTTATACATTTTTCTGTACTTTAACTTAACTATAACTTTAACATACAGATAACCAGATGCTCTATAGGGCGCAGCTTTATACGACCGTAGAGGTCGAACCCTGAACAGTTGGGGCAAATATGGACACACAATTTAAGCTTGATACAGCTCTGAATTTGGATTGTGATTAAATAGTTGACACAAAATAGGTTTCTGACACAGAATGAATGTGGTTTAAGAACTTAAACTTAAAAACTTAAAAATTTTACTTTGGACATTTACCTATTATGGTCCAATATCCAAAATCTAAATACATGGTTTGATTCAGCATATCATAGAACCCAAAAAATTAAATTTTTGATGAAATCAAATAATGTTCAATTTTAGACCCTTTAAACCTCAATGTGGACCAATTTCATAACCAGGCCCAAATATTAAAATCTAAATACATGGTTGGATTCAGCATATTGTAGAACCCCATATATTCAATTTTTGATGAAATCAAACATAGTTTAAATTTGACCCCGATTTGGACCAACTTGAAAACTGGGCCCATAATCAAAAGTCTATGTACATGTTTAGATTCAGCATATCAAAAAAACCCAAGAATTAATTTTTGTTAAAATCAAACTAAGTTTAATTTTGGACCCTTTGGACCTTAATGTAGACCAATTTGAAAATAGGACCAAAAATTAAAAATCTAAATACACAGTTAGATTTGGCATATCAAAGAACCCCAATAATTCATTTTTTGATGAAATCAAACAACGTTCAATTTTGGACCCTTTGACCCCTTATTCCTAAACTGTTGGGAACAAAACTCTCAAAATCAATCCCAACCTTCCTTTTGTGGTCATAAATCTTGTGTTAAAATTTCATAGATTTCTATTCACTTATTCTAAAGTTAATGGGCAACCAGATGCTCCGCAGGGCGCAGCTTTATACGACCGCAGAGGTTGAACCCTGAACGGTTGGGGCAAGTATGGACACAACATTCATGCTGGATTCATCTCTAAATTTGGATTGTGATTAAATAGTTCACACAGCATAGGTTTCCGACACAGAATGAATGTGGTCTAATGAACTTAAAATATTTTGTTTGCCTTTGAGCAATTCACTATGCTGTTGAATATTAATCCTCTCAAAAAAATGTTTGAAGAAATTTTCTTTTTATTTAGGAAATCTGAAATGAGAAAAATTTCTAATGGAGTTTGCAACAATAACTACTCATTTAAATACATCATAAAATATTAAAATGTAAAAAAAGGTGCTTGTTATCACTGAATGGTAAAGATTGTTTTAATTTATCAGTAAATGTACATTGTTTATTGTATAAAACAATGATTTAAGTTGATTCAACTACTATTCTGGACAAAGAAAGATAACTCCAATCAATTGAAAATTTCTTGCTATTGCACAATATTTTGCAATTGGATATTTCTTGCTATTGTGCAATACTGTGCAATTGAAAATATTTGCTATTGCACAATAGTGTGCAATTGAAGATTTCTTGCTATTCAACAATACTGTGCAATTGAAAATTTCTTGCTATTGCACAATACTGTGCAATTGAAGATTTCTTGCTATTGCTGAATACTGTGCAATTGAAAATTTCTAGCTATTGCACAATACTTAATATCATAATTTTGGATCCTGATTTGAACCAACTTGAAAATTGGGCCCATAATCAAAAATCTAAGTACATGTTTAGAAAAGAGGGACGGAAGATACCAAAGGGACAGTCAAACTCATAAATCTAAAACAAACTGACAACGCCATGGCTAAAAATGAAAAAGACAAACAGAAAAACAATAGCACACACGACACAACATAGAAAACTAAAGAATAAACAACACGAACCCCACCAAAAACTAGGGGTTTTAAAAATTAGATTCAGCATATCAAAAAAGCCCAAGAATTCAATTTTTGTTTAAATCAAACTTAGTTTAATTTTGGACCCTTTGGACTTTAATGTAGACCATTTGAAAATGGGACTAAAAATTAAGAATCTACATACACAGTTAGATTTGGCATATCAAAGAACCCCAATTATTCAATTTTTGATGAAATCAAACAAAGTTTAATTTTGGACCCCGATTTGGACCAACTTGAAAATTGGGCCAATAATCAAAAATCTAAGTACAATTTTTAGATTCAGCATATCAAAGAACCCCAATTATTCAATTTTTGATGAAATCAAACAAAGTTCAATTTTGGACCCTTTGGGCCCCTTATTCCTAAACTGTTGGGACCAAAACTCCCAAAATCAAATCCAACCTTCCTTTAGTGATCATAAACCTTGTGTTTAAATTTCATAGATTTCTATTTACTTATACTAAAGTTATGGTGCGAAAACCAAGAATACTGCTTACTTGGGCCCCTTTTTGGCCCTTAATTCCTAAATTGTTCAGACCTCAACTCCCAAAATCAATCCCAACCTTTCTTTTGTGGTCATAAACCTTGTGTTTAAATTTCATTGATTTCTATTTACTTATACTAAAGTTATATTGCGAAAACCAAGAAAATGCTTATTTGGGCCCTTTTTGGTCCCTTATTCCTAAAATATTGGGACCAAAACTCTCAAAATCAATCCCAACCTTCCTAATGTGGTCATAAACCTTGTGTTAAAATTTCATAGATTTCTATTCACTTTTACTAAAGTTAAAGTGCGAAAACTAAAAGTATTCGGGCGACGACGACGACGACGCCAAGGTGAAACCAATATACGACCAAAAAAGTTTTAATTTTTGGTCGTATAAAAATCAATCCCAACCTTCCTTTTGTGGTCATAAACCTTATGTTAAAATTTCAAAGATGTCTGTTCATTTATACTAAAGTAAGAGTGGGAAAACCAAGAAAAATGCTTATTAGGGCCCTTTTTGGCCCTTAATTCCTAAACTGTGGGGACCAAAACTCCCAAAACTCCCAAAATCTTCTGATGACATGACTCTTGGATTTCGGAATATTGATGTTTTAACACATATGTCTGGAAACATCTTTTGGTAAGTGCATTGGATTAGAATTTCCACCATTTTTAATAAGTGTATATGCTCTTTTAGTTCAAAATAGTGATATTCAAAGTGTCTTATTAACTTTTTAGAGTGAAGATAAAAATTGAGACAATATATTTATGCATTTATTTATATATTATCAAAATGTGAAAGACAGGAGACATATTTATTTTATTATTAAGACAATTTGTTTTAGAAAGTATTACTAATAAAATAAGAATATTCTAATATAATGAATTTGGTATAAAACTAGAGATCTGTTTTTATTTACTAGATAACTTTTACAAAGCAAGGATAAAGCATGCAAGAAGTCTGTTGTGAGTTGAGATCTTTCAGCAGTATTTTGACTATAAAAATACACAATTTAAATTTATTTTTTCTACAAAAGATGGACGGAAGATACCAGAGGGACTTTCAAACTCATAAATCGAAAATAAACTGACAATGCCATGGCTAAAAATGAAAAAGACAAACAGACAAACAATAGTACACATGACACAACATAGAAAACTAAAGAATAAGCAACAAAAATCCACCAAAAACTAGGGGTGATCTCAGGTGCTCCGGAAGGGTAAGCAGAACCTGCACCACATGTGGCACCCGTCGTATTGCTTATGTGATTATAAATCCGGTAAATCGTCTAATTCAGTAGGTCACATTCATGAAAGATAAGGAGATTGTAGTTACAACGTAAGGAAACATATCCGATATCATATGTGAAACGGTTATTCCATATCGGTCAACCAACTTGTGATGGCATCTATAAAATTTACGAAGGGATGATTTCAATCTCAACCTGTTTGGACCAAAACCCCCAAAATCAATCCCAACCTTCATGTAGTGGTTATAAACTTTGTGTTAAAATCTTATTTCCATTTACTTATACTAAAGTTATCATCCAGAAATCATCCTTCTTTGGACGACACTGACGACGAAGTGATACCAATGTACGACCAAATTTTTTTAATTTTTGCGATCATATAAAAAGAACAAACCTGAAACTGTCATACGATGCTTTTTATCAAGGCCTACTGATTTCGCAGACACAAGATATAGAAAAACTGTCTGACCATTTGTTACTCTAAGTTTTTGTAATGTCTCTTCATCTTTTGGTATTCTTTTACCAACTATCCATTTCTGTACCTCTACTGGAAACTTATGCTTAAAAAGCATCTGAAGATAAAAACAATGACAACTTTATAACAATATTTGAAAATTCCCTAAGCTTTTATAATTGCATTTAAAGAATGGTAATGAATATTTAAAACTAGAGTTTATACTCTATTTAGAGCTAGGTATGCGTGCATTGTTGAAAATGCACTCTCTAACATTGTGAACTAGCATAAAAATCATGGCTTTTAAACTCTCTTATTTGTTGATCTTGAATTGCTGAGCCTTCTCTGTTAGCACTTTCTCCCTATATCTTCTATAGTTTTGCTCAACAAACAAACTAAACGATCTAATCAAGATGGCCGCCACGGCTAACCAGGTGCTCCGCAGGGCGCAGCTTTATACGACCCCTGTGGTTGAACCCTGAACAGTTGGGGCAAATTTGGTCACAATATTCAAGCTTGATTCTGTCTGAATTTGGATTATGATCAAAACTTTGACTTAATATAGGTTTTTGTTACAAAATTAATGTGGTCAAAGATCTAACAAACCTATTGCTCAATAATGTGCAATTGAAGATTTCTTCTTGAAACTTTTCAAAATTCAAAATTTGAAAAATTTTCAAAAAAAAAGGAAGCCCCTCCCCCCCCCCCCCCCCCCCCCCAACTTTTTTGAAACACCCTTGGAGCAATTACCCTTAAACTCAATCCCATGCTTTCCATTGCAGTATTGAACCTTGTAGTACAATTTCAGAGAGATCCACACACTTAAACACGTGATTGTTTAGAAACTAGAAACATGCTTCTTTTTGGCCCTTTTTTGGCCCCTAATTTCTAAAATTTGGCCCCATAACCCCTAAAGTCAATCCAAACCTTCTACTTGTGGTTTTTAACATTGTGGTATGATTTCAGAGCAGTTGAAATACTTCTACACAAGTAATTATCCTGAAACTAGAAAAATGCTTTTTTGGGCCCCTTTTGGGCCCCTAATTCCTAATCGGTTGGGACCACCATCCCCAAAATCAATCCCAACCTTCCTTTGGTGGTATTGAACCTTCTGAAAAATTCATGAAGATCCATTTACTTAAACTAAATTTATTATCCGGAAACCAATGTGTCTTCAGACGACGACACAGACGACACTGACGACACAGACGACGCAGACGACAACATCATACCATTATACAATCCCAAATTTTTTTTGGGGTCGTATAAAAATAGAACATAGGGGTAAAATGCAGTTTTTGGCTTATAACATAACCAGATGCTCCGCAGGGCGTAGCTTTATACGACCGCAGAGGTTGAACCCTGAACGGTTGGGGCAAGTATGGACACAACATTCAAGCTGGATTCAGCTCTAAATTTGGATTGTGATTAAATAGTTGACACAGCATAGGTTTCTGACACAGAATGAATGTGTTCTAATGAACTTAAAATTTTTGTTTTCTCTAAGAGCAATTCACTATGCTGTTGAATATTAATCCTCTCAAAACAAGAATGTGTCCTCAGTACACGAATGCCCCACTCGCACTATGATTTTCCATGTTCAGTGGACCGTGAAATTGGGGTAAAAACTCTAATTTGGCATTAAAATTAGAAAGATCATATCATAGGGGACATGTGTACTAAGTTTGAAGTCGATTGGCCTTAAACTTCATCAAAAACTACCTTGACCAAAAACTTTAACCTGAAGAGGGACAGACGGACGGACGAACGAACGGACGAACGAACGGACAGACGGACGGACGGACGCACAGACCAGAAAACATAATGCCCCTCTACTATCGTAGGTGGGGCATAAAAATGTTTGAAGAAATTTTCTTTTTTATTTATGAAATTTCAAATGAGAAAAATTGAACCCAATTTTTTTAATCACATCCCCCTTTCCCTTATTCCAAAACTAATCTCAATTAAAATTTCTAATGGAGTTTGCAACAATAACTACTCATTTAAATACATCATAAAATATTAAGATGTAAAAAAAACTGCTTGTTATCACTGAATGTTATTTATTATAATTTATCAGTTGGTAGTAAAAAGTGAATATACATTGTATATTGTATATATAACAAAGATTTAAGTTTGATTCTGGACAAAGAAAGATAACTCCAATTAAAAAAAATCTTGCTATTGCACAATATTTTGCAATTAGATATTTCTTGCTTACTATTCTGGACAAAGAAAGATAACTCTAATTAAAAAAAAAAAATTTGCTATTTCACAATATTGTGCAATTAGATATTTCTTGCCATTGCGGAATACTGTGCAATTGAAAAGACTTGAACTTGACTGATCGGTGAATGATCGGTGACGGATGTTTGACTGATCGATGAGTGATCAGTGATCGGTGACCCATAGGATCCGTCAGATAAGTCAAATAACCTATGTGAGAGTTACCCTGACAACTGTCACCGATCGATCCGTAAATTAAATTTATGCACGGATCGGACGGATACGTATATATTTAAAATTCTTATGTAAACCGAACTCGACAGTGTTTACAAACGATGAACGCGGACCTCTACGAAGACACCTTAATTTACACGTTAATTTGTAATAAAATTGGTTGCAATAAAAAAAGTGAAAATAGTATAACAGAATAATATGCTTAGAGCGTTAAATTGTTTGTGTTGATTGATAGTTTTGTATTAAATATTGTTAACATCAGAGACATATAATACAATTATGTATTATATGACTCTGTTAACATCAACTTATTCCTACGAAAATGGTTATTATTGACCGCCATTGGATTTTTGAACTTTTTATAGTTTCGAATAGGTTGTTTTTTCGTGAAATTAAAAGAATGTCAAAGAAATAATATTAAAAAATTTTCGCATTGTTTAGAATTACCAAAATTGTTCTTCTTTTTATCAAAAATGATACTATTTTATTTGAAATCAGCTATTTTTACCATCTTGAGACAAGTCTTCTAATCAGAATTGAGATATAATGAGAATTAAAATACTTAAACTTTTATTTTTGTGGAATAAGAATGCAGTTATTGATTTATTTTGATACAAATTATTAACCGTCATATGATGTGAGTACTTATTGTACATCAAGATTGGCTGTTCTTCATAAAATATGCTTACTTTAAGGAAAAAGATACTAAATTTTTGTACGCGTTGCCTAAAATGCAAATATTTCTTCATTTTACTGAAAATTATTGACCGCCATTAATTTTTTGTACTTTTTATAGTTTAGAATAGTTTTTTTTTCATAAAATTAAAAGAATATCAGAAAAATCATACTAAAATTTTGTTCGCATTGTTTAAAATAACCAAAACTATTCTTCTTTTTATCAAAAATGATACTATTTTATTTGAAATCAGTTATTTTTACCATCTTGAGACAAGTCTTCTAATCAAAATTGAGATATAATGAGAATCAAGATACTTAAACTTTTATTTTTGTGGAATAAGAATGCAGTTATTGATTTATTTTGGTTCAAATTATTAACCGTCATATGATTTCAGTACTTTTTCTACATCAAGATTGGCTGTTCTTCATAAAGTATGCTTACTTAAAGAAAGAGATACTAAATTTTTGAACGCGTTGCCTAAAATGCAAATATTTCTTCATTTTACTGAAAATTATTGACCGCTTTTAAATTTTTGTACTTTTTATAGTTTAGAATAGTTTTTTTTTCATAAAATTAAAAGAATATCAGAAAAATCATACTAAAATTTTGTTCGCATTGTATAAAATAACCAAAATTATTATTCTTTTTATCAAAAATGATACTATTTTATTTGAAATCAGTTATTTTTACCATCTTGAGACAAGTCTTCTAATCAGAATTGAGATATAATGAGAATTAAAATACTTAAACTTTTATTTTTGTGGAATAAGAATGCAGTTATTGATTTATTTTGATACAAATTATTAACCGTCATTTGATTTCAGTACTTTTTCGACATCAAGATTGGCTGTTCTTCATAAAATATGCTTACTTTAAGGAAAAAGATGCTAAATTTTTGTACGCGTTGCCTAAAATGCAAATATATATCTTCATTTTACTGAAAATTATTGACCGCTATTAAATTTTTGTACTTTTTATAGTTTAGAATAGTTTTTTTTTCAAAAAATTAAAAGAATATCAGAAAAATCATACTAAAATTTTGTTCGCATTGTTTAAAATAACCAAAATTATTCTTCTTTTTTTCAAAAATGATACTATTTTATTTGAAATCAGTTATTTTTACCATCTTGAGACAAGTCTTCTAATCAGAATTGAGATATAATGAGAATTAAAATACTTAAACTTTTATTTTTGTGGAATACATGTAAGAATGCAGTTATTGATTTATTTTGATACAAATTATTAACTGTCATTTGATTTCAGTACTTTTTCTACATCAAGATTGGCTGTTCTTCATAAAATAATTTGCTTACTCAAAGGAAAGAGATACTAAATTTTTGTACGCGTTGCCTAAAATGCAAATATTTCTTCATTTTACTGAAAATTATTGACCGCTATTAAAGTTTTGTACTTTTTATAGTTTAGAATAGTTTTTTTTTCATAAAATTAAAAGAATATTAGAAAAATCATACTAAAATTTTGTTCGCATTGTATAATATAACCAAAATTATTATTCTTTTTATCAAAAATGATACTATTTTATTTGAAATCAGTTATTTTTACCATCTTGAGACAAGTCTTCTAATCAGAGTTGAGATATAATGAGAATTAATATACTTAAACTTTTATTTTTGTGGAATACATGTAAGAATGCAGTTATTGATTTATTTTGATACAAATTATTAACCGTCATATGATTTGAGTACTTTTTGTACATCAAGATTGGCTGTTCTTCATAAAATATGCTTACATTAAGGAAAAAGATACTAAATTTTTGTACGCATTCCCTAAAATGCAAATATTTCTTCATTTTACTGAAAATTATTGACCGCCATTAAATTTTTGTACTTTTTATAGTTTAGAATAGTTTTTTTTTCATAAAATTAAAAGAATATCAGAAAAATCAAACTAAAATTTTGTTCGCATTGTTTAAAATAACCAAAATTATTCTTCTTTTTATCAAAAATGATACTATTTTATTTGAAATCAGTTATTTTTACCATCTTGAGACAAGTCTTCTAATCAGAATTGAGATATAATGAGAATTAAAATACTTAAACTTTTATTTTTGTGGAATAAGAATGCAGTTATTGATTTATTTTGATACAAATTATTAACCGTCATATGATTTGAGTACTTTTTGTACATCAAGATTGGCTGTTCTTCATAAAATATGCTTACTTTAAGGGAAACGATACTAAATTTTTGTACGCGTTGCCTAAAATGCAAAAATATATCTTCATTTTACTGAAAATTATTGACCGCTATTAAATTTTTGTACTTTTTATAGTTTAGAATAGTTTTTTTTTCATAAAATTAAAAGAATATCAGAAAAATCATACTAAAATTTTGTTCGCATTGTTTAAAATAACCAAAATTATTCTTCTTTTTTTCAAAAATGGTATTTTATTTGAAATCAGTTATTTTTACCATTTTGAGACAAGTCTTCTAATCAGAACTGAGATATAATGAGAATCAAAATACTTAAACTTTTATTTTTGTGGAATAAGAATGCAGTTATTGATTTATTTTGATACAAATTATTAACCGTCATTTGATTTCAGTACTTTTTCTACATCAAGATTGGCTGTTCTTCATAAAATAATTTGCTTACTTAAAGGAAACAGATACTAAATTTTTGTACGCGTTGCCTAAAATGCAAATATTTCTTCATTTTACTGAAAATTATTGACCGCTATTAAAGTTTTGTACTTTTTATAGTTTAGAATAGTTTTTTTTTCATAAAATTAAAAGAATATCAGAAAAATCATACTAAAATTTTGTTCGCATTGTATGAAATAACCAAAATTATTATTCTTTTTATCAAAAATGATACTATTTTATTTGAAATCAGTTATTTTTACCATCTTGAGACAAGTCTTCTAATCAGAATTGAGATATAATGAGAATTAAAATACTTAAACTTTTATTTTTGTGGAATACATGTAAGAATGCAGTTATTGATTTATTTTGATACAAATTATTAACCGTCATATGATTTGAGTACTTTTTGTACATCAAGATTGGCTGTTCTTCATAAAATATGCTTACATTAAGGAAAGAGACTAAATTTTTGTACGCATTGCCTAAAATGCAAATATTTCTTCATTTTACTGAAAATTATTGACCGCAATTAAATTTTTGTACTTTTTTATAGTTTAGAATAGTTTTTTTTTCATAAAATTAAAAGAATTTCAGAAAAATCAAACTAAAATTTTGTTGGCATTGTTTAAAATAACCAAAATTATTCTTTTTATCAAAAATGATACTATTTTATTTGAAATCAGTTATTTTTACCATTTTGAGACAAGTCTTCTAATCAGAACTGAGATATAATGAGAATCAAAATACTTAAACTTTTATTTTTGTGGAATAAGAATGCAGTTATTGATTTATTTTGATACAAATTATTAACCGTCATTTGATTTCAGTACTTTTTCGACATCAAGATTGGCTGTTCTTCATAAAATATGCTTACTTTAAGGAAAAAGATACTAAATTTTTGTACGCGTTGCCTAAAATGCAAATGTTTCTTCATTTTTACTGAAAATTATTGACTGCCATTATATTTTTGTACTTTTTATAGTTTAGAATAGTTTTTTTTCATAAAATTAAAAGAATGTCAGAGAAATCATACTAAAATTTTATTCGCATCGTTTAAAATAACCAAAATTATTCTTCTTTTTATTGAAAATGATACTATTTTATTTGAAATCAGTTATTTTACCATCTTGAGACAAGTCTGCTAATTAGAATTGAGATATAATGAGACTTAAAATACTTAAACTTTTATTTTTGTGGAATAAGAATGCAGTTATTGCTTTATTATGATATAAATTATTAACCGCCATATGATTTCATTACTTTTTGGTCATCAGGATTGGTTGTTCTTCATAAATTATGTTTACTTTAAGGAAAAAGATATTATTTTTTTGTACACGTTGCCAAAAATGAAAATATTTCTTCTCATATTGGAAAATATTGTAATTTCAATTGCAATCAGTTGTAATAAATGATTTTCATATGTTTTTTTGTAGAAAATGTGAATTATTCAAGAATAAATCTGCTTAAAATTATTTCTTTCTTTTTAAGGAATATATTAATGTTTACCACCATTGGATTTTTGTACTTTTTATTGTTTAGGAGTAGTTATTTTTGTAATTTGTTATTTTAAAGGCTTCGATTGTGACGAGTATATAGAAAGTCCATGATTATGATTTTTTTTAAAGAATTTTATGATGATAAGGATACAAATATTGAAAATATTGAAAAAATAGACTACATTTTTCAATAACTGATCCTTTCATTTTGTTTTTCCCCGAGTATGTTTGGAAAATAATAAAATCAATTTCGCGATGTAGACACTCGCCGGGTTTGAAAATATATAACCTAAATAAAACGAAAAAAAAAAACATTATTTAATGATGATATTTTAATTTAGGTTTTATCTGTACATTTCTTTTCATTTCAATTCATAAAACTTTGCTAAATAATTAATAAAGAAAATGTATCATTGAACGTTCGATTTTCACGAGTCGCCATTTTAATTAAATTAAACGAAACTAAGATTCCGTAATTTGTATTAGTTCATCATGTGACGTATTAAAGTTCAATCCGTCATCAAGGTCGATCGGTACTATCCGTCCGATCAGTCCGATCAGTCAATTACTTTTACTATAAGTCTGACGGATTGCTGACATGAGTTTGACGCGAACTTGACTGATCGGTGACTGATCGATGACCGCTGATTGATCGCTGAAATAGTAACGCCTAAGGTTGCAAGTACTGTATATACAAAAATTAAAAAGATGTCGTCTGAATACTGTGCAATTGAAAATTTGCTATTGCACAATACTTAATATAATAATTTTGGATCCTGATTTGAACCAACTTGAAAACTGGGCCCATAATAAAAAATCTAAGTACATGTTTAGATTCAGCATATCAAAAAAGCCAAAGAATTCATTTTTTGTTAAAATCAAACTTAGTTTAATTTTGGACCCTTTGGACTTTAATGTAAACCAATTTGAAAACGGGACCAAAAATTAAGAATCTACATACACAGTTAGATTTGGCATATAAAAAAAACCCAATTATTTAATTTTTGATGAAATCAAACAAAGTTTAATTTTGGACCCCGATTTGGACCAACTTGAAAACTGGGCCAATAATAAAAAATCTAAGGACATTTTTAGATTCAGCATATCAAAGAACCCCAAGGATTCAATTTTTGTTAAAATCAAACAAAGTTTAATTTTGGACCCTTTGGACCTTAATGTAGACCAATTTGAAAACCGGACCAAAAATTAAGAATCTACATACACAGTTAGATTCGGCATATCAAAGAACCCCAATTATTCAATTTTTGATGAAATCAAACAAAGTTCAATTTTGGACCCTTTGGGCCCCTTATTCCTAAACTGTTTGTACCAAAACTCCCAAAATCAAACTCAACCTTCATTTTATGGTCATAAACCTTGTGTTTAAATTTCATAGATTTCTATTTACTTATACTAAAGTTATGGTGCGAAAACCAAGAATAATGCTTATTTGGGCCCTTTTTGGTCCCTAATTCCTAAACTGTTGGGACCTCAACTCCCATAATCAAACTCAACCTTCCTTTTATGGTCATAAACCTTGTGTTTAAATTTCATTGATTTCTATTTAGGTATACTAAAGTTGTTGTGCAAAAACCAAGAAAATGCTTATTTGGGCCCTTTTTGGCCCCTAATTCTTAAACTGTTGGGACCAAAACTCCCAAAATAAATCCCAGCCTTCCTTTTCTGGTCATAAACCTTGTGTTAAAATTTCATAGATTTCTATTCACTTTTACTAAAGTTAGAGTGCGAAAACTAAAAGTATTCGGACGACGAAGACGACGACGACGACGCATACGACGACGCCAACGTGATACCAATATACGACCAAAAAAATTTCAATTTTTGCGGTCGTATGAAAATTATCTTTTAACCGGGCTTCTCCATAAACCAGATTTGGACACAATCATCATTAGAGTAATAATATAATTTCAAAATGTATCCTATGATGGCTTACATGGCTTAAATAGAATAAAGGAATAAAATTCAAGTTTAAATTGTCTATCATCATAAAAATTGTTATAAATAGAAAACCCTGAAAGGCCCTTTAATATTCCGAGTGAAAGGGTCTACCTACTATCTATTTACAGGGGAATTTCTGGCCTGAAAGGATAAATGTTAACCTTTTATGCCCCGCTGAAGCAGACATGGTATTAAGTGTTACCCTTTCCATCTGTTTGTACGTTCGTCCGTCCGTATTTCCCAAAAGTTGGTATCCGTTCCCTTATTTTAGTTTGCCTTAGCCAAATATTGTTTTAACCTTACCATGCTTATAGCCACATAAAACATGTCAATTTGAAAATTGGGTGGCGTCACCTTTATCGTTTTGGAGTTATATGCCTTTATAAACATAATAATAATTGCACTTTTACAATTCTTCGGTTATTTCCCTTTATAATTTCATAAATATGATATGCAAGCGAGGGGGAGGGGGCATTATCTGTGTTCCACGGACACATTCCCCATTTATGTTTATTTGCCTATTATCTTGAAAACAATAAAAGAGCTCCTTTTGAAAAGAAAAATTTTAGTAAAAAAAATAAAGAACAATTGTTTTTTATGAAATTTATGTTGCTAGAATCATACTTCAGAGGACACAAAACACCCTTTATTAACCGTTGCTAAGTAGTTGCTAAGCAATGTGTGAACTCAAATTGAAGTGGCTATTCATTTGTAACTTCAAGTTTTTCTTAAACCAACCATCCTATCTGGGAAATATGGTTATTTTTACAGACACATCAATTCGTATGTGCTAATTATATTATGTAGTAAAAATTGGTGCTAGTTCTTTTTACCGGAACAAAAAAAAAAATCATTTTTTTTTAAGTTTCTATACTGAGGCTAGCAATGGTATGAATTAAGACTTCTTTGAGAGGGGGCCAACAACTCCCCTTTTCATAGGTACCTTCTCCTTTGCCGATTTAGGTAAATAAGTAGACCAATTTGTACTGTGATTGTGCAATCCAAGATGGCGGTATACCATGAATCTACCTTAAATTTATTTGACAACCCCTAATAAGAGTAATTACCCTTTAAAGTCAATTTGGGGTAACTATCATCATTTAGTATTAACATAAATATATTGATATAGAATAAGCTATGTATAGCTACAAGAGTAACTGAAGAAGAATACTTGGGATAAGGAAAAAACAAAAATCCTGTTATTTGAATTTTTCTCCATTAATACTAATATTATTATTATTATTTAAAAGGCAAAACACCTATATGGAGTAAAATGAAATTTTCGAATATTTTGATTAAATGATTGAGGTTTGTTGGTAATTTTTACTATTAAATTGTTCATTTATCCATATAAGTTTCAATGAAAATAATGTTTTGTTACATTACTTTTTTTACATGCGTTGAAGATTCAAGATTAAGAACATAAAAGTAAAACACGAGTCCCCTAGTTAATGAAATAATGATTCAACTGGTATTTTTTCGTAAAATTGATAAAATACTTTGGAAAAAACAGCATTTGTAATTCAAGTAAGAACAGGAAACAAAGTTGCTTGCGATTAACTGAAATTTACATGAGTAAGCTCATGTACGTGAACTATTTAAGAAACACAATACCTGTTCTTTAAAGAAATTTGAGAGTCTAAATGGAAGAATGAATTACGACTTTAGTAAAGCACCAATACACGGATGGTTGCTATGCATTTTCTGATTATATGAGAATGGCTGGTAAAGTTAATGTTGAAAATATTGACCCCTCAACTTTTAATTAGTTCTGAACCTAACTATGTATGGTTGCTAGGTACTTTTATATCAAGTAAGTCGTTGCTAAGAACTTTTAACATGACCTTGACCTCTGGCAGTTTGCTTTCTAACGAAATGTAAGCAAAATTTTGTGTGAACACTTTTTCTAAATACTTTTTGGGTTTATTTCATAAAATTTCTAACACAATTAAATAAAAAAAAGACCGAAGGTCAAAGTCAAGGTCATAAATAAACTTTGACCTTGAGGTAAACTTTTAGGTCATTGAATGCACAACATGTCCCAAGTGATTTTTATTTTGTATTTGTCACTGTTTTTAAACTATTCAAATAACAATGTCAAAATTTTTCTTCAAAATACCAAAAATGACATTTTTATGTTCCCATAGCAACCACCCTAGCAACCTATTTCCCAAACCTTTAATGATAAATTATTCCTAAGCAACAGTCATAATTTACATTTATCACTTTAGTATAATTTGTTGTGGATGCAAAAGTGTAAAATTATGTCATGCAAAATGCCTATAATTTGCCTTTTTGAATACATTGAAAATTCCACTATTTGAACCAGTGCTGCCCCTTTCCTCCCCTTTTGTCAGACATAATTTTTATCTTTCATCTTACTCATAAAGTGTTATATTTTAATGAATAATAGTCAAAATATTCATAAAACTTGAAATGTATGCATAATAACTGCTTAAAATGGGCCATTTTTTATCCTCAAAATATGCATTTTGAGGCAAAATCCAAGGGGACCCGTAACCATGGCAACGGGGGCATAAACAAATTGTTTGTAAACATTTTTCTTGTTAGATTATCGATAGCTACCAACAGACCAAGTTTCAAGAAAATCTGAGACTATGCGTGCCGCAACTTGGTTGGTGGTTACAGAGAATTGCTATTAATATAATAATTTTAGATCCTGATTTGGACCAACTTGAAAACTGGGCCCATAATAAAAAATCTAAGTACATTTTTGGATTCAGCATATCAAAGAACCCCAAGATTTCAATTTTTGTTGAAATCAGACTAAGTTTAATTTTGGACCCTTTGGACTTTAGTGTAGACCAATTTGAAAACAGGACCAAAAATGAAGAATCTACATACACAGTTAGATTTGGTATATCAAAGAACCCTATTTATTCAATTTTTGATGAAATCAAACAAAGTTTAATTTTGGACCCTGATTTGGACCAACTTGAAAACTGGGCCAATAATCAAGAATCTAAGTACATTTTTAGATTCAGCATATCAAAGAACCTAACTGATTCATTTTTTTGTCAAAATCAAACTTAGTTTAATTTTGGACCCTTTGGACCTTAATGTAGACCAATTTGAAAACGGGACCAAAAGTTAAGAATCTACATACACAGTCATGACAGTTAGATTCGGCATATCAAAGAACCCCAATTACTCAATTTTGATGAAATCAAACAAAGTTTAATTTTGGACCCTTTGGGCCCCTTATTCTGTTGGGACCTAAACTCCCAAAATCAATACCAACCTTCCTTTTGTAGTCATTAACATTGTGTTTAAATTTCATTGATTTCTATTTACTTAAACTAAAGTTATTGTGCGAAAACCAAGAAAAATGCTTATTTGGGTCCCTTTTTGGCCCCTAATTCCTAAACTGTTGAAACCAAAACTCCCAAAATCAATCCCAACCGTTCTTTTGTGGTCATAAACCTTGTGTCAAAATGTCATAGATTTCTATTAACTTAAACTAAAGTTATAGTGCGAAAACCAAGAAAATGCTTATTTGGGCCCTTTTTGGCCCCTAATTCCTAAAATGTTGGGACCAAAACTCCCAAAATCAATACCAACCTTCCTTTTGTGGTCATAAACCTTGTGTTAAAATTTCATAGATTTTCATTCACTTTTACTAAAGTTAGAGTGCGAAAACTAAAAGTATTCGGACGCCGGACGACGACGACGACGCAGACGCCAACGTGATAGCAATATACGACGAAAATTTTTTCAAATTTTGCGGTCGTATAAAAACCAAAGCATTTAAAGCAAATCTGACAAGAGGTAAAATTGTTTATAAGGTCAAGATCTATCTGCCCTGAAATTTTCAGACAAAACAGACAACCTGTTGTTGGGTTGCTGCCCCAGAATTAATAATTTTAGGAAATTTTGCTGTTTTTGGTTATTATCTTGAATATTATTATAGATAGAGATAAACTGTAAACAGCAATAATATTCCACATACATGTAGTAAGATTTACAAATAAGTCAACATGAACGAAATGGTCAATCGACCCCCTAAATAGTTATTGTCCTTAATAGTCAATTTTTAACAATTTTCATAAAATTTGTAAATTTTTACTAACATTTTCCACTGAAACTATTAGGCCAAGTTCATTACAGATAGAGATAATTGTAAGCAGCAAGAATGTTCAGTAAAGTAAGATGTACAAACACATCACCATCACCAAAAACACATTTTTGTCATGAATCCATCTGCTTCCTTTGTTTAATATTCACACAGACCAAGGTGAGCGACACAGGCTCTTAAGAGCCTTTAGTTACCCTATTACACAATCCTCACTTCAGGTGTTGGTTCAACTTTAGTACTGTGAACCCCTGCATCCGCAAGGATTCACATTTGCCACACTAGCGTTGTACTTTACGACCAGCATGAACCAATAGTACACAGACCATTCCTACTATTCCTGATCCTTTCCCAAAAATGATAGCAGAATTCTACACACCACCAGAAGAAAGAAAGAGAGATATAGAAACAGCAGTAACCACAAGAAAAACACATAGGGAGCCCTCTATTACGAAAAAATATATACACAACCTTAGAGGAAACGAAAACGGGATCCATCGGGATCATAATGCAATCCCGGTGAAGTTGTCGGGATAAGCCGGGATAAGCATCTGGAGTCGGGATCCCATTCGGGATAAATATCTGAAACTGGGATCCCATTCGGGATAACTGTCAGAAGCGAGGATTCCAGTCTAGATGAAACGGGATAAATATCAGACACTGGGATCCCAATCGGGGTAACTGTCTGAAGCTGGGATCCCAATCGGAACTGTTTAAAGCCGGGATCCCAATCGGGATAACTGTCTAAAGCTGGGATCCCAGTCTAGTTAAAATGGGAAATTGTATGAACCATAATTATGTTGTTGAAAATGGTAGTCGGTAAAAGTGGTAGCCCGAACCGGACCCGAACCGGAATTTGCCGGATATTTGCCGAACCGGACCCGAACCGGAATTTGCCGGATATTTGCCGAACCGGAATTCTATTTTACGAATTTTATGCTCTTTGCGTTTCGATTTTTTCTACTAACGTTTATGCATTTGATGTATAATTAAATTCTATCTCATGTAAATATGTAAGTGTTTTGTTTGTGTATACATATGTCTCTGATGACATCAACGAAGTACAGGTTATTGGTGTTAATTAACAATGTGTATGACACCAAAGCTGTCAGGTGAAGCCAATCACTTTTAAGTGTCACTTAATATTCAGTTTGACAGATATTTATTAGTCAGAAAAATGCGGAGATTTTCGTGATAAAAATGGCAGGGCGTCCGAGGAATGTCAACGGGTGTTTTGCCAGACAAGCTTGGGCGTTTCTGATGTTCCCCAAGTTTCCATAAGTGCGTTTCTATTAGTTGTCGTCCAGCATCTATGATAAGATAATGATCGACATCGTAAAACGTTGGTTTCTCAACTTATGTAAAATGTACAAAAAAACATGACCACGTGCTTTGTTTTCAATTGTACTGAACAGTTCGACCCTAGAAAATACTGTACTAAATAATGCAGCCACTAACTTATCCGCATGCACCATGTGCCGATTAATAAAGTATTCTTTTCTTATATTTAGTAAAAACTGGCCAGTAATTAAAACTTTTAGGCGATACCCTTAATTTATTTATAATAGCGTTACAGAGACAGATCAACTTCTGGTCGATATAACTTGGGGCGAGATTGTCACTTGGACGTTTGTGTACTGGTAAAAACGTCATCAAAATCTGATTACACTGATTAATGGAGGATCAAGATGTTTTCAGATAAGTGCATTAATAATTTAATTTAACATGTGTATATGTGTATATAATGATTATAGAAATAATTCATTGAGGAACTATGATTTTTATGGTTTTTATTTGAGCAAATCAACATCAGAAAGTCTGAAAGCATAAACTGAAAATATATTTATTTTTAACATATACAATGAATAAACTTGTTGTCACATAACAGGCATAACTAGTAGGTATGTAAAAATTTAATTCAGTTGTGTGTATGTTTATCTGGTGAAAATAATAAGTCACTAGTTATTAATCTTCAGGGGATAAAAAAGGGGGAGGGTAATTAATTTTCAAAAAAAATTAAAATAGCCTTCCAAGACTTCATAATTATTTGGACTAGCTTCCAATCTACTGTATAAACATGCAATAATATTTCTATTGAATTTGTTGCTTCAAAACGTATTGAACAAATGATTCTTTGTGGATTTTTTTTATACTTTTAGGGGATTTAATGATATTTTTAAATGGAGCTGCCAACAGATTGCAGGCAGATATGCCAGTTACCATAATTTACTCAGCAATACTAGTTGGAAGTACAGTGACAGCAAATTAATTTACAGAATTGAAAACATGACATGTATCCTTTTGCATAAATAACCCAGGAATCCCAGTGGCAGTGCAATTCGAATTGGCGCATGTATATCCTGCTGGGATTTATTTTTTGGGATCCCGCGTTTTTTTCCGGGAATCCCAGTATATTCCAATCAAATCCCAGTATATTTCCACTGGGATTTACATCGGGATCCCGCTTCTTTTATGCGAATCCCGAAATTTTATCCAAGTACATTTACATTCAGATCCCGCTTCTTTTGCGGGAATCCCGAAATTTTATCCCAGTGGGATCCCAATCGAAATCCCACAATATCCCAGTGGGATCCCAGTATATTTCAACCGGAATTTACATCGGGATTCCCGGATTTTTGGCGGGATTCACGAAATTTTATCCCGGTGGAATTAGGTGGGATCCCAATTGGAATCACATCAAAATTCGAGCCGGGATTCAAGTGGAATTCCAGATTTATTTTCTCTTGGGAACACATATGTTATACACATGTATACCAGACAACCCATTTAGAGAAAACAGAACGGAACCAAGAATGGAATGAACCACAGGAACCACACAAGATATATATGATTTTAGACGCCACGCTTGCTGGCGAAACATGCCAACCTTATAAACCAACAGGGTGCAGTGAAAATTTGAGTGTTGGTGTCTATTGTGGCATAATAAAAGCTGATATGGCCCCATCCATATACCATTGAGACTGTTTTTTGCATTTAAAGCCCATATTAAAGCTACTTTAAGATTTAATTTTAATTGATCTTCCAATATCTTTGCAACACAGTCATCGACAACAGCATAATAATGTTTTCAAATACCATTCTGCCAAGGACTATAAGCAGCAGTACTCATAATATCAACGTTCAGGTTAGCACTCATATCACAGAAAATTTCATTTGCAAATTTACCACCATTGTTAACTAGGAAACACTTTGGAAGTTCCATTCCACTCCCTATCCACAGAGACATTACTGTATAGCAGGTTATTTTCAGGGGTGTAAAATTTTGCAATTTTCATTGAATAAGGTATATGAAATATTTTAGCCGTTAATATTTTGGCGGTTTCAAAACTTTATCAATACCATTGCATGTGCACTTTTAAATTGGCGGAATTTAGTTTGGCATTTTGTTCTATCCACAAAAATAAACGAAAATTTACACCTCGCAAAAATAACCCGCTAATATGTTATCATCTGGTGTTTTACTTTTGATAACTGTAGCCAGACTAAATCTTATAGCAATATCAATTAAATGCAAAAAGTATGTGTTAGGTTATCATTCCTTTAAATCAACAGTAACCACTTCATTGAAATATGTGGCCAAAGGAAGTGAGACAACTGGTTGAGCTGGAGTTTCTTATCTTTCTTGCAGACATCACAACCTTCTGTTATTTCATTCACACAATCCAAATGTCCTTTAGTAAAACCACATGCATCTGTTAACAAAGTTTTCAGTCTTTTAGCTGATGGATGAACAAACTGCTTAATATGTAGTTTTTCTAAAGATTTTGGTTATTTGTGTTGCTACAAGAGCAGCGGCAGTAAATTTAATACCAATTTTCAATTGATCTATTGGTACAGAATAATGCCCTGAAGACGTGCACTGCAGTTGAACATCTTTTCCAAATTGGCACTATCACTTTTAAGATCTAGCTTCATTTTTGATTTCTTCATAGAGTCCTTACTCAACAACAATGGTATCCCAAGAGAAAACGAAAACAGAATCCATCGGGATTCCAATGAAATCCCAGTGAAATTGTCCGGATAGGCCGGGATAAGCATCTGGAGTTGGTATCCCATTCGGGATAAATGTCTGAAACTGGGATCCCATTCGGGATAACTGTCTGAAGCCGGGATTCGAGTCTAAATGAAACAGGATAAATATCGGAAACTGGGCCAATTGGGATAACTGTCTGAAGCCGGGATCCCAATCGGAACTGTCTAAAGCTGGGATCCCAATCAGGATAAGTGTCTGAAGCCGGGATTTCATTCTAGTTGAAACAGGAAAACGTATGAACCATAATTATGTTGTTTAAAATATGTGTAAGTCATCCGACAGTTTGGTTAGTGTATATATGTCTCTGATGACATCAAGTACAGGTTATTGGTATTAATTAACAATGTGTATGACACCAAAGCTTTCAGGTGAAGCCAAGTACTTAATGGTTCACTTAATTTTCAGTTTGACAGATTTTTTCTTAGTCAGAAAGTTCACATAAGTGCGTTTCTATTTGTTTTTGTCCGGCATCAATGAAACTTAAAATTTTTAAATTGGACATTTACCTATTATGGTCCAATATCCAAAATCTAAATACATGGTTAGATTCAGCATATCAAAGAACCCAGAATTCAATATTTTATGAAATCAAATAAAGTTCAATTTTGGACCCTTTAGACTTCAATGTGGACCAATTTGATAACCGGGCCCAAATATCAAAAATCTAAATACATGGTTAGATTCCGCATATATCAAAGAACCCCATACACTCAATTTTTGTTGAAATCAAACAAAGTTTAATTTTGGACCCCAATTTGGACCAACTTGAGAACTGGGCCTATAATCAAAAATCTAAATACACGGTTAGATTTGGCATATCAAAGAACCCAAGGATTCAATTTTTATTGAAATCAAACAAAGTTTCTTTTTGGACCCTGATTTTGACCAACATGAAAACTGGGCCCATAATCAAAAATCTAAGAATATGTTTCGATTCAGCATATCAACGAACCCAAAGAATTCAAATTTTGTTGAAATCAAACTCAGTTTAATTTTGGACCAATTGGACCTTAATGTAGACCAATTTGAAAGCGGGACCAAAAATTAAGAATTTACATACACAGTTAGATTCGACATATCAAAGAACTCCAATTATTCAATTTTTGATTAAATTAAACAAAGTTTAATTTTGGACCCTTTGGGCTCCTAATTCCTAAACTGTTCGGACCAAAACTCCCAAAATCAATTCTAACCTTCCTTTTATGGTCATAAACCTTGTTTTTAAACTTCAAAGATTTCTATTTACTTATACTACAGTTATTGTGCTAAAACCAAGAAAAATGCTTATTTGGGTCCTTTTTTGGCCCCTAATTCCTAAACTGTTGGGACCAAAACTCCCAAAATCAATCCCAATCTTCCTTTTATGGTCATAAACCTTGTGTGTAAATTTCATATATTTCTATTTACTTTAACTAAGTTATAGTGCGAAAACAAATGTGTCTTCGGACCACGACGAGGACGACGCTAATGTCATACCAATATACGACCGCAAATTTTTTTTGAGGTCGTATAAAAAAGTCATGACCACGTGTTTTTTTTTTTTTGTTATTGTACTGAACAGTCCGACCCTAGAAAATACCGTCCTAGATAATGCGGCCACAGTACTTTATCTGCATGCACCCTGTGCCGATTAAATAAAGTTTTCTTTTCTTATATTTAAAAACTGACCAGTAATAAATATTTTTATGAAATACCCTTGATATTTTTCTAAATACCGTTACGGAGACATATCAATTTCTGGCAAATAAAATATGGGGCGAGATTGTCACTTAGACGTTAGTGTCCTGATAAATACGTCAATAAAATCAGATTACGCTGATTTATGGAGGATGAAGATGAATCCGATGCAGATGTTTTCAGATAAGTGCATAAATAATTTAATTCAACATGTATGTATGTGTATATAATGATTATAAATATAATTTATTGGGGAACTATGATTTTTATGCTTTTATTTGAGCAAATCAACACGGTCACCAGAAAGTCTAAAAGCATGAACTGAAAATATATTTATTTTTAACATACAATGAATAATCCTGTTGTCACATAACAGGCATAACTGGTAGGTATGTAAAAATTTAATTGAGTTGTGTGAATGGTTATTTGCATTGGTGAAAATAATAAGTCGCTAGTTTTGTATCTTCAGGGGATAAAAAAAGGGGGAAGGTAATTAATTTGATTCCAAATGGCTTCCAATCTACTGAATAAACATGCAATAATATTTCTATTGAAATTGTTGCTTCAAAACGTATTGAACCAGATGCTTGGCAGGGCGCAGCTTTATACGATCATAGAGGTCCAACCCTGAACAGTTGGGGCAAGTATGGACACAAAAATTAAGCTTGATACAGCTCTAAATTTTGATTGTGATTAAATAGTTTACACAACATAGGTTTCTGACACAGAATGAATAAGGTTTATAAGAACTTAAACTTAAAAACTTAAAAATTTTAAATTGGACATTTACCAACTATGGTCCCATATCAAAAATCTAAATACATGGTTAGGTTCAGCATATCATTGAATCCTAAGAATTCAATTTTTGATGAAATCAAATAATGTTCAATTTTAGACCCTTTAGACCTCAATGTGGACCAATTTGATAACCGGGCAAAAATATAACAAATCTGAATACATGGTTAGATATATTGTAGAACCCCATATATTCTATTTTTGTTGAAAGTTTAATTTGGACCCCAATTTGGACCAACTTGAAAACTGGGCCTAAAATCAAAAAATCTCAGTACATGTTTAGATTCAGCATATCAATGAACCCCAAAAATTCGATTTTTGTTAAAATCAAACTAAGTTGGACCTTAATGTAGACCAATTTGAAAACAGAACCAAAAATTAAGAATCTAAATACACAGTTAGATTTGGCATATCAAAGAACCCCAATAATTAATTTTTTGACGAAAATTTTGGACCCTTTTGGCCCCTTATTCCTAAACTGTTGGGACCAAAACTCCCAAAATTAATCCCAACCTTCCTTTTGTGGTCATAAACCTTGTGTGAATGTTTCATAGTTTTCTATTAACTTATACTTAAGTTATTTTGCAAAAACCAAGAAAATGCTTGTTTGGGACCTTCTTTTGGCTTCTTATTCCTAAACTGTTGGGACCAAAACTCTCAAAATCAATCCCAACCTTCCTTTAGTGGTCATAAACCTTGTGTTTAAATTTCATAGATTTCTGTTTACTTATACTAAAGTTATTGTGCGAAAACCAAGAAATACTTATTTGGGCCCTTTTTGGCCCCTAATTCCTAAACTGTTGGGACCAAAACTCCCAAAATCAATCCCAACCTTCCTTTTATAGTCATAACCCTTGTGTTTAAATTTCATAGATTTCTATTAACTTATACTTAAGTTAGATTGCGAAAACCAAATGGGTTGGGATGACGACAACGACGACACCAACGGCATACCAATATACGACCAAACAATTTTCAATTTTTGCGGTTGTATAAAAATTATTCTTTGTGGATTTTTTTGATACTTGTAGGGGATTTAATTATATTATTAAATAGAGCTGCCAACAGATTGCATGCAGATATTCCAGTTACCTTTACTCAGCATTTACTATATATAGTTGGAAGTATAGAGACAGCAAATTAATTTATAGAAAGGAGAACGTTACATGTATCCTTTTGCATAAATAACCCAGGAATCCAAGTGGCAGTGGAGTCTAGTACATGCAATTTGAATTGGTGCATGCATATCCTGCTGGGGATCTACATCGAGATCCCACTTTTTTTGTGGGAATCCGGAAATTTTATCCCAGTATATTTCCACTGGGATTTACAGTGGGATTCCGCTTCTTTTGCGGGGATTCCCGAAATTTTATCTCGGTGGAATAAGGTGGGATCCCAATTTGAATCCCATCAGAATTTCAGCCAAATTTCCAGTAGAATCCCAGATTTATTTTCTCTTGGGATGTCGCTTGTTATAACATCTGATTGTATTTCACATTCAACACCTGCACATGGAAAAGTTACCTTCTTTGTTGATTGCAGAACTGTACCTGTACGCCAAATTTGAAAAGAGTGTCACTAGAGTTTTCTACTACTTTTTCTCTTATAGAAGAGTCAAGGGAGTCTAAATAACATTTCATCCACATTTCCCCTACCACATTTGAAGTATAAGCACTGTCTAATATTGCTGAATTGGCAGATTCTGCCAAAAGAACAAGAGCTTCTTGTTACTTGTTTCCAGTAAACAACACAGCTTTTTCAAATCCTTGATTTGCCTTGGCCTTATTTTCATAAGAGTGTGGGCATATATCAGATCAATTTAGAGTTTTACAAAAAGAAATGATTTTTTAAAAACATTATACTTAAGTAAAAATCTGGACTGTGATGATGAATCCTTTTTTCAAGCACAATGTTAAACTCACAGAAGAACAGAAGGATTTATGTGTGAGGGTAATATTTCTTTTAAAGAATGCACAGAATCGCTAAAATCTATGTGACATGGAAAGAGCCCAGGCTTTGATGGGTATACTGTAGAATTTTACAAAGTCTTTTGGAGGGATATTGAACCTTTTCTTTTTAAATCTTTATATTTTGGTTATAAAAACATGAAAAAGGAGAATTACAAAGTGTCATTACATGTATTCCAAAAGAAGATAAAGATAGATGTCATTTAGCTAATTGGCGCCCAATTAGCCTTATGAATACTGATCACCAAGATTGCTTCTGCTGTCAATACTAATAGAATAAAACCTGTTTTACCATCTATTATCAGTGACTGTCAGAAAGGCTTTATAAAGGATAGATTTATGGGTGAGAATACGCGTCTATTGTATGATTTTCAATTGCACAGTATTCAGCAATAGCAAGAAATCTTCAATTGCACAGTATTGTGCAATAGCAAGAAATTTTCAATTGCACAGTATTGCGCAATAGCAAGAAATCTTCAATTGCACTGTATTGTGCAATAGCAAATATTTTCAATTGCACAGTATTGCGCAATAGCAAGAAATATCTAATTGCACAATATTGTGCAATAGCAAGAAATTTTCAATTGATTGGAGTTATCTTTCTTTGTCCAGAATAGTAGTTGAATCAACTTAAATCATTGTTTTATAAAATATACAATGTATATTCACTTTTACTACCAACTGATAAATTAAAACAATCTTTATCATTCAGTGATAACAAGCACCTATTGTTACATTTTAATATTTTATGATGTATTTTAATGAGTAGTTATTGTTGCAAACTCCATTAGAAATTTGAATTGAGATCAGTTTTGGAAAAAGGGAAAGGGGGATATGAAAAAAATGGGGGGGGGGGGGTAAATTTTTCTCATTTCAGATTTCATAAATAAAAAGAAAATTTCTTATAACAGCATAGAGAATTGCTCAAAGGCAAAAAAAATATTTTAAGTTCATTAGACCACATTCATTCTGTGTCCAAAACCTATGCTGTGTCAACTATTTAATCACAATCCAAATTTAGAGCTCAATCCAGCTTGAATGTTGTGTCCATTCTTGCCCCAACCATTCAGGGTTCAACATCTGCGGCCGTATAAAGCTGCGCCCTGCGGAGCATCTGGTTATTATAGTTGTTGAGTTGCTTTCTATGAAAATAAGAATCTTTGAAAATGAATCCCTTTGGGTCAATATGCTGATGACACTTTCTTAGTTATAGATGGAACTGAAACATCATTGAGGGAAACTTTAAATTGTTTTGACTCTTTCCAAAAAGTATCTAGGTTAAAGATTAATTCTTCTAAAACTAAAGCTCTGTGGGTTGGGAACAAAAAGTATTAAAATCTGATTCTCTGTCCTGATTTAAAACTTCAGTGGTGCTATTCAAATTTTGAACTTTTGGGAATTGAATTCTATTTGGATCTTGACAGTATGCCGGAAATATATTTCTAAAAAAAAGATAAAGAAAGGTCGGGCATTCTTAAGAGTTGGCAAAATAGAAAATTAACCCTTATGGGAAAGATTACTATTATCAAGACTTTGGCACTCCCAAAATTAATTCACCTGTTGACTGCACTACCCAACTTACCAGAGTCAAAATTAAATGAATTGAATATTTTATTCTTTCAATTCATATGGAGTGGAACACCTGATCCAATCCAACTAAGTACAATAATCGGAGATATTCCACAAGGTTTAAATATGATTAGTATACATTATTTTAAAATATACCTAAAGATTGGCTGGATAAAGAGGTTTTCTTCCAATTTATATGGTAGTTGGCAATCATTGTTATTAAAAAGCCCTTGAACAGTATGGTGGAGAAAGGGTATTACATTTTCAAAAGGAGAATCTCAGAGAAATCTTTGATACTGCTTAAGCAAGGCCTACTACCAAAATTTCTACCAATATTTCTGTTCCAAGATATTTTGTCATTAGATATTTTATTCTTTATTCAGTGGCAGAGAAACGGAGTGCAGTCTTTGTTTGACCTTGTTGACGTAGAGACTAAGGATTTTTGTAAATTTTATCAGATAGGACCGAGACTTCAAACAAATAATTTAAAAGTATTATGGTTTCATTGCAAACAATCCAAAGTATTTGAGAGAACACATTAAAGAAAACATTGCTTATGTAAACTTTTAACTGTATTGATTATTTTTTGGAAAGATTATTGTGTAACAAAAAGGCAAGGTTTGTATACAAAGATCTTGTTGACAGATATGTGCAACTGCGAACAGAAAATTTCCTACAATGGGAGAAATTACTAGGTATTGAAATAGCAGATTGGTCAGAATATTATATTATTTTAAGACAAGAGTGCACATGCTGAAATGTCTCGCCTTCTTTACTAATCAGTGATGTTATGTTGATAGTCCTAAATATAAAGCTTTATTACAACTCTCACATAAACTTAACATTAACCAAGAAAACTAAACCATGAAAATAAGGTCAAGGTCAGATGAACCATGCCAGGTAGGCATGTACAGCTAACAATTCTTCCATACAACAAATATAATTGACCTATAGCTTATAGTTCATCACATTCACACGAAACTTTATTCATTATCCCTTTCAAAACTTCATTCTCTGTTCAATTTATGTTTGGAATCCACTGTTACAAACCCTCATTCAAACCAATACAAACTTGAAGCTATAATTTCGGATATTGCAAGTCACAGACTTTTCAAGCCAGTCCGCATGGGAAAAGATGAAAAAGAGAAAAGATCTTTCTTTAATCTTTCCTTTGCCAACAAAGGTCTCGATGGCGTCAACTTAGGCAATATATTGTAATGCCGGCATTTCCCCGTTTTTATAGTAAACCTATGTCTGTATAAATTCTTGAAATTATTAAGGATAAACGATAGATTTCAGTGAGATGTCTAATGATGGAAGTAATGTAAGACTTGTAATTTGTTATTTTGGCTGTTGTTTCAATGATGTGTGTTAGTTTGTTAAGAAGTTTTATTTCACGTACTGATTCTGTATTTGTGCGATATTTACCTTATTAGACTATGAACTCAAATAAAACTGTTTTAATGGTCTACTAATAAATTTTAAAGTCAAAACCCATCTTTATTGATGAAGATCAATCAATGTTTACAAACAATATCAACATTTCGGGAATTTCCCTTCTTTGATCCATGGTTGCCGATTGGTAAACAATATGTAACAAGCTCTGCCATTGGTCAGTCAAAAGTATAAATACAAAAACAACAGCAGAACCGACGGCGTGTTGGGTTGACAATGAATGGGAAGCGACAAACTTAAATAGAAGCTGGAATATGTCTGAGAAATACAGACAAGCGTTTAAAGTTAACTTTGTATTAATTTAAGATTGCCAGTGCCAGTGACGGTGCTATATATGGGTGCCGGTGACGGTGCTAAATACGGATGACGGTGACAAATACAGTCAACGGTCACGGTGCTAAATACAGGTGACTGTGACAGTGCCGGTGACAGAGTTGTCTTCTTAGTTCTATAATGTAGAAGGGCGTTTTTATCCTTTAATTGGGGATTATAGAAAGATACAAAATAAGTGACAACCTTGTTACTTGACTGTTGAATTAAACATGTACTAGTTGTGTGTGTCTATGTAAGACCAACCTTAACTGAAGACCTGACCAGACCAGTGACGGATCCTGCAAGACCAATTATCTCCGGCATGGATTATTTTTGATAGAAATAAAATATGAAACTTTATTTTATTCAGATATTTAATTTCATAACTGAGAATTATATATAAATACAAGAATACGTTTTCCCTTTCTGTAACGTGTTTTGGTGCGACGGTTAATAGTGGACGTCGAAACCTTAAACTTTATAGATCCTTTAAATCCCCTTTTCTTTGTGACCCTGTGTTCTCTGGTGGCCGACTCTAGCACCAGGGAGGCGGCGTTATAATATATCCTTCATCATAAATTTATGAGTTCAATCAACTAGAGGCTCTAAAGAGCCTGTGTCGCTCACCTTGGTATATGTGAATATTAAACAAAACAAGCAGATGGATTCATGACAAAGTTGTGTTTTGGTGATGGTGATGTGTTTGTTCATCTTACTTTACTGAACATTCTTGCTCCTTAACAATTATCTTTATCTATAATGAACTTGGCCCAGTAGTTTCAGTGGAAAATGTTAGTAAAAATTCACAAATTTTGTGAAAATTGTTAAAAACTGACTATAAAGGACAATAACTCCTTAGGAAGTCAATTGACCATTTCAGTCATGTTGACTTATTTGTAAATCTTACTTTGCTGAACATTATTGCTGTTTACAGGTTATATATCTCTATAATAGTATTCAAGATAATAATCAAAAATAGCAAAATTTCCTTAAAATTACCATTTCAGGGGCAGCAACCCAACAAAGGGTTGTCCGATTCATCATAAAATTAACGGGCAGATAGATCTTGACCTGATTAACATTTTTACCCTCTGTCAGATTTGCTCTAAATGCTTTGGTTTTTGAGTTATAAGCCAAAAACTGCATTTTACACCGATGTTCTATTTTTAGCCATGGTGGCCATCTTGGTTGTTTGACCGGGTCACCGGACACATTTTTTAAACAAGATACCCCAATGATGATTGTGGCCAAGTTTGGATTAATTTGGCCCAGTGTTACGGCCAGAAATCGCCTTTAAATTGTAGCCAACAAAAGACACAAATCAATTATAAAATTTAACAAGATTTATTATACAAATGTTTACAAGAAGTATTACACAAATATTACTGTTAACTTAACTGTCAAAATATGAGTCCAATCTTTTATCTTTATCTGTATCCAGAAATCTTCTCGGAATCCAATCTGAATATTACGGTCACAATCCAGTATGATGTTGTTTGTAGAATAAAAGTGTCAATCCAAAGGCTATGTATATTAATGTCTATCGATGTTTAAGTCCAAATCCAAGAGTGAGAGTTTAACTTTAGTGTCTGTATATATATAGTTGTCATGGAAGATTCTAGAACAGTCTATAATGGAACATACTAGAAAGTTACAACGGAAGTTTCTAGTAAAATGTAGAAGTTTATATCACGCATCTTTTATAAGGATCATTCTGGAAAGTTCCAATCATTCTGTAATTGTTCCAGTGATTTCTAAACTGGACAGTTCTAAGATTATTCTGTAAACAACTATCAGGCCACACAATACAAATCAGGCCAACATAAATAAATACAATAATTACAATATCATAACACCTCCCCCCTTAAAAGAAGTTTTAGTGTAACAAAAACTTATCATAAACAAAAATACATAGCATATAAAAGTGTTTTAATAAGCTCTAGATAAAGCATCAGCTATTACATTATCTTTACCCTTGATATGTTTTATAATTACATCATATTCCTGTAACAATAAACTCCACCTAGTCAACCTCTGATTCTTGTTTCTCATTTTATGTATGAAGGTGAGAGGATTATGATCAGTACAAACAAGAATAGGATATACAGTGGGATTCAAATATACATCAAAATGTTGAAGTGCTGACAACATTGCAAAACACTCTTTTTCAATAGTTGAATATTTTTTCTGATGTTTATCTAATTTCTTGGAAAAATATGATATAGGTTTCTCAACATTATCATGTGTCTCTTGATATAAAACAGCTCCAATTCCTACATCGCTTGCATCAACAGCAAGTTTAAATTGTTTTTGAAAGTCTGGAGTAATCAGAACCGGACTATTAATTAAAAGTGATTTGCTATTTTCAAAAGCGTTTTGACAATATTCACTCCAGATAAATTTAGAATCTTTTCGTAAAAGATGAGTCAGTGGTTGAACCACAGTAGCAAAATTTGAACAAAATTTTCTGTAAAATCCAATCATGCCTAAATATCTCATAAGTTGTTTTCTATTTGTAGGAGGAGGAAATTTGGAAATAGCTTCCACTTTAGCAATAATAGGTTTCACCTGACCTTGGCCAACTGTATGCCCTAAATAATCAACAGTGGCCTGACAAAATTCACTTTTACCAAGATTAACAGTCAAATTTGATTGTGACAATCTATCAAAAGTATCATACAAATGTGTTAAATGCTGTTCCCAGCTATCACTACATACAATTAGATCATCAATATAAGCATAACAACAATTTAAATCTTTTATAACATTATTGATCATTCTTTGAAATGTAGCTGGTGCACTTTTCATGCCAACGGCATTACAGTATATTGAAATAAGCCATCTGGTGTAACAAAAGCTGATATTTCACGAGCTCTCTGTGTCAATGGAACTTGCCAATAACCTTTCAACAAATCAAATTTGCTCACAAATTTTGCTTGACCAATGTTGTCAATACAATCGTCTATCCTTGGAATCGGAAAGGAATCAGATTTTGAGACTGAATTTACTTTTCTGAAATTAGTCACGAAGCGAAACGTTTTATCTGGTTTTGGCACAAGGAGACAAGGAGAGCTCCATTCACTGCTACTCGGCTCAATAATATCATTGTCAAGCATATATTTAATTTCTTTTCTCATAGCTTCAAGTTTGAGTGGATTAAGCCGATAAGGATGTTGCTTAATTGGAGAAGCATCTCCTACATCAACATCATGACAAACAGCAGTGGTTTTGTTTGGCACATCTGGAAAAAGATTTTTAAAAGAAAATACCAAAGTTTTTATTTCTTCTCTACGATCAAAAGACAGATATGCAAGTTTTGAGTCTAAATTTGACAAAATTTCTGAATTTTTCAATCTAACAGTCTCTTCCATAGTTTTAGAACTAAAAGGTGGTTCAATTACATCTGGTTTGTCATGATTGTTCTCAAATTTAACCATACCTAAAGTGGCAACTGGTTTATTCTCACATTCATTAGTACGCTCAAAGTATGGTTTTAACATATTAATATGACACACTCTATTTTGTTTGCGCCGACCTGAAGTTTTTACAATATAATTCAAATCATTGATTTTACTCTCTATTGTATAAGGACCACAATATTTAGCCTGTAAAGGATGTCCAGGAACTGGCAAAAATACAAGTACCCTATCACCAGGCTCAAAAACTCTGTTCCTGGCATCTTTATCATACCATATTTTCATCTTGTTCTGTACATTTTTTTAAAGTTTTTCTGAGCAATTTGACAAGCAGTATACAATTTTTCTTTAAATCTAGATACATAGTCTAAGAGATTCAGGTCAGTATGTTCAGTTAGCCACTTTTCCTTAATCAATTTTAACGGTCCCCTTACAGTATGGCCAAATACCAACTCAAAGGGACTAAATCCAAGGGATTCTTGAACAGCCTCTCGAACTGCAAAAAGTAGAAAGTGAACTCCATCATCCCAGTCTCTGTCAAATTGAAGACAAAAAGTTCTAATCATGTTCTTCAATGTTTGATGAAAACGTTCTAAGGCACCTTGAGATTCTGGATGGTACGCACTTGATCTATACTGAGCAATCCCTAACTACACGACTTGCTGAAATAGACCTGACATGAAATTTGATCCCTGGTCGGACTGTATAGACTTAGGAAGTCCTACTAACGTGAAAAATTTGATAAGAGCTTTGACAATAGTAGGTGTCTTGATATTTCTTAGCGGAATAGCCTCAGGAAAGCGTGTGGATGTACACATGATTGTCAATAAATACGCATTTCCAGTTTTGGTCTTTGGTAAAGGTCCAACGCAGTCAATTAGAACTCTGCTGAAAGGTTCGTCAAAGGCTGGAATAGGCAGAAGTGGTGCTGGTGGTATTTTCTGGTTAGGCTTACCAACAACTTGGCATATATGGCATGATTTGCAGTATTCTGCGACAACATTTCGAAGTCTGGGCCAGTAGAAATGCTGCAAGATCTTAAGGCAAGTCTTCCTTATACCTAAGTGTCCAGCCAAGGGGGTGTCATGTGCAAGACCAATAATTTCTTGCCTATAAACTTTAGGCACCACCACTTGGTATACCACTCTCCATTCCTCCTCTGGGGTAGCATCAGGAGGCCTCCACTTCCTCATTAAAATGCCGTCCTGATGGTAATAGCATTCGGCCACTTTGTCTGCTTCCTCCTGTGGTTGAGCCCGCTGGTTGAGCTGAAGAACCTCAGGGTCTTTATGTTGTTCTTTGAGTAAATTCTTTCGGTCTAATGAATGGCTGTTTAAGTTTGGCCATGGCATAATAACATTCTTGTTAACAATAGGTGGTCTTATTATGGCCTTTTCTGAGCTACCAGGACCTTCAATGTCAGCTAGGAAAGTGTCAGAAACGTCCATGTAATCGAACTGGTCTTCTTGCAAATTCTCATCTTCTTGTTTTCTAGCCATCGCCCTAGTAACAACACAAGCTGGATACAATTCAGCATCATCTTCAGGTGATTTAACATCCACCACTGGTTCACTGGTAACAATTGGTTCAGCAACCACTTTGTTCCTAGCTAGATCATTTCCTAGCAATAATGTAACACCCTTTACAGGGAGATTAGGACGAACACCTACAATAACTGGTCCAGTTATCAAATCTGACTTCAGATAAATACGATGGAGAGGAACATCAATACAACCTAACTCTACACCTTGTAACAAAATGGAGGCACCAACAGAAGTCTTCTCGGACAAAGGCAACACACCTTCTAACAATAAAGACTGAGAAGCTCCAGTGTCCCGTAAAATCTTAATAGGCTGAAGAGTGGTATCATCAACAATAGAAATGAACCCATCAGACATAAAGGGTTTATATTCCTCCATGTAATCACAAAAACTGGATTTAAAAGCCGGACTCGCAGGACATTCCAACGTACTGGTAATATAAGGTGTCGTACACGTACTGGACTTTGGCTTATTATCTCGTTCATTCTTCTTCTGGAGTCTAAAACAATCAGCCATCAGGTGACCATTTTTCGTACAATAAGCACAAATCAGTGACTTCTCAAAAAGTACCAAATTTTGGACTAGACATATTATAACTGGACTGACTCTTATTCTGTGCAACAGGCTTACTATCAGTACGCTCAGTGCTTTGATTTTTGTAATTTCCACTTGAAGTATTAACATTTTGATCCTTGAAACTTCTTTTATGTGAAAGGGTATAATTATCTGAAATTACAGCTGCATCATGTATTGTCCCAACAGTTTTGTCGTCTAAATGTGTTTTTAAGTCTAAATGAACACATTGTTTGAACTCTTGTAATAACATCAATTGTCTTAGGTTATCAAAATTGTTATCTGTTTTCTTTGAAGTAAGCCATTTATCAAATAGATCTTCTTTTTCCCCAGCAAATTCCACATAGGTTTGCGAATCAAACTTTTTATAAGATCTAAATTTCTGTCTATATGCTTCTGGTACTAGCTCATAAGCTTTCAAAACTTCCTGTTTCACCGTGTCATAATCGGAACTTTTTTCTGATGGAAGTGTGGAGTATATTTCAGCGGCCTTACCCTCAAAAACACTTTGTAGCATTGTAGTCCAATATGGCTTTGGCCAATTCAAATTATGAGCAATTTTCTCAAACTGTGGAAAATATTTATCGACTGTTTTTTCACAAAATCTGGGAACCAAACGTATATTTTTTGCTGCATCAAAATATTTTGATTTTGGCTGGACTTTAGTGTTGCTTTCTTCTTTGACCATTTCAATTTTCAGTTTCTCCATCTCTAGTCTTTCCCTCATTTCAAGTTCTTTTAATTTAAATTCATCTTCTTTTTCATTTTAATCCATTTCCAATCTTTCCTTCATTTCTAGTTCTGCCTGCTTTAACTTAAATTCATCTTGTTTTAATTTAAATTCATCTTCTTTTTCTTTTATTTTCTCCATCTCCAACCTTTCCTTCATTTCCAGTTCTTTTAATTTAAGTTCATGTTCTAATGCAAGCTGTTTTAATTTGATAGCGTCAACAGTTTCTACCTTAAGTTCAAGAGCCTCTTCACCTAAAATTTCTGAGTCAACTAATTTATCTATTACCAAATTTTTTATAATTTGTTTTCTCATAGATACTTTAAAATCTAATTTCAGATGTTTAGCAAGCAACACTAATTCCTCTTTCTTTAAATTATCAAAACTCTCCAGGTCTGGCGTTTTCAAAAATTTACCGGCATCAAATGCCATTTTGTAGAATTTTGTTGGCTAGTTATAATAAAAATACTGAATACTCCCGGACGATCCCCCAATTTCTGTTACGGCCAGAAATCGCCTTTAAATTGTAGCCAACAAAAGACACAAATCAATTATAAAATTTAACAAGATTTATTATACAAATGTTTACAAGAAGTATTACACAAATATTACTGTTAACTTAACTGTCAAAATATGAGTCCAATCTTTTATCTTTATCTGTATCCAGAAATCTTCTCGGAATCCAATCTGAATATTACGGTCACAATCCAGTATGATGTTGTTTGTAGAATAAAAGTGTCAATCCAAAGGCTATGTATATTGATGTCTATCGATGTCTAAGTCCAAATCCAAGAGTGAGAGTTTAACTTTAGTGTCTGTATATATATATAGTTGTCATGGAAGATTCTAGAACAGTCTATAATGGAACATACTAGAAAGTTACAACGGAAGTTTCTAGTAAAATGTAGAAGTTTATATCACGCATCTTTTATTAGGATCATTCTGGAAAGTTCCAATCATTCTGTAATTGTTCCAGTAATTTCTAAACTGCACAGTTCTAAGATTATTCTGTAAACAACTATCAGGCCACACAATACAAATCAGGCCAACATAAATAAATACAATAATTACAATATCATAACACCAGTAGTTTCAGAGGAGAAGATTTTTGTAAAAGATTACTAAGATTTATGAAAAATGATTAAAAATTGACTATAAAGGGCAATAACTCCTATAGGGGTCAACTGACCATTTCGGTCATGTTGACTTATTTGTAAATCTTAATTCGTTGAACATTATTGCTGTTTACAGTTTAACTCAATCTATAATAATATTGAAGATAATAACCAAAAACAGTAAAATTTCCATAAAATTACCAATTCAGGGGCAGCAAGATCTTGACCTGATGAACAATTTAACCCCGTCAGATTTGTTCTAAATGCTTTGGTTTTTGAGTTATAAGCCAAAAACCGCATTTTACCCCTATGTTCTATTTTTAGCCATGGCGGACATCTGTTATATCTGTATATTATTTAATGTTTACTCTTCTCTCCACAGGAGCTGGAGTTATAATATATTATCAACCAACCAAGTTTTACATGGCAGCAGAGTGTGAGATCCACCCAATTGTGAAGAAAACAGATTAGAAATTGACTTTGTAGTTAAATAACATTGTTGTAGCGAAGAGACTAAATATTCAGTATTGTAGATAAGCGAAGTGTTTTGTAGCTTAGCGAAGTGTATTGAAGATTAGCGAAGTGAGTTGAAGATTAGCGAAGTGAATTCTAGATTAGCGAATTGTACTGTAGAGTTTAAATGGCAGCATCAGTCAACTATAAAGTACCACCTGTATTTACTGAACAGAAGCCTTATAGCAGATGGATTGATGAAATTAAAGCTTGGAAGGCCTTGACTGATCTAGACAAAAAGAAGATGGGTATAGCGATAGCGTTGTCACTTCCTGAAGAAGGACTAAATTCCATCCGAGATAAAGTGTTTAGCGACTTAAGTTTAGAAGCCTTAAATGCAGATGATGGAGTAGATAAGCTCATTGAATTGATGGACAAAATTTTCAAGAAAGATGAGCTAAGACAGGCTTATGAAGCATATTCTGAATTTGATAGATTTAGGCGTAGTAAGGTTAGCTCAATGGAGGAGTATGTAACAGAATTTGAGAAATTGTATAACAAAACCAAAAAAGTGAAAATGGAACTGCCACAGCCTGTTTTAGCCTTTAAATTGTTAGAATACTCAGAATTAGAAATGAAAGATCGACAATTAGTGTTAACCAGTGTCAATTACGAGCAAGTAGAATCACTCTTCAAGCAGATGGCAACTTCTCTTAAAAAGTTTTTTGGACAGCAAGCTAGCAAAGATATGGGAGACAGAATTAAAGTGGAATCAGCATGTATGGCTGATGAAGAGGTAAATTATTCAAGGAATCGTTTTGGACGAGGTAGAGGATACAGAGGGAGTCAAAGTTCAAATAGAGCAGGTGATTATAGGCCACAAAGCAACTCTAATTACAAAGCAAAATTCAACAAATCTATCAATTCAAATGGACCTGATGGTTTGCCACTACGTTGTCTCAGTTGTGATTCAATCAGACGTTTAGTAAAGCAATGCCCACACTCTTATGAAAATATGGACAAGGCAAATCAAGGTGTTGAAAAAGCTGTGTTGTTTACTGGAAATAAGTCACAGGAAGCTCTTGTTCTTTTGACCGAATCTGCCAATTCAGCAATATTAGATAGTGCTTGTACTTCCACTGTGGCAGGGGAAACATGGATGAAGTGTTATTTAGACTCCCTAGACTCTTCTATAAGGGAAAAAGTAGTGGAAAACCCAAGTGAAACTCTTTTCAAATTTGGTGGAGGTACAGTTCTGCAATCAACAAAGAAGGTAACTTTTCCATGCGCTATTGCAGGTATTGAATGTGAAATTCAGGCAGATGTTGTAACAAGCGATATACCATTGTTGTTGAGTAAGGACTCCATGAAGAAAGCAAAAATGAAGCTAGATCTTGAAAATGATAGTGCAAATATATTCGGAAAAGATGTTCAACTGCAGTGCACATCTTCAGGGCATTATTGTGTACCAATAGATCAATTGAAAATTGATATTAAAGTTACAGCCGCTACACTTGTAGCAACACAAATGACCAAAGACAAAACCAAAATCATAGAAAAACTACATAAGCAGTTTGCTCATGCAGGTGGTTATACCAAAGAACACTTAAATTGTGTAGATGAAATAACAGAAGGTTGTGATGTCTGCAAGAAATATAAGAAAACTCCAGCTCGACCAGTGGTCTCACTTCCGTTGGCCACATATTTCAATGAAGTGGTTGCTGTTGATTTGAAAGAATGGAAACCTAACACATACTTTTTGCATTTAATTAATATTGCAACAAGATTTAGTCTGGCTACAGTTATCAAAAGGAAAACACCAGATGTCATAGCGGACAAAGTAATGTCTCTGTGGATAGGGAGTGGAATGGGACCTCCAAAGCGTTTCCTAGCTGACAATGGTGGTGAATTTGCAAATGAAATTTTCCGTGATTTGTGTGCTAACCTAAACATTGATGTAATGAATACTGCTGCTTATAGTCCTTGTCAGAATGGTATTTGTGAACGTAATCATGCTGTGGTTGATGACTGTGTTGCAAAAATATTGGAAGATCAACCAAAACTAAATCTAGAAGTAGCTTTAGCATGTTTAGTATGGGCTTTGAATGCAAAAAACAGTCTCTCGATGGTATATGGATGGAGCCCGTATCAACTTGTTTTTGGAACAAACCCAAACTTGCCAAATGTGCTTAATGATAAACCTGCTGCTTTGGAGCACAATACAGTCAGTCAGACATTTGCCAATCATCTAAATGCATTGCACTCTAGTAGACGTGCTTTCAAACAAACAGAGTCATCAGAAAGAATAAGAAGGGCTCTACGTCATAAAATTAGAGCCTCTGGTGAATGTTTTCAGCATGGAGATAAAGTTTATTACAAAAGAGATGATGATAATAAGTGGAAAGGACCTGGAACCGTCCTTGGTCAAGATGGCAAAGTAGTGTTTGTAAGGCATGGAAGTATATATGTCAGGGTTCATCCATGTAGGCTTATCAGATGTGGAATAGAGTTTAATGATATGCCATGTAAGCAACTAAATGTAAACAAAAACAATGTACAACCAGTTAGAGTGAAAATTCATCAAACAGCAATTTATGATAGTGATGATGAGGAGGAAAACAACAATAGAAATGTGGAACAGAATATAGAGGAACAAGAACCTGTACAAAATGAAAATGATCAGCAAAATATACAACTTCCTCAAATGCAAAATGATGACAATGAACAAGTAGAACAAAATATTGCACCTGGAGCAGCATTTGATAACCTTGAACAGCCTGTAAGGCCAAAAGATAATAAAACCAAAGCCATTCCACATGTTGGAGAAAATAAAGTAAACAAAATGAAAGAAAATGACACATGGGTCAAAGCTAAGGTTGTGAGTAAAGGTGGTAAATCAACTGGAAAACATTGGGCTTATTTGAACCTTCAGGATGAGAATGAAGATGCTCAGGTTGGCATAGGTTTTGCTAAAGATGTTCAAGAGTGGCGTACAGAACAAGATGTAGATGAAGTTAATGCAGTTGTTGTTCCTCAATCTAGGCATAATGAGAACCAAGTGAAACATGCTGAACAGCTAGAAATGGACAATTGGAAATCATTTAAAGTTTATGATGAAATTCCATATTCAGGCCAAAAATTAATGTCAACAAGATGGGTTATTACAGAAACGGAAATGAATGGAGAAAGAAAAGTGAAAGCTAGGTTGGTAGTGAGAGGGTTTGAGGAAGAAAATGAAGTAAAATCAGATTCACCAACCGTACACAAAGAAAGTCTAAGATTATTTTTAGCTATAGCTTCTACTTCTGAGTTTGACATTCATTCAATAGATATAAAGGCAGCATTTTTACAAGGTAAAGAAATAGACAGAATTATTTTTGTAAAACCTCCAAAAGAGCTTTCTTCTGATAAACCAGTAGCATGGAAACTAAACAAGTGTGTTTATGGGCTTATTGATGACTCTAGGAACTGGTTTCTTAGTGTTAAAAGAGAACTTCTACAACTAGAGTGTATTCAGTCTAAGCTTGGTCCTGCCATATTTTATTGGCACAAAAACAACAATCTATGGGCAGGAAGTGAACATTTCAAAAAGCAGGTTATATGTCAACTAAGGGACAAATTTGATTGTGGGAAAGAACTAGACAGTAGTTTTAGATATATAGGTCTAAATATTCAACATGAAGGCAATGATATATACTTACAACAACATGATTATACAGATGAACTGAAGCAAGTAGATAGAGCTGACATTAAGAATGGTATATATCCAGAAATTGTTGGTCAGTTACACTGGATTGCCACACAGAGTAGACCTGATTTGTGCTTTGATGTTTTGGATCTTTCTACTTCTGTACAGCTAAGTGAAGCTAAGACTCAATCAAAGTTGAATAAAGTAATCAGAAAAGCTAAAAACAATTCATACAGAATTAAATATCCAAACTTAGAAAGTCTAAAGAACATTGAGTTAATACTCTATACCGATGCCTCATATGCCAATTTATCTGATCGTGTTTCAAGTGCCGGTGGATATGTGATATTTCTACGCGGACAAAATGGAAAAAGTTGCCCAATTTCTTGGTCTTCAAAGAAAATCAGACAAGTTGTTAAAAGTACTCTAGCTGCGGAAGCTTTATCACTTGTTGATGGACTAGATGCTTGCTATTTTGTAAGGAGAATTCTTCAAGAAATGATAAAATTAAATGCAGGAGAATCTATTCCAATCAAGTGTTTCACAGACAACAAATCTCTGTGTCAAAACATTCACTCAACAAAACCTATTTCTGAGAAACGGCTGTGTTTAGATTTAGCTAGCATCAAATAAAGTGTTAGTCTTGATGACTTCACAGTCACATGGATTAAAACCAGTAGCCAGATATCGGATTGTTTAACTAAAGCAGGAGCTGATTTCCATCCCTTGATTAAAGTTCTCAGTACTGGGACAGGACCGTGAAATTGAAATCGAACATTCAAATTGACAATGTAAAAAATTTAGACATTTGTTTTGTTTTCTTAAATATTTTAAATTCTCGCATGGAATAGACCATTAACATTTCAAGTTTTGCCAACAGACAATTAACTATTAGTTTAAAGAAAGACGCGGGAATGTGTTACATCTGTATATTATGTAATGTTTACTCTTCTCTCCACAGGAGCTGGAGTTATAATAATAATAATAATAATAATAATTTATTTTATTAAAGTGTCACATACTTGTCTACAGATTGTTTATACAGTTTATATAATATACATTGCACAATAATAAAATAAGACAAATACCCAGCCTAGAAAGGCTTATGAGACACTATATATACAAATATATATCTATTTAACAAATACAAAATAAAAACATAATAAAATGTTAAAAATGTTTAAAATTATCCGGATATAACACATCATAAAAAAAATATTAACATAAGTAGTAAAAAGAAAAACCCAAAAAAACAAACCAATAAACATATCTTTTAAAAATAGATATGACAAAATTAAGTATGACGTAAAAAATAAATAAATGATATGTGATAAAAGAATATATTTTAAAGAGGTTATACAAACAGATTGCGAAGCATAAAACGAAGTAATCTTGTTTTATTAAAACCCTCTAAGTAAAATAGTCAATAAAAGAATATGATTGAAATGAATTAAAAAAAAAAAATAATAATTAAAAAATAACTGTTACTTTGACTTTTACAGAAATATACAATCATGAATTAAAAAATAAATAAATTAAATATAACTTTGACTTTTACGAAAATATACAATTAAGACTGTAGATTACTTTTCAGAGCGCGACGTCTTCTTATCATATTATGCACCAAGATAGATAACTCGTATTGTAATTCAGCATTTTGAATTAAGAATACAAATTGATTAAAATCTGACTTTGTACAAAAAGAATTATCCATGACCATAGCTCTGTGAAATAATATATTATCAACCAACCAAGTTTTACACCATCTTGGTTGGTTGACCGGGTCACCGGACACATTTTTAAACTAGATACCCCAATGATAATTGTGGCCAAGTTTGGTAAAATTTGGCCTAGTAGTTTCAGAGGAGAAGATTTTTGTAAAAGTTAACGCCGGACGACGGACGCCGGACGTCAAATGATAAGAAAAGCTCACTTGGCCCTTCAGGCCAGGTGAGCTAAAAATACCTCCTTATTTCAAAGACCTGTCTGTACCAATCATTTCTTATACCTATACGAAACCTATTGCAACTAAAATTTTCAATTACAAACACGTTTTGCAGGATCTGGATATTGACGACTTCAAGTCTAAACTTCCTGATTGCACTTGTGCTAGTTCCCAATTCACATATAAGCCTGCTGGCGTTATTATTACCGGTGACCTCGACATTGTTAATAACACTTTTCTACGAAATGTGTTATCGAAAGGTCCGAGATATCGTGAGCCTAAATCCATCAATTGGAAATACAACTTTATAAAATTTTGATGGATTCAGTCGAGGATTATGCCAGGCAATGGGCTAAGCACAAGAAGGAAGATGTAGACACACTTTTCCCGAATGGATTAAGGCAGTAAGGTCGTTGATACAAATCAGAATTAAGAAACTGAGTGGGTCTATCAATGCCCATGCTACGTCAATCTTTAAATACCCAAATGATGAAAAACACCTCTCCTACCTTCTCGTGATCGTATAATTGTAGTTTACGTTGTGTTGTATGAATAGAGAAAAAGACGTCTATACAAATGGATGATTTAATGCTGGAATACAATGACGTTAAGACATAGCAACCATGACGTTACATATAGAGAGCGGTAACGCGTTCAGGTACATGTATGAATCCCGCGTCTTGTGATTGTCTCTATTTATCCTCGACATACTCGGGGCCACGAATTTGTGCAATTAAATTCTCAATGAGCAATTTATCCAAATTAAGAAAATTATCTATCAATGAAAAGAAATGAAATATTTGAAACTTTAAAGTCTATAAATCACATATAAAACTATCGTTGAATCAAGTTGCGATTGAAAAATGTTCTCTATTATAATTACAGTCTCTGATTGCAGTTTTGTAAACGAACACTCCTTCTAAGTATTTGCGATTCATTATTGTCATTTGAATTTATCTCTAGTGGGTAGAGTTTGACGATTGGTCTATTCGTAAGTTCAAATTTTGTACGCACTAAAGCTGATCTCACCAAACCATCTCCACCACGCACAAGGTCCTCGATGATACCAATGTTCCATACAGTTCTAGGCGAGTCATCATGAATCTGTACTATGTCCCCGGTCTTTATCCTCTGTAGATTATTTCCACTGGCTCTGTGGAATTCCCGTAGTGATGTTAGGTACTCCTTCTTTCATCTCGTCCAAAATTAAAGTGTTGTAGTAATTCTTGTTGTTTTTTGTTACGTGTTAGCGCATGAGCGCAAGTTTGTGTTTTTCTATTGTCATTGAATTCGCTGTGGTCATTTGAAGGATACGGAAGTGTCTTTAATCTTCTGCCATACAAAAGATGAGACGGCGTTAGTGGTTCTGGATCCTTTTCATCAGTAGAGATGTACGTTAACGGTCGGTCATTCAGTGTGCACTCGATTTCTGTTACAACTGTGTGTAGCATATCTAAGTCGATACAGGCTCTCAGATTCTTTCTTGAGAGAAGTTTTTGTGAGTCCAATTAGTTCCTTCCACCATCCTCCGTACCAAGGAGCCCTGCTGGGTATAAACTTCCACACTGTTCCAAATTCATAGACATATTCATAATTTATAAATGATAAAAATGCAGGCAAAATGAGTAGTACTACATACCTTAGCTTTAAGATCTCCTATTGTATCAGTATGTTTTACAGTGAGCAGCAAACTTCCTCCAGAGCTATCTTTATCTTCGACAAAAACTTTTAGCCTGAAATTTTAACATATTACTGTATACTTTATTTCTAAAACAAGAATGTGTCCATAGTATACTGATGCCCCACTCGCACTATCATTTTTTATGTTCCGTGGACCGTGACATTGGGGTAAAAACTCTAATTTGGCATTAATTTAAGAAAGATCATATCATAGCGAACAAGTCTACTAAGTTTCAAGTTGATTGGACTTCAACTTCATCAAAAACTACATTGACAAAAAACTTTAACCTGAAGCAGGACGAACAGACTGATGAACGAATGAACGGACGTACTGATGAACGAATGAACGGACGGACAAACGAACAAAACAGACGCACAGACCAGAAAACATAATGCCCCTCTACTATCGTAGGTGGGGCATAAAAAAGTTAAAAGAACAGTTCCAATGTGCCCAGCATTGCATACTTTTAATCTATCCAAAGTAAAGGGCAATAACTAGAACTAGAACTAAGAACACTCACCTTGGTCTATGTGCATATCAAACAAAGGACAATCTCCAACAAAGTAGATGAGAATAGACTTGACGACAAAAATCTCTATTTTGTTGATCTTGTATTAAAATATTGATCTTTTAGTCTGTTTTTTTCTCTCCATCTTTTTCAGTTTTTGCTCAAAGAATGACAGTTTTCTAACAATATCGGCAAAATTTGACTTTTAAATAGATCTTGACTTGCTAATTTTTGTGATTTAAAGTGTTTATTATTAAATCTATTATAATTTAAATCATATCAGGCATAAAAGGATAAAGCCTGCAAAGGGAGGCCTTAAGCAGGAATCGTAACCTCATGGATCCAAAGAAAACCATAAAGGTTGGTACCTGGAATGTAAGAACAATGTACCAGGTATCAAAAACGGCGCAAGTCATTAAAGAGATAGACAGATACAACATAGCCATCATGGGAATAAGTGAGTGTAGATGGACAGGATCTGGGAAAACTGTCTCAAGCAACCACACCATCATCTTCTCTGGAAGAGCTGATGACCAACATAAAGAAGGAGTTGGGCTGATCATGAACAAAGAAAGTGCTAAAAGCTTAATAGAATGGGAGCCAATAAAAGAAAGACTCATAAAAGCTCGCTTCAATTCCACCTATGCAAAGACCACAATAATCCAATGTTACTCACCCACAAATGATACAGAAGATGAAGTGAAAGATGCTTATTATGAAGCTTTACAAACACAGATAGTCAAAACACCTCAACATGATGTCCTTCTGATAATTGGTGATCAGAATGCCAAGGTTGGTAATGATAACAGTCAACATGAACGATCAATGGGCAGAGAAGGGCTTGGAATCATGAATGAAAATGGAGAAAGACTAGCTGACTTTTGCTCAACAAATGGGCTTGTTATTGGAGGTACCTTGTTCAAACACAAAGGCATACACAAAATAACATGGAACTCGCCAAACAACCGTGACAAAAATCAGATAGACCATGTTATAATAAACGGCAAATGGAGAAGATCACTTCTTGATACAAGATCATATAGGGGAGCTGATGTAAATAGTGACCATCATCTAATAATAGCAAAAGTACGACTCAAATTGAAGAAGGCAGAAAGTATGAAAAGAACATGTAGAAAGATCATAGACACAAAACAACTTTATGATGCAGAAGTTAAAAAGAAATTTTGCATTGAACTTAAGAACAGGTTTAAAGCATTAGAAGATCTCAGTCAGATGGAAGAAATTGATCTAGAAAATAAGTGGGAAAACATCAAACAAGTCTACCAAGAGACCGCTGAAAAAACAATTGGATTTCGTAGAAAGAACGATAAACAATGGCTAACACAAGACACCTGGACAATAATTGATGAGAGACGAAAGATTAAAGAAAAAGTCCTTAACACCAAGTCACTTAGACTAAAAAAACAGCTGCAGAAAGAATACAACCAAAAGGATAAAGAGGTGAAAATATCAGCAAGAAAAGATAAAAGAAATTTCATCGAGACACGTGCCGAAGAAGCAGAAAAGGCAGCAAAAAAAGGTGATTTAAATACAGTATATAAAATAACCAAGGAACTTAGTGGAAAAGCCAGTCAAGTACCACCTGTTAAAAACAAAAATGGTAAATTGTTAACAACACATGATGAAAAGATCTAGACCAAACGATGGGTAGAACATTTCAAAAATTTCCTGAACAGGCCAGAACCAACAGTACCTTTTGAAGGCATGCAACAACAATGTGAACTTGATATAAATATCAACTCCCCATCTAAGGAAGAAATAAAAATAGCCATTAAATCCATGAAGACCGGAAAAGCTGCAGGCATAGATGGGATTCAAGCTGAACTTTTAAAGGCCGACATAGTAACTGCAACAGATGTTTCGTACAGTCTATTCAATACTATCTGGGAGAAAAACATCATCCCAAAAGACTGGGAAAAGGTCTTTTAGTGAAGCTTCCCAAAAAAGGTGATCTAGGAAATTGTGACAATTGGAGGGGCATCACCCTACTATCAATTCCTAGTAAGGTTTTCTGTCGCATACTCCTCAATAGGATAGATAAAGAACTAGATAGAATCCTAAGACAAGAACAAGCAGGTTTTAGAAAAGGCAAAGGATGCATAGATCAAATCTTTGCACTGAAAAACATTGTAGAACAGTCAATAGAATGGAAAACACCACTCTTTATCAACTTTATTGACTTCAAGAAGGCCTTCGACAGCGTCCATAGAGATACACTCTGGAAAATTTTAAGATCATACGGAGTACCAGACAAGATAGTGACCCTCATTAAATGCTTATACACAAAATTTGAATGTTCTGTCTTATTAGACAACAAAGAGACAGAATGGTTTGCAGTAGACTCCGGGGTAAGACAAGGATGCATCATCTCTCCTATCTTATTCCTAGTTGCAATCGATTGGGTAATGAGAAAAACCACAAGTGACGAGAAAAGAGGAATATTAAACATGGTCTATGTTCACAACACTGGAAGACCTAGATTTTGCAGATGATATTGCCTTATTATCATCTCGGCATGATCATATGCAAGAAAAGACCAACAGACTCAGCCATTTCGCAAGCCAAACTGGACTCCAACTCAACACACAGAAAACAGAGGAAATGAGATTAAACACCTCATCTCAAAGAAAACTAGAGGTTGATGGAAATGAAATTCAAAAAGTTGATAAATTTATTTATTTGGGCACAGTCATCAGCACTAAAGATTCTACACAAAAGGACATCAAAAAAAGATTGGCAAAAGCAAGAACATCATTTCAACAAGAGGGCACACGCTGAAATGTCTCGCCTTCTTTACTAATCATTCATATTATGTTGATAGACCTAAATATAAAGCTTTATTACAACTGTCACATAAACTCAACATTAACCAAGAAACGAAACATTGATCAATGAACCATGAAAATGAGGTCAAGGTCAGATGAACCATGCCAAGCAGACATGTACAGCTAACAATTCTTCAATACAACAAATATAGTTGACTTATTGCTTATAAATTAAGAAAAACAGACCAAAACACAAACACTTAACACTTAGCAATGGACCGTGAAAATGAGGTCATGGTCAAATAAAACCTGCGTAACAGACTTATAGATCATAAAATATTTCCATACACCAAATATAGTTGACCAAATGCATAAAGTATTAGAAAAATAGACCAAAACTCAAAAACTCAACTTTGACCACTGAATCATGAAAATGAGGTCAAGGTCAGATGACACCTGTCAGCTAGATATGTACACCTTACAATCATTCCATACACCAAATATGGTAGACCTATTGCATATAGTATAAGAAAAACAGACCAAAACACAAAAACTTAACTATAACCACTGAACCATGAAAATGAGGTCAAGGTCAGATGACACCTGCCAGTTGGACATGTACACCTTACAGTCCTTCCATACACCGAATATACAAGACCTATTGCTTATAGTATCTGAGATATGGACTTGACCACCAAAACTTAACCTTGTTCACTGATCCATGAAATGAGGTCGAGGTCAAGTGAAAACTGTCTGACGGGCATGAGGACCTTGCAAGGTACGCACATACCAAATATAGTTATCCAACTACTTATAATAAGAGAGAATTTAACATTACACAAAATCTTAACTTTTTTTTCAAGTAGTCACTGAACCATGAAAATGAGGTCAAGGACATTGGACATGTGACTGACGGAAAGTTCGTAACATGAGGCATCTATATACAAAGTATGAAGCGTCCAGGTCTTCTACCTTCTAAAATATAAAGCTTTTAAGAAGTTAGCTAACGCCGCCGCCGTAGCCGCCGCCGCCGCCGTAGCCGCCGCCGCCGCCGCCGGATCACTATCCTTATGTCGAGCTTTCTGCAACAAAAGTTGCAGGCTCGACAAAAACTAAGGAACATCTGGAGATCAAAGCAATACAGCCGAAAAACAAAAATCAAATTATACAATAGCAACGTAAAACCTGTATGGAAGTGAATGTTGGAGAGTTACGAAAGCAGATATGAGGGCACTTTCTTCATTTCATCACAGCTGCCTCCGACAAATTTGCAGAATATTTTGGCCTAATACCATCTCGAACACCAACCTACTAAAAATGACAGAGTCGTCATGTATAATCGACGAGATAACACAGAAGCGCTTCCGGTGGCTTGGACATGTTTTGAGAAAGGAAAACTCAAGCATAACAAAAACAGCCCTTAGATGGACACCACAGGGAAAGAGACCAAGAGGACGTCCCAAAACAACATGGCGGAGGACAATAGAGAATGAATTAAAAGACCTAAAGATGACATGGGGAGAGGCAGAAACAATGGCAAAGAACAGAACAGAGTGGCGAGGACTTGTGTTGACCTTATGCTAAGATCGGAGCGAAGAGGATAAGTAAGTAAGTAATAAAAGGATAAAAATATTTCTCTCTAAATATTAAATAAAATTGAGAATGGAAATGGGGAATGTGTCAAAGAGACAACAACCTGACCATAGAAAAAAAACCAGCAGAAGGTCACCAACAGGTCTTCAATGTAGCGAGAAATTCCCGCACCATGAGGCGTCCTTCAGCTCGCCCCTAAACAAATATTTACTAGTTCAGTGATAATGAATGCAATTATTAAGCTCCAGACTTCAATTAAACTGATTGAAAGATTATGAGTTTTCATGATAATAGGCAATAATGGTTGATAGAGGTAAGAAGCAGTCATTTAGCTCTATGCCTCACTGTATTTTTTATAAGTAAGGGTGGAAGTTAAGAGGCATGTAAATGTATCAGCGGTTTCGAGTAGATAAATAAACATATCATTTTCTTCCATAGATTATTTTTCATGCTACCAATACTGAGAAAAAACAGAGCTCTATTCATTTAGCCCACAAGTTTTATGAATTTATTTACTAGTTCAGTGATAATGAATGCCATACTAATTTCCAAATTGTACACAAGAAACTAAAATTAAAATAATACAAGACTAACAAAGGCCAGAGGCTCCTGACTTGGGACAGGCGCAAAAATGCGGCAGGGTGAAACATGTTTATGAGATCTCAACCCTCCCCATATACCTCTAGCCAATGTAGAAAAGTAAACGAATAACAATAAGCACATTTAAAATTCAGTTCAAGAGAAGTCTGAGTCTGATGTCAGAAGATGTAACCAAGGAAAAATAAACAAAATGACAATAATACATAAATAGCAGTTAACTGACATGCAATGATTAAGCTCCAGACTTCAATTAAACTGATTGAAAGATTATGAGTTTTCATGATAATAGGCAATAATGGTTGATAGAGGTAAGAAGCAGTCATTTAGCTCTATGCCTCACTGTATTTTTTATAAGTAAGGGTGGAAGTTAAGAGGCATGTAAATGTATCAGCGGTTTCGAGTAGATAAATAAACATATCATTTTCTTCCATAGATTATTTTTCATGCTACCAATACTGAGAAAAAACAGAGCTCTATTCATTTAGCCCACAAGTTTTATGAATTTATTCATATTTGCTTCCTATACAAGAGTGCACACACTGAAATGTCTCGCCTTTTTTACTAATCATTGATATTATGTTGATAGTCCTAAATATAAAGCTTTATTACAACTGTCATATAAACTTAACATTAACAAAGAAAACTAAACATTGACCAATGAACCATGTAAATGAGGTCAAAGTCAGATGAACCATGCCAGGTAGACATGTACAGCTTACAATTCTTTCATACAACAAATATAGTTGACCTATTGCTTATACTTATAGTTTAAGAACTAGATGTGTCAAAGCACACGAATGGCCCTGTTCCAAAAATTTGAAAAACCTGCAATTTCAATAACACATGTGGACACAAACATGATGGTAGTCTCATATTGATATGATTATAATTATAAATTAACTGTTAACAAAACTCAGCTCAAAATGTGGAGGCCTATAGAAAAAAAGTCTGTATAGCTGTGATTTTCAACAATTTTCAAAGTTGTAAACCCTTAACTTTGGCAAAAATTTATGGAGCGGAACAAAACTTAATCTTGATCTGTAACTCATCGTGAGTAACTCATTTACCAAAAATCAGCCACATATCTGAAAGCGTTTAGAAAAAAGTGTGTATAACTGTGATTTTCAACAATTTATCAAAGTCCAAAGCCTGTAATGTCAGCAAAAATTAGCGGAGCGGAACGAAACTTAAACTTGATTTGTAACTCATCATGGTTAATGGTTTGTTGCAGAATGACAGAATTACAAAATTAGGGAATTACTGACTTTCAGAATTTCAGAATTACGGAATTTTAGACAAGGGTAAAACTATATGGCAATAACACTTTTGTTGCGGGGCCAAAAAAACAGACAAAAACACAAAAACTTAACATTGAGCAATGAACTATAAAAATAAGGTCAAGGTAAAATAAAACCTCCACGACTGACATAAAGATCAAAAAATATTTCCATACACCAGTTGACCTATTGCATATAGTATAAGAAAAAAGACCAAAACTCAAAATCTTAACTTTGACCTATGAACCATATTGCATGAAAATGAGGTCAAGGTCAGATGACACTTGCCAGCTAGACATTTACACCTTACAATCATTCCATACACCAAATATAGTAAACATATTGCATAAAGTATAAGATAAACAGACCAAAACACTAAAAACTTAACTATAACCACTGAACCATGAAAATGAGGTCAAGGTCATATGACACCTGCCAGTTGGACATGTACACCTTACAGTCGTTCCATACACCGAATATACTAGACCTATTGCTTATAGTATCTGAGATATGGACTTGACCACCAAAACTTAACCTTGTTCACTGATCCATGAAATGAGGTTGAGGTCAAGTGAAAACTGTCTGACAGGCATGAGGACCTTGCAAGGTACGCACATACCAAATACAGTTATCCTATTACTTATAATAAGAGATAATTTAACATTACAAAACATCTTAACTTTTTTTTTCAAGTAGTCACAGTTTTTGAACCATGAAAAAGAGGTCAAGGACATTGGACATGTGACTGACAGAAAGTTCGTAACATGAGGCATCTATATACAAAGTATGAAGCATCCAGGCTTTCCACCTTCTAAAATATATAGCTTTTAAGAAGTTAGCTAACGTGGCCGCCGCTGGATCACTATCCCTATGTCGAGCTTTCTGCAACAAAAGTTAAGGCGTAACAAAAAATCTTAACTTTTTTTTCAAGTAGTCACTGAACCATGAAAATGATGTCAATGACATTGGACATGTGCCTGACCCAAAATTCGTAACATGAGGCATGTATATATAAAGTATGAAGCATCCAGGTCTTCCACCTTCTAAAATATTATGCTTTTAAAAATTTAGCTAACGCCGCCACCGTATCACTATCCCTATGTCAAGCTTTCTGCGACTAAAGTCGCAGGCTCAACAAAACATAGCAAGAAGCAGAAATTACAATAGGCTACATGGAATATGTTTATTTGCACAATATGTCTATATTAAAATCACTTAAATTAATGAATTGCATTGATCAAAGAAAATATGTACCATGTATAATCATTACATCGGATGTGACCTTGAGAAGTGTTATGTTGCAGCAGAAATTTCTTGCGTTTTTTACCATTAGCCAAACGTATTTCGTATAAAAACGCAGATTTCATATTGAAAATAAAGTTCCTTATCCCTTCACAATGTTATAAAGAAATTTCTTCAATGGAAATATTTATTTAAAAATACATAGAAAAAAGATATATGAAAATGTTATGTTGTAAGAAATGAATACAGAAAATTTGTGTTAATGCATGCAGAAGAATATCTAGAAATATGATCTGCTATATATATATTAAACTGTTATATAATATAAATATCAATATAAGATATAGAGAAAAAATAGCAAAATCAATATCAGGAGGGATGATATTGGTCGAGGTAATACAGCATGTGATATGGATTTTGCCATGTTTTATACGCTTTATCATATATTTAAATAGGAGAGTATATAGGAACTGCTTACTGATCCAAAGCACCTGGGTTACCTTCAGATTTATTTTTGCCTTGTTTAAACAGCTTATCATATATAGAAACTGCTTAATTATTCATCCGAGCACCTGGGTTTACTTACAATTTACGTCCTGTGGTCCATAGAAATATTTTGTTTATTGTGTGTTTTTTGTTGTTTATTTGTGTTTTGTTTTCATTAAGTTTTTTTGTCCTACTGTAGTATTGTTGTACTATATAAAACACATTCTGAATAAAACTTACAAATCCAACAAGAATGTGTCCAAAGTACACGGATGCCCCACTCCCACTATCATTTTCCATAATCAATGGACCGTGAAATTGGATAAAAAATATAATAAGGCATTAAAATTAGAAAGATAATATCATAGGGAACATGTGTACTAAGTTTCAAGTTGATTGGACTTCAACTTCATCAAAAACTACCTTGACCAAAAACTTTAACCTGAAACATGCACTTTCATTTTCTATGTTCAGTGGACCGTGAAATTGGGGTCAAAAGTATAATTTGGCTTTAAAATTAAAAAGATCATATCATAAGGAACATGTGTACTAAGTTTCTAGTTGATGTAACTTTAACTTCATCAAAAACTACCTTGACCAAAAACTTTAACCTGAATTTCGCACTATCATTTTCTATGTTCAGTGGACCATGAAATTGGGGTCAAAACTATAATTTGGCATTAAAATTAGAAAGATCATATCATGGAGAACATGTGTACTAAGTTTGAAGTTGATTGGACTTCAACTTCATCAAAAACTACCTTGACCAAAAACTTTAACCTGAAACATGCACTTTCATTTTCTATGTTCAGTGGACCATGAAATTGGGGTCAAAAGTTTAATTTGGCTTTAAAATTAGAAAGATCATATCATAAGGAACATGTGTACTAAGTTTCAAGTTGATTGGACTTCAACTTCATCAAAAACTACCTTGACCAAAAACTTTAACCTGAAGCAGGACAGACGGACGAACAGACGAACGAACGAACGAACAGACGCACAGACCAGAAAACATAATGCCCCTCTACTATCGTAGGTGGGGTATAAAAATAGTAACAATAAATCAACAATAAATAACAAATATACTGTCATTAACAAATGTAAGACTGGTAAGTAAAATGTGCACTTTTGAAATATCAAAATTCAAAGTGTACCCCTCTTGAACCCCATACATAGTTTTTTATGATTTCATTTCGTGTGCCAGAAAATATGAGACCTCGACATCTGTGATGTCACATGCCAAACAATGGCATTATTCAAACAAGAGGCTCTCAAGAATCGCTCATCTGTAATTTTTTGCTTAAATCTGTCATCAATGACTATATATATTTTCAATATATATTAATGTTTGGCTTATAAATTCCATTTGAATGTTCTTTGTATCTGTCATATTTTCTTCAAAAGCAAAAAAAAGGCATTTTGCCCCTATGTTCTATTTTAGCCATAGTTGCTTTGTTTCTTGACATATAAGTAAAATTAAAATACAAAATTGATACTAGATACTCTGAAACTCATCCAGTCCAAGTTTGGCTGAAATTGATTCTGCAGCTTCAAAGATAAGGTCACAGTCTCAATTCAAATTTGCAATTGAGTTTTCAACCATAATGTAACCCTGGAGTCTGTTGGATAATACTTTACACTGCTTTAAAATTGTTTTAATTGTCCATTAACCAGAAAACCCTAGTTTTCCCCTTTTTTGCCCCAAATTCCTAAATGGTTTGAGCCCCAAAAGTCAATCCTAACATTCCCTTTGTGGTATGGAAACTTGTTGTATAGAGATTCATACACTTAAACACAATTTATTGTTATGTTCCAGACCATATGAGTATTTGGACCATAGGCATATTGTCATGACCATATAGGTATATACTCATATCGTCCGACCATACATGTATGGTCCGACCGTATGCGTATGGTCAGGGTAATTAACACTCTGTTACAGTTTACTTTTAATACATCTAAACTCTTCATATGGTATGACTGTACATTACAAAGACGCTATCATATAGGTAATTCTATTATTAACATAATAAAAAGATTAGCTAAATAATAAAAATTAGAAGTTTCACATAGTTAACTTTACTTACTTGTCAAAACTATAATAAACACATTTAATAACGATGGTCATTACCAATTTGTTATTACGAGTGAATGGTAATATGTCGACTTTAAAAAATAATTTGCAAAATCACTATAGAAAGTAACATAGTTTATTTAAGTTGTCTCGTGAATATGGTGTATTGCAGTCATTTTACGATATTTCAAATCCAGAGCTTCTTAAAAACACAGAAGACATATCAGAATGGCCCAAGACCTCGGTATCACTGTACGCAGCTACAAACTAGAGGCTCTAAAGAGCCTGTGTCGCTCACCTTGTTCTATGTGAATATTAAACAAAGCCAAAGGACACACTGTCAGATGGATTCAAGACAAAATTGTGGTTTGGTGATGGTGATTTGCTTGTAGATCTTACTTTGCTGAACATTCTTGCTGCTTACAATCATCTTTATCTATAATGAACTTGGCCCAGTAGTTACAGTGGAAAATGTTTGTAAAATTTTACAAATTTTGTGAAAATTGTTAAAAAATGACTATATAAAGGGCAATAACTCCTTAGGGGGTCAATTGACCATTTTGGTCATGTTGGCATCTTTTCAGGTCTTACTTTGCTATACATTATTGTTGTTTACAGTTTATCTCTATCTATAATAATATTCAAGATAATAACCAAAAACAGCAAAATATCCTTAAAATTACCAATTCAGGGGCAGCAACCCAACAAAGGGTTGTCCGATTGGTCTGTAAATTTCAGGGCAGATAGATCTTGACCTGATTAACAATTTTACACATGTCAGATTTGCTCTAAATGCTTTGGTTTTTGAGTTATAACCCAAAAACTGCATTTTACCCCTTTGTTCTATTTTAGCCGTGGCGGCCATCTTGGTTGGAAGACCGAGTCATCGGACATATTTTTTTAACTAGATACCCCAAAGATGATTGTGGCCAAGTTTGGATTAATTTGGCCCAGTAGTTTCAGAGGAGAAGATTTTTGTAAAAGATTACTAAGATTTACGAAACATGGTTAAAAATTGACTATAAAGGGCAATAACTCCTAAAGGGGTCAACTGTATTTGTAAATCTTACTTTGCTGAACATTATTGCTGTTTACAGTTTATCTCTATCTATAATAATGTTCAAGATAATAACCAAAAACAGCAAAATTTCCTTAAAATTACCAATTCAGGGGCAGCAACCCAACAACAGGTTGTCCTATTCATCTGAAAATTTCAGGGCAGATATAGATGTTGACCTGATGAAGAATTTTACCGCATGTCAGATTTGCTCTAAATGCATTGGTTTTTGAGTTATAAGCAAAAATCTGCATTTTACCCCTATGTTCTTTTTTTAGCCATGGCGGCCATCTTGGTTGGTTGGCCGGGTCACCAGACACATTTTTTAAACTAAATACCCCAATGATGATTGTGGCCAAGTTTGGTTTAATTTGGCCCAGTAGTTTCAGAGGAGAAGATTTTTGTAAAAGTTAACGACAACGGACGACGCCGGACGCCGGACGCAAAGTGATGGGAAAAGCTCACTTGGCCCTTAGGGCCAGGTGAGCTAAAAAGCTAGCTTTTCACTCGCAAAAAAAAGGTGTAAATGAAAAGGATCGTGCACAACCAAGACTTGCAAATTTAAAAAAGCTATGATACCATGTGGAAGTAAATGTCACCCCAAGTCTACATGCAAGAATGTAATTAGTGACGAAAACGAACTATGGCATCATAAATATTCAATTTTTACGTAGTGTTTGAATTATAAGTGTCGCTCACCTTGGTCTATGTGCATATTAAACAATAGACACAGATAAATTCATGACATAATTGTGTTTTGGTGATGGTGATGTGTTTGTAGATCTTACTTTACTGAACATTGTGTGCTACAATTATCTCTATCTATTATGAACTTGGCCCAGTAATTACAGTGGAAAATATTTTCTAAAAATTTACAAAAATTTATGAAAAATGCTAAAAATTAACTATAAAGGGCAATAACTCCTTAAGGGGTCAATTGACTATTTTGGTCATGAAAACTTATTTGTCGATCTTGTTTTGCTGACTATTATTGCTGTTTACAGTTCATCTCTCTATAATAATATTCAAGATAATAACCAAAAACAGCAAAAATTCCCTAAAATTACCAATTCAGGGGCAGCAACCCAACAACAGGTTGTTGGATTCATCTGAAAATTTAAGGGAAGAAAGATCTTAACTTGATAAACAATTTTACTCATGTCAGATTTGCTCTAAATGCTTTGGTTTTTGAGTTATAACCCAAAAACTGCATTTTACCCCTATGTTCTATTTTTAGCCATGGCGGCCATCTCGGTTAATTGGCCTGGTCACGCCACACATTTTTTAAACTAGATACCCCAATGATGATTGTGGCCAAGTTTGGTTTAATTTGGCACAGTAGTTTCAGAGGAGAAGATTTTTGTAAAAGATAACTGAGATTTACGAAAAATGGTTAAAATTTGACTATAAAGGGCAATAACTCCTTAAGGGGTCCACTGACGATTTCGTTCGTGTTGACATATTTGTAAATCTTACTTTGCTGAACATTATTGCTGTTTACAGTTTATCTCTATCTATAATAATATTCAAGATAATAACCAAAAACAGCAAAATTTCCTTAAAAATACCAATTCAGGGGCAGCAACCCAACAACAGGTTGTCTGATTCATCTGAAAATTTCAGAACAGATAGATCTTGACCTGATAAACACTTTTAACACTGTCAGATTTGCTATAAATGCTTTGGTTTTTGAGTTATAAGCCAAAAACTGCATTTTACCCCTATGTTCTATTTTTAGCCATGGCAGCCATCTTGGTTGATTGGCCGGGTTACGCCACACATTTTTTAAAACTAGATACCCCAAAGATGATTGTGAACAAGTTTGGATTAATTTGGCCAAGTAGTTTTAGAGGAGAAGATTTTTGTAATAGATTTCTAAGATTTACGAAAAACGGTTAAAAATTTACTATAAAGGTCAATAACTCCTAAAGGGGTCAACTGACCATTTTGGTCATGCTGACTTATTTGTAAATCTAACTTTGCTGAACATAATGGCTGTTTACAGTTTATCTCTATCTATAATAATATTCAAGATAATAACCAAAAACAGCAAAATTTCCTTAAAAATACCAATTCAGGGGTTGGCCGGGTCACGTTACATATTTTTTAAACTAGATACCCCAATGATGATTGTGGCCAAGTTTGGTTTAATTTGGCCCAGTAGTTTCAGAGGAGAAGATTTTTGTAAAAGTTAAAGACGACGGACGACGACGACGATGGACGCCGGACGCCGGACGCCAAGTGATGGGAAAAGCTCACTTGGCCCTTCGGGCCAGGTGAGCTAAAAATAATACATTTATTGTCATGTAACCATCAGTTTTTTTAGAAAAAGTTTTTATATTATTGAAACTTTTTATAATGTAATTTAAAAAAAAAAATACTCATATGGTCCGGCCCGTTAATAACCAAATGAGAATTATGCTCAAATGGTCCAATCATCATATGAGTGTACGCATATGGTCATGACCATACGTGTAGGGTCCAAATACTCATATGGTCCAGAACAGTTTTATTCCATTTACTTAAACTGAAGTGATTGTCGGGAAAACCGACTGTTTTTGGACGATATGATACCAATATACGACCGCCAATTTTTTTTGCGTTCATATAAAAATGTCTTACCAGGCAATAGCCTCCAAGACAAAAGCGGCTAATTGTAAGAACATTACAGATGTAAGCCATCTAAAATCAGAAATTAAAAATGAAATAAATGATTTCCATAAAGATTTATATAAAAGTAAAGAATAAGAAAATTGACAAAAGTAGCTAACTTTTTCTGTATAAAAACTTTAAAAAACCTTCACTTGAAGCAAATTTTTACTTATTGTTTAATTTTTCTATTAGGAATATCTTAACTAAACTTTGTGTAAGTGAAATGCGAAGGTCATGAAATAAAAATTTGTTGTTGCATTAACCTACATTCATTGAGAACAAAGACTGTGTAAAACCTGCAAAGTCATCAAAGGTGAATTTCATTTTATTTTCAATTGCAAAGTAAACGAAAATATCAGACAAAATTTATATAATGATATACATTTCTACATTTACATGATGAACATTTTATTCATTTCCCTGATGATAAAAAATTATTTTGTTTATCAAACCCACTTCATTTTGACATGTTAGAATTATTGGCTTCTTTATTAAAAGATCATTAGAACTGAGGACAGAGGTCTTCTTGTAACATGGATATTGTAATATTATAAATTTATCACTTTTTGTGACTATTTGATTAAATTTCGTATCCTTTTTTTTTTTACTTTGTTGTTAATTGATTGTTAAAACTTGTATTGCCACAAACATTGTAAATGTTTTAAATGACAATTAATAAATTATAAATTAATCTAACAAATTCTTCAAAACTACAGACATGAAATGTTTACTGGAAACAAAAGTGCACACACTGAAATGTCTTGCCTTCTTTACTAACCATTGATATTATGTTGAAAGTCCTAAATAAAAAGCTTTATTACAACTATCACATAAGGCCACACCAATTTGATTCCTTGTTCAACGGACCCCGCCCGCACCTATTTTTTTCAAAACAGAATTTTTTATTTTTTTTTATATTTCCGCTTCAAGCATCCGGAAATGTAATCATGTCCATTTCCTGTACCTTTTTTTTGTAAATATTATAAAAAGATACCAACCATTGTTTTTAAAATCACAGTCTAACCTGTATATATATAACGATTTAAAACATAAAAGCACCCCACCACACTTTGTAAATATCTGTGAGAATATTTGTTTCAGCATGAAACCTATTTATCCAAAGCGGGAGTGCTCCGATATAAATTTATAACAGCGGAAATACCTGTAAAGAACAATAAATTGGTTACTTTCCCCCTTACTTATATTCCCTATCAAAAAATGTTCGTTGTTAGAATAAAGTACAAAGAACTTCTGAAGGATTTGCCTTCAACTGCAATTATATTGTATGCTGGCGAAACAAAACTATCCATAGCCGCTGCATGTTTATGCACATGTCCTAATTGATTGAGGGGCCTGTCGTTCAGCAGTTATCGTTTGTTGATGTTGTTCATTGGTATTTTCCCGTTTGGATATACATGATATATAAATTAGATCGTTAGTTTTCCTGTTCGAATTGTGTACGCTAATAATTTTGGGGTCCTTTATAGCCTGCTGTCTTTGGTCTGTATCAAAGCCCTGTGTAAAAAGCCGTACTTTGACTTGTGTTTGTTATTATCAGGTTGAGAACAATCCTCCCTCAGACAAGGGGTCATTTTACTGATGTAGAAAAGAAAATAGAAATACCAAGGATTTGTATAGTTCGTCAAATTTTGTAAAATTTTGTACTCAAAAAGAGGAGAGTTACATCATATTTAAAACAACTTTTTCTAAAAGAGGGGTCCACTTATTTTGAATAATATTAAACTGTTTAAGTAAATGTGTTAACATGGTTAAAGTCCAGGAATATTACAAAATTCTTGGACATGTTTTGATCATTTAATACCAGATAAATATATAGTTCTTTGAGAAAATATGAGCCCTTTTGTACAAGCAAATATATTATAACTTATATTAATCCCTCATAAAACATGTAAAAGGGATATTTATAACATTAAGGGGTTGTCCCCAAACTGATTATGACTTGGATGGAGAATTGTCTCATTGTCAGTCACACATACATTGTACACCAGATTTAATTATTTCTTGGTGAACAGGGAAAAAAAACTTCAGAAATTAAAGAAATGTCAAAGTACAAGAGATAAATCAATCTTTAATATTGTCAAAACCTACTATTTTATGTTTACAAAAAAAAATTATAATCTCGCCTTTACTTTTCAAGCTTCGCCTCAAAAATTTGCAATTTTAAATATTTTTTTATAAAAATTTTCAAATTGCTCGCTCGCCCCAAATTTTGGAGTTCAAAAATCTGTTGAACAAGAAATCAAATTGGTGTGGCCTAAACTTTAATAACATGATCCAGCAATGAGTTAAAGGTCATAATAAACCAAATGAGAAATACATGTAATCTTACAACCATTCAATACACTAAATATAGTTGACATATTGCTTATAGTTTCTAAGAAACAGACTTAACCAAGAAAACAAAACACTGACTAACTAACCATGAAAATGAGGTCAAGGTCAGATGAGCCAGGCCAAGCAGACATATACAGCTGACATCCCTCTATACACTAATTATAGTTGACCTATTGCTTCTAGTTTAAGAAAAATTGACTAAACACAAAAACTTAACACTGAGCAATGAACCGTGAAAATGATGTCATGGTCAAATAAAACTTGTGAGACTGACATGTACATGATGTACATGTATCATAAAATATTTCCATACACCAAATATAGTAGACCTATTGCATATACATGTAGTATAAGAAATAAAATATGGAATGTGTCCATAGGGACACAGATGATTCCCACACTTGCAAATAACGTTATAAAAGTATGTAACAGTAACAGATGGACAAGGGTAAAACTTAATGCCCCCTCTACTACAACATGGGCATAAATAAGACCAAAACACAAAAAAACTTAACATTGACCACTGAACCATGAAAATGAGATCAAGGTCAGATGACACCTGCCAGTTGGACATGTACACCTTACAATCGTTCTATACACTAAATATACCAGACCTATTGCTTATAGTATCTGAGATATGGACTTGCCAACCAAAACTTAACCTTGTTCACTGATCCATGAAATGAGGTCAAGGTCAAGTGAAAACTGTCTGACGAGCATGAGGACCTTGCAAGGTATGCACATACCAAATATAGATATCCTATTACTTATAATAAGAGAGAAATTAACATTAAAATAAATTGTTTCGACGAGAACAGCTGGATACGACCGCAGAGGATCAATACTGAACAGTTGGGACAAAAATGCAGGTCTGAATTTGGATTGTAATTAAATATTTGACACATAATAGGTTTCGGACACAGAATTACTGCAGTCAAAGAACTTAGAATTTGTTATATGATTTGAATTTATATATTTTTTGCTTTTGTGCAATTCACTAGGGTATTGTGAATTGACCCCCCCCCCCCCCAAATAAAAAAGGTTAACCTCCCCCTTTGTAGCTTTTGTGCAATAGACTATGCTGTTTCAAATTGACCTCCCCAAACCCACCCCTAAAAAAATGTTTACCCTCTTTTATGCATTTGTGCAATACACTATGCTGATGTGAATTGACCTCCCACAATTGACGACATAATAGCATCATATGACGCAAAAAAATTTTGCAGCCATATAAAAACCCTTTTTATTCAAGTAGTCAATGAACCATGAAAATGGGGTCAAGGATATTGGCCATGTGACAGACAGAATCTTTGTCACATAAGGCATCTATATACAAAGTATGAAGCATCCACCTTCTAAAATATAAAGCTCCAAAGACGTCTGCCTTCCCCTACAGAAAAAAAAAAGTTGAGGGTCAGTTGATGGCCATGTGGCGGACAGTTGAGGGCTAGCTGTTATAAGCAAACTAGTTGAGGGCTAGGTGTTGAGCATCTTAGCTCAACTGAAACCTGGCCAAGCACTGTATGTTTGATAGATGTCGCTTAACTGGCCCTCAACTGAAGCTGGCCATTAAGTTGAGGAAAAGTTGAGCAAATGATCTTTGGTTTTCATATAGTTGAGCAAAAGTTGAGCAATTAGAAATATGACCTGGTGATGTAAATGTTATGTGCCATCTGGGGTTTTTTTCTGTGTATAGTGCAAACAGACAGGCAAAATTAAGGGAAACACATGTTTTTATACTTTTTTGTGTATTTTGTATTAACTATAACTTTAACATAAAGATAAAAAAAAAAAAGTATTTCTTTTACTATAATTATAACTAGATATCATTGAGATGGGAGCCATCTCTGTGGGCCCTGCTGTGAATAATGTGCATTAAAAAATTGTATAGGACATGGGTTTGTCAACTGAAATCAAAGTTTTTGACCTTGACCTTTGACCTAGGAAGTTGTAAATAAATTATGACACACCCTTTGGTGTTGGTTTATAAACATGTCAAGTATAAACTTTGAAATGATAACGGTTCTCAAGATATAGAGCGGACACGATCTTTACCATAGGACATGGGGTTGTCAACTGAAACCAAAGTTTTTTACCTTGACCTTTCACCTAGGAATTTGCACATAAATTATGACACACCCTTTGATGTTGGTTTATATACATGTCAAGTATAAACTTTGAAATGATAACGGTTCTCAAGGTATAGAGTGGACACAATCTTTACCATAGGACATGGGGTTGTCAACTGAAACCAAAGTTTTTGACCTTGACCTTTGACCTAGGAAGTTGTACATACATTATGACATACCCTCTGATATTGGTTTATATACATTTCAGGTATAAACTTCAAAATGATAACGGTTCTCAAGATATATAGCGGACACAATCTTTACCATAGGACATGGGGTTGTCAACTGAAACCAAAGTTTTTGACCTTGAACTTTACCCTAGGCAGTCGTTCATAAATTATGACACACCCTCTGGTGTTGGTTCATATACATGTCAAGTATAAACTTTGAAATCATAACGGTTCTCAAGATATAGAGCGGACACGATCTTCACCACAGGACACAGGGTTGTCAACTGAAACCAAAGTTTTTTTACCTTGACCTTTGACCTAGGAAGTTGCACATACATCATGACACGCCCTCTGGTGGTGGTTAATAAACATGTAAAGTATAAAGTATGAAATCGTAATGGTTCTCTAGATATGGAGCGGACACAAAAGTGTTACGGACGGATGGACGGACGGACAGACTGATCACTATAGGGTACCCGCCTAAAGGCGGGGCCCTAATAAGATATATCAAATATTCAAGATTTAGGTAATTAACAGTTATTATTAGGAGCAAATCTGAGAGTGATCACACTGTCACAATACCCTAAACAACCTCAAACATTTTAAATTTGAACTGGGTTTGAGCATGCACACGGCAAGTTTTAGAGATGTCTTCTGGCATTCATGAATAGAATATGAATTTTACAATGGATGTAGATAAAAAAAGTTACAAATAACTGTATTGACATTGAATAGTGCAGTGTTATTTTCTGATGACATGACTCCTGGATTTAAGAATATTGATGTTTTAACACATATTTCTGGAAACATCTTTTGGTTCGTACATTGGATTAGAATTTCCACCGTATATATGCTCTTTTAGTTCAAAATAGTGATATTCAAAGTGTCTTCTTAACTTTTCAGAGTGGTGAAAAAATTGAGACAATATATTTATGCATTAATTTATATACATGTATTATCAAAATGTGTAAGACAGGAGACATATTTATTTTATTATTAAGAAAATTTGTTTTAGAAAGTATTACTAATAAAATAAGAATATTTAATATAATGTATTTGGTATTAAACTAGAGATCTATTTTTATTTACTACACAACTTTTAAAAAGCAAGAATAAAGCATTCATGTAGTCCAGACCAAACAGCAAGCTATAAATAACCTCAAAATTACTAGTGTAAACAGTTCAAACAGGAATTTTATTAACCAACGATCTAATCTATATACGAAAGAAGAAATACCTATGAACCACATCACCAACAAATGACAACTGCTGAACAACAGGATCCTGACTCAGGACAGGTGCAAAGACATATAGCGGGTTTGGATAGTTTTGTTCCACCGGCAAATAATATTGCAGTTGAAGGTTACACTTCTCCTTCAGAAGTTCTGCATACTTTATTCTAACAACGAAAATCAGCTTGTTATTGATTGGGAATGTAAGTAAGTGGGAAGGAAACCAATGTCAATATATATCTTTTAAATATTTACAAAAAAAACTGTGCAGGAAAGAGACACTATACTTTTCTGGATGCCAGAAGCGTAAATATAAAAAATAAAAAAATTAAATCAATTTAAATTAAATAAAATATGTATGGGCGGGTCAATCAAACAAGGAATTAAATAGTTGTGGCCTGAGGTAAAAATAAATAATTTGAATTCCCCAAAAAGCACAAATAAGGGCCAACAATCTAAGACCCTCATGAGTAGTCAAGGTCTTTAAAAACCATCCTGATTGAGGATTGGGTGCTCACAATTATTTTTAACTCAGTCACATTCTTTATGTGACTGTCCCAAGTCTTCAAAAGTTGATAGTCTGCTCATTTTGTAGGAGGACGATGTTTACTGTTTTTATTTTTCATGTCAAATTTCATTAATTTGTAACATCTTACAGAATAGCAATGCAAGTCATTATATCTTTTACTAACTGATAAAGTATGTTTTAAAAAATATATATATTGTATATCAAACCAAATTTGGTCCATAATCTACATGTGATCTACTGTAACACACATCATCAATTAGAGTATCAATTCCAGTTCTTACCTGATGTCCTGATCATTTGTTTCTTCATTCACACTGCTTTCATCTAATAACACTGACACTTTAATATGACTGGCTGCCAAAAATTCTGCATACTGACGAGCATTTTCCTGGTCCCCATTATTAATGGCTGCTTGCAACAGTTGTGTATACTGCTTCAATTGATTTTGCTCTTGCCTTGCTTTCATTCTAAGGTTTTCAGCACATACACATAAAAGATTGTTTTCCTCTAAAAGGTTTGATTTTGTTTCAGCAGTGCATTCAAAATCAATATCTGTAAAGTTGAAACCCTCACAAAAGTCAAGATTTCTAGAACTTTTATCCTTGTCAATATTTTTACTATTTTCAGTATTTATGTCTATTTCTGTAATTCTTAAACTTTGTAAGAATCCCAAATTTTCTTCCTGATCAGACAAATGTTTGCAAGTTGGCTTGATGCCTTTAATTGTTTCTCTACCACCAATATCTGATGTAGTAACTACTGTCCAAGATTGATCATCAATTGATTTTAGAAGAGACCGACCAGATGGAGGTTCAGATAATGAACCATATATTTCTTTGTAGTATTTTTTCTCAGGGATCTTTTTATCAAATGATGCAGAACATGTGATCTTGTTTCTTTCCAGTACTTCTTCTAACCCAGTTACTCTTGTAAATTGTGAATTAGGTGTGTATGGTTTTGGCAAAAAAGGAGGGGCCGTGTATAAGTTTAATGGTGAATTTTTTGAACTGCTTGAATAAGTAGAAAAGGCACTGTTTCCACTTTCTGCTGAGCCTATTTCTTTTAAGCAGTCGTCTTCTTTGTAAACTGTCTGAATAAACTCTTTCTGTTCTTTTTGTTTAAATCCCACTAAAATATATTCTGAAATGAAAAAAATATAATCAAAGCACCATGCGAACAAGCCAATTTGATGGATTTTAAAAGGCAATATATATCCACAAATAGATATAGGAAGATGTGGTGTGAGTGCCAATGAGACAACTCTCCATCCAAATAACAATTTATAAAAGTAAACCATTATAGGTCAATGTACGGCCTATTGTCATTATTACTTTACATCATATCTTTGTATTGCAAGGGATATACACGCAACTTCATCAATTGTCGGCGCTGATTTAAAAAAAATCTTACTCAAATAATAGAACAAAGTTCCAAAGCCCCCGAATTACACATATTTTATCTATCTGCAGTACACGGACAATAACTAACAAGAGGCTGTCAGAGTGACAGTTTTTCCTGCAGAGGTCGAACCCTGAACAGTTGAGCAAGTATGGTCACAACATTTAGACTTAAAACAGCTCTTTATTGGGACATATATATAGTGATTGAATATTTGACACAGCATAGGTTTTTGACACAAAAAGAATCATGTAAATATGATGAAAGAACTGAAAAATTTGAAATTTGACGTTTACCTATTATGGTCTAATATCAAAGAACCCCTAGAATTAATTTGTTGATGAATTACTTATTAATTACTTCATTTCCTGTTCAAAGGGAAATAAGTCAAATCAATATAATAACAACAAAAAAATAGTTCTCTAAAATTAGATATGATTTAACTACTAAAAATAGTTCTCTAAAACTATAGATTAGGCATTTTACCTAATTTCAAATTATTGTTAATCCTTTTTTATTGTCCATAAACATCTTTGAATCTAGATTCTGAGCAAATATGTAATAATAGCATGTGGGCTGACCATGCTCCAAATCAAAAATCTAAATACCACTTAGTTAAACATCAGTCTGGACTATTTGGACCTAAAAGTGGACCTATTTGAAGACAGGCCTCAACATTAAAAGAAATCTTAAAATACAACTACATTCAGCCTATCAAGAAACATAAATAATTCATTTTTTAAAGAAATCAAACACCTCATATGAGCTCATTTCAAAAACAGGCCTTAAATCCAAAATATTAAATACCTTTAATCAGATTCATCAAATTAAAGCCACCAAATAATTCTAGATTTTTTAACAAGAGTTCGCACGCTGGAATGTATTGCCTTCTTTACTAATCATTGATATTATGTTGATAGTCCTAAATATAAAGCTTTATTATAAATGTCACATGAACTTAACATTAACCAAGAAAATTAAACATTGACCAATGAACCATGAAAATCAGGTTACGGTCAGATGAACCATTACAGGCGGACATGTAGAACTAACAATTCTTCCACACAACAAATATAGTTGACCTATTGCTTCTAGTTTAAGAAAAACAGATCAAAACACAAAAACTTAACACTGAGAAATGAACCGTGAAAATGAAGTCAACGTCAAATAAAACCTGCATGACTGACATTTAGATCATAAAATATTTCATTACACCAAATTTAGTCAACCTAATACATATAGCATTAGAAAAGAAAAAAAAACCCTCAAAAACTTAACTTTGGCCACTGAACCATGAAAATGAGGTCAATGTCAGATGACACCGGCCAGATAGACATGTTCACCTAACAATCATACCATACACCAAATATAGTAGACCTATTGCATACAGTATAAAATTAAAAAAACAGACCAAAACACAACAACTTAACTATATCCACTGAACCATGAAAAAGAGGTCAAGGTCAGATGACACCTATCAGTTTGACATGTTTTCTATGTTGTGATGTTATGCTATTGTTTCAGAAAAAGGGAGAAGGTTTGGATCCATTAAAACGTTTAATACCGCTGTAAATGTTTGCACGTCCTAAGTCAGGAATCTGATGTACAAATCTTGTATATATATGAAAATAGTTTTTGATAGACAATATGAAAATAAGAAAATGTAAAGCTTGAATGAAAAATCATGAAACTGGTATTCACAATGATGGGATCTTGTTTAATGTGATAAATTTTATCATCTATATAACAAATTTTTATAACCAAGTGTTTTATTTTGTTAACTAAAGGAAATTGCCTCTCCAATATTTCGTTGTGAGATTGAGCTCTCATGATACAAAAATATGTCTTGAAAGCAATTTTTTTCCTTGATTGAAAACTTCCAATTTCATATAAGTTTAACCAATATTTTTACATAACTACATTGAAATTCAAATGCAGAAAACATTTAGTTTAAATTTTACTTTAATGGTCGACATAAATATATGAGCTCACTCAATTCAAAATGGAAGTTAAAACCAGATTTCATTTATTGACAAATTGAATAAATTTTGTTTTCCATAAATTCATGTATAATATTTGCTTTCTAATTTTTATTCTTTAATAACTTTGAGCCTTACGGCTCATCAGTACAAACAAGTACATGTACAGTGTATACATATGGCATAATATTACAAACAATATGCTTAGTAAACAACAGGTGACGTCAGAAGTTTCATTAGTACAAAATATTTTTTATTCAAATAAACTGTTTCTTAATTTAAAGAGAAATGTATATACTTTTCTAAGTTACAAAGCTGTTTTGTGTTTTCACCTGACAATACTTATTAATTAGATCAAGTATTAAAAAATTTCAAACAAAATAATGAAAATCAACCACTTTTAACTTTATTGATATTGTTATTAAGACAATAAAAATTTAATACCCAAGCTCACCTATTGTTTGTTAAAAAAAATAGAAGTGGTGATTAACACCTGTAAAAACATTAATGGATGTGTCAATTATGTCCCAACAGACAATAAAACTATACTTAATTAATGTTTCCTTATTTGTTCAGGTTTTTTGTTAATTAGGCAGTTGGTTAAAATTTGTAGAAAAAAATAAAGTTATATCTTTTACATAGAGAAAGGACATGCACTTGTCTGTAATCGCTATTTTATCAAATTACACATGTAACACTGTATTTGTCTATAAATTCTTTAAGATGAATAAGGCTTTTAAAAAAATCACCAAAATTAGCTTTTTTGTGAGGATAAAAAAATATAAAAAAGACTTTGATATTGCAATATACAATGTAATCATAAGTAATCTAAAGTAATCATAATTACTTTAAAGAAAAGTAATCTAATGTAATCGATTACATATGAAAAAGGGTGTAATTGTAATGTAATCGATTACATTTTATTAGCAAAGTAATTGTAATTTAATCGATTACATTTGAAAGTAATCGACCCCATCCCTGGTATGGACACAACATTCAAGCTGGATTCAGCTCTAAATTTGGATTGTGATTAAATAGTTGACACAGCATAGGTTTCTGACACAGAATGAATGTGTTCTAATGAACTTAAATTTTTTGTTTTCTCTTAGAGCAATTCACTATGCTGTTGAATATTAATCCTCTCAAAAAAATGTTTGAAGAAATTTTCTTTTTTATTTATGAAATTTCAAATGAGAAAAATTGAACCCAATTTTTTTAATCACATCCCCCTTTCCCTTATTCCAAAACTAATCTCAATTAAAATTTCTAATGGAGTTTGCAACAATAACTACTCATTTAAATACATCATAAAATATTAAGATGTAAAAAAACTGCTTGTTATCACTGAATGGTAAAGATTATTTTAATTTATCAGTTGGTAGTAAAAAGTGAATATACAGTGTATATTGTATATAACAAAGATTTAAGTTGATTCTGGACAAAGAAAGATAACTCCAATTAAAAAAAAATCTTGCTATTGCACAATATTTTGCAATTAGATATTTCTTGCTTACTATTCTGGACAAAGAAAGATAACTCTAATTAAAAAAAAATTTGCTATTTCACAATATTGTGCAATTAGATATTTCTTGCCATTGCGCAATACTGTGCAATTGAAAAGACTTGCTATTGCACAATACTTAATATAATAATTTTAGATCCTGATTTGGACAAACTTGAAAACTGGGCCCATAATAAAAAATCTAAGTACATTTTTGGATTCAGCATATCAAAGAACCCCAAGATTTCAATTTTTGTTAAAATCAGACTAAGTTTAATTTTGGACCCTTTGGACTTTAGTGTCGACCAATTTGAAAACAGGACCAAAAATGAAGAATCTACATACACAGTTAGATTTGGTATATCAAAGAACCCCATTTATTCAATTTTTGATGAAATCGAACAAAGTTTAATTTTGGACCCCGATTTGGACCAACTTGAAAACTGGGCCAATAATCAAGAATCTAAGTACATTTTTAGATTCAGCATATCAGAGAACCTAACTGATTCATTTTTTGTCAAAATCAAACTAAGTTTAATTTTGGACCCTTTGGACCTTAATGTAGACCAATTTGAAAACGGGACCAAAAGTTAAGAATCTACATACACAGTCATGACAGTTAGATTCGGCATATCAAAGAACCCCAATTATTCAATTTTGATGAAATCAAACAAAGTTTAATTTTGGACCCTTTGGGCCCCTTATTCTGTAGGGACCAAAACTCCCAAAATCAATACCAACCTTCCTTTTATGGTCATAAACCTTGTGTTTAAATTTCATAGATTTCTATTAACTAATACTAACATTATGGTGCGAAAACCAAGAAAAATGCTTATTTGGGTCCCTTTTTGGCCCCTAATTCCTAAACTGTTGGGACCTAAACTCCCAAAATCAATACCAACCTTCCTTTTGTAATCATTACCATTGTGTTGAAATTTCATTGATTTCTATTTACTTAAACTAAAGTTATAGTGCGAAAACCAAGAATAATGCTTATTTGGGCCCTTCTTTGGCCCATAATTCCTAAACTGTTGAAACCAAAACTCCCAAAATCAATCCCAACCGTTCTTTTGTGGTCATAAACCTTGTGTCAAAATGTCATAGATTTCTATTAACTTAAACTAAAGTTATAGTGCGAAAACCAAGAAAATGCTTATTTGGGCCCTTTTTCGCCCCTAATTCCTAAAATGTTGGGACCAAAACTCCCAAAATCAATACCAACCTTCCTTTTGTGGTCATAAACCTTGTGTTAAAATTTCATAGATTTCCATTCACTTTTACTAAAGTTAGAGTGCGAAAACTAAAAGTATTCGGACGACGACGACGACGACGCAGACGACGACGCCAACGTGATAGCAATATACGACGAAAATTTTTTCAAATTTTGCGGTCGTATAAAAATCTAAGTACATTTTTAGATTCAGCATATCAAAAAACCCCAAGGATTCAATTTTTGTTAAAATCAAACTTAGTTTAAATTTGGACACCTTAATGTAGACCAATTTGAAAACAGGACCAAAAATTAAAAATCTACATACACAGTTAGATTCGGCATATCAAAGAACCCCAATTGTTCAATTTTTGACGAAATCAAACAAAGTTCAATTTTGGACCCTTTGGGCCCCTTATTCCTAAACTGTTGGGACCGAAACATCCAAAATCAAACCCAACCTTCCTTTAGTGGTCATAAACCTTGTGTTTAAATTTCATAGATTTCTATTTACTTATACTAAAGTTATGGTGCGAAAACCAAGAATAATGCTTACTTGGGCCCCTTTTTGGCCCCTAATTCCTAAACTATTCAGACCTCAACTCCCAAAATCAATCCCAACCTTCCTTTTGTGGTCATAAACCTTGTGTTTAAATTTCATAGATTTCTATTTACTTAAACTAAAGTTATAGTACGAAAACCAAGAAAATGCTTATTTGGGCCCTTTTTGGCCCCTAATTCCTAAAATGTTGGGACCAAAACTCCCAAAATCAATCCCAACCTTCCTTTTGTGGTCATAAACCTTTTGTTGAAAGGAGTAGGTCCGGTAAGACCCCTTTTTGGCCCAAAAATATAACAGTTTTACAAAATTGTTAAAATGTAAACTTTTAGTTATTTATTGGACAGTTGAATGCTTCTGCTACATAAATATGGGCTGTTTTTACCAATACAATGCACATATATCGGGTTGTAGCATCATTAAGTCATGCTAAATTACTGAAATCTTCAAAATTCTATCATTTTAGTTAAATTTTAGACGGTTGCCTTGTAAAATGAAAGTGGCCGCATTCGTGTTCATCCTTAAAATTGAAATGTGAGTTGAATTTTATGATAATACATAACATATATAAAGTTTGTGGATGAACACGGATGCGGCCACTTTCATTTTTGACAAAAACCATCTGAAAAGTGACGTTTTTTGGCATATTTGAGAGATTTTTCATATTTGAGCTTGAATCGGATCGTTTTTAATGACTTAATCAGTTAAAATCTTTCACTTATACTAATCAAATCAAGTGAAATAGACACTTAAGTCTTTAAAAAGTGGTCAAAATCTTTCGTCAGATGAAACTGAAATTTGAGGCCAAAATGAGTCCTTACCGGACCTACTCCTTTCATAGATTTCTATTCACCTTTACTAAAGTTAGAGTGCGAAAACTAAAAGTATTCGGACGACGACGACGACAACGACGAAGACGCAGGCGACGACGCCAACGTAATACCAATATACCACCAACAAATTTTTAATTTTTGCGGTCGTATTAAAATCTTAACTTTTTTTTCAAGTAGTCACTAGACCCTGAAAAGGAGGTCAAGGACATTAGGCATCCATATACAAAGTATGAAGCATCCAGGTCTTCAACCTTAATTCTAAAATATAAAACTTTTAAGAAGTTAGCTGACGCGCCCGATCACTATCCCTATGTCAAGCTTTCTGCGACAAAAGTCACAGGCTTGACAATAAAACCTAATTAAATTGCTAAAAAGTTAATAAACAATTCATACAAAGAATGGTTTTGGATCCTTTAAACTTGTAATTTGTCAGACGATAATCCATAAAAAATTTCCACTGTTTGGCGGCCACCCACTGTACATCACCAAATCAATAATCAATTTTTACTTAAAAAATTTGGTTAAAAATCAATTATGAAAATTTGAGTCAAATCCGTGGACATGAATGTGGCAGTTAATGTCCCTTTTTTTATAAGAAAGTATATAAGTACACACACATTTATTCAGCAGGAGTTGGTAGCTAGGCAGAATCACGTATTCATTAATGAAAGAAAAATGTTTATGATTAGATATAAAAAGATGTGATTTGAGTGCCAATGAAAAACTTTCCATCCAAGTCACAATTTATCAAAGTAAACCGTTATAGATCAAAGTTAGTTCTTCAACACGTAGCCTTGGCTCACACAGAACAACAAGCTATAAAGGCCTAAACAATAACTAGTGTAAAACCATTCAAATTTCAGACAATAGTGCACACACTGAAATGTCTCGCCTTCTTTACTTATCATTGATATTATGTTGATAGTCCTAAGTATAAAGCGTTATTACAACTGTCACATAAACTTAACATTAAACAAGATAGTTAAACAAAGACCAATGAACCATGACAATGAGGTCAAGGTCAGATGAACCATGCCAGGAAGACGTCACATGTACAGCTAACAATGCTTCCATACAACAAATATAGCTGACCTATTACTTATAGTTTAAGAAAAATAGACCAAACCACAAAAACTTAACTGTCCAATGAACCGTGCAATTGAGGTCATGGTCAAATAAAACCTGCGGGACTGACATATAGATCATAATATATTTCCATACAACAAATATAGCTGACCTTTGGCTTATAATATTAGATAAAAAGATCAAAACTTAAAAACTTAACTTTGACCACAGAACCATGAAAATGAGGTCAAGGTCAGATGACATCTGCCCGCTAGACATGTACACCTTACAATCATTCAATACAACAAATATAGTAGACCTATTGCATAAATTATGAGAAAAAGACCAAAACACAAAAACTTAACTATAACCACTGAACCATGAAAATGAGGTCAAGGTCAGATGACACCTGCCAGTTGGACATGTACACCTTCCAGTCCTTCCATACACCAAATATACTAGCCCTATTGCTTATAGTATCTGAGATATGGACTTGACCACCAAAACTTAACCTTGTTCACTGATCCATGAAATGAGGTCGAGGTCAAGTGAAAACTGTCTGAAGGGCATGAGGACCTTGCAAGGTACGCACATACCAAATATAGTTATCCTATTACTTATAATAAGAGAGAATTCAACGTTACAAAAATTCTGAACTATTTTTTCAAGTGGTCACTGAACCATGAAAATGAGGTCAAGGACATTGGACATGTGACTGACGGAAACTTCGTAACATGAGGCATCTATATACAAAATATGAAGCATCCAGGTCTTCCACCTTCTAAAATATATAGCTTTTAAGAAGTGAGCTAACACCGCCAGCGCCGCCGTAGCCGCCCCCGGATCACTATCCCTATGTCGCGCTTTCTGCAACAAAAGTTGCAGGCTCGACAAAAAACCAACAGTCTAATCTATATAAACAAATTGCTTCGCTGAGCCCAGCTGGATACGACAGCTGAACAGATGGGGCATAAATGGAATCATGTTTAACCCCGCCACATTATGTATGTATGTGCCTGTCCCAAGTCAGGAGCCTGTAATTCAGTGGTTGTCGTTTGTTCATGTGTTATACATATTTGTTTTTCGTTCATTTTTTTAAAAAAACAAATAAGGGCGTTAGTTTTCTCATTTGAATTCTTTCATTGTCATTTCGGAGCCTTTTATAGCTGACTATGCGGTATGGGCTTTGCTCATTGTTGAAGACCGTACAGTGACCTATAGTTGTTGATTTCTGTGTCATTTTGGTCTCTTGTGGAGAGTTGTCTCATTGGCAATCATACTACATCTTCTTTTTTATACAATATTCACACTTGATACAGGTCTGAATTTGGATTGTTATTTTAAATATTTGACACATAATAGGTTTCTGACACAGAATAACTGTAGTCAAAGAACTTGAATTTTGCTTTTTTGCAATACACTATGCTGTTGCCATTTGACCCCCCTCCCCCGACCCACTTTTTAAGTAATTGTTCATTAACCTTTTCCCCCTAATTCCTAAATGGTTTGAGCCATAACCCCAAAAAGCCCATTCTTACCATCAACTGTGGTATGGAAACTTGTGGAATAATTTCAGAGAGATCCATACACCATTCCACAAGTTATTGTCTGGAAACTAGAAAAATGCTAATGGGGGCCCCTTTTTGGCCCCTAATTCCTCAACTATTTAGACCATAACCCCCAAAATCAATCTCAACCTTCCTTTTGTGGTCACAAAACTTGTGTTTCAATTTCATAGATTTCTATTTACTTATACTAAAGTTATTGTCAGGAAACCAAATGTCTTCTAACAATGCAGATATATAAAATAGTTATCAAAAGTACCAGGATTATAATTTTATATGCCAGACGCACGTTTCGTCTACATAAGACTCATCAGTGACCCTCAAATCAAAATAGTTAAAAGGCCAAACAAGGTTGAAGAGCATTAAAGAGGACCCAAAATTCCTAAAAATTGTGCCAAATACGGCTAAGGTAATCTACTCCTGGGGTAAGAAAATCCTTAGTTTTTCGAAAAATTCAAAGTTTTGTAAACAGCAAATTTATAAAAATGACCATATAATTGATATTCATGTCAACACCCAAGTGCTGACTACTGGGCTGGTGATACCCTCGGGGAAGAAACGTCCACCAGCAGTGGCATCGACCCAGTGTTGTAAATAGTTATCAAAAGTACCAGGATTATAATTTTATATGCCAGACGCGCGTTTCGTCTACATACAGACTCATCAGTGACGCTCAAATCAAAATAGTTAAAAAGCCAAACAAATACAAGGTTGAAGAGCATTAATGAGGACCAAAATTCCTAACAGTTGTGCCAAATACGGCTAAGGTAATCTACTCCTGGGGTAAGAAAATCCTTAGTTTTTCGAAAATTTCAAAGTTTTGTAAACAGCAAATTTATAAAAATGACCATATAATTGATATTCATGTCAACACCCAAGTGCTGACTACTGGACTGGTGATACCCTCGGGGACGAAACGTCCACCAGCAGTGGCATCGACCCAGTGGTGTAAATAGTTATCAAAAGTACCAGGATTATAATTTTATACGCCAGACGCGCGTTTCGTCTACATAAGACTCATCAGTGACGCTCAAATCAAAATAGTTAAAAAGCCAAACAAATACAAGGTTGAAGAGCATTAATGAGGACCCAAAATTCCTAAAAGTTGTGCCAAATACGGCTAAGGTAATCTACTCCTGGGGTAAGAAAATCCTTAGTTTTTCGAAAAATTCAAAGTTTTGTAAACAGCAAATTTATAAAAATGACCATATAATTGATATTCATGTCAACACCCAAGTGCTGACTACTGGGCTGGTGATACCCTCGGGGACGAAACGTCCACCAGCAGTGGCATCGACCCAGTGGTGTAAATAGTTATCAAAAGTACCAGGATTATAATTTTAAACGTCAGATGCGCGTTTCGTCTACATAAGACTCATCAGTGACGCTCAAATCAAAATAGTTAAAAAGCCAAACAAATACAAGGTTGAAGAGCATTAATGAGGACCCAAAATTCCTAAAAGTTGTGCCAAATACGGCTAAGGTAATCTACTCCTGGGGTAAGAAAATCCTTAGTTTTTCGAAAAATTCAAAGTTTTGTAAACAGCAAATTTATAAAAATGACCATATAATTGATATTCATGTCAACACCCAAGTGCTGACTACTGAGCTGGTTATACCCTCGGGGACGAAACATCCGACAGCAGTGGCATCGACCCAGTGGTGTAAATAGTTATCAAAAGTACAAGGATTATAATTTTATACGCCAGACGCGCGTTTCGTCTACATAAGACTCATCAGTGACGCTCAAATCAAAATAGTTAAAAAGCCAAACAAATACAAGGTTGAAGAGCATTAATGAGGACCCAAAATTCCTAAAAGTTGTGCCAAATACGGCTTAGGTAATCTACTCCTTGGGAAAGAAAATCCTTAGTTTTTCGAAAAATTCAAAGTTTTGTAAACAGCAAATTTATAAAAATGACCATATAATTGATATTCATGTCAACACCCAAGTGCTGACTACTGGGCTGGTGATACCCTCGGGGACGAAACGTCCACCAGCAGTGGCATCGACCCAGTGGTGTAAATAGTTATCAAAAGTACCAGGATTATAATTTTATAAGTCAGACGCGCATTTCGTCTACATAAGACTCATCAGTGACGCTCAAATCAAAATAGTTAAAAAGCCAAACAAATACAAGGTTGAAGAGCATTAATGAGGACCCAAAATTCCTAAAAGTTGTGCCAAATACGGCTAAGGTAATCTACTCCTGGGGTAAGAAAATCCTTAGTTTTTCGAAAAATTCAAAGTTTTGTAAACAGCAAATTTATAAAAATGACCATATAATTGATATTCATGTCAACACCCAAGTGCTGACTACTGAGCTGGTTATACCCTCGGGGACGAAACATCCGACAGCAGTGGCATCGACCCAGTGGTGTAAATAGTTATCAAAAGTACAAGGATTATAATTTTATACGCCAGACGCGCGTTTCGTCTACATAAGACTCATCAGTGACGCTCAAATCAAAATAGTTAAAAAGCCAAACAAATACAAGGTTGAAGAGCATTAATGAGGACCCAAAATTCCTAAAAGTTGTGCCAAATACGGCTTAGGTAATCTACTCCTTGGGAAAGAAAATCCTTAGTTTTTCGAAAAATTCAAAGTTTTGTAAACAGCAAATTTATAAAAATGACCATATAATTGATATTCATGTCAACACCCAAGTGCTGACTACTGGGCTGGTGATACCCTCGGGGACGAAACGTCCGACAGCAGTGGCATCGACCCAGTGGTGTAAACAGTTATCAAAAGTACCAGGATTATAATTTTATAAGTCAGACGCGCGTTTCGTCTACATAAGACTCATCAGTGACGCTCAAATCAAAATAGTTAAAAAGCAAAACAAATACAAGGTTGAAGAGCATTCATGAGGACCCAAAATTCCTAAAAGCTGTGCCAAATACGGCTAAGGTAATCTACTCTAGGGGTGAGAAAATCCTTAATTTTTCGAAAAATTCAAAGTTTTGTAACCAAAAAATTATAAAAAAGACCATATAATTGATATTCATGTCAATACCCAAGTACTGCATGACTACTGGGCTGGTGATACCCTCGGGGACAAAACGTCCACCAGCAGTGGCATCAACCCAGTGGTGTAAAAAGTTATCAAAAGTACCAGGATTATAATTTTATACGCCAGACGCACGTTTCGTCTACATAAGACTCATCAGTGACGCTCAAATCAAAATAGTTAAAAAGACAAACAAATAAAAGGTTGAAGAGCATTAATGAGGACCCAAAATTCCTAAAAGTTGTGCCAAATACGGCTAAGGTAATCTACTCCTGGGGTAAGAAAATCCTTAGTTTTTCGAAAAATTCAAAGTTTTGTAAACAACAAATTTATAAAAATGACCATATAATTGATATTCATGTCAACACCCAAGTGCTGACTACTGGGCTGGTGATACCCTCGGGGACGAAACGTCCACCAGCAGTGGCATCGACCCAGTGGTGTAAATAGTTATCAAAAGTACCAGGATTATAATTTTATACGCCAGATGCGCGTTTCGTCTACATAAGACTCATCAGTGACGCTCAAATCAAAATAGTTAAAAAGCCAAACAAATACAAGGTTGAAGAGCATTAATGAGGACCCAAAATTCCTAAAAGTTGTGCCAAATACGGCTAAGGTAATCTACTCCTGGGGTAAGAAAATCCTTAGTTTTTCGAAAATTTCAAAGTTTTGTAAACAGCAAATTTATAAAAATGACCATATAATTGATATTCATGTCAACACCGAAGTGCTGACTACTGGGCTGTTGATACCCTCGGGGACGAAACGTCCAACAGCAGTGGCATCGACCCAGTGGTGTAAATAGTTATCAAAAGTACAAGGATTATAATTTTATAAGTCAGACGCGCGTTTCGTCTACATAAGACTCATCAGTGATGCTCAAATCAAAATAGTTAAAAAGCCAAACAAATACAAGGTTGAAGAGCATTAATGAGGACCCAAAATTCCGAAATTTGTGCCAAATACGGCTAAGGTAATCTACTCCTTGGGTAAGAAAATCCTTAGTTTTTCGAAAAATTCAAAGTTTTGTAAACAGCAAATTTATAAAAATGACCATATAATTGATATTCATGTCAACACCCAAGTGCTGACTACTGGGCTGGTGATACCCTCGGGGACGAAACGTCCGACAGCAGTGGCCTTGACCCAGTGGTGTAAATAGTTATCAAAAGTACAAGGATTATAATTTTATACGCCAGACGCGCGTTTCGTCTACATAAGACTCATCAGTGACGCTCAAATCAAAATAGTTAAAAAGCCAAACAAATACAAGGTTGAAGAGCATTAATGAGGACCCAAAATTCCTAAAAGTTGTGCCAAATACGGCTAAGGTAATCTACTCCTGGGGTAAGAAAATCCTTAGTTTTTCGAAAAGTTCAAAGTTTTGTAAACAGCAAATTTATAAAAATGACCATATAATTGATATTCATGTCAACACCCAAGTGCTGACTACTGGGCTGGTGATACCCTCGGGGACGAAACGTCCACCAGCAGTGGCATCGACCCAGTGGTGTAAATAGTTATCAAAAGTACCAGGATTATAATTTTATAAGTCAGACGCGCGTTTCGTCTACATAAGACTCATCAGTGACGCTCAAATCAAAATAGTTAAAAAGCCAAACAAATACAAGGTTGAAGAGCATTAATGAGGACCCAAAATTCCTAAAAGTTGTGCCAAATACGGCTAAGGTAATCTACTCCTGGGGTAAGAAAATCCTTAGTTTTTCGAAAAATTCAAAGTTTTGTAAACAGCAAATTTATAAAAATGACCATATAATTGATATTCATGTCAACACCCAAGTGCTGACTACTGAGCTGGTTATACCCTCGGGGACGAAACATCCGACAGCAGTGGCATCGACCCAGTGGTGTAAATAGTTATCAAAAGTACAAGGATTATAATTTTATACGCCAGACGCGCGTTTCGTCTACATAAGACTCATCAGTGACGCTCAAATCAAAATAGTTAAAAAGCCAAACAAATACAAGGTTGAAGAGCATTAATGAGGACCCAAAATTCCTAAAAGTTGTGCCAAATACGGCTTAGGTAATCTACTCCTTGGGAAAGAAAATCCTTAGTTTTTCGAAAAATTCAAAGTTTTGTAAACAGCAAATTTATAAAAATGACCATATAATTGATATTCATGTCAACACCCAAGTGCTGACTACTGGGCTGGTGATACCCTCGGGGACGAAACGTCCGACAGCAGTGGCATCGACCCAGTGGTGTAAACAGTTATCAAAAGTACCAGGATTATAATTTTATAAGTCAGACGCGCGTTTCGTCTACATAAGACTCATCAGTGACGCTCAAATCAAAATAGTTAAAAAGCAAAACAAATACAAGGTTGAAGAGCATTCATGAGGACCCAAAATTCCTAAAAGCTGTGCCAAATACGGCTAAGGTAATCTACTCTAGGGGTGAGAAAATCCTTAATTTTTCGAAAAATTCAAAGTTTTGTAACCAAAAAATTATAAAAAAGACCATATAATTGATATTCATGTCAATACCCAAGTACTGCATGACTACTGGGCTGGTGATACCCTCGGGGACAAAACGTCCACCAGCAGTGGCATCAACCCAGTGGTGTAAATAGTTATCAAAAGTACCAGGATTATAATTTTATACGCCAGACGCACGTTTCGTCTACATAAGACTCATCAGTGACGCTCAAATCAAAATAGTTAAAAAGACAAACAAATAAAAGGTTGAAGAGCATTAATGAGGACCCAAAATTCCTAAAAGTTGTGCCAAATACGGCTAAGGTAATCTACTCCTGGGGTAAGAAAATCCTTAGTTTTTCGAAAAATTCAAAGTTTTGTAAACAACAAATTTATAAAAATGACCATATAATTGATATTCATGTCAACACCCAAGTGCTGACTACTGGGCTGGTGATACCCTCGGGGACGAAACGTCCACCAGCAGTGGCATCGACCCAGTGGTGTAAATAGTTATCAAAAGTACCAGGATTATAATTTTATACGCCAGATGCGCGTTTCGTCTACATAAGACTCATCAGTGACGCTCAAATCAAAATAGTTAAAAAGCCAAACAAATACAAGGTTGAAGAGCATTAATGAGGACCCAAAATTCCTAAAAGTTGTGCCAAATACGGCTAAGGTAATCTACTCCTGGGGTAAGAAAATCCTTAGTTTTTCGAAAATTTCAAAGTTTTGTAAACAGCAAATTTATAAAAATGACCATATAATTGATATTCATGTCAACACCGAAGTGCTGACTACTGGGCTGTTGATACCCTCGGGGACGAAACGTCCAACAGCAGTGGCATCGACCCAGTGGTGTAAATAGTTATCAAAAGTACCAGGATTATAATTTTATAAGTCAGACGCGCGTTTCGTCTACATAAGACTCATCAGTGATGCTCAAATCAAAATAGTTAAAAAGCCAAACAAATACAAGGTTGAAGAGCATTAATGAGGACCCAAAATTCCTAAAATTTGTGCCAAATACGGCTAAGGTAATCTACTCCTTGGGTAAGAAAATCCTTAGTTTTTCGAAAAATTCAAAGTTTTGTAAACAGCAAATTTATAAAAATGACCATATAATTGATATTCATGTCAACACCCAAGTGCTGACTACTGGGCTGGTGATACCCTCGGGGACGAAACGTCCGACAGCAGTGGCCTTGACCCAGTGGTGTAAATAGTTATCAAAAGTACAAGGATTATAATTTTATACGCCAGACGCGCGTTTCGTCTACATAAGACTCATCAGTGACGCTCAAATCAAAATAGTTAAAAAGCCAAACAAATACAAGGTTGAAGAGCATTAATGAGGACCCAAAATTCCTAAAAGTTGTGCCAAATACGGCTAAGGTAATCTACTCCTGGGGTAAGAAAATCCTTAGTTTTTCGAAAAGTTCAAAGTTTTGTAAACAGCAAATTTATAAAAATGACCATATAATTGATATTCATGTCAACACCCAAGTGCTGACTACTGGGCTGGTGATACGCTCGGGGACGAAACGTCCACCAGCAGTGGAATCGACCCAGTGGTGTAAATAGTTATCAAAAGTACCAAGATTATAATTTTATACGCCAAACGCGCGTTTCGTCTACATAAGACTCATCAGTGACGCTCAAATCAAAATAGTTAAAAAGACAAACAAATACAAGGTTGAAGAGCATTAATGAGGACCCAAAATTCCTAAAAGTTGTGCCAAATACGGCTAAGGTAATCTACTCCTGGGGTAAAAAAATCCTTAGTTTTTCGAAAAATTCAAAGTTTTGTAAACAGCAAATTTATAAAAATGACCATATAATTGATATTCATGTCAACACCCAAGTGCTGACTACTGGGCTGGTGATACCCTCGGGGACGAAACGTCCACCAGCAGTTGCATCGACCCAGTGGTGTAAATAGTTATCAAAAGTACCAGGATTATAATTTTATACGCCAGATGCGCGTTTCTTCTACATAAGACTCATCAGTGACGCTCAAATCAAAATAGTTAAAAAGCCAAACAAATATAAGGTTGAAGAGCATTAATGTGGACCCAAAATTCCTAAAAGTTGTGCCAAATACGGCTAAGGCAATCTACTCCTGGGGTAAGAAAATCCTTAGTTTTTCGAAAAATTCAAAGTTTTGTAAACAGCAAATTTATAAAAATGACCATATAATTGATATTCATGTCAACACCCAAGTGCTGACTACTGGGCTGGTGATAAAAACGAGAAAACAACAAGAATGTGTCCGCAGTACACAGATGCCCCAGCCGCACTTTCTTTTTCTATGTTTAATGGACCTTGAAAATGTGGAAAAATATCTTATTTGGCATTAAAATTAGATGGATCATATCATAAGGAACATGTGTACTAAGTTACAAGTTGATTGGACTTCAACTTCATCAAAAACTACATAGACCAAATACTTTAAACTGAAGCAGGACAGAATTGTCGTCCCTTGATTTTCCTTGTTCACGAATATAGTCCCTAGTGTTGACAGTGGGTTACTTGTCATTAATTTTTATACCCCTTCCAAATTAATTTCTCCATGTTTAATACCTCAAATTGCAAGAAGGGGGGTGAAATTACACTGTAAAAAAGTTTGGGTCCAGAATTTTAAAGGAAAGTAGTGATTTGGTCCAGCTCAAAAAGGTTAAAAATAAGCACTTCGGAAGCTGTCAAAAGATTTCAAGATGCCCTAAACATAAAATTGTCCATATTTTGAGTTAAAGTCTATGAAGTTTTCTATAATTTTTTAGGGTCAATTTAGGCCATGCCACATATTTACATTAAAAAATGCATATTGAGGTTATAAGATATAAAAATTTGTGTCTTTTTTATCATTTCTATACTCATGTGACATGATACTACAAATCTGAGCACAAAAAGACTCTTGCAATTAACTTTTCTTGCAGACAGTATGGTCTGATACAAAGATTTTTGCCTTTTTAGTGAAAAACTTGCATGCAATTCTAGTCTCAACAGGCTTATATTTAAACCACTTGCTATATATCCTACAGAAGAATAGAAAGATATTATGTGAAATGGAACAGGTACAATAGACATTGTAAAGTGCTTTTGATACAAATTAAGTGAGGTTCTTATTATGGACTTCAAATTTTATGTACCAAGCTCCCCACTTTTGACTTCATCCAAACAGGGCGTTTAAGACAGGGGTCATTTATACAACACATTTTGCACTTATTTTCTGAGATAATCTTCTTTTCTGAAGATTCAGAGTTAATAAATAAGTAAAAAAACTAGATAAAGGCATAAAAACACAAATATTGACACATGAAACCCTGTCAGATAGAAAGTCAGGATGCCATTTATGCATCAATATTGAAAAAGCTATAAAATGCCTATTTTGACCATAAAATGCCAAAATTTGTCTTCTTTGCAGAAATTCTATAAAATAAAAGTTTAAATCCTTTAGTTTCATGCTATTTGACAAATTGAAACCATCAAATCATTTAGGGAAGTTGCCAAAGTACAGATTCTATATTTACAGATTTCACCTCTTAGGTCCGAGACCACAATTATTAGGTCTTTCCACTTTTCTGTGGAAAGACCTATTGTTTTTCTTCTGATTATTTTTTTTACTTTTTTTTCTTCTGCCTAATTTTGTTCTTGCGATAAATATTTGTTTCGCAATATGTGGCTTAGATATTTGATATTATATGATATCGAACAGTTTATGCGCCTTTTAAATTTACCCTGCGTAACGGAATACTTTTCTTTGTAGGAGTTATCTCCCCAAACACTGTTTTCCTTGTGTCCACTACTCCTTTGCAACCGTAAAAGATTACGACAAATATATTTTATAAAATTGCTGGTTATATCTTTCGCATGATTTGTTGTATTTTGACCGAAGCGTAATGAACACTCCATATAAGAGTTATTTCCCCTTATGCATTTTATTTAAGTGATATGCATTTCTATCTTGTAAACCATAAGTGATAGAGACCTAGGATCTTTTGATTTGAGGTCCTTGGTCCCAAAAAATTTAAATAAGGTCAAGGTCAAAGTCATATTCTTAATTTTGACTTTGACTTTTTTTTGCATTTTCTCCCACACTTTTAAAGATATACATAAAAGAACAAGTGCAAAATGTTTGCTTTATTGTAATAATGATATGTTACATTTGGTCTGAAACAATCCAATGGCATCTTATAGGGCATCTTATAGGAGTTGCTGTTCCTGAAATGTTTAATCATAAGGTTAATTAATTATTACTTCAAATTGGTTCATTATAAAGCCATATTACCTTTTACAAAAGGTTGGGTGACATATGACCTTGAAAAATGACAACCAGAAGTGATATTGAATAAACCGGAAGTAGCCATTTTTGCACTTTTTTCATGAAAAAGTACTTGTAATTCATAAATTTTGAAAATTAGATACATTAACTTATCACTCAAGACTAGAAATGACTTTCGATCAACCAGAAGTGGCCAATTATCTCCTGATTTAAAGGCAAATGTATATATAAGAAACTATATATTTTCGAAATTAGTGTGAAAGAAGCTATCATATAAGACTGGAAAAGACATTAAATCACCGGAAGTAGCAAATTATCTCCCTTATTTCACTCAAAAGTATATCAAAACCACTTACGTATCGCATCAGTATAAAGTAACCAGTTTCTTTTCAAAATTTTTTTGATGTGGAAAGATCTTAGAATAATTGGTTTTTAATTTCGTAGTGCATTTCTTTTAGAACAAAAATGAAAATTTTAAAAATACCACCTGCCCTTTCTCAATGAAATTTTTACAGTGTGTTGTACTACTTTTGGGACAAATTATATCAAAGTTATAGAAAACTTCATAGGCTCTAACTCAAAATATGGACAATTTTATGTTTAAGGCATCTTGAAATTTTTTGACAGCTTCCAAAAGTGCTTATTTTTTACCTTTTGAATAAAAACAAACACAGAGTACATGAATTTTCTAAACTACCCTTAAAACAAAGTAAATAAATAGTGTACTGTCCAACTGGAAAGTTGCTGCCTATAAATGAACCAAAAAATCATTTATTTTTTTTTAATTTATTTAAAATTTTATTTTTCAAAATTATTTTGATTTAAAAATAAAGTTTCTGTTGAAGAATATTATATTTGTATATTTTGTTGCTTTTTAAAGTATGTTTTATATTTAATACAACAAAATAATGAAAAAGAAATAAAAAAAATTGCACAATTGAAACATTTTTTGGTCTCTTTTTCTCGAGTATTGTTATATGACTAAATTTAGAAATTTAGTCTTATTTTATTATAATAATAATTTAATATTTATTTCAACTCAATTTTGCTAGTATCAAGTGTTCTATCAATTTATAATTCTTATTATAACAACACCTATTGTATTTTGTTTGTAGGCATAAGTTGAAAATATTTTAATCTAATGTTGGCATAGGTTGAAGACACCTTTTAAAACTTTTTCAGCTGGACCAAATCACTACTTTCCTTTAAAATTTTGGACCCAAACTTTTTTAGTGTAATTTCACCCCCCCCCCCCCACCCCCCTACTTGCAATTTGAGGTATTAAACATGGAGAAATTAATTTGGAAGGGGCATAAAAATTAATGGCAAGTAACCCACTGTCAACACTAGGGACTATATTCGTGAACAAGGAAAATCAAGGGACGACAATTCTGTCCTGCTTCAGGTTAAAGTATTTGGTCTATGTAGTTTTTGATGAAGTTGGAAGTCCAATCAACTTGTTACTTAGTACACATCTTCCTTATGATATGATCCATCTAATTTTAATGCCAAATAAGACATTTTTCCACATTTTCACGGTCCATTAAGCATAGAAAATGAAAGTGCGGCTGGGGCATCCGTGTACTGGGAACACATTCTTGTTGTTTTCTCGTTTTTATATGTCTGCATTGTTAAAACGACAATTTTGTTCTCGGACCATCAGTTAATCATTCACCTTTTAAACACCAGTACTAATTGACCATGAAATGCACGCTTTTAATTATAACAAGTATCAACATTCAATTTAAACACTCTGATCAATCTATTGAAGATTAAAATTGAGAATGGAAATGGGGAATGTGCCAAAGAGACAACAACCCGACCATTGAAAAAAACAACAGCAGAAGGTCACCAATAGGTCTTCAATGTAGCGAGAAATTCCTGCACCCGGAGGTGTCCTTCAACTGGCCCCTAAACAAATATATACTAGTTCAGTGATAATGAACGCCATACTAATTTCCAAATTGTACACAAGAAACTAAAATTAAAATAATACAAGACTAACAAAGGCCAGAGGCTCCTGACTTTGGACAGGCGCAAAAATGCGGCAGGGTTAAACATGTTTGTGAGATCTCAACCCTCCCCCTATACCTCTAGCCAATGTAGAAAAGTAAACGCATAACAATACGCACATTAAAATTCAGTTCAAGAGAAGTCTGAGTCTGATGTCAGAAGATGTAACCAAAGAAAATAAACAAAATGACAATAATACATAAATAACAACAGACTACTAGCAGTTAACTGACATGCCAGCTCCAGACTTCAATTAAACTGACTGAAAGATTATGATTTCATCATATGAACATCAGGCACAATCCTTCCCGTTAGGGGTTTAGTATCATACCATCATAACATATATGAGAAGAACATAACCCGTGTCATGCCAACAACTGGTTTTTGAATAAATGTGTTTAGTTCCGATGCAAAGACCCTAAGTGAATCAATATTAACGCCAAAATATGCAATTCAAAGGTTTTGTTAGTTTTTGAGGTGAATACTGACACCTTTGTGCTTTATAAAGAATATTTCCATAAAAAATTGGATGTGAAATACCTGAACGTATAAGAAGTCTGCATGTTGAGCTATATTTACGAATGATGTCTTTATACCGATGATAAAATTTAGTAAATGTTTTGACTAGTTTGTGATATCGAAAACCCTGGTGTAATAATTTTTCAGTAATACATAAATTTCTCTCGTTTAAATCTAAAACATAAACACCGTAAGATGGTGACAAGGGAACATCACCATCTAAAAATGGATAATTAACGATAGGAAATTGAAAAATCATCTCTTTTATCATAAATTTTAGTATTCAGCTTTCCGTTAGTGATATAGATTTCAAGTTTGAGGAAAGGGCAGTGGTCATTGTTAGTATTAGCTTTATTTAAAGTAAGTTCAACAGGATAAATTTCTTTAATATACATACCAGTATTCTCCCCAGAAATTTTGGATAGCATCACATTTTGCGTTAAAAAAAAATAACTGTATATATGTATATTTATTTTAATGTCATTTGTCGCGTCCCGTTGATGCTCTATTTCCTTTATATGTTTTAGTTTATATTGTTCAATTCATAACTGAGAATACAATTAAACTATAACCACAAAAACAGTTGTTTCAGATTATGTTTTCTTTATTCATTTATAGTTACAGAATTATTTTTTTCCTTTTGAGCCAAACAAAAATAAATATGTGGTTTCAGTTACCCAACAATAAGTCAAATGAATGAATGGTTCATTATAGTGCAACCTGTATATATACAAAACTCAATATCTAGTACACAAAATTAACTATTTTTTATATTATATTAAGTAAAGATAAAGTACCAAAAAAAAATCAATTTAAAAACTTTTTTTATCATGTTTATGAAATTTATTGTTTCATGGCACTCAATGAATTAGGCCGTGTTCACATTGACCTAAACTCGGTGTTGTGTAAGTTTAACTCACACGTAAACTTAACAAAATTACGTTCCCATTAATAAAATTCAATGTTTACATGTAGTGTAAAACATGTTTTGTCTACATGCAGTCGATACTCGATGTAGGCCTTGTGTAGATTAAGTGTACACAAAACTAGGCATTTAAAACATTAGTTTCATCGTGTATATTTCAGGAAGAAACAATTTTTGAATAAAATTGATATTTATAACAATTATTAATAAAGTTCTTTACAGAAATATTTGTCTAAACTTGATATATATATATATATTTTTTTTAAACTTAACGTAGCTTTATTAAGCCCTTATCAAGACTCAAAGCAGCATCATTGCCGAACAAATAATTCATTTGAAAATTAATCGACTTGATTTGCACAGAAGTGTTTGCCACTGGTCTTTACGCAAACAACGATTCACTCATAAATGCATTACTTAACAAGAGGCTGTCACAACAACAGCAAACCGGATTTATTAATATTTATTTGTGTCCTGGCAATATCACAAGAACCATTACTGATGAATGGTGAAAGTGAAAATCGTCAATATCAAATTTGACCTCCATTTTGTCATCAGTATCAACATCTTAAAATTTGAAAAGCTTAGATTGAATGGTTCATGAGTAAATGCAACAACGTGAATGGAAACGCCATTTCACAATCTTTCAAGAACCATAACTCCTGAACGGTAAAAGTCAAAATCGTCATTATTAAATTTGACCTCTAATTTGCCATCAGTAACAACATATAAAAATTTCAAAAGCTTTGGTTGAATGGTTCATGAGAAAATGCACGGACACGACTGGAAACACCATTTTTCAATCTTTCAAGAACCATAACTCCTGAACGGTAAAAGTCAAAATCGTCATTATTGAACTTGACCTCTATTTTGTCATCAGTAACAACATATTAAAATTTGGGAAGCTTTGGTAAAACAGTTCATGCGTAAATGCACGAACACGACTGGAAACACCATTTTTCAATCTTTCAAGAACCATAACTCCTGAACGGTAAAAGTCAAAATCGTCATTATTAAACTTGACCTCCATTTTGTCATCAGTAACAACATATTAAAATTTGGGAAGCTTAGGTAGAACAGTTCATGCGTAAATGCACGGACACGACTGGAAACTCCATTTTTCAATCTTTCAAGAACCATAACTCCTGAACGGTAAAAGTCAAAATCGCCATTATTGGACTTGATCTCCATTTTGTCATCAGTAACAACATATTAAAATTTGGAAAGCTTAGGAAGAACAGTTCATGCGTAAATGCAGGGACACGACTGGAAACTCCATTTTTCAATCTTTCAAGAACCATAACTCCTGAACGGTAAAAGTCAAAATCGCCATTATTGAACTTGACCTTCATTTAGTTGTCAGTAACAACATATTAAAATTTTAAAAGCTTTGGTTGAACGGTTCATGAGTTAATGCACGGACAACATTTGATTCCCGCCCGCCCGCCCGACCGACCGACCGCCCGACCGCCCGCCCGACCGCCCGCCCGCCGTACATCCCCAAATCAATAACCGACATTTTTGTCACAAAAATCCGGTTAAAAAGTGTGAGATAAATGAATTGTTTGTCTAGTACATGTATCTCGGATCCGTTAAATTACCCTTAAAACTAAAAAAAAAAAAGTTACCCCCTGTTTGCCAAATACCCATTTAAGAAGAAATACCATTTGAAACAAACAGAAAAGATAGGAATATAATGATCCCTAATATATCATTCCTTCATCTCCTTCAATCTCTGCACCGATGTAATGCATTGGCTTTATGAGAATAACTAGAGGCTCTAAAGAGCCTGTGTCGCTCACCTTGGTCTATGTGCATATTAAACAAAGGACACAAATGGATTCATGACAAAATTGTATTTTGGTGATGGTGATGTGTTTGAAGTTCTTACTTTACTGAACGATTTTGCTTCTTACAATTATATCTATAATGAACTTTGCCCATTAGTAACAGAGAACTATATGTGGTAAAAATTTACATAAATTTACCAAATTAATGAAAATTGTTAAAAATTGACTATAAAGGGCAATAACTCCTTAAGGGGTCAATTGACCATTTAGGTCATGTTGACTTATTTGTAGATCTTACTTTGCTGAACATTATTGCTGTTTACAGTTTATCGCTATCTATAATAGTATTCAAGATAACCAAAAACGGCAAAATTTCTTTAAAAATTACCAATTGGAGGGCAGCAACCCAACATCCAGTTGTCCAATTCATCTGAAAAATTCAGTGCAGATAAATATTGACTTGATTAACAATTTAACTTCTTGTCAGATTTGCTCTAGATGCTTTGGTTTCAAAGTTATAAGCCAAAAACTGCATTTTACCCCTATGTTCTATTTTTAGCCGTGGCGGCCATCTTGGTTGAATGGCCAGGTCATCGGACACATTTTTCAAACTAGATACCCCAAAGATGATTGTGGCCTAGTAGTTTCAGTGGAGATTTTGTAAAAGATTACTTAGATTTATGAAAAATGGTTAAAGATTGACTATAAAGGGCAATAACTCCTAAAGGGGTCAACTGACCATTTTGGTCATGTTGACTTATTTGTAGATCTTACTTTGCTGAACATTATTGCTGTTTACAGTTTATCTCTATCTATAATAATATTCAAGATAATAACCAAAAACAGCAAAATTTCCTCAAAATTACCAATTCAGGGGCAGCAACCCAACAACCGATTGACCAATTCATCTGAAAATTTCAGGGCAGATAGATCTTGACCTGATAAACATTTTTATCCCATGTCAGATTTGCTCTAAATGCTTTGGTTTTTGAGTTATAAGCCAAAAACTGCATTTGACCCCTATGTTCTATTTTTAGCCGTGGCGGCCATCTTGGTTGGTTGACCGGGTCACGCCACACATTTTTTAAACTAGATACCCCAATGATGATTGTGGCCAAGTTTGGTTTGATTTGGCCCAGTAGTTTCAGAGGAGAAGATTTTTGTAAAAGCTAACGCCGGACGACGACGGACGCAAAGTGATGAGAAAAGCTCACTTGGCCCTTTAGGCCAGGTGAGCTAAAAATATATATTCTTCGCCTGTAAGCACGCTGCTGCAGCCTACGTTTTCTAATGCTTAATCGAGACATCTTTATTATTTTTAAACTACTTCAAATCATCAAAATGGCTTTTATAAAGAAGCAACCAGTCAACTTAAACAAGAGGCTCTCAAGAGCCTGAATCGCTCACCTTAATTCTTTTGGTTAAATCTCTCATCAATGATTATTTTGGCTTTTCAATTTATTTAAATGTTTTTTGGATCGTCCTATTTTCTTCAAAAGCCAAAAAAAATAATCATTTTCTCCTATGTTCTATTTTAGCCATAGGAGCTATGTTTCTTGACATACAAGGAAATAAAATATAAAATTTATACTAGATACTCTGAAACTCATTTAGCCTAAGTTTGGCTGAAATTGATAAAGCAGTTTCAAAGGAAAAGATTTTTTAAAGTAAGTCAACATGATGAACAAATTGTGAAAAAAGTCTTTGAAGGGCAATAACTCCTTAAGGGGTCAATTGACAATTTTGGTCAAATTGACTTAATTGAAGATCTTACTTTGCTGAACATTATTGCTGTTTACAGTTTATTTCTATCTATAATTATATTCAAGATAATAAACAACCAGATGCTCCGCAGGGCGTAGCTTTATACGACCGCAGAGGTTGAACCCTGAACGGTTAGGGCAAGTATGGACACAACATTCAAGCTGGATTCAGCTCTAAATTTGGATTGTGATTAAATAGTTGACACAGCATAGGTTTCTGACACAGAATGAATGTGTTCTAATGAACTTAAAATTTTTGTTTCTCTTAGAGCAATTCACTATGCTGTTGAATATTAATCCTCTCAAAAAAATGTTTGAAGAAATTTTCTTTTTTATTTATGAAATTTCAAATGAGAAAAATTGAACCCAATTTTTTTAATCACATCCCCCTTTCCCTTATTCCAAAACTAATCTCAATTAAAATTTCTAATGGAGTTTGCAACAATAACTACTCATTTAAATACATCATGAAATATTAAGATGTAAAAAAACTGCTTGTTATCACTGAATGGTAAAGATTATTTTAATTTATCAGTTGGTAGTAAAAAGTGAATATACATTGTATATTGTATATAACAAAGATTTAAGTTGATTCTGGACAAAGAAAGATAACTCCAATTAAAAAAAAATCTTGCTATTGCACAATATTTTGCAATTAGATATTTCTTGCTTACTATTCTGGACAAAGAAAGATAACTCTAATTAAAAAAAAATTTGATATTTCACAATATTGTGCAATTAGATATTTCTTGCCATTGCCCAATACTGTGCAATTGAAAAGACTTGTTATTGCACAATACTTAATATAATAATTTTAGATCCTGATTTGGACCAACTTGAAAACTGGGCCCATAATAAAAAATCTAAGTACATTTTTGGATTCAGCATATCAAAGAACTTCAAGATTTCAATTTTTGTTAAAATCAGACTAAGTTTAATTTTGGACCCTTTGGACTTTAGTGTAGACCAATTTGAAAACAGGACCAAAAATGAAGAATCTACATACACAGTTAGATTTGGTATATCAAAGAACCCCATTTATTCAATTTTTGATGAAATCAAACAAAGTTAAATTTTGGACCCCGATTTGGACCAACTTGAAAATTGGGCCAATAATCAAGAATCTAAGTACATTTTTTGATTCAGCATATCAAAGAACCTAACTGATTCATTTTTTGTCAAAATCAAACTAAGTTTAATTTTGGACCCTTTGGACCTTAATGTAGACCAATTTGAAAACGGGACCAAAAGTTAAGAATCTACATACACAGTCATGACAGTTAGATTCAGCATATCAAAGAACCCCAATTATTCAATTTTGATGAAATCAAACAAAAGTTTAATTTTGGACCCTTTGGGCCCCTTATTATGTTGGGACCAAAACTCCCAAAATCAAACCCAACCTTTCTTTTATGGTCATAAACCTTGTGTTTAAATTTCATAGATTTCTATTTACTTATACTAACGTTATGGTGCGAAAACCAAGAACAGGGATGATTCCATTATATAGTTTAGGGCCGCTGAGCGGCCCTTAAATTGGGCAGCGGCCCCAAAAAAATGTACATGAAAATGAATTCCCAATTCAGGAAAATAAAATAAAAATCAATATTTCCGGAAAACTTTGTCACTGATTAAGGCAACTATAGTTTTCCATAGTTTGTTTTCAAAACGTTAAAATCCAGATAAGAATGCTGTTTATGATCGCATTAAATTAAAAACGATTTAATTGTGTCAACATGTGGCAAACAATTTTAGCAGCCGAATTCAATTGATTTCCCAGCAGGTTGATAAAAATGGGTGTCAAAGCAGACCTCGGCAGAGAGCAAATTCAAATTTTGATATAACATTGATGGATAAATTTTAATGGGCGCCGATCGCGTAAAAGCAGATCACCCAGCAGAGCCGGTTATATAATATGATGAAAACTTGTTTTGTAAAAGAAATTATTTCCTCAAAAGACAAAAGTTTGAGTGTTTTTTGAAAATAATACTGATGATAGACCATTCATGAAATACGATGTCATCATTATGGAACTATTTCAAAAGTTTTGAAGATGATCCAAATGATTTTAAAGAACACTGGTTCAATGCTTTAAATATCTTATCAATTAAGTATATAAACTTTTGTAATCTGAATTCGACAATTGACCAGTTCAATTTAAAATCCATTTGAATCAAGGTAAATTTGTGGAGATGACCTGCTGTTGAAAAAATACCCGATGAATGATTTTTTTCAGTGGTTTATGTTAGCTGGAATATATGTTTTTGTAATAGGCCTAGGCAACTATAGCTAAGACTAGGCCTAAAATAAAATATTGTTTGTCTCCCCAATCCCGACCGACCCTGCAAAAATGTTGCTACTCATAAAATTTTATTGTCAAAACCAAGTCAAATATTATTTTATTCATTTTGGATTATCAGGCTAGCCACTAGTCCGATAATTAATATTCAAGCTTTTTGGAAAAATAAAATTATTTTCCTACCTTCCTGCCCACACCTGGCTTGGCAGGGTCAGGATTGGGGAAACAAACAATATTTTAATTTAGGCCCTAGTGCATCATGTTCAATGATATTAATGGAATAACAGTAGCCCATCCAGAATTATTCAAAATGTTACAACTTACATGAACATCAGTGTACAGGTTAAACTTAATAATATACATTTTCCATTTTTACAGGAAAATAATGATATTTCGACCGTCTTAGATGTTATGCTTAAAAAATTCCCAAATAGAATAAAAATTCCCAATTTGATGTTCAAGGGACCCATTTGAAAACACCTGGAATCATCCCTGAAGAAAAATGCTTATTTGGGTCCCTTTTTGGCCCCTAATTCCTAAACTGTTGGGACCTAAACTCTCAAAATCAATACCAACCTTCCTTTTGTAGTCATTAACATTGTGTTTAAATTTCATTGATTTCTATTTACTTAAACTAATGTTATTGTGCGAAAACCAAGAATAATGCTTATTTGGGCCCTTTTTTGGCCCCTAATTCCTAAACTGTTGAGACCAAAACTCCCAAAATCAATCCCAACCGTTCTTTTGTGGTCATAAACCTTGTGTCAAAATTTCATAGATTTCTATTACCTTAAACTAAAGTTATAGTGCGAAAACCAAGTAAATGCTTATTTGGGTCCTTTTTGGCCCCTAATTCCTAAAATGTTGGGACCAAAACTCCCAAAATCAATACCAACCTTCCTTTTGTGGTCATAAACCTTGTGTTAAAATTTCATAGATTTCCATTCACTTTTACTAAAGTTAGAGTGCGAAAACTAAAAGTATTCGGACGCCGGACGACGACGACGACGACGACGACGACGCTGACGCCAACGTGATAGCAATATACGACGAAAATTTTTTCAAAATTTGCGGTCGTATAAAAACAGCAAAATTTCCTTAAAATTATCAATTCAGGGGCAGCAACCCAACAACAGGTTGTCTGATTCATCTGAAAATTTCAGGGCAGATAGATCTTGACCTGATAAACAATATTATCCCATGTCAGAATTGCTCTAAATGCTTTGGTTTTTGAGTTATAAGCCAAAAACTGCATTTGACCCCTATGTTCTATTTTTAGCAATGGCGACCATGTTTGTTGATAGATCACAACTTCGGATACAATTTACAAACTAGATACCCTAAGGAACATTCAGTTAAAGTTTGGAAGTATTTGGCCCAGTAGTTTCAGAGGAGAAGATTTTTGTAAAAGATTACTAAGATTTACGAAAAATGGTTAAAAATTGACTATAAAGGGCAATAACTCCTAAAGGGGTCAACTGACCATTTCCGTCATGTTGACTTATTTGTAAATCTTACTTTGCTGAACATTATTGCTGTTTACAGTTTATCTCTATCTATAATAATATTCAAGATAATAACCAAAAACAGCAAAATTTCCTTAAAATTACCAATTCAGGGGCAGCAACCCAACAACGGGTTGTCTGATTCATCTGAAAATTTCAGGGCAGATAGATCTTGACCTGATAAACAATATTACCCCATGTCAGATTTGCTTTGGTTTTTGAGTTATAAGCCAAAAACTGCATTTGACCCCTATGTTCTATTTTTAGCAATGGCGACCATGTTTGTTGATAGATCAAAACTTCGGATACAATTTATAAATTAGATACCCTAAGGAACATTCAGTTAAAGTTTGAAAGTATTTGGCCCAGTAGTTTCAGAGGAGAAGATTCTTGAAATAGTTTACGACGACGACGGACGCCAAGTGATGGCATAAGCTCACTTGTCCCTTCGGGACAGGTGAGCTAAAAAAGGGGGGGGGGACTATTTTGTTAATTCATCTGAGCCAGAAATTTTTCCGCGCAAACGTTTTATTCCGGGTTTGTTTTTTTCAATGCTGTTTATCAACTTTTTTTTCAACGTTTAACACTATAATGTATGGGGAAACTCTTGATTTAGAATATTTTTGTATCATCTGTAGGACCTTTTTTTTCTATCCAATTGGGGTTCGGAATAATTCCATCAATATACCCCCCCCCCCCCCAAAAAAAAAAAACTTTGCATTCGGTTCTACGTAATGAACATTTAAATGACATAGAGTTTACAAGTGTAAACAAATCTTATGTACAGGTGTATAGATGTGAACAAATTTAATGTGAAACCAATGTCCAGTATATTAAACTAATTGTAAACAAGTTTACTGTACATGGTGTTTGGTGTGAACACGGCCTTAGTCTCAGTTGTTTCTTATCTTTACATCAAAATGATATGTATTTTTAACAAAGTTATCTAACAAATAGTCTTAATGCGTAGTTTTCTCTCTTGATATATTTTTTCTGTCTACTGTCCATCTGTTGTCATTATCGTGAAAATGCAGATTTTTGTCATATCTGGTCCAGTTCCTATCCGTAGTTTACACAAAAATGTGCAGTGGCGGCCGTTGAAAAATTTACGAAAATGAGTCCGAGAATAAACATTGTTTGACAAGAGATTGTGAATGAATAAGACGCTTTTAATGCATTATATGTATGGATTAAACATAAACTTAAGCTAATTATGATAACTTTTTAAAGAAGTATTAAACTTATTTTAGCTCTAAACCAAAATTCTCGCTCTCGTATTACCGGAAGAAAAAAAAGTATAAATTTTTGGAGAGTTGCACAAATAAACGATCTTTAAAAAAATTAAAAACATCGTTTCAATCTTTGAAATTTTGTAATACAAAACATAGATTTCGAATTGTTTTGTGATTGCATTTTTCCATGTCGAAATTGGTGATTGCAGACACGTGGTATTAATCACAAGTGTCAGCTTGGGATATTCACATCCAAACAGTTATCACCCTGATGGGCAATTAACACCTAGCTATTTAATCTCTTAATTGCCTTTAGTGTCCGACTTAAAGGGATTACAATTAAAGGTGCGTAGTTTTCTCTCTTGATATATTTTTTCTGTCTACTGTCCATCTGTTGTCATTATCTTGAAAATGCAGATTTTTGTCATATCTGGTCCAGTTCCTATCCGTAGTTTACACAAAAATGTGCAGTGGCGGCCGTTGAAAAATTTACGAAAATGAGTCCGAGAATAAACATTGTTTGACAAGAGATTGTGAATGAATAAGACGCTTTTAATGCATTATATGTATGGATTAAACATAAACTTAAGCTAATTATGATAACTTTTTAAAGAAGTATTAAACTTATTTTAGCTCTAAACCAAAATTCTCGCTCTCGTATTACCGGAAGAAAAAACCAGGTGCTCCGCAGGGCGCAGCTTTATACGACCGCAGAGGTCGAACCCTGAACAGTTGGGGCAAGTATGGACAAAACATTCAAGCGTGATACAGCTCTGAATTTGGATTGTGATCAAATTTTTGACATTACATGGTTTTTTTTTACACAAAACAAATGTCAAGATTTTACAAATCAATTAAAGATTTCTTCTTCAAACTTTTTAAATCTAAAATTAAATAGTTGATCATGACACAGCATAGGTTTCTGACACAGAACGAATGTGGTCTAATGAACTTAAAAGTTTTTTTTTGCCTTTGAGCAATTCACTATGCTGTTGAATATTAATCCTCTCAAAAAAATGTTTGAAGAAATTTTCTTTTTATTTATGAAATCTGAAATGAGAAAAATTTAACCCCCCCCCCCCCTTTTTTTTCACATCCCCGTTTCCCTTTTTCCAAAACTGATATCAATTCAAATTTCTTATGGAGTTTGCAACAATAACTACTCTTTTAAATACATCATAAAATATTAAAATGTAAAATAAAGTGCTTGTTATCACTGAATGGTAAAGATTGGTTGGTAGTAAAAGTGAATATACATTGTTTATTGTATAAAACAATAAAAAAAACTTCATCAGCAACATTTTATATTGGCAAATTACCAATGAAGTTATTTACATAAAGTTATTGGCAAATAAAAATAGGAAATGACATCATAGTCATGTCTGGCAAATGTCCAACATACATTATCTAAAAACATTTTAGATAAGATAAGGAAAAAAAGCTTCATCAGCAACATTTTATATTGGCAAATTTCCAATGAAGTCATTTACATAAAGTTATTGGCAAATAAAAATAGAAAATGACATCATAGTCATGTCTGGCAAATTTCCAACATATATTATCAACTACTATTCTATACAAAGAAAGATAACTCCAATTGAAAATTAATTGCTATTGCACAATATTGTGCAATTAGATATTTCTTGCTATTGTGCAATACTGTGCAATTGAAAATTTCTTGCTATTGCACAATATTTCATATGGAATCCTGATTTGGACCAACTTGAAAACTGGGCCCATAATCAAAAATCAAAGTACATATTTAGATAAAGCATATCAAATAAGCCCAAGAATTTAATTTTTGTTAAACTCAAACTTAGTTTAATTTTGGACCCTTTGGACCTTAATGTAGACCAATTTGAAAACTGGACCAAAAATTAAGAATCTACATACACAGTTAGATTTTGCATATCAAAGAACCCATTTATTCAATTTTTGATGAAATCAAACAAAGTTTAATTTTAGACCCCCATTTGGACCAACTTGAAAACTAGGCCAATAATTAAAAATCTAAGTACATTTTTAAATTCAGCATATCAAAGAACCCCAAGGATTCAATTTTTGTTAAAATCAAACTAAGTTTAATTTTGGACCCTTTGGACCTTAATGTAGACCAATTTGAAAACGGGACCAAAAGTTAAGAATCTACATACATAGTTAGATTCGGCATATCAAAGAACCCCAATTATTCAATTTTTGATGAAATCACACAAAGTTCAATTTTGGACCCTTTGGGCCCCTTATTCCTAAACTGTTAGGACCAAAACTCCCAAAATCAATACCAACCTTCCTTTTGTGGTCATAAACATTGTGTTTAAATTTCATTGATTTCTATTTACTTAAACTAAAGTTATTGTGCGAAAACCTAGAATAATGCTTATTTGGGCCCTTTTTTGGCCCCTAATTCCTAAACTGTTGGAACCAAAACTCCCAAAATCAATCCCAACCTTTCTTTTGTGGTCATAAACCTTGTGTCAAAATTTCATAGATTTCTATTAACTTAAACTAAAGTTATAGTGCGAAAACCAAGAAAATGCTTATTTGGGCCCTTTTTGGCCCCTAATTCCTAAAATGTTGGGACCAAAACTCCCAAAATCAATACCAACCTTCCTTTTGTGGTCATAAACCTTGTATTAAAATTTCATAGATTTCCATTCACTTTTACAAAAGTTAGAGTGCGAAAACTAAAAGTATTCGGACGCCGGACGACGACGACGACGACGACGACGCCGACGCCAATGTGATAGCAATATACGACGAAAAATTTTTCAAATTTTGCGGTCGTATAAAAAGTATAAATTTTTGGAGAGTTGCACAAATAAACGATCTTTAAAAAAATTAAAAACATCGTTTCAATCTTTGAAATTTTGTAATACAAAACATAGATTTCGAATTGTTTTGTGATTGCATTTTTCCATGTCGAAATTGGTGATTGCAGACACGTGGTATTAATCACAAGTGTCAGCTTGGGATATTCACATCCAAACAGTTATCACCCTGAGGGCAATTAACACCTAGCTATTTAATCTCTTAATTGCCTTTAGTGTCCGACTTAAAGGGATTACAATTAAAGGCGATATAATTTGAACATATATATTCACATTCTGGCTTTTTAAATGCCCATTTAATTAGGTGTGTGAATTTTTTCTTAATGAGAATGTGAGGCAATGTGGTATACAGGGTAGAAAAATCAAAACTTTGAACAGATTTAAAATCACCAATATAAGCATGCAATTTATCATGTACTTCCAACGAGTTCTTGACACTCCAAAAGTAATTAATTCCACTATTTTCGAAGGCCTTATTTGAACAATTTATTATCAGGTTTTTAATTGTACCAAGTGTGCTGGTAAGAAGAATAGACAATTTAGTAGTGGAACAATGGCTTGAAGACGAAATAAATCTATATTTGTAAGGTGTTTTGTGTAGCTTCGGAAGCCAGTACATATTTGGGACTTTCATTGTATTTGGCTCTGCTTGTAAAGCGGTAGCTAAAAGTTTATGTTTGTTACAGATGTCGTTTTCAGAAAATGGAGTCAGTTGGAATGTTGGTGAATTGGTGATTTCTTTTTTCAGAACCTCAATGTAAAATTTACGTCAAACAATAATAATATTATTAGCAGCTTTATCGGCCGAGACAAAAACAAATTTCTTGGCTAGTTCTTTTAGTTTATGTTTTTTGTCCATGGATTTATGAGTTTGAACAGCGGTATACTACTGTTGCCTTTATTTGATACGAGAAATAGGTCTTTTGTGGTTATTGTTAATAGTAAAATGTTCTTTAAAATGTTGAATACGTATATCAACTATTTTCATTACTGAATTAAAAAAAAGAGTCCAACGATATTTTGTCAGCTTTTTCCCGTTTTATCCATTTCATACAGTAAGTATGGAGTGAGTCGTGGATGATACTACGACACTCATTCCAATTAATAATTGAAGGGGGGCGATATTTAGGTCCTTTACTGAGGAATGATTTTAACTCTCGGTCTTGAACGATGTTAAGATCTCCTGTTATAACATGGGAAATGGGTCCATAAATATATTCAGAGGTACTACAATTACATTAAGTAGATGTATTTTCACTGATATTAACATCTTTACACAGTTGACTATAATTAAACACAAATTTCCGGGTAGATTTCTTGTAAATATAACAAATAAGAGGTAGCTCAGTATTGTCAAAATATCCAGGAATTTGTTCTTTAACAGAATGGTCGTTAAATATACTGGCAATATTTACAAAATCAAAACCTTTATTGACATACTTTATTTTAATAAAATGTTTTTTATGATCTTCAGGGCGATCAATTTTGGGAAATAGTTTAGAATAACAATATAATGCCATAATAATTTGAACAATTTCATACTTATAGGACTGCTATATGAAATTGTGTTGCAATCCTCCAAAATTTTATTTAACTCATTAACCGGTAATGAACAGAGTTTTGTTAACAGATAATGTCTGCCGTTGTTTTTTGAAATAGAAATTAGGTCCGAAATATTGGTATGATTAGTCCGAAATTTTCTTTGATTGCGATTTGTCCTACAACCATGAGAACGGTTTTTACGAACAGTTTTAGAAACTATATCCAAAATGTTAACGGAATCGGTTCTAGATATATTACTTTATCTCTAGTGTTTTTTCTCGTCAGGGAATGAGGAATCACTAAATATCAGTATGTCTATGGAAATTTATTTGGAAAAAATTGACGCAACTTGCCGTTACGGAAAAGGAAAAACTACAACCTATCCTTACTTAAGGATTTTTTATCTGCTACATCAATTGAGGGAGGCGTCCTTACATTGGTAGCATTTTTAACTAGCACATGTCTTGTTATATGTTTCTATATATACTTTTTTTGGTTAAAGTAAATCACAGACGACACAAAGGTGAACAACCAGACAAAATTTCTAAACAATTTTATGATACCTATCAATTAGTAATGTACATTTCATTAGGGACTATCATTTGCTTTATTTTTTTTTTTTTTTTCATTTTCCTATTACATGTATTTTCTGTTTTGTGGGTTTTTTTTCTCTCTACATTTGTACATATATATATTTCTTAGTAACTCAGTCAACCATGTTCATCAAAGTTTCATATAATTACTCGCCAAAACGTAATACTAAAAATAAATTAAGGACTGAAAGTATATATACATAATATTTATGTTATATGAATTTAAGGCGCATTTACTACATAAGTAAGCCACCTACCAAACCAATAACAACAATAACCAGCACCTACTTTTATTTGTTGTTGTTTTGCCTTCTCTACAAGAATTCAGAGTAAAGATGACATTCTGAAGTTTCTGATAAAACTCATCAAACTCAGGTCCTTTCTGGAACTGTAAAACAAATGATCTTTTTTTCCCGTGATCATTCAAATGGAACTCATGCCAAACTTTAGACTCTTTTACATTGTGTTCCAATGATTTGTCTATAATTCGATTTAGGTTTATGGTAATTGCTGGTGTCTGAAATGGAAAAAAAGAAGGTATTTTTTTATTTTTTAAAATTCATTAACCCTTAAAATGAACCTTTGTGCTACAGTTATTGTTACAGTTTATCCAAATCATCATATGCATCCAAGCATGGGTTAAAGTACACAATGTGCCAAAAATGGTCATGAAAAATTCAACATTTGGTATTAAAGGAGAGTTATATATATAGTAGGGGTGTCAACTCTGTAAAGATTTACTAATCAAGTTCCCATTGAATTTATCAAGTGGTACTTGAGTTCTCGCTACATGTAGGTAAAACATGTACAAAATGAAAACACAAAATTATACCAATTGTATGTACATGTATTGTTGGTTATTTGATAAATAAAGGGCTGCGCTTTAGCGCATGATACGCCCGTTGCTCTTTTAACTTGTCTTTTAAGCTTTAAATGAATTTATATGATCAACTAGAAATATATATACAAATCAAAAGGGATGTTACATTAATATATTCACCAAAGTTTCATAAAATCCCCCTTTTTTAAGAATAAAAATTCATTACTTTAGAAAACGTAAAATCTAAAATTTATAAAAATGGAAAGGGAGCTTATGTCAATAGATATAAACAATGTATCAAAGTTGCATAAAATTTTGTGAAAGTGTTAGTTATTGTCCCAAAATTGGAAAATACCCCCTTTTTTAAGCATAAAAATTCATAACACGGAAATGTAAAATCTGAAATTTATAAAAATTGAAAGGGAGCTTACATCAATAGATATAAACAATTCACCAAAGTTTCATGGACATTGGTGAATGCCTTTTTGAGTTATTGTCCGAAGTGTTGAAGCGTTGAAAATCCCCCTTTTTTTTTATGAATAAAGCCCCATGAATCCAAAACTTAAAATCTGAAATTTATAAAAATTGAAAGAGAGCTTACATCAATAGATATAAACAATTCACCAAAGTTTTATAGACATTGGTGAAAGCCTTTTTGAGTTATTGTCCGAAGTGTTGAAAATCCCCCTTTTTTTATGAATAAAGCCCCATAAATCCAAAACTTAAAATCTGAAATTTATAAAAATTGAAAGGGAGCTTACATCAATAGATATAAACAATTCACCAAAGTTTCATGGACATTGGTGAAAGCCTTTTTGAGTTATTGTCCGAAGTGTTGAAAATCCCCCTTTTTTTATGAATAAAGCCCCATAAATGCAAAACTTAAAATCTGAAATTTATAAAAATTGAAAGGGAGCTTACATCAATAGATATAAACAATTCAACAAAATTTCATGGACATTGGTGAAAGCCTTTTTGAGTTATTGTCCGAAGTGTTGAAAATCCCCCCTTTTTTATGAATAAAGCCCCATAAATCCAAAACTTAAAATCTGAAATTAAAAAAAAACGAAAGGGAGCTTACGTCAATAGATATAAACAATTCACTTAAGTTTCATGGAAATTGGTGAAAGCGTTTTTGAGTTATTGTCCGAAGTGTGGACGACGGACGGACGGACGGACAGACGGACGGACGGACAGACGGACAACGGTATACCATAATACGTCCCGTCTAAAAGACGACGGGCGTATAAAAACTGAAGTTAGTTGTCCAAAGCTTGTATATTTTTTAAGGAAGTAAAATACAATAATAACAATAAACATGATTTTGGTTATATGTATCGTGAATTTTGGCAATAGACATTGCCACATTCTGTATGTATGTGCCTGTCCCAAGTCCATGAAGTCTGGAGATTGTAATTCAGTGCACTTGGTTAAAAAAAAAATTCATTCATTTTTTGGTATATTAATTAGGCCATTTAATAGTTTTCTCGTTTGATTTGTTTCACATTTGTCAATTCAATCAGGGCTTTTTATAACTGACTATGCAGTATGGACTTTGCTCATTTTGAAGGCTGTATGATGACATATAGTTGTTAATTTCTGTGCCATTTGGTCTCGAGAAGAGTTGTCTCATTGGCAATTAAAATCATACCACATCTTTTTTTTTTATGACAGAACTTATACATTTATTCAAACAGATTAGATAACATTTAGCAAACTAAAGCTAGAGAACAGAAACAAAAATTTCAGCAATTTTTCTATTTGTAAAGGGGTATAACTCTAGAAAGGTTAAAGTCACAGACACCACCAAAATTCAAACTTGATCTGTGTTTTGTGGTAATTAGCATTTTATTTAAGCTTCATAACATTTGGTTTAGGCAAATAAAAGTTAGAGGAGACCAACTTTGGATGTACTGACATACAGACAGATAAGGGTAAAACTTAATGCCCTGTTCACTACTGCTGGGGCATAAAAATCTTAACTTTTTCTTCAAGTAAACTCTGAACCAGGAAAATGAGGTCAAGGACAATTGACATGTGACAGACGGAAATTTTGTAACATAAGGCAAATATATACAAAGTAAGAAGCATCCAGGTCTCCGACCTTCTAAAATATAAAGCTTTTTAGAAGTAAGCTAACCCTTCAAGCAAAAGTCACAGGCTCAATAAAAATGGGTAATTATTGCATCAACCAGATGCTCTGTATGGCGCAGCTTTATACGACCACAGAGGTCGAACCCTTAACGCTTGGGGCAAGTATGGACACAACATTCAAGCTGGATTCAGCTCTTAATTTGGATTGTGATTATAAATAGTTGACACAGCATAGGTTTCTGACACAGAATTAATGTGGTCTAATGAACTTAAAATAATTTTTTTTGCTGTTGAATATTAATCCTCTCAAAAAAAAAAATATTTGAAGAAATTTTCTTTTTATTTCTAAAATCTGAAAAATTGAACCCCCCACTATTTTTTCCCCATCTCCCCTTTTCCCTTTTTCTAAAAATGATCTCAATTCAAATTTCTAATGGAGTTTGCAACAATAACTACTCATTAAAATACATCATAAAATAATAAAATATGAAATGTCATGGTTAAAATTAATTTTAATTAATAGTACTTAACTTCTAAAAACATAAATGGTGAATGTGTCAAAAGGGACACAGATGATGCCCCCACTAGCATGTAACGTTAAAAAGGGACATAATTCAAGAACTGTAAAAGTGAAGCTACCCAAAAATTTAACTTGAACTGAGTTTAGAGGTTCTAAGAATTATATAAACATTTCATTAAATTTAGTTGAGACAAACTTAAGTTAAGAGAACAGAAACGAAAAAAATCTTCAGTTTTTCCACTTGTAAAGGGGCATAACCCTAGAGTGGTAATAAAAGTGCTTGTAATCACTGAATGGCAAAGAGTGTTTTAATTAATCAGTTGGTAGTAAAAGTGAATATTGCACTTTATATTGTGAAAACTGGGCCCCCATTATCAAAAAAATAAGTACATGTTTAGATTCAGCATATCAAAGAACCCCAAGAATTCAATTTTTGTTATAATCAAACTAAGTTTAATTTTGGACCCTTTGGACCTTAATGTAGACAAATTTGAAAAATGGGACCAAAAATTAAGAATCTACATGCACAGTTAGATTTGGCATATCAAAGAACCCCAATTATTCAATTTTTGATGAATTCAAACAAAGTTTAATTTTGGACCCTTTGGGTCCCTTATTCCCAAACTGTTGGGACCAAAACTCCCAAAATCAATCCCAACCTTCCTTTTGTGGTCATAAACCTTGTGTCAAAATTTCATAGATTTCTATTTACTTAAACTTAAGTTATAGTGCGAAAACCAAGAAAATGCTTATTTGGGCCCTTTTTGGCCCCTAATTCCCAAACTATTGGGACCAAAACTTCCAAAATCAATCCCAACCTTCCTTTAATGGTCATAAACCTTGTGTTTAAATTTCATAGATTTCTATTCACTTATACTAAAGTTATAGTGCAAAAACCCAAAGTCTTCAGACGCTGACGTGATACCAATATATGACCAAAAAATTTTCAATTTTTGCGGTCGTATAAAAAGGCAGAAATATCAATGAAAATTGATACAAAATAATAATTTTTCCGCTTCTATTCATCAGAATGTATTGATTCTTGTTTTTTTAGCGGTCTTTAGAGTATAACAAACAACTCTAAAGGTGTTTTCATATCTTTTAACAAGCTATATTCTAGATTTCGTAATTCATTAGTTGACCATTTATTGAATTTTTCAACATGTCAAATTAAAGAATCTCAAATCTAACAAAAATAATGAAGCATGTATTCTTCTTTTTGTGGTTTAAAGTTTCTTAGGACAAGTAAGATGCTGAAAAAAATATAATATATACAGATATAAACAATACCAAATTTTCACATTATTTTTTCAAAAGGGTCACAAAGCTTCAAATTTGCAATTTCTTCAATGAAAAATGCACAAAAAAAATAGAACTACCCATAACACTTCGGTTTTGTACATTTCCTGAGCAGAAGATTATATAATTTAGTCAAATACCAATTAATAACCCCATCAAAGTATCATACTTTACATAAATTTCAAGAAAATCAACCAAAAACTGACCAAAAAAGACTCATTTTTGAGGAGTTACAAATATATTTCCCCTTCAAAAAATGCTGATTTTGAGTTTTCCTCAAGTTAGATTTTATGGGACTTTTTTCTGTGTATATCAAGGGCATAATGCTATAGATTAGAACCAAAATATTTTCTGTTACAATTAGTTTGAGGTTAAATCTTAGTTTGACTGGACTTAATTGTATGTTATCAACCTGTTAAAATTCTTGGGAAAAAAAATATAAAGTTAAAATAACATACTCGCAATATTAATGTTCTAAGTCATAACAAGCAAACATTCATACCCGTAGCCAGGGGGTTCAGGGGGTTTGTCCAACCTTGAAATCAAATAAGCACTGTTAAAGTCAATGTTTTGTTCAAATTGTGACTGTTAAAGTCGAGTTCATGAGTCCAATGAACCCCCCCTTTGAAATTCCTGGCTACAGGCCTGACATTTAAATAAGCAAATATAAGCATCGTTTAAACACATATCAATATCGAGGGGGAGGACAGGGGTAAGGGAGACGGGTAGAAAGGGAGACGGGTAGAAAGGGGGTAGGAGAAAGGAGAGGAAGGCTGGGAGAAAGGAGAAAAAATAAAATATCTCTCCTTTTAAAAAATGATCTAATATTTCAAGAAAAAATATCTCAAAAGGAGATGTTTTATTCTAATGGGAGAAAGGAGAACGAGGATAGGAGAAAGGAGAAGAGGGGTGGGAGGAGGGAGAAGGGTACCCCCTGTCCTCCCCGTCAATATAGACCATAAATGTTCAACAGTACAATTTTCACATTTTCATTTTAACATTCTTGCATCTAAAATATACTGGTTATATATCTCCCCTCCTTCAGATTCTATTATTTTTATATATTTATTAATTTAAGCTACAGGTTGATTTATATACAGTAAAAATTCACAGTACTAAAATCAAAGTACTGAAGTACTGAACATTGGATGACTGCACGTTCTTGTGGATGGTCAAAAGCACATGTCCACAGAAAAAGATCACATCTCTATACCTGAAACTGAGGTTAATGTACAGATATATATTTTTTTCTGAGACAAGTTTGAGCATGGATGATGAATAAATGACAGGAAATTTAACCGCACCGTAATAACTATTATATTGTAGTGATACAAATCAGTATACCTGGGAATATTATACTAATATAATAATATTCCCATAGTATACACTGGTTTGTTGTTATATATTATATAATATAACAGTTGCATATATATATAATTTTCATCCATTTGTATATCATTCTATTCTACTATTCTAATAATAGTGCAATGCAAGTGCATGGTGGACATTTTTCTGTAAAAAAATCGATTTTTCTAAAAGATTGGATATGAGAATTAAGCCATTCATATTTTCCTGCAAAAAACAATTACAGAGTTACGGGTCCTTGCCAAGAGTGTCGTAAACCGTTCTTAAGATATTCTTCAACAAGCTTTTACACAATTTTTCTGTACGTGTGCATAGATATTATCAATGATTTTTCACTTTTATAAATATATCTAACTACAAAACATTTTCATATTATTATTTTGTGTTTTAAAGATCCAAGATATTAATTTAATTCCCCAACAACCCATACAACATGATTTTTCTTTCTATTAAACAATATGTGTACAATAGATGCTAAAAAAAGAATCTCTCATTGCAAGCAATTAAAATAAAGCTGAAAGATACATGTATGTATAAATTAGAGAGTATGATCATGTGATGATAGCTGTAAAAAATAAAAAGATAACTGAATTTGACAATTGTATGGAATGTTTTTGAAAAACTTTTATTGAATATCAGCTAATGTCTTCTTTTTTTTTGTTGCAATTAATTATGATTATTAAACTATAATCTATTTTAAAGAAAATATCATTGTCATGTTATGTACTTGATCTGTGTTGATGGTTGTTACGAAAGAAATATGTCTCGTTAATTTTTTTCAACATAAATATATGTCATATTTAAAAAATACAGATAGGGATGTAACTGGATAATACTTTTGTGTTTTGTTTTTTTGTTTTTTTGTTTTCCTTCTTTATTTATTTTTCATTATTTTTTTTTATATTTCATGTATTTTTTTATCTTTTCAATAGAAAATGTAAAATATTTCCAATTAAGATTTATTTATAAAAATGACATTGTATTTATCTTATATGTATAATATTGTATGTATGTCATGTATATGTTGTAATTGTTGGAAATAAAAAAAATAAAAGTAAAAAAAAAAAAAAGATAAGCAATGTTATTTTGCACTAGATAATGTCCCCAGATCTATAATTTTTCTAGATACGTTGAAAACCCAAAACTTATTTGCATAATGGAAATTTAGGCGATAGCAATACATGGGAATGACCTCACGTTCATCTCGATTACATATATATATATATGTCAAGTGAAATACCTTTCTAATGAGTCATAACAACAGAGTATGTAGGTATATTTTAAAAAATAAATTTTTACTAAAACTAACAACAGACTTCACAAGTGGATCTTAAAAATGCATAACTTCAAAAAAACTTCAATATCTAGACAGAGTTTTTAATTGAACCTCTGAAATTTTATTATGCGACCTTCTAGGAAACATTTAATAGAATTCTTTTAAATGATTTTGAACTTTTGAAAATTACACCTGACAATTAATCAGACAAAAGAATTAAGTTGGCTGTATGCAGATGATGCTCAATAGCTACCGTAGTAAGATACATTTGTACTACAGCTGGCATATTAGAATTGTAATGGTGATATGTAGATAAATTTATCGGTTTTCAAGAGCTAAATTACTTATTCAAAAAAAAATGCACATTGTACAATAAACTGTATGTATAACTGACATGGAAAGGTAACACCCGCCACCGAAAGCTTCATTTTTATGAAGCCCAGGTGGTCGTGAGGTCTAGCGTGCCAGTTACAGTGCAGGCGATTTGGTGTCACGATCGAAATCTCAGTTTGTGAAAGCAAATTTACAGATCTAACATTGTTGGGTTGATGTTTAGACGAGTTGTATATATATATATATATAGGTTTGAACGTAGTTTTCAATTAAGGCTTGTGTATATTTTTTTGTTTGGGCTTGTATCATATTTTCCCTCTGGTTTATATGATCCGTTCATTCTACATGTATATTGACTCTTAAAATTCAAGAGTCTATCTGAAATTGAGAGTAAATTATATGGCCTTCCAAATACCGTTTCGATCCCTAACATCATTGAACAGACATATATTGTCGAAATCTAGATCTGGTGTACAAAAAAAAACAGATGCTCCGCAGGGCGTAGCTTTATACGACCGCAGAGGTTGAACCCTGAACGGTTGGGGCAAGTATGGACACAACATTCAAGCTGGATTCAGCTCTAAATTTGGATTGTGATTAAATAGTTGACACAGCATAGGTTTCTGACACAGAATGAATGTGTTCTAATGAACTTAAAATTTTTGTTTTCTCTTAGAGCAATTCACTATGCTGTTGAATATTAATCCTCTCAAAACAAGAATGTGTCCTCAGTACACGAATGCCCCACTCGCACTATCATTTTCCATGTTCAGTGGACCGTGAAATTGGGGTAAAAACTCTAATTTGGCATTAAAATTAGAAAGATCATATCATAGGGGACATGTGTACTAAGTTTGAAGTCGATTGGACTTAAACTTCATCAAAAACTACCTTGACCAAAAACTTTAACCTGAAGCGGGACAGACGGACGGACGAACGGACGGACGAACGAACGGACAGACGGACGGACGGACGGACGCACAGACCAGAAAACATAATGCCCCTCTACTATCGTAGGTGGGGCATAAAAATGTTTGAAGAAATTTTCTTTTTTATTTATGAAATTTCAAATGAGAAAAATTGAACCCAATTTTTTTAATCACATCCCCCTTTCCCTTATTCCAAAACTAATCTCAATTAAAATTTCTAATGGAGTTTGCAACAATAACTACTCATTTAAATACATCATAAAATATTAAGATGTAAAAAAAACTGCTTATCACTGAATGTTATTTATTATAATTTATCAGTTGGTAGTAAAAAGTGAATATACATTGTATATTGTATATAACAAAGATTTAAGTTGATTCTGGACAAAGAAAGATAACTCCAATTAAAAAAAAATCTTGCTATTGCACAATATTTTGCAATTAGATATTTCTTGCTTACTATTCTGGACAAAGAAAGATAACTCTAATTAAAAAAAAATTTGCTATTTCACAATATTGTGCAATTAGATATTTCTTGCCATTGCGCAATACTGTGCAATTGAAAAGACTTGCTATTGCACAATACTTAATATAATAATTTTAGATCCTGATTTGGACCAACTTGAAAACTGGGCCCATAATAAAAAATTTAAGTACATTTTTGGATTCAGCATATCAAAGAACCCCAAGATTTCAATTTTTGTTGAAATCAGACTAAGTTTAATTTTGGACCCTTTGGACTTTAGTGTAGACCAATTTGAAAACAGGACCAAAAATGAAGAATCTACATACACAGTTAGATTTGGTATATCAAAGAACCCCATTTATTCAATTTTTGATGAAATCAAACAAAGTTTAATTTTGGACCCTGATTTGGACCAACTTAAAAACTGGGCCAATAATCAAGAATCTAAGTACATTTTTAGATTCAGCATATCAAAGAACCTAACTGATTCATTTTTTGTCAAAATCAAACTAAGTTTAATTTTGGACCCTTTGGACCTTAATGTAGACCAATTTGAAAACGGGACCAAAAGTTAAGAATCTACATACACAGTCATGACAGTTAGATTCGGCATATCAAAGAACCCCAATTATTCAATTTTGATGAAATCAAACAAAGTTTAATTTTGGACCCTTTGGGCCCCTTATTCTGTTGGGACCAAAACTCCCAAAATCAATACCAACCTTCCTTTTATGGTCATAAACCTTGTGTTTAAATTTCATAGATTTCTATTTACTTATACTAACGTTATGGTGCGAAAACCAAGAAAAATGCTTATTTGGGTCCCTTTTTGGCCCCTAATTCCTAAACTGTTGGGACCTAAACTCCCAAAATCAATACCAACCTTCCTTTTGTAGTCATTAACATTGTGTTTAAATTTCATTGATTTCTATTTACTTAAACTAAAGTTATTGTGCGAAAACCAAGAATAATGCTTATTTGGGCCCTTTTTTGGCCCCTAATTCCTAAACTGTTGAAACCTAAACTCCCAAAATCAATCCCAACCGTTCTTTTGTGGTCATAAACCTTGTGTCAAAATTTCATAGATTTCTATTAACTTAAACTAAAGTTATAGTGCGAAAACCAAGAAAATGCTTATTTGGGCCCTTTTTGGCCCCTAATTCCTAAAATGTTGGGACCAAAACTCCCAAAATCAATACCAACCTTCCTTTTGTGGTCATAAACCTTGTGTTAAAATTTCATAGATTTCCATTCACTTTTACTAAAGTTAAGAGTGCGAAAACTAAAAGTATTCGGACGCCGGACGACGACGACGACGCCGACCTGATAGCAATATACGACGAAAAAATTTTCAAATTTTGCGGTCGTATAAAAATTATAAAAAAAAAAAAAAATATTGACACCTTGTGTTTGTGGCATAACATCTTTGTTGTGGGGTTTATCGTTTTCTTTATATAAAGATCCATTTTGTTACATCTCGTGATCAATTTTATTTGGCAATCGCCAATGGCAGTAGGGTCATCAGTTGTTCGACCTGTGAGTCAAATGCGTTTTGTTTAAATATACTTTTTCACTTTTTCGGTCTTTTGGAAAATGTTGTTTGTGCTGTATTTAGACCCTTCTACAACAAAATTTGTTTTACATGCACACGTATAAAAATTGCAGTTATAATCCAACGCAATCATAGGTTGAACGTAGTTTTCAATTTAGACTTGTATATATATATATATATATATATATATATGAACAAGTCTAAATTGACAACTTTAAGATACAAATATATATGTATATGTATATACAACTCGTCTAAACATCAACCCAACAATCATGACAATAAAAGATCTGTAAATTTGCGAAATTTTCACCAATTTTTTGTTCTTCCCTCGCAAGGATTCGAACTCATGCTACTGCATTCATGAGCTATCTTGACACCAAATCGCCAGCACTGTATCCAGACCCTGGACTTCTCGTCCACCTTGGCTGCACAAAAATAAAGCTTTCGGTGGCCGGGTGTTACCTTTCCTCGGCAGTTTTAATCTAGCCTCGTAATACAGTACCTGATATATAAGGCATGAAGATGTTATTGTTACAGATAAGCTGAATTATCTGTTGTAAAGGATCCTACAAATTAATGCAAGAATATTATTTAGGGAGCTACGATTTGATTTTTATGGGGGGGCTAGGATGAAATTTGAAAAAAATAGGCAGGACAGGAGTTTTGAGTAAAAAATAAGGCAGGATGAGACACTTGCAAAAAAAAAAAGTCAGGACGACAATTTTGGTAAAAAAAAAGTCAGGATAAACTAGAAAAAAAGGCAGGACCGAACAGAGCGAAAAATAAAAAGGCAGGACAGAGATTACAGCTAAAAAAAAATGCAGGACAAAATTTTTCATCCTAGCCCCCCCCATAAAAATCAAATGGTAGCTCCCTTACAGTCACAGAAATAATTAATAAAATTGAGAATGGAAATGGGGAATTTCAGAAATAATTGCATATAGATATATCACGTATATATTTATATGACAATAGACAATATTTTATTCGCACAAACACATTTACATTAAATGGTTATGGCATACAAAATTAAGACAATAAACTGACAATAGTTAAATTGATTATAATTATATAAGTGTGACAGTGGTATTCACAGCGAAGAAGAAAAAGGCTATAAATATCAACAGTTAACACATTGTTAATGTTCATGAACAATTAAAAAAAGAACACAAACAAAAATTCGGTTGCATATTAAAAAAAAATTATACAGATGCATATTAAAAAAAGTTATACAGATGTTCTTAATAAAAGACAATCATTAATATACTTTATGGTGATTTTTATAATGACTGGTAAGTCCTATATAAAATAAAGGTTAGAAGAATGCAGATTAAGCAGATAAAGCCAATGTATTTTGCATACATATATATACCTCATTTTCACATGCTGAGAAATTAACTATGTCCTCCTGTGAGTCATATTCCAATAATAAAACAGTACAAGAACCAAAGGAATGCAATGTTTGTTCTGACTTCTTTCTCTTTAAAATACTAATTTTTGATTTCTTTTTGAAAGTTATATTTGGCATAGGAACAAGCACAACACACTCATGACATGTTGCTATCTGTGGCAATTCATAGTAAAAATACACTTGACTCGATAGAGGCCTTGAATTTTTCTCTGATATACATGTATCCGTCTCTTTGCTCATGTTGTTCTTTTTATTAATCTCACTTTCACAACAGAAGTTTTCCCCTTAGGTTTTTTTTTCACACAGGTAATATAAACCAATTTTATAGAGAAGTTCAAAAATCCAGTTTATTCTAGAAAACTAAATAACTGTTAAGAAACAGATGTTGCTTCAAAAGACCTTACAATGTAATTATAATGTTCCTGTCAAAATATTTTCTTCCTGGTTTGCAGTAAGTTAATAGGGTAAAAACACCTTTAATAATTTTTACTTCCTTCTACAATCAAACTGGTTTAGATTTAAAGAGTGACTTTTTTCTAAATATAGATTCTAACTAGATCAGGAAATTAAAGATTTAAAATCAGTACAACATGAACTAAAGATTTAAAAAAAAATATCAAAAAATAAATCTTTTTGTTTTTACCAGAAAGACTTATTCTGACATAAAGTACCTATATAGGCAGTATAACATCCTTCATGTCAGTTAAACACAAATTTAAGAACTGAATGTTTCATTTTTGGCAAAAAGTAAGCACATTTTGAATAAAACACATGAATAATACATAATTGAAATTGAATCATGGATGTCTCAGGCCCGTAGCCAGGAATTTCCAAGGGAGGGTTATTTGGACTCACAAACTCGACTTTAACAGTCACATTTCGAACAAAACGTTGACTTGAACAGTGCTTATTTATTTTCAAGGGGGGGGGATGTCGAACCCCCATGGCTATTCCTAAGGGTATGTGTCTTGCATGCTACTTACATGACTTATCATGTTTAAATTTGGTATGGTAATTAAGTCTTAAAGATCAAAGTTTTACATGATAATTAACACATAAACTTAGCAATGTCATATCATGATCCATGAAAAATAAGATGAGGTCATATAAACCCTGCTACACTAAAATGTACATCTTACAATCAATTTAAATTCCATATATATAAAAGCAGTTTAATTCTAGCATCTATAGTATCTGGGAACAGGCGCTAGTTGTGACATAGATAGATGATTCTTTTATTAGTTGTAACTTGATTTAAACTAGCTGTCGGTTAACGAACACTCTCAGATCTCTATTTTGTGTGGTTTTTTTTTTAAGGGGTTTATATGTTACAGTTCTGAATATATGTGAAATCAGGTAATTTTTAAATTCTGTGGAATAATTAGTGATTTTGTTTTAACTTCTGATTTTGACCTAAAGAATAAAGAAAAGAGAAAGTATATTAACTTATTCAAAAGCTTAATAACTTTTTGATGGATATATACTTGTATAAGACAGTTTTTGAGATATGACCAATATAAGAAAACAAAGTATTTTTACATTATATAGTATATATTGTCTTTTTTGTTACAAATATTATTTTGTGCCTATAAATGTCTTTTTTAAAAGCTGCAAATTAACAATAAAACACTTTTTTGCTATTTTATACCAATTTTCATGTCACAATAAGATCTAATAAGGTAAATTGATCACCTGGTATAAACAATCTGGTTCAAACTGGTCTAATTTCACCTGAAATTTTAACCCTCTGAAAATTTAACAAGTTGTTAAATCATTACCGCTTTTCGATTTTTTAATTGAAAATTTTAGCACCACAAACAAAAACCAGATGCTCCACAGGGCGCAGCTTTATACGACCGCAGAGGTCGAACCCTGAACAGTTGGGGCAAGTATGGACACAACATTTAAGCTTGATAAAGCTCTGAATTTGGATTGTGATTAAATAGTTGACACAACATAGGTTGCTGTCACAGATCTAAATACATGGTTAGATTCAGCATATCATAGAACCCCAAGAATTCAATTTTTGATGAAATCAAATATTGTTCAATTTTAGACCCTTTAGACCTCAATGTGGACCAATTTGATAACCAGGCCCAAATATTAAAAATCTAAATACATGGTTAGATTGAGCATATTGAAGAACCCCATATATTCGATTTTTGTTGAAATCAAACAAAGTTTAATTTTTGACCCATTGGGGGGGTCTTAATGTAGACCAAATTGAAAACGAGACAAATTCACAATACTGCGCAATTGAATATTTCCTGCTATTGGGCAAAACTGTGCAATTGAAAATTTCTTGCTATTGCACAATTTTGTGCAATTAGATATTTCTTGCTATTGCGCAATACTGTGCATTGAAGATTTCTTGCTATTGCTGAATACTGTCATGACTGTGCAATTGAAAATTTCTTGCAATTGCACAATACTTAATATAATAATATGGACCCCGATTTGGACCAACTCTAAAACTGGGCCCATAATCAAAAATCAAAGTACATGTTTAGATTCAGCAGATCAAAGAACCCCAAGAATTCAATTTTTGTTAAAATCAAGCTAAGTTTAATTTTGGACCCTTTAGACCTTAATGTAGACCAATTTGAAAACAGGACAAAAAATTAAGAATCTGAATACACGGTTAGATTTGGCATATCAAAGAACCCCAATAAACAAAGTTTAATTTTGGACCCTTTTGGCCCCCAATTGGTTGGGACCAAAACTCCCAAAATCAATCCAAACCTTCCTTTTGTGGTCATAAACCTTGTGTTAAAATTTCATAGATTTCTATTAACTTATACTAAAGTTATTGTGCAACCAGGTGCTCCACAGGGCACAGAATTATACGACCCCAGTGGTCGAACCATGAACAGTTGGGGCAAATTTGGTCACAATATTCAAGCTTGATACCGTCTGAATTTTGATTGTGATCAAATTTTTGACATAATATAGGTTTTTGCCACAAAATTAATGTGGTTCAAGATCTAACACATCTATTGCACAATACTGTGCAATTGAATATTTCTTATTGAAACTTTTCAAAATTTGAAATTTGAATAATGTTGGAAAAAAAAAACCTTACAAAAAATGGTAAACTGAGATCCCCCCCTCAATTTATTGAACCCTCCCCCCCCTTTGGAGCAATAACCCTTAAACTCAATCCCATGCTTTCCTTTGTAATATTGAACCTTGTAGTATGATTTCAGAGAGATCCATACACTTATAAACACAAGTTATTGTCATGATTGTTTGGAAACTAGAAACATGCTTCTTTTTGGCCCTTAATTCCTACATATTTTGGGCAATTAACCCAAAACTTAATCCCAGCCTCCCCTTTGTTATATGGTACATTGTGGTACAATTTCAGAGCGATCCATGCAATTACACACAAGGTATTGTCTGGAAACTAGAAAAATGCTTGTTTTGGCCCCTTTTTGGCCCTTAATTCCTAAACTTTGGCCCCATAACCCCTTAAATGAATCCAAACCTTCTACTTGTGATTTTAAACATTGCAGTATACTTTCAGAGCAATGGAAATATTGGTAAACAAGTTAATATCCTGAAACTAGAAAAATGCTTGTTTTGGCCTTTTTTGGGCCCCTAGTTCCTAAACGGTTCAGCCCATCATCCCCAAAATTAATCCAAACCTTCCTTTTGTGGTATTGAACTTTCTGAAAAAATTTCATTAAGATCTATTCACTTAAACTAAAGTTATTATCCGGAAACCAAAGTGTCTTCGGACGACGACGACGCAGACGACGCAGACAACGACATCATACCATTATACGAACCCAAAATGTTTTTGGGGTCGTATAAAAATGTTTTGCATTGACTTTGTAATTTTCATTGGTTCATTTTTACAATTGATATTGCATCATTTTTGGCACTTTCCTAAGTGGGGTCATTTGGTATATCAAAAAAAATATGAATTCTTCCCAAAGATAAAAATTTTAAACTCTTTTTATTTCCCAGTGGAAAATGAAATCATTTAGTGCAAAAAGTTATCCCAGATAGTTAGGTTGTTGCATATCAAATGAAATCCCATAAAGCCTACATTTCACATATCATATTGATGTCCTCAAAAAATTATTTGAATGGGATTATCAAGTGTAAAAATTAAACTTTCAAGAAGATAGTGTTGTCACATGTATCAAATGAAAGGTCTGACATCAAGTTTAAATTACCAATTTCATACTTCAAATCTTGAAAATTTAGATGGACAGGGTCAAATTGAAGGGGGAAAAGTTAAATATTCACAAGGTATGCTTGTCCCATATCAAATGACATACTAGTGTCTAAATGGGTGACATCCCGTTTGTTTCGACAGCCCACTATTCTGACAGCCCATTATTCCAATAGCCCATTACTCCAATAGCCCATTATTTCACCAGCTCATTATTCCAACAATTCATCTGTCTTAAGTGTATGGGTAAATTTTCTCTAAAAAGAATTCTCTGTTCTCTACAATATTTGTGGTTGTCCGTTTTGATTCCGATTATTCTTCTCATGTGGGATATTTGTCTCTGTACATAGGAGTTGATACACATATATACTAATTGCAACTGCTTAGTCACAACCCTTGTTTTACAGGTCTGGGTATTTTATTTGTCTTTATATTTCGGTGTGTCTATTGTATGTCAGTCTGTGCTGTTGTAGTTTGCTGTTTTTTTGTCTTTATCTACATGTATCTTCTTTTCAATAAATCTTCAGTTTTCCGCTTTCGCATATCAGGGGAGTGAAGTTTCACCACTATTTACAATGATTAACTACATAAATAAATATATCAGAGTTGGATAACACTACTCTCCCTCTTTGGTCGCAACACTTTCTACGCCTTGTATCACTCATCTGATTTATATTTGAATTAATTTTGTCGAGGAAATTAACAACTAATATCATGAATGTAGAATCGATTAAAATGAGAAAAAAAAAGAGACAAATTATACAAACCCAGGTGTTTATGCAAAACCGTTGCTAAAACATTTTTGAACCATTTAAAGTCATGTATGTTGAAAATTATATTTTAAGACAATTTTCCTGTAAGCACTTGCATCCCCAAGAATCCATCACTTGTTAGATTTTTGTTTTATTTAACAATACCCACCATAAATAAGGTTGTTAGTTTTCCTTGTTTAAATTGTTTTACATTGTCATATCGGGCCTTTTATAGCTGTCTGTGTGGTATGGGGTTTGCTCATTGTTGAAGGCTGTACAATTACCTATACATGTAGTTGTTCATTTCTGTGTCAAATGGTCTCTTGTGGAGTGTTGTCTCATCATGCTCATTGGCAATCATACCATATCTTCTTTTTTTATATTCGGAATATAGAAAATGAAGTGACCCCGCCTATCCAAGTATTTGAGTCTCCCCATATAGGGTTTTTGATTTTTGATTACTTGGCATTACAGATTACACGTTGCAGGGGACATGGAAATATCAGGCTTCAGTCTGTTCGGTCTTGTTAGCACTCTCATGTGTTCCAATTCTTACCAGACTTTTATGAAACTATGAGTTATATCATCAGCAATGTCTTTGACAATTTTAAAATAAATCCTAATCAAATATTTTAACCAGTTATGACCCTTTGTAATATAAAATATAATGGAAATCCAATTGCATTTGCTCTGAAGTTGTTATAAATTCTCTTAAGATATCAAAAATAAAATTGTAAAGAGAGGGAAAAAGTGATTTTTTAGTTATTTCCCTTGTTCATGTTGTTCCTTGAATCATGTTGCATAGATAAAATATTTGCAATGTAGGGGACAATGGAACTTTGCTTTTATATTGAAAAAAAAATCAACATATTTGTACCTAGGTAGAAATGGGAATGATCACACTCTATTACAATTTTTTTTTTTTATCACGTTGTCTATCATGTCACAAGAAATGATATCAGGATAGTCAGAGGATATGGTGGTTTAGTTGTAACATTGCTAGTCAAATGTAGAAAACAGGTTCAATTTCAGATGAAACATGTTGGGGGTCTGCATGTCATCATCAACTGTGCTTAACGTTGTCGACGTAGACTTTTTACAAAAAAAGGCAAGAAAACTTTTCTGTGATTTATCCATCTTGTTAACATGTACATAAAATAAATTGACTGTGCATACTGCTTGGATAATGATTGGATATTATCCTCATAACGTTATTAAATTTTGATACCTCTGAGTTAAACTTCTACGAACATGATGAAACACATATATCTATTATTTTGGTCAAAATGATACAAGGATGCTTGACAACTGTGCATACATGAAAGATATGCCATGCCTATATTTTACCCCTCATTAAAGGAATAGTCATCACATAGAGATGTTACCCCTCATTTGAGGTGTTGTTCCCTACCTGATAAGTTAATTGTGGTATAGTCCATCAATAACCAAATATTTGGATATTTCCTTACATTTCAGACAGTTCAATGATGTCATTTATGCCTTTAGTTTTCTCAAAATCGGTGCAACTCATTATATATAACATTGTATAAGGGACATATATATCTATACGTTAAACAAGTCTAAATTGAAAACTACTTTCAAACCTATGAATATGATTGCGTTGGATAAAAACCACAATTTTTATATGTGTGCGTGTAAAACAAATTTCTTGTAGAAGGGTCTAAATACAGCACAAACATTTTCCAAAAGACCAAACAAGTGAAAAAGTATATATATTTAAAATAAAAAGCATTTGACTAACAACTGACATGACTGATGTTCTTTAACCCTGCTGACTGCCATTGGCGATTGCCAAATAAAATTGATCACAAGATGTAACAAAAAGGATCTTAATGTGAATTTAATACTAAACAGAAAACAATAAACTTGTGGCCAAGATGTTATGCCACAAACATAAGGTGTATTTTCTACCACTTTATTGAGTGTGATACGATATTTATCCATTCAGTTAAATTTTCAAATTTAAAAGGCAAGGCTTGCCTAGTGATTTAACTCTCTTACTGCCATTTGTTTTTCAAGGTTGTATTTTGTGTGCAAGAAAATACAACTGCTCGACGTCTGTGACATCAGATACATGTACAAAAATGATGTCATGCCATGATCATGATGACCGTTACATTTGGGACCCAATGAAGAAAAATATGACCCTGATTTATCTTGGTCTTTTATTTTAAAAAGATACAGCAATAAGGAAAAGCTTGCACAAATTAAAACAGGGACATATTTATTATGAGTACAGAATAAAATGAAAACTCGAACAGTGTTGAAATAATTGGGTTGGTACTTATGCAAGATGAAAATATAATTACTATGTAAAACTTGAACTTAATAAAAAAAAAAGTTGTTGTTTAATGACTCTTTTATGTGTATTGGGACATTTGCTGTTTGTCAACATAAAAATAAAATGCGTATGTTAGTCAACTTTTTAAATTCAAAATACGGTCATAAATCTAACAAGTTTGTGCTTGTGTTTCAATATCTTTAATCCAGTCATGTTTTCTGTATCAATGGTTTCCACGAATCTTGCGCTTTGGATATCATTCACGGTTTAAATTTCCTGACACAAAGCCATTGCATAAATAAAAAAATCCGCAGTTTTCTAATCACAGAAATTTGTGCGTGCATTGCGGTCTTGGAAACAGAGTGTTTCTCGTAACATGAATATTTCATGTCATTCTCGTAATCAATCTTTACTCTCGGAAGATGATGTTGTCATCATAGAGCAGCAGAATATGTCGACTTAATCATTTTGGTTAGATTTACTCGAGGTACAAAACCGAAATTTAAAACAGGTAGCTTTGAATGAAACGAAATTTTACCGGTAACGGAAATGTACAAACTCCGGAAATCGTAAATTTTATGAAACAAAAAAATTCGGGGCAGGCCGATTTCATTGAGGCGGGCGGGGATGAAAATCTATCAATTAATTTTAATTGGCCTTACTTGAAAAATTGTAATCAATTACAGCTGATAAACGATTACAATTACAATTACCCCGTCTGGTTTGGGACCCATTCACCAACCTAAATAACATACAGAAATTAGAAAGTGTGCAAAGAAGATCAGCTCGGTTTGTATTGAACAGCTACCAACAAACCAGCAGTGTAACATCAATGCTAAAAACTCTACAGTGGCAACCACTAGCCGAGAGGAGGGCCAACTGCAAAGCAGTAATAATGTACAGTCAGGATAGTATATGGCCTCGTAGCAATACCAAAGCTAGAGCTACACACTACATCATCAGTAGCAAGAGGACACACAACACGATTTCTCGTACTGTATGCCAGAACTTCAACTTACAGGCCAACACGATTTCTCGTACCGTATGCCAGAACTTCAACTTACAGGCATTCCTTCTTCCCAGACAGCATAAGGATATGGAACAGCCTCCCACAACCTTTGGTGGACAGTACCTCACTAGATGCTTTCATGCATGGGGTACTGAGCTGCAGTATCCCCTAATCGTACCATCAGACCGGTCTCACTAACATAGATGCCAACCCCCTTTAGACACAATCAGTAACAAACTATCAAATTTTCCGTATTTTTGGAAAGTTTTCAGTAATCATTCATAAACGTGCATTTACCAATAAAAATTAAGGACGAGTGGTTGCAAAGTGATGTACACTAAAATTTGTCATTTAACATGTTGTCTGTAGTATGTATTCCATTCATTAATTGTTCAGATGTTCTCGACTCAAACATTTTTGTTTTGTCAAGGAGAAGTAGAGAAAGCGGGAAAGCTACTTAATAAAATGCAAGTTTGCCTCTTCGGAAGTCAGTTAGTTACCCAACAATAGGTTGATAACTCACGAGAAACCGGAAGCATTACATTGGCGTTTCCTAAATACTGGACCAGGACGGAAAAGTAATGATAAAAATCCGCGTTTTACAAAATTGAACGTCGATGATTGGGAATCCGTAACTATTCGACTTTGACCGTAATAGCGTAGTTTTTATCGCAAAATCGGAAAAACTACGGAAAAATCGTAATGGTTGGCATCTATGCACTAATTAGCGACAACAAGAATTTTAGCGACAACAAGCGTCAACAAGCGACAAGAAGCGACAACAAGAATTATTTTAGCGACAACAAGCGACAAGAAACTATTTAGCGACAAGAAAACATATTTTTTTAATTAAAATTAATTATTGCAATAAATATTAAAAGAATATGCAAAAGAAAATAATTTTAGCGACAAGAAAGTTATAATTGATAGAAAAAAATGAAACATTATTTACATAATATTTTTAATTTTATCATCTATTATGTATAACAGCCAGTATTACGTTTAATTATTATGTTATGAGATTACTTTTCCTTGTGTTTTAGAACATATTATTTATCTTATAATTTGTTTTTTTAAACTCTTTTCGTGCAATATATATATTAAGCTCGCAAAATGAATTATTTGTGCATCATTGTCCTGAAAATATTGACACAAATTGTGAAATACAAAGAACTGAAATCAAACAAGAGGAAAAGAAAATTGAAATGTGAATGTTTTCATCTTTTTATATTTGCTTATTGTCTCATTTAAACGATATTTACCATGTTTATGCATATTGATTGAAGATGAAAGGAAATTAATGACAATCTTGAGTTTTCAACAGGTGTTCACTATTTCTTCCTCACAAATGTTTCCTTTCTTCGTCTATCTATGTAATAACACATTTTAATTAGACATATCTGCTCGTATATTTAAAAAAAAAAAACCATTTAATACAAATTTCTTTATATCTAATAAAAAAAAATGTTTTCTTGTCGCTAAATAGTCTTCTTGTCGCTTGTTGTCGCTAAAATAATTCTTGTTGTCGCTTGTTGTCGCTTGTTGACGCTTGTTGTCGCTTCTTGACGCTTGTTGTCGCTAATTAGTGAGACCCCATCAGACTGTTAAACTTGCACCTGTAAATATTTTCTAGTACCTTTATTTTCACACCCAGCATAGGCAATAGTGCGATAATACTCAATTAGAGAACTTCACTGTTTTCGAAGAAGAAGAGTGACGACATGGGTCATAGCTAGCTTCGCTATGTCGTAAATGTAGATGAAAGATGTGTCATTATGTGTGAATTGGATGGTGTGAAGTCATCAGGCTGTTATTTAGACGAATTATATATATATATATATATGAGTCTGAAAGATTGTGTAACAATACCGATAAATAGATGGAAAACAAAACACTAAAAAGTGTTGAATATCATTGCACAAAGATGTGCAATGATATTCAACACTTTTTAGTGTTTTGTTTTCCATCTATTTATCGGTATTGTTACACAATCTTTCAGACTCATATAATTTTTCCTGTTTGTGTAGTATTGTCAATTTTGATGATCCAATACCTATTAAGTTTACTGGTTGGTAGATTCGTATAGACTCTATATATATATATATATATATATATATACAATATATGTTTTTTTAGGTTACCTTTTACAAACTTTTTATCAGGATGATCAGATGATGGTCAATCTCTGTGAGCTGTAAAGGGAGTATATGTAATGGGGAAAGAAAGTGATTGTTTAATGCTGTAAAGTTCTCAATCGAGTTTCTCAGAGTCTTTCAATATTTGAGGACAACATTCTAGAGAGTCTCGAACAAGGGTTACACTAAAGACCTGAAAGGGGACCTGGAAAGACCTGAAAATATACGACTAAAATGATTCAAATTGCAATAACTTTTTTATTATTAGATGGAATTTCTTCAAGTTGGAATTTTATTAATTTTAAATATCCATTTTCATCAAAATATAAATGTTTTAAATTAAAAACAAATGTTTGATGCCAATTAAAAGTTCGACCTGAAGGGAGAAATAAAAAGACCTGAAGGGACCTGAAAATCTGTGGTCGGACTAATTCAAACTTCAATAACTATTTTAATATTCAGTGGATATCTTTCAACTTTTAATTTTTTTGAAACAAAAGTCAATGTAATGATAATATAAAAAAAAAGGTACGTACTGAAACCCGGACCGGACCGGACTGCGGACCCGGACTTTGGTATGAAACCCGGACCCGGACTGGGTAAAAATTATGAATTTTCTTAGAATCACCTTTTCTTTTTTTAATCAGGAGAAGGAAGATAATTTTTTGAGAACTGTAACACAGTACATTATAATAATGATAAGATAATCAAATTTTGCTCTTACTCTTGTATAGTCTAGAAGAGAAGACAAGCATGCAAGTTAGCCTTGTAATGATTCTGTATCTTCAATTTACAGTTGTGCAATTACTTTTAAAAAAAAATCATACATACAGTATGAATGTTTACAAATAACTTTAAAAAACATGGAAATATTTTTTTATAAATTATAGGGAGAAAGTGGATTTTCTTAGAATTATTTTTTCCGTTTTTTATTAAAATTATTCGGAAGGAAGTTAATTTTGACAGAAATAAACAAGATGCATTACTTATAGATTATTACATGGCATTTTCCATATGGCCCAGGTATCAGCCCTAGACTCCCATATCAAGCCAGAGGGCTTTAGCCCGAGGGCTTGATATGGGTCGTGGGCTGATACCATGGATCATATGAAAAATGACATGTAATAATCTATTTATCACATATTTTTAAGCAAGAGAAAACAAATAGCTTACACCAAATTATGTTTGATATTTCTTCAAAAATCAAAAAGATATTTAACGAAAAAAAATGTATAACTGTGAGTTAAAAAAAAGTTCGTATCACAGTAGGTTAACAACGTTTTGTGAAAAGTTTCAGAAATAATTAACAATAAATATATTAATTCTAAGAATTGCAAATATTAAACAACTTTAAAGTGTTACATTACAAATGTTAAAAAGTGCTTATTAATAAGAAGAATCCTATATCGCTACTCATTCCAGTGTGGCTTCATATATTTTCTAAATTCTTTATGAAGTCAAAATTTTACGAACACTTTTGTGATTTTCACTGTTGATTTCTACTTTTTTCTTCTACAGCAGATTCGTAACATTCTCAATTTCTTTTCATTGTGTTCAACTTGTTTACAAATAGTCTTCGATTGACAGGTTACCGGAAGTTAAACTCGGGGGCTTGATATGGATTTCGAGGGCTGATATCGATATCGGCCCCGAGGGCTGATAACCAACCTTGACTTCAGGCTATTATTGGCCATGCAAAAACGTACACATCAGTACAAAATATGTGATAAATATGTATAATAATTATGAAAATTAATCAGACCTGTATAACCGGCCCCATATACTGATATACACCGTGACAGTAGTTTATATGAGCAGCAGTGACGCGATGCATGAACACGCATTACGTAATTGTGTACTATATGTGTTTTAAAGTCCGACAGGAAATCACTAGAATACCTGGTCATGTCACCTCACAATAACTCTGGCAATAATTCCGTTAGTCATACTGATAATCAAATTAGGGAAGGACCGAATCATAAACAAATGTATTACATAAAAGTGTTATGAACAAAATGATATTTTGAAAACTGTTGAACTATGAAATGATTTAAAAAAATAATCTTATTTATAATCCCATACATGTATTTGCATCATAAACTTAGAGAAAAAAAAACAGTTTAAAAACGACTGACTATAGTTGGCAGTAGTCCTTTTGTGACAGTTAATGTTTTTCAAGGGTATCATTTGCGCCATTTTTTCTTTCAAATATATCAATTGCGCCAATATTCGGAAATTATTTGCACCAGTTTACTTGTGACACATTTGTATCATACATAATAACGATAGACAAATATTTGATGATAGTGCGTTGATTTCACCATCCGTAAGTGCTAAAATCCCATCTACCGAAAGACGTACAACTAATGGAGCAGAGGCATTCTACAATAATTACAATGAACTGTTTATGGATCCCATCCGTCAATATTTGTGTTTTTTTGACAAAATAGGCAAGCGACAAGCTACTACATATATTGCGAAATACGTCAAAACTATCTCCCCATTACGCCAGGTTATTTTCACAATCGTAGAAATTTAAGTCATTGTAGGGATGACGCGCTACCAATTTTGCTCTTGGAAACCGATAAATTTATCCACATTGCACCATTACGATCCTTATATATGTCAGTTGTATTTTAAAAGACAAATGTATCAACTAGGCAGCTAATGAGCATTAGTTAATGATCTAGTCTGCATTGGTTCAACTTAAAACTATTGTCTGATCGGTTGTCAGGTGGAATTTTCGAAAATTCATAAACATTTAAAAAAAATTCTAATTTAATATTTCGTGAAAGGGCAGACTAGATTTTTTTAGTGGTTGAAGACTATAAACCCTAGTTATCACACACAAACAATTCGAATTTTTCGAAGATATGCATTTTCATCATCCAACTTGAAAGACTGTCGTCAAGTACTTTCAGTAAAAAATAGCTATTCGAACACACCTACTCTGTTTTTGTGATTATCACTTGACCCATATATTTCATCTTTTAGTACTGTGATTTTTTTTATGTTATAAAGTCAACCTGTAGCTTTGATATATAAAAATGATAGAATCTGAAGCGAGACGATGTATGAAATATTCTTGCTATGTACGATATCAAGACAAAATATTTAACTCAAACACGCCCTAACATAAAAGGGTGCACTCGATTTTCTCTTTTCGATACACTTGTTACCCATTTTTTTTTTTTTTTTCTTGAATCACACAATGGAAGGGCAGACACGAAAATTACTGAACTAATAGATTGATATGTTTTCCGTCCGTGTTAATTTTATTTTAAAAATCGAAGATTATGCATTTTCTACATCCAACTTGAAAGATACCCATGTCGTCGACTTGATATCTAATTGTTTTGCTCAACTATGTACTAAATAAATTGAAAACTTATGCAAATGGTGTTTTTAAAATAAAACACTTCGTAATTGAGAAGAAAATTGTAATTTTGTTTGTTTCTATTAACTTTTAAAAAAATTGTCACTATAGTAAACATTACAGTAAACATTTCTCGCCTTCTCTAACAAAGAGCTTCGATTCGTTTGTTCTATTTCAACCGGGTTTCCGACTGAGTAAGAAGTAAACATGTTTCAGAGTAAATGGGGAATGTGTCCATGGGACACAGACGATGCACCCGCTTGCATATCATATATCATTTTCATTATTCATTTGTAACGGAGTATAACAACTCCGGGATCCAGAACGGTTTCAGTGACGCTACCAAAATTCGAACTTATCTCTGTGTTGTGGTACTAAGCATAGTGTATAAGTTTCCTAACATTTGGTAAAGTCAAACCTTCATGTACGTAAGAGAACTGAAACGAAAATTTCAGCATTTTCCCCATTTGTAAAAGAACATAACTCTAGAATGGTTTAAATGACACCTACAAAATTTAAACTTGATCTGTGTTTTGTGGTCACAAGCATTGTGTATACACAGTGTGGGAACGAAACTGCACGGTTTTCTCATTAGTTTAAACATATTTTATTGTCTAGATATACAATAGTATTGGATTCCAGTTATAACAAAAGATAATCCTCTCCAAATAAGTACAATCTACAAAGTTTCAAGATGACAGCAATTATATATTTCAGTCTAGTTTGAAAAATATATACAATAAATATATTATGTTTACACAATAACAGCTGGATACGAGTACACTTTACAATACAGTAATATTAATCAAAGCATCTTTTTGTATGGCGAATATAACTATGTACATTTCTGAAAAGGATTGTGTTTTGTTCAACAGTAATTTCGTCTGTTCAAAATAAAATATGATTTATGGATATAACATCTAAGTGCTGACAGTTTTCTAATTTTTTTGTCATTTGGGAGACTGTCAAGCATAGCTCCGACATTTGAAAAATAAGTTGCTTGATGGAAACTTTGATGAACTCTAATATTACTTAATGACGTTTCTGCTTCAAATTTTGGTATCTAAATCATTTTCTGTGTAAATATGAACCAATTAGATAATACAAAAAAGATATTTTCATCCAAACGTTTTATTTAGAATGGTGGAGCTCCGAGTAAAACGATTGAAACTGTCTCACAACAGCGATCAAAAATGTCAAATAAACATCGAAAAAACAATCGTTTCTACCAGACTTTTCACGTGTACCTTTTCTGATATATAGTCTCATCTGTCTGAAAGTTTCAAAGCCATTGTCCCCGAAGAATTCCAAATATATTCCTTTTCTCTATGTCAGATATGTTTATTGACTGTACAATCGCTTGCACATCTACTGTACAATCACTTGGAGCTTTCATACACAATCGATTGACCCTAGTTTTATTAAAAACATAGAATATGCATGTCATTGGTTGTTCCTTGTCTGTCCTATAATATTCATCTATGGTGTTTGAAATGAAAATTAATTTATTACACACAGGTATAGAAAACTTCAAGCTAGTGTGGGGTCATGTCAGGTCACAGGCCGGACTCACCTGTTCAAGCTTTAAGATTGTGTATTGCATGGTTGATTGCTGCTTTAGTGTCTTTTATTGATCATTCCGATCATAGTCAAATAACTACAGAAATAGAGAAATAAAGGAAAAAAAAAGAAAAAGGAAAAATGGAAATACAATCTTTAAGTTAAACACTTAATACAGTATATGTAAATATAACTCGTATACTCCTAGTCCGGGGTTATTTCAGGTCACGGTCGGGACTCGCCTAGTATTATTTCGTTGCTTCTCGGATAAAAGTCTTTTGTTAATTTTTTCGATGACAATTTTGATAAGGAAAAAGTTGAATGAATAAAAATGAAAAAGTTCGTCTCATCAAATAATGTGTGAAGTTTTATATCTCTATCGATGTCTATAGTTTGCGAATACACCTAGTCCGGGGTTACTTCAGGTCACCATCCGGACTCGCCTATTACATTTCATTTTTTCGTTAAATGTCGGATAAATATCTTATAACTTTCTTATGTATTACATGCTTGATCAAATGTCCCGTCAATATACTTTACGACAATAAACAGTTTACATACAGTTAGTCGTCGTAATGCAATACTCGCAGGTATAGTAAACTTCAAGCTAGTCCGGGGTCATGTCAGGTCACAGTCCGGACTCACCTGTTCAAGAATGTGTATTACATTGTTGAACGCCGCTTAAGTCGTTTATTGATTTTTCCATTGACAATCGAATAACTAAAGAAATAGAGAAATGAATAAAGGAAAAGTAAAAAGCAAAAAGGGAAAACAAATCTTTCAATTAAACAAATAATTTAGTATATTCAAATACAATCCGTATACTCCTGGTCCGGGGTTATATCAGGTCACAGTCCGGACTCGCCTAATATTAATTTGTTGATTCTAAGGTAAACGTCTTTTATTAATGTTTCCGACGACAATACAATAAGGAAAAAGTTGAATGAATAAAAATGAATAAGTTCGTGTCATCAAATAATGTGTGAAGTTTTATATCTCTATCGATGTCTATAGTTTGCGAATACACCTAGTCCGGGGTTACTTCAGGTCACCATCCGGACTCGCCTATTACATTTCATTTTTTCGTTAAATGTCGGATAAATATCTTATAACTTTCTTATGTATTACATGCTTGATCAAATGTCCCGTCAATATACTTTACGACAATAAACAGTTTACATACAGTTAGTCGTCGTAATGCAATACACGCAGGTATAGTAAACTTCAAGCTAGTCCGGGGTCATGTCAGGTCACAGTCCGGACTCACCTGTTCAAGAATGTGTATTACATGCATGATCTATAGCCGCTTAAATTTTATTGGAGCAACTCCTACTTTGTATCATCCAATCAGGAGCCGCAGAAGATTTTATTCAGAGTACCATCTTGGGGTAAAAAATATCCGGCCTTGTAAACTTTTGCCACTCATTATATATAACACAAGATTATTACTGTATATCTTACCAAAGGAATACTACTGATACGGAGATTACGAGTGAATAATTCATAAGCGATGTATCTTAGTTTATTTTGACAATGGCTGCTGAAATAAAATTATTTCACTATATTCATTGAACATTTTTATTTATTATTTCATTATATCACGGCCGACACTCGGCTAACCGAGAGATTGGTCGGTTAATCTATATTGAGTATGCGGCTATATCGGCAGTGGGTCTGTTAATCGGGTTGGCTATACGTCTGTTAAGAGTAAAACGCACAATTTAATGTTAAACTCGATCAAATATACAGATTTTTGGCATATTATAAGGATTTAATCAAAAAAAGAAAAGTGTCTGACAAAATGATATCTATCAAAGAACATTTTTCACCGTTAAAAACATTTCATAGTCTGCGCAGTTTTCAGTAAAAGTAAAAGGCGTCGCGCAAGTATGTAGTATTTATGATTACACGCATAGCAATTTAAAAAAAAAAAGGCGAAACAAACAATTTTAGATATCATTTAAAAGACACAAAATACTACTTTGGTTCTTAAATATAAATTGACATTAGTAAATATTTCATAATTGTAATATAACGTGAGTAATACCACGTTTTAGTGAAAATTATGTGAATAAAGTCTGTTAATGGGTTGGACAATTGAAATTGTGTCAGTTAAGAGTTATTTAGCCACGAAAATAGTTGTGCTACCTTTATATTTTCCCATTGAAAATGTTAAAAATGAGATGTTCTTGAGTAAAAAAAATTATGTAAGGGTTCCGCGGAACCCAGTGTCTCGCCTACTTTTGCTGTAAATCGCAGGCTCAACAAAAATGAGGAAAAAAATCAATAAAAATATTCCTCTTGATACTATCTTATGATTGTAAGAAGCTTCTGTCCAAGTTTAGTAAAAATTTAGGATAGTGAATGAATCTAATAAATGTTTTGAAAACTTTAACTGCAGACTGTATGTAATGTTAACTGGAAGAAAATCTAAGTCCATTTAAAAGTAAAATACAGAATAAATGGAGTTATCTTTTTACAATATTTACTTCTGGATACTATCTTATGATCATAAATAAGCTTCTGTACAAGTTTGGTACAAACCCAGGATAGTTGAAGAAAGTTATTAAATTTTTAAAAACTTTAACCACAGAGTGAATGTAATGTTTCCCCGCAGAAAAACTAAGTCCATTCAAAAGTAAAATACGGAAAAAAATGGATTTACTTAATTACAAAATTTACTTCTCGATACTATCTTATGATCATAAACAAACTTCTGTCCATGTTTGGTACAAACTAAGGATATTTTAAGAAAGTTATTAAAACTTAAAAACTTTAACCACAGAGTGAATGTAATGTTTCCCCGCAGAACAAACTAAGTCCATGATTTATAAGTAAAATACGGAAAAAATGGAATTTTATTTTTACAAAATTTACTTCTGGATACTATCTTAATATGATCATAAACAAGCTTCTGTCCAAGGTTGTTAGAAATCCAGTATAGTTCAAGAAAGTTATTAAAATTTCAAAAACTTTAACCACAGAGTGAATATTTGTGGACGCCGACGACGACGACGAAATGTAGGATCGCTTAGTCTCGCTTTTTCGACTAAAGTCGAAGGCTCGACAAAAAATAATAATACGATGCAACACTATCCTTCCAGTAAAAGCATTTTTATTTTGACTTTCTTTGCATTTTACTCAAGAGTGTGTCACTTCAATATAGCGTGATCTGGGTTGGTCGCTGGAATATGCATGAATTTATTATTAACGATTTCAATCAGCCTTAATTTTTGTGTCTGCTCAAAGTAGCATGTTCTCAAATCCGATTGAACGTGTCTTTCTAATACAACACAGGGTACATATATAACGTGTTGTCGTTTTCATATGCACATGACATTTGTCACTGGACGTTTAGGTGGTACCCAACACTACAGGGAGATAACTCTGTAAAGTCAGTGATACGTTTTAATTACGTTGTGTTGTAAAGGGAATAATAAAATTTTCGAAGATCAAAATTGGTGTTTGTCAAACTGCTATATAACCAGTTAATTTTTCTGACAAAACGGTTGGTTCAAATTTTTTGAAATTTTTATATTTCTGTTAAAGGTTCAAATTAAATACTTTGTCAAAATTTTATCCAAATTAAACGAACCACATGGATTTTAGTGAAAGGGTTCTGTATCATCCAATTGTTTTTTTTCTTGTATTACTTAATCATCTGTTGTTTACAAATCATTCTAAAGAAGTAAATGGAAAGGAGCGAATGCAGCTACATTTGGTTGTATTAAAATTTAATTCATTTTATTCCGTTTAGTTCCTTTTCTACATATGTGCAGAGGAGAACTGCAGGTGTCCACATGTAAACGTCAAGCACTTGTCACCAATATGAGTACATCGCAATCCGTTACTGTTTCAACACCCAGGGGGGTTTCATGTCTTTATTCTTAAACAATTTGTTTTCTTCTCTTTTTTAGCAATGCATCACTCTCTACTGTCCTTATGTTTTATTTTGTATTCTGTATCTCCATCCAGATTATCGTGTATACCATGAGGGTACGGATTGGGGGGTGTTGTTTATTTCTGTATTCTTTAAATGGTTATGTTACTTTTGAACTTAATACTTTATTTTCTTTAAAAGGACGGTAAATAACTATTCTAAAATTAGCAAGTTGTCATACAGTTGAAAACAAGTTGCCATACAGTAAATTTGTCAACACTAGCAAGTTGCCGTACCCTGGACTTTATTTTTTATGGTCTATATTCTTTAAAATACATCTTTTTGACAACAAATTTCAGTAAATATGATGTCACACTATAATAATCTAAAAACGTGTCTGGAAATATAATGAAAAATAGTTAAATGTCTTGAGAATGGGGCGACAGAAGACGATCGACCTCGAAATTCCCGGTACTAAGTGGCAAGTTTTGGAGTATTACACAAAATCTTGTATTAATTTTGTACTTATCGGCCTAATAATTTAAAGAATTATATATCAGAAAATCATTTTTTAAGCGGCACCCTCGTCAAATGAGTGGAAATGCTTTAAATTGAATGAATTCTTAACTTGTTTACTATTTTTTCTATTTCTCTCCGCTTCGTTAGTACCCAATTTCCGGTGGCGATGATACACAGTGGAAAATCGATGCCAAAAATGACTCTATCATGACATAGTATATAAGCTAGCGTTATATGGCACTTAGCTGTTATAGAAAGCTGACTATTTTATTTAAAAGGTAATTAAGCTTTTTAAAACTGAGTACGGACTATAAAGTGGCACTTTGCTAAAGTTCTTCAGTAGGAAATGAACTCGAGGAATATATCATACAAATGATCCTTCGATATTTCATTAAATAAACTTTTTATTATTCAACTTACATTTTGCCATTCGCATTTCTTACGACGAACAGAACTAGTTCTTAGTTCATCTTTTCCTTACTTATTTCAATTAGTTTTAAATATTGTATACTGCATTAATGATTACATGACTTTAATTGTTAGCTGGGCATTACCAATTATGGATACGGTAATTTCCGCTACAAAAAACGAATGATCTCATCATACATCAACTTCATCATACATCAAACATCATCATCATTCACCATCACCGATCATCACCTTCATCAACAAAAAACGTATAATGTTGTGAACACTTTATATAATGTTTTGACCACTTCATATAATGTTGTGACCACTGCATATAATGTTTGTACCACTGCGTATAATGTTGTGAGCACTTAATATAATGTTGTGAGCACTTGATATAATGTTGTGAGCACTGCATATAATGATGTGAGCATTGCATATAATGGTGTAAGCACTTGATATAATGTTGTGAGCACTGCATATAATGCTGATCATTAACATAAAGCAGTCATGGCGTTCCATATGAATGGATGACAAATGCGACTATGCACTGTACCTATAGGACACAGAGGCGTGTTGATTAATTTATTGTGGAAAGAAGAGAAGCGACACACAAAATGAGGTCATCTCGTTTAATACTATAGATATCTTCATGTGCTAATGTTAAGGTCATAAAATACAAAGGAATTCTACCTAGTTCAAAATACACCATGTAATTTGTAGTACTCTCCTTAACTTTCAAAATCCTCTTTAAAAAATATAAGTGAAGACTTTCGATGTCACTACCAAAATTCACTATGCTTGAAACATATGTATCAGTGTATATAAAGTGCGAATCCAGTCAGTTCATTTTCACTGTTGTATGCGAGTATGTTAATTGTAGAATAAAGGATCATGGGAAAACTTTATTTGTTTACGTTTTGAAAATACCAAAATAATGGAGTTGAAACTAAATTTTAACATATTTTCAATATCATGATTATGATGTGTCTTTTTAATGTAAAATAACAATATCAAACTTAAAATATGTGTTATAAAAGCAACATAACATAGAATATCAGTTATTAAAAGCGATCTATTTTCACTATAGATGCGATGAATTATCACTGTATGGCGTTCATTTCTGATGTAGAATTTTCGAAAATGCGATGAATTTTTATTGTAAATTAATGTAATAATTAGACTTGCAACAAATGAAAAACTTATTTAATTACTTTAATATTTATATCGATTATAACTTGTTAATGTCTATAGAAACTGGCTGGCCATTTATACGTTTTCCCACAGTATTGACATATGTGAACTGTAAACTGAAATGTTTCCCCGCAATGTTTTTTTGCCGGTTCGTATATTGCTATGATGTCGTTATCGTCTGCTTCGTCCGAAGACCCATTTGGTTTCCGGACAACTTTAATTTAAGTGAATGGATCTATATAAATTTTAAAGAAGGTTCAATACCACAAAAGGAAGGTTGGGATAATGTTGGGGATGATGGTTCCAACCGTTTACGAAAAAGGGGCATCAAAGAAGCATGTTTTTAGTTTGAGGATAATTACTTGTGTATAAGAATTTTGATTGTTCTGAAATTGTACCACAGTGTTCAATACCACAAGTAGAATGTTTTAGGTTTCATTTTGGGGTTATGGTACTAACAGTTTTGGAATGAAGGAACAAAAAGGGACAAAAAACAATCATGTTTGTAGTTTCCGGATAATTACTTGTATGTACTTTTTTGGATCTTTTTCGCATTATCACAAAGGGAAGACTGGGATTTTGTTTGAAAATAATTGCCCAAAACATGCAGAAATAAGGGGCAAAAGAAATGGCAAAACAAACATTTTTCTAGTTTCCAGACAATATCTTCAAGTGTATGGACCTCTCTAAAATTGTACTACAAAGTTCATTACCAGAAAGGAAAGACTGGGATTTGGTTTGATGGTTATTTATCCTAGAAGGAAAACAAAATGTTTATGGCGGGAAGAAACCGGCTCAGTTGCACAGTATTGCGCATACGAGTTAAGATCTTCGACCACATTTACCTTGTGTCAGAAACCTGTATAACGTCATAAATTTGATCACAATCCAAATTCAGATAGTATCAAGCTTTAATATTATGTCCAAACTTGCCCCAACTGTTCAGGGTTCGATCTCTGCGGTCAGCGAAGCATTTTTAATGTTTTACTATAAAACGAGCAGATGTGATTAAAAGTTCCTATTGCTTTCTTCATATGATAAACTATGCCAGCATAGGCGTATCCAGGGGGGGGGCCTTGGAAAAAATTGGTTGATTATATAGGGAATCACTGAAGCATGAATTGAGCCCCCCTTTTAGGTCAGCCATTGGGCCCGCCTTATAAAAAGTTCTGGAATCGCCACTGCTCAGTTCTGCTTTTGAAGTGTTTGGAACAATGAGTACAAATCGGGCTTTCTCCATGCTATCAGCTGTTATGCTTATTGAGAAGTCTTAAAATTTTAGTTCACACTGGTCACATTTGTTTAAACCCATTAGTGTGGATCTTCTTATGCCTGGGAAAACTATAGCTACCCATTTTGTCTTGAAAGGACAATGCATTGGTATGAATACACCTCCTTAACTGTAGTTCTTTTTCTGTGATTCATCTTCACTTGCCTCCCCTATTGTTGAGCCCCCAAATGCTTCAACATCCATATTCTGAAGGAAAGATAGTTTTTAGCACGATTGTTGCTTGCATGTTCTTTACTGTATAAAATGAAACGACAATGTGACATATAATTATCCAAAGTCATTAAAGCTTGACGGAGCACCCTTGATACTACCGCAGAGGTCGAACCCTGAACAGTTTGGGGTAAGTATGTACACAACATTCAAACTATACTTCATTTTTGATAAAATAAAAATAATGTTGAATTTCGGACCCTTTGGGCCTCAATGTGGACCATTTCGATAACTTGGCCCAACATACCAAAATACCAAATTTAAAAACACGGTAAGATTTAGCATTCCAAAGTACCCCAAATATTCAACTGTTGTTGAAATCCAAAAGAATTTATTTCTTTACAGTTTGGACCCCACAAACTTGTAAAATGGGCCAAAAATTAAAAAAAAAAAAATAAACACAATCATGTATGGATTCAGCCTACCAAAGAACCTCAAATTTTATTTTGGACCCTGTGGGCCAAGTTAAAACCGGACCCAAAATCAAAAATCTTACTTCAAAACCTCATTGAAATTGATCAAGAAGTGATTTATAAAAAAATATTAGAAAGTATTGTTGTTTGTATCCCCTTTTGTCCCATTCTATTTCGATAGACATGCGAGATGTACGTATTCAGTGATGAAGTTTCGATGTATTGGATAAATATAACTACACTTTAAATAAAGATTCTAATGAATTATAAAAAAATTCTATGACATGCTTCTTCTGATTGGTAAATAGACCCATACTCGAAATCCAATGATAAAATTTGTTTGCACATGCGTATAATGACTACTGCAGAAACATGAGTTTTATCAAACTGGCATGCATTTGAAAATATTTTGCATTAATCTAAAAACACTTTAAACTCTGAAATGATCCACATATTGTTATATTATGATAACGATGTGTTTTATTTGAAATAAATATTAATTCTATTAAATTTATTGGAGTGTTCAATCAAACTTTTCATCTCAAAGTCAGCACTATCAAATCCTTTTCTCACTTTAATTATTGTTTGTGCAAGTCGGCTGAATTTGGAATTTAATGCATAAAAATTAATATAATTCATGCACCGCATATAATGATGTGAGCATTGCATATAATGGTGTAAGCACTTGATATAATGTTGTGAGCACTGCATATAATGCTGATCATTAACATAAAGCAGTCATGGCGTTCCATATGAATGGATGACAAATGCGACTATGCACTGTACCTATAGGACACAGAGGCGTGTTGATTAATTTATTGTGGAAAGAAGAGAAGCGACACACAAAATGAGGTCATCTCGTTTAATACTATAGATATCTTCATGTGCTAATGTTAAGGTCATAAAATACAAAGGAATTCTACCTAGTTCAAAATACACCATGTAATTTGTAGTACTCTCCTTAACTTTCAAAATCCTCTTTAAAAAATATAAGTGAAGACTTTCGATGTCACTACCAAAATTCACTATGCTTGAAACATATGTATCAGTGTATATAAAGTGCGAATCCAGTCAGTTCATTTTCACTGTTGTATGCGAGTATGTTAATTGTAGAATAAAGGATCATGGGAAAACTTTATTTGTTTACGTTTTGAAAATACCAAAATAATGGAGTTGAAACTAAATTTTAACATATTTTCAATATCATGATTATGATGTGTCTTTTTAATGTAAAATAACAATATCAAACTTAAAATATGTGTTATAAAAGCAACATAACATAGAATATCAGTTATTAAAAGCGATCTATTTTCACTATAGATGCGATGAATTATCACTGTATGGCGTTCATTTCTGATGTAGAATTTTCGAAAATGCGATGAATTTTTATTGTAAATTAATGTAATAATTAGACTTGCAACAAATGAAAAACTTATTTAATTACTTTAATATTTATATCGATTATAACTTGTTAATGTCTATAGAAACTGGCTGGCCATTTATACGTTTTCCCACAGTATTGACATGTGTGAACTGTAAACTGAAATGTTTCCCCGCAATGTTTTTTTGCCGGTTCGTATATTGCTATGATGTCGTTATCGTCTGCTTCGTCCGAAGACCCATTTGGTTTCCGGACAACTTTAATTTAAGTGAATGGATCTATATAAATTTTAAAGAAGGTTCAATACCACAAAAGGAAGGTTGGGATAATGTTGGGGATGATGGTTCCAACCGTTTACGAAAAAGGGGCATCAAAGAAGCATGTTTTTAGTTTGAGGATAATTACTTGTGTATAAGAATTTTGATTGTTCTGAAATTGTACCACAGTGTTCAATACCACAAGTAGAATGTTTTAGGTTTCATTTTGGGGTTATGGTACTAACAGTTTTGGAATGAAGGAACAAAAAGGGACAAAAAACAATCATGTTTGTAGTTTCCGGATAATTACTTGTATGTACTTTTTTGGATCTTTTTCGCATTATCACAAAGGGAAGACTGGGATTTTGTTTGAAAATAATTGCCCAAAACATGCAGAAATAAGGGGCAAAAGAAATGGCAAAACAAACATTTTTCTAGTTTCCAGACAATATCTTCAAGTGTATGGACCTCTCTAAAATTGTACTACAAAGTTCATTACCAGAAAGGAAAGACTGGGATTTGGTTTGATGGTTATTTATCCTAGAAGGAAAACAAAATGTTTATGGCGGGAAGAAACCGGCTCAGTTGCACAGTATTGCGCATACGAGTTAAGATCTTCGACCACATTTACCTTGTGTCAGAAACCTGTATAACGTCATAAATTTGATCACAATCCAAATTCAGATAGTATCAAGCTTTAATATTATGTCCAAACTTGCCCCAACTGTTCAGGGTTCGATCTCTGCGGTCAGCGAAGCATTTTTAATGTTTTACTATAAAACGAGCAGATGTGATTAAAAGTTCCTATTGCTTTCTTCATATGATAAACTATGCCAGCATAGGCGTATCCAGGGGGGGGCCTTGGAAAAAATTGGTTGATTATATAGGGAATCACTGAAGCATGAATTGAGCCCCCCTTTTAGGTCAGCCATTGGGCCCGCCTTATAAAAAGTTCTGGAATCGCCACTGCTCAGTTCTGCTTTTGAAGTGTTTGGAACAATGAGTACAAATCGGGCTTTCTCCATGCTATCAGCTGTTATGCTTATTGAGAAGTCTTAAAATTTTAGTTCACACTGGTCACATTTGTTTAAACCCATTAGTGTGGATCTTCTTATGCCTGGGAAAACTATAGCTACCCATTTTGTCTTGAAAGGACAATGCATTGGTATGAATACACCTCCTTAACTGTAGTTCTTTTTCTGTGATTCATCTTCACTTGCCTCCCCTATTGTTGAGCCCCCAAATGCTTCAACATCCATATTCTGAAGGAAAGATAGTTTTTAGCACGATTGTTGCTTGCATGTTCTTTACTGTATAAAATGAAACGACAATGTGACATATAATTATCCAAAGTCATTAAAGCTTGACGGAGCACCCTTGATACTACCGCAGAGGTCGAACCCTGAACAGTTTGGGGTAAGTATGTACACAACATTCAAACTATACTTCATTTTTGATAAAATAAAAATAATGTTGAATTTCGGACCCTTTGGGCCTCAATGTGGACCATTTCGATAACTTGGCCCAACATACCAAAATACCAAATTTAAAAACACGGTAAGATTTAGCATTCCAAAGTACCCCAAATATTCAACTGTTGTTGAAATCCAAAAGAATTTATTTCTTTACAGTTTGGACCCCACAAACTTGTAAAATGGGCCAAAAATTAAAAAAAAAAAAATAAACACAATCATGTATGGATTCAGCCTACCAAAGAACCTCAAATTTTATTTTGGACCCTGTGGGCCAAGTTAAAACCGGACCCAAAATCAAAAATCTTACTTCAAAACCTCATTGAAATTGATCAAGAAGTGATTTATAAAAAAATATTAGAAAGTATTGTTGTTTGTATCCCCTTTTGTCCCATTCTATTTCGATAGACATGCGAGATGTACGTATTCAGTGATGAAGTTTCGATGTATTGGATAAATATAACTACACTTTAAATAAAGATTCTAATGAATTATAAAAAAATTCTATGACATGCTTCTTCTGATTGGTAAATAGACCCATACTCGAAATCCAATGATAAAATTTGTTTGCACATGCGTATAATGACTACTGCAGAAACATGAGTTTTATCAAACTGGCATGCATTTGAAAATATTTTGCATTAATCTAAAAACACTTTAAACTCTGAAATGATCCACATATTGTTATATTATGATAACGATGTGTTTTATTTGAAATAAATATTAATTCTATTAAATTTATTGGAGTGTTCAATCAAACTTTTCATCTCAAAGTCAGCACTATCAAATCCTTTTCTCACTTTAATTATTGTTTGTGCAAGTCGGCTGAATTTGGAATTTAATGCATAAAAATTAATATAATTCATGCACCGCATATAATGATGTGAGCATTGCATATAATGGTGTAAGCACTTGATATAATGTTGTGAGCACTGCATATAATGCTGATCATTAACATAAAGCAGTCATGGCGTTCCATATGAATGGATGACAAATGCGACTATGCACTGTACCTATAGGACACAGAGGCGTGTTGATTAATTTATTGTGGAAAGAAGAGAAGCGACACACAAAATGAGGTCATCTCGTTTAATACTATAGATATCTTCATGTGCTAATGTTAAGGTCATAAAATACAAAGGAATTCTACCTAGTTCAAAATACACCATGTAATTTGTAGTACTCTCCTTAACTTTCAAAATCCTCTTTAAAAAATATAAGTGAAGACTTTCGATGTCACTACCAAAATTCACTATGCTTGAAACATATGTATCAGTGTATATAAAGTGCGAATCCAGTCAGTTCATTTTCACTGTTGTATGCGAGTATGTTAATTGTAGAATAAAGGATCATGGGAAAACTTTATTTGTTTACGTTTTGAAAATACCAAAATAATGGAGTTGAAACTAAATTTTAACATATTTTCAATATCATGATTATGATGTGTCTTTTTAATGTAAAATAACAATATCAAACTTAAAATATGTGTTATAAAAGCAACATAACATAGAATATCAGTTATTAAAAGCGATCTATTTTCACTATAGATGCGATGAATTATCACTGTATGGCGTTCATTTCTGATGTAGAATTTTCGAAAATGCGATGAATTTTTATTGTAAATTAATGTAATAATTAGACTTGCAACAAATGAAAAACTTATTTAATTACTTTAATATTTATATCGATTATAACTTGTTAATGTCTATAGATACTGGCTGGCCATTTATACGTTTTCCCACAGTATTGACATGTGTGAACTGTAAACTGAAATGTTTCCCCGCAATGTTTTTTTGCCGGTTCGTATATTGCTATGATGTCGTTATCGTCTGCTTCGTCCGAAGACCCATTTGGTTTCCGGACAACTTTAATTTAAGTGAATGGATCTATATAAATTTTAAAGAAGGTTCAATACCACAAAAGGAAGGTTGGGATAATGTTGGGGATGATGGTTCCAACCGTTTACGAAAAAGGGGCATCAAAGAAGCATGTTTTTAGTTTGAGGATAATTACTTGTGTATAAGAATTTTGATTGTTCTGAAATTGTACCACAGTGTTCAATACCACAAGTAGAATGTTTTAGGTTTCATTTTGGGGTTATGGTACTAACAGTTTTGGAATGAAGGAACAAAAAGGGACAAAAAACAATCATGTTTGTAGTTTCCGGATAATTACTTGTATGTACTTTTTTGGATCTTTTTCGCATTATCACAAAGGGAAGACTGGGATTTTGTTTGAAAATAATTGCCCAAAACATGCAGAAATAAGGGGCAAAAGAAATGGCAAAACAAACATTTTTCTAGTTTCCAGACAATATCTTCAAGTGTATGGACCTCTCTAAAATTGTACTACAAAGTTCATTACCAGAAAGGAAAGACTGGGATTTGGTTTGATGGTTATTTATCCTAGAAGGAAAACAAAATGTTTATGGCGGGAAGAAACCGGCTCAGTTGCACAGTATTGCGCATACGAGTTAAGATCTTCGACCACATTTACCTTGTGTCAGAAACCTGTATAACGTCATAAATTTGATCACAATCCAAATTCAGATAGTATCAAGCTTTAATATTATGTCCAAACTTGCCCCAACTGTTCAGGGTTCGATCTCTGCGGTCAGCGAAGCATTTTTAATGTTTTACTATAAAACGAGCAGATGTGATTAAAAGTTCCTATTGCTTTCTTCATATGATAAACTATGCCAGCATAGGCGTATCCAGGGGGGCCTTGGAAAAAATTGGTTGATTATATAGGGAATCACTGAAGCATGAATTGAGCCCCCCTTTTAGGTCAGCCATTGGGCCCGCCTTATAAAAAGTTCTGGAATCGCCACTGCTCAGTTCTGCTTTTGAAGTGTTTGGAACAATGAGTACAAATCGGGCTTTCTCCATGCTATCAGCTGTTATGCTTATTGAGAAGTCTTAAAATTTTAGTTCACACTGGTCACATTTGTTTAACCCATTAGTGTGGATCTTCTTATGCCTGGGAAAACTATAGCTACCCATTTTGTCTTGAAAGGACAATGCATTGGTATGAATACACCTCCTTAACTGTAGTTCTTTTTCTGTGATTCATCTTCACTTGCCTCCCCTATTGTTGAGCCCCCAAATGCTTCAACATCCATATTCTGAAGGAAAGATAGTTTTTAGCACGATTGTTGCTTGCATGTTCTTTACTGTATAAAATGAAACGACAATGTGACATATAATTATCCAAAGTCATTAAAGCTTGACGGAGCACCCTTGATACTACCGCAGAGGTCGAACCCTGAACAGTTTGGGGTAAGTATGTACACAACATTCAAACTATACTTCATTTTTGATAAAATAAAAATAATGTTGAATTTCGGACCCTTTGGGCCTCAATGTGGACCATTTCGATAACTTGGCCCAACATACCAAAATACCAAATTTAAAAACACGGTAAGATTTAGCATTCCAAAGTACCCCAAATATTCAACTGTTGTTGAAATCCAAAAGAATTTATTTCTTTACAGTTTGGACCCCACAAACTTGTAAAATGGGCCAAAAATTAAAAAAAAAAAAATAAACACAATCATGTATGGATTCAGCCTACCAAAGAACCTCAAATTTTATTTTGGACCCTGTGGGCCAAGTTAAAACCGGACCCAAAATCAAAAATCTTACTTCAAAACCTCATTGAAATTGATCAAGAAGTGATTTATAAAAAAATATTAGAAAGTATTGTTGTTTGTATCCCCTTTTGTCCCATTCTATTTCGATAGACATGCGAGATGTACGTATTCAGTGATGAAGTTTCGATGTATTGGATAAATATAACTACACTTTAAATAAAGATTCTAATGAATTATAAAAAAATTCTATGACATGCTTCTTCTGATTGGTAAATAGACCCATACTCGAAATCCAATGATAAAATTTGTTTGCACATGCGTATAATGACTACTGCAGAAACATGAGTTTTATCAAACTGGCATGCATTTGAAAATATTTTGCATTAATCTAAAAACACTTTAAACTCTGAAATGATCCACATATTGTTATATTATGATAACGATGTGTTTTATTTGAAATAAATATTAATTCTATTAAATTTATTGGAGTGTTCAATCAAACTTTTCATCTCAAAGTCAGCACTATCAAATCCTTTTCTCACTTTAATTATTGTTTGTGCAACTCGGCTGAATTTGGAATTTAATGCATAAAAATTAATATAATTCATGCACCGCATATTTAGACAATATACGTATAGTGTCTTGAAATATGAAATTTATTTGTATGAGACTTATAAACGGGAAAATGCGAGGTTTTACCGAGCATTTTCCCGTTTCGTGCCGAATACGTATACGTATAGTTTTATCTGTATAGTAAAATAGCTGATTGCAGTATAAACAATGCAAATGAATCGCTCTACAGTGAAAATGAAAGTAAAGTATCATTATTCAACAGTTAACATGACTCGCATAAAGATAGCATCATAGTGGATTTCAATACAATATGGGCAAACTGAATAACAAAAGCTATTCTACATTATAAAACATTAATAATTGTGTTGTAATGAATATTTTTTTGCAACTACATCTTCCCTGCTAGTTTATAATCACCTGCACGATTTGTTCGTAAAACGTCCTAAATATTCACCTATTTCGGTATATATTTCACGTATGGATGGCTCTCGGCGCGATAAAAACTCGTTCCCATCTCTTACTTTGTATAACTTGTATTATTTATTACTAAATATAATACATGTGAACAATTTTCTTCATTTTCTTCAAAAATCATAATTTTTTCGTCTGTTTATTTACCATTCTACATCAGAAATGCATGGCATATACAGTGAAATGGTATTTTTGGATCCGCACTTTACATACACTGTGTATCAAATAAAGACAGTAGTGTTTCTGTATTAAAAAAGTCTTCTTGAATTTTACTGAATAAACTAAAAACAGCTTGTTTACCTTGATTTGACAACATGATAATAACATATTAAAGGGAAAATTTGCGATTTTTTACTTATGGTTTAAATATGTTCATTATGACATAATATATATATTCCCAAAGTTTTGTTGCTATATGTGCAGTACTAAAGGAGAAAATCAATAATTAATGAAAAAATATTGACTACTTCCTGTAGGTCGTGACGTTTTCTCCTGGTTTTTGCATGCCGGGATTTAAAATACAATCATTTAAAGTCTTGGTTTTTAATCATATTTTAACGTAATCGTAAGCGCGCCGACGACTAATAGTACTGCAACCAGAGTTCATTTTTTTAAACTTTAATGGTCCGGAAGAACACACACCTAAATTATATATCGACGGAAAGAGGAAAACGTGTACAATAAGAAAAGTTGGGTCGTAAAAATCCAGAGTGGTCACAATTTTGTGAAATTGAGGTCAAAGGTCAGACCTAAAAATATCAATATTTCAACCACAAGGCCAAAAAGGAGAAATATTCTGATATTTATTCAATAGAATTCTACAAAAACGATTCAATCATAAGCATATGCTATAAACGATGTTAAAACGACAAATTTGACTTCTTATATGAAGAGCTGCCATTACAAAATGGCGTTGATTTGGAACCTTCTGATTTTTTTCCATTTAAGACATAGCAAAAGAAGAAGTGGCCTTGACCTTTTCACATCCATAAACTTTCATATTGTGTATAGTATTTCACTATAGTATAATACAGAATTATTTTCTAAAGTATAAAACACCAGTTTATCAAATTATTTCAACATTTTTTCTATCTTTGAAAAAAACAAAATTCAAGCGCTGAAACAGTGTTTTTAATTTTGCATCTTAAAGGTTGTGTATTTTGTGAAAATTAGTATCTAGTTATGGATAAATACATATTGTGTTTTTGCAAAGTCTGGACAGAACAGTTATAACACAAAATATATTATAATCACCCGAGGCGAATGCGAGGTTTAAAAAAAATTGAGTGTAAAACAAAGTCAGTTTGGTGCATGAACATTTTTTTAGTGGGATAATCCTAGGAAAAAAGTTAACTCATTATTTTTTTAAGGGAGGGATGAAAAATTATACAATGCAATGCCAATTTTCTAATGTTGTAATTCAGAATCAGTCATGATCCTTATATAACTTTTAAAAGCGACACACAATAGCTCAAGTATTCACAAAATAGGGACATGAATCAATCACTTAGTCATCATATGCGGATTCAGTACGAGTATTAGCATTACAAGACACTTCCCTTTTTTTATAAGAACAAGTTCGGCGCAGGACAGAGTTTGTTCAAAGCAGTTTTTGAGTACAAATGCTATCTGGAGCGTAAATACCGTCATTATTCGGTAAAAACTCGTCAGATATAGTCTTACCTTTGCATAGGAAACACAAAAGAAATGTGAGTACAAAGTTTCGATCAATGTTCGTGACCCATATTCCCATATGCATATGCATGATGTATCTACATTGCCGATCCCAAATGTAATGGGGCGAATGTTGCTACAGAAACGATTGATTGTGTAATAGCCATACATTTACGAATGTTTGTTATCTTTAGGGACAATATACGGTTCAGAAGCGCCTTTGTGTCATTTTTCATCAATTAACTAACAAATGAATTTTTGAGCCTCGGCTCCGTGTTGAAGACCGGACCGTGACTTTTAATGGTTTACTTTTATAAATTGTGACTTGGATGGTGTGTTGTATCATTGGCACTCATATTACATCTTCCTATATCTATTAACAAGCTATGCGGGGATCATTTCCATAGAAATACCAAAACGAGGACATAGCTCATAAGAGCACCGGTGGCAGGGTGAAGTGATTGTTCTTCTTTTAATGTATCCTTTATATTTTCAGACACACCTTGGTGTAATCCTGAAAGTCTTAACATAGACTTCAATTTTCCTGCAGCAGATATGACATCCCCTAAATTGAGTTCAGAGCTAAACTCTATATGTCATATCCCTTGGCCCCACTGTGTCTGAATAGTAAGGTGTCACAATATCTAGTTAGTTCTGGAGTTTGGCAGTTTGGTAAGCATCAGAGACAATCTTGGGTAAAATTGATCGGTATATATAGAAGATGTGCTACATGAGAAAGGCTTTTTCTTATGGAAGAACAAATCACATCACTAACAATCGTTATTAATGAACTGACAGCAAGTTCAAATTCTAATTTTTCAGTAACTGTTTTACTTAATTGCACAGGTGTTGACTACAATACGTACTTGGTTATGCATGGATAAATGATTACTCACATTAATAAGCACAACTTAAAAGACTGTCAACACGTTTAGAGGACTCAGTTGTGCGTAGTTTTCTGGTTTTTTTAAAGGTTTTTCTTTTACACAAAAACCCTGTTTTCATATCCAAACTACAAGGAAAAAACTGAGCGCGAGATCGTATAAAAGTGTCAGGTTGTGAGGATACATGTCGATCAGTTTGATCACATAAATGGATTTCTGTTGTTTCTAATTCAAAGTTCCCCAAGGGTGACTGGGGAAACGAAATATGGTCACTTGGTCTTCCCCCGACTGGCAGTAAAACGAAGTGGGGCGTCCGTTTGGCTGTACGGGATGTATCGCAGTCACGTCCGGTCAGAATGGGGACGTTAAATCCGATGTCTCGTGTAAAGGGAATGTCACGTTCTTTGCACGTTAAAAACCCTTGCATCAACTCTTTGAGGGGTCCGTAGGTGGCATGTTGCAATGGACAATTTCTGTCCCAATCCAATATACCATCATTTTCCATTGGCAGTCTAAATTTTCCCGATCATCATCCCGAATGGCCTCTATTATGACAAAACCTACCTATTGTTTTTATATGTAACTTGTTCTCGTCCTGAACATGCATTAAATATTTGCCACTGGACGTCAAGCAACCAACAATCAATCAATCAATCTAATTTAAAGATGCACCAAATTTGCCTTCTGGTGCAAGTCTCATAACACCACTGATGATTCGCCCACGGAAAACAGAATATCAAGACAAGTTGGTTTTAGCATCACCTTGTCACACACCAAATATCTGCGAAACTTCAATAGTACTTTTCCCCCGACCACTTTCATGCATATTAAAATTGCTCTGAGGTTAAACATTGACATACAATGTATTTTTACACAATGTCAACTATAGTCATTATCCGGAAAAACCTCTTATCCGAAGGATTTGGTTAACTTTTATATAAAGTAAAAATTTTATTAACAAAAATATAACTTGTTTACAGAAAATACACGAAAGAACTACTATATATATTCAAATCACTCAAAATTAAATTAACTTCTCCTACAAAATCTACATAATCACATCGAAACTATCAAATTGGTTGTGAAGGAAAAAATAAATGGTGGAGCTGATTGACGGATAGGAAATTTCCGTAATTAAAAAAGGTACAAATGATGTTTTTATTTTTGAGTTTCTGACAAAATTGTTTGGAATTTGCCCAACAAAATTTGCCTGCAGTATCGCAATAATATGTTTTGTCCTCTCAAATGTCAAATACTGTTTTTGAATCATATGTTTTCTCGTTTTCCAAGAAAAACGCGTTAAATTCCTATCAAAAAAATCAGCCAACTTTAAGTTTGAAAGTTTTACTTGGAGATGGTATTATATTTATGTCTTCATCATTCCGATGATCCTTGATGATGTGTGCATAGAAAATATTTACGAAAATAGCGGGAAATTTAACCAAAAAATATATTTTTGGATTTTAAGGTAACTACTCAAAACCGTAAATTGAGGGGTACCCCCATTAAAGGGATAAAATACAAGAATGTGACCATAGAAACTTTTTACGACCCGACGGAAATTAAAATATAGATATTATTCTATCATTTAAAACAATTTGCAGCCGTGTGTTATTCCGGACCATTAAACTCGTTAACTAAGCGTCTTTTTCGATGTCAGTTGCAGTACTATAATGCTATATCTTATTACCATCCGATAATAAGAAAATAAAACGCACAGACGTGTAGTTGTACACATTCATGAGATAAATTTTCTTTATTATATACTTAGTAGTAAATACAGATAAATTGTATGTGTAATACATCAATGGCAAGCATGCTGTATCAGCCACCCGTGATGATATATCAGCACGGTTGCAAAAGCTTAAGCACACCTTTAATCTGTATGACGTCACTTCATCGATTGCAGTCACCAAAGGCTGACGACAAGGCTTTCAGTAGGACAACCGGATGTGCCTTTTTGGCCAAAATGTGATTCGGCGGCGCTCAGTAGTCCTACGCCGAAAATTGGACTTTTTTTGCGTCGTACTACGTCAACTGAAAAATGGCGCGCTTTTGTAAAAAAAAATCATTTGTTTACGGCAAAGTACCGGCGGTAAATGCGGTTGATTATAAGCACATTTATAAGAGAAAAATATATGAATGTACTTATTATTTTCTTGTTTGAACAAAAAAATAAAAGAAAATCTTATTTTTTCACATCTGAACATCGAATTTCGGATTTTGATTTTCTGCACTGTAGAATTAAATAGCGATATTAAAAAGGGGTACAAAAAAAGCATATCCTTCAATTATCCTAAAAATTTTACATCGTAATTTCGCTAGTTTTTCACATCGAAATCCGTAAAGAAAATGGGTGTCCAAAGTAGGGCAAAAAATTGTACCCATTTTAAAGCAGGAGTCTCAATTTTTTATAGGTTTTTCCTTGCATGGCCGGTCGAATTAGAAATTGGAAAAGATTCTGTTTTTAAAGTAAATATTCATTTAAATATCAAGATTAGCTGAATCCTTATATATGTAACCCCTATAAAAGTATCAATATGTGTCAATAAATTTGAAACATATAATACATGTATATTTGTATTTTTTCTCTAAAAGGTTTGATTTTTACAGGTAAATGCATATTACAGGTGGCTAGATTATCATATGTTTACATGTTATATTGCTAAAAGGTGTCAAAAGTTAAATTTCTATAACAGCTGGCCCCAATAAACGTTGACATAACAGGGAAAAAGAAATAAAATATAAGTTTTTTTTAAGAATGTTATAATCAATAAATTATTTCGTGACTGTTCAACGGTAAGAAACAAATTTTCAACATTCATAAACAAGAAATCTTTAAAGATTTATGCTTTATGGTTCTTTTTTTGTGTGTAATTATTTGGGTTTTTCTTATGTACAGAAATCTATATATCATTGCATATAATATTTTATGAAGGTAGTGTGTCTAACACTGATTAGGACTCCTAAGTGCACTAAGGACTTATAATATGACACTCTTGACAAGAAGGAGTACTATTACATGTAAAAAAAAATCATGTTTTGTTAGAAATTGATATTTAATGCATAAACTCAAAATAATAAAATAAACAGAATAAAAAATAAATGAAGTATTTAACAATGTTAAACTTGCCGGTTTTTCTTTGATTTTACCGAAAATCGATGAACCGCAAGACATGGGTCAAATTACATATCTGATTACTCTATTATCTTAAAAAAGAAAATATCTCAGACATTATATATGTTTAACATAGAAAATACTTTCAGATTCCGTATAGATAAAAGCTTAAGTATACCCTGGTGAATTCAATGTTGTGATGTCACAGTAGATCTTAGAATACAGAAACTTGTTACTTATAACGATATTTTTATGAATTGACAAAAAAAAAGTTTGTCCCGAGTAACTTCCCCCCTCTATGATTTGGTATTGCCGAAGTAGGAGGCTAAAGTTTAAAAAAAAACGCGACCTAACAGACTACGGAACAGCAGACAGTGGATACAACATTTGATATGTTTTAAAGACACCGTAGGACACAAAATGATTGCACTGGATAATTTCAACTACCACATAATACCCTATGAATTAATTGACATACTTGAACTCGTCTTAGGAATATATTCTCAGTGAACAAAAACGAATTCAGTAAATGTTTACTATAAAACAGTCAACAGACTTGCTGTCTTGTGGCTTGTATTGTTTAATTCATTTTTAAAGCAACATTTGATCGATTGTTGGTGGCTTAACGTCCAGCGGCAAACATTTCATGCATATTCTAGACGAGAAGTAGTTTTAGAAATTATTAGGTTTAGCAAATGTGAAAATGCTCTCATCATTTTGCAAAAGGATATTTTCTAAGCTATTAAAATTGGTACGTCATATATTTTTCTGACAGAATTACATATTTTGCTCCAAATCAACACATACGGTTCTGATCACATTAAGAACATTGCCATTTTAATATTTTAGCCGGGAACTTATTGTTAGGGTTCACCTGAGAAGGAAGGAATATATACATTGTATTTATGTGTGTAGTTCATGATGTTCAAACTATATGTATACTAGACTATACTATTATTGTTATTGTCTTATTTATGTCATACATTGTGTACTATGCTCTTTGTCAGCTGTTTTGATGGAAATTACAATCTTGGTTTTTTCTTGCAACTTAAGTCTCGGTAATTATTGATATATTAGGGCTTTTGAACCCGCATAAACCCACTGCATTTGTTTGCACCTGCCATCTGTTGTTCAGTTGTTGTCTTTGTTGGTGTATTAGTTCATTGGTAATTTCATAAGTGCTTCTCGTTTCTCGTTTTTCGTATAGATTTGACCGTTGAGTTTTCAGTTTGAAGGGTTATACACTAGCCTATAAGTACTTAAAATTCGGGTGTTTCCTCCATCTTTTTTACTGTAGCAGATAACAATTGATCTGGATCTTTAATGTAAAGTGCAAATTTTGAGAGAAGTATGATGTAATTCAAATGTATAAGACTTTTAATGTTAATACAGAAAATTATGTGTTTTCTCATATTTACGGCTGTAAATTTTTTTCAGCTTTGCCAAATAAGTGGAGATAACTCAGATAAAGTATTTTTACAATTATAGAAAGTGATGTGAATTTACCTATTTTAATATGTAGCAAAAAAAAGTTCGGTGACCATATTTTCTTTTTCATATCTGAGAGCATGTTATAAGGCAGCAACCATTGGATTTTTTTTTGGGGGGGGGGGGGGGGGGGGGGGGGGGGGGGGCTATGGATTTTTTTGGAAAACAAAGTTTGTTTCCAGGTTTTGAAGAAAAAAATAATTTGTTTTTGACCCTGAGAAAAAAAAGGTGTTTGTTTCACCCTCAGCTGCCACTATATGTAATTCTAAAATTGAAAGAAAAAAATTGTTTTCGTCTTTTCGCCAAAAAAAGTTTGTCCAGCAAAAAAATCCTTGCCCCCTCCCCCGAAATTCAAATGGTTGCTGCCTAAGAACTATATACCGTAATTTTGATTATTTTTTTCTCAGTAAATTTTTTAATAGATATAGAAATAATGAGTGCAATTTAGAAAAAAGGAAAATTCATTTACATTCTTCACTCAAAACAAACTTGTTGATGGCGAGATGTTTCCACTAGTCTTTAAAATTTTACTAGGGAAGTCAGAGGACTTTAATTATTATAGATTGTCGACTGTTAATGCATTTATGATCGATAATGATAGATTGTCGACGATAATTTCGTAAATGCATTTACAACCGTAAAGTATACTTTACGCCGTACATCTATAATGGTCGACCGATAATCTATCATTATCCCCGATAAATTGTGATTATCTCATTTATGTAGTTCCCGCGTGCCATATACACACTATGTGATACATACATTGTACTATACGATGGTGTCGAAAGAAAATAACCGTTCAAGATGGAAACATGATTAACATTATTGAAAGGAAAAGTAATTATAGTATAACTAATCGCCGTATTTGAATATCAAAAATAAGACAACGCGTGACCGAACGACGCATGGATTAAACGAGTGCGGAGCACGAGTTTAATCCATAGCGGCGTTCGGTCACAAGTTGTGTTATTTTTGATATTCAAATACGGCGATTAGTTATTCTTTTTATTACATTGGCAAATGGCCTTTTTTTATGAAATTAATGTAGAAAATGTAAGGAACTATATCTTTTTCCTACGCATTGACAATTTGTTTTGATTTGACGTTATCGACGTCTTGACAACGCCTATTGTTGTATGACGTCAGAGAGTGAAATAACCACGTTTATTTCACATGTGAAATTATCGGTTTTTATCTAACTGGGAAATCAATGTAATTCATTGCAACCAATGTAATAACTAGTTTTACAGTGTGTTGCTTTAGAATTTAATGGTCATTGGTTTAAGAGAAAATTTCTAAACCAGTTAATTCAAAATATGTTTAATTAATATCAGAAATAGCGAAATCAACATCTGATGGTTGAAACTATTCCACGTGACGTCGAACAAAACTTCATATTCCCTTCTGAGTATCATATTCCCCTCTGAACGTCGGGATAACCTTGAGCGACGTTACCCACAGTTAATATTTTAAACTTTTTGATCACATTTATTTTAAAGATAGTAAAGTAATTTCGTTTTTAAAAACTATTTCAGACCTAAAAACAGAAATAAAAAAATAATAATAAAAATACATATTTATTGTTTTATCAATTTAAATTCATTAAACAAATTCATGATATTACATGTGTTTCATATATATATTTTTATTACTATAATCATAGTCCGCAGAAAATAATATTTGCAAAACTTGAAAAAGTTGAAAAAAGTAAAATCACAAAAATACTGAACTCTACGGAAATTCAAAACGGAAAGTCACTAATCGAATGGCATAATCAAAAGCTCATACAAATCAAACGAGTGGATACCAACTATCATATTCCTGACTTGTTACAGGCATTTTCTTACGTAGAAAATGGTAGATTGAAACTGATTTTATAGCTAGCTAAATCTCTCACTTTTATGACAGTCTCATCAAAATCCATTATATTGACAATGATTCGTGAACAAAACAAACAAACATAATAGTTAAAAATGTCAAATATACAGCAGTCAATATTGTGTTATAATCTTAATGACTAAAAAAACCAAACAAACATGTAACAAAGAAGCACAAAATAGCATAAATTTGCCAAAGCACAGTCAATGGCACAATTACTGGATATATAAGCACAGAACCACGCGACATACATACATGTACGAGAATATCACAAACTAAAATGACAGGACGTACAAGTACCACACGCATCTTTATCACAACAAAAACATCAAATATTTAATAAAGAAGCACAACAGGCATCTATCAAACCTAACAACCTCACCTATCGCTTTCCCATTTTTGAACTTTTGCATTTTATCTATGTATGCCAAATCCACTCATAAACCATGTACACAGTCCTGTCAAACGTATATCATATGATAAGGCAGTTACAGGCGGCATTTCGAGGAAATATTGTACGACTGACGTTTGGATAACTGGGTTGCTCAAATCTATGGCTAAAATAAGTAATATTTTCTTGGTGGTAAAACGACTAATATTATCCCGGGTTGTATTACAGCCAATTTCATTGAGCGTGTAGATAAAGGTAATACCTTTGATTAAATTGAAGTCATTATAAGGTTAGGTAAACTACCCTCCTTTAAGAATTGACTAGTCCGACAGACAACCAATCTATCTGTCTGTAGGACTAGGCCACTTCGAAAGGAGGGTAGTATACCTTACCTAACAATGACTTCATGGTTCAGCTTTCAAGCAAGTTTATCAAAGATATGACCTTTAGCTACACACTCATTGAAAACGGCTGTAATTCAATGAAATAGTTTTGGTCGCTGTTTGCGATTAGTCTTTCATTAACCTTCGTTTCAGTTTATATTAACGAAAAGGCCCAACTTTCGCTAGTACAGGAATAAGTTCCATTATGACAGCTATAACATGAGTAGCAGGACAAGTCGCAAACTAAACTGACATTTCGAGGACTTGTACTTTTAATTTAGTGAATGCACCTTACTGAAGGGACGGAAGCCTTTAAAGAATCTACTTTTTATGAACTCACGAACAATGAGGCAAATATTTGAACTTTGGATAGTTGTTATTATTACCTTACTGTTTTCATACACTTTCTGCTATATCTACTTATAAAATTCATTTTCGGTCTTTGAATCAACGAAAAAGTCGGACATTTTTCTTATTCTAGCTTAATATTAGCCGCCGAGTCCAAAAAAGTTTTTTTGTTTGCGGAGGAGATTTCTAATATTCTCTTTTAAATCTTATGGGTTAAAGTTAACTGATTTTGTTCATAAAAAAAAAATGACTCAAAAGATTTTCTAGAATGATAAATCTTAATTAATTTTTTTTATTTACAGTCAGTTGCCATTTGTAGCAATATTTTTCCAGTTTATTGAAAGCAGATTGTAAACCGTTTAGTGATTTTGATAATATTAAATTTAAAGATCATAATATGCAAAACTAAGACTACATATTGATATTAAGGAAACTACATATTGATATTAAGGACACAGAATCACATGTTCCATCAAAAATTTAATGGAGATCATTAATAAAATAAGATTGTTTATTATCTATTTTTACTAAAGATTCACAACACTTATATATATCTTTAATAGCTACGTGGTCGGCTGTAAAAGTCTGACATGAAAAATATAAAACAATTTAATTGAGAAAACTAACTACCTAATTTGTAACAAAACCTAGAAAATTTGAACCATTATCACCCAAATCAATCCCAAAATTACACAAAATTCATTGTCTTAAAACAATAATAATGCTTGTTTTAGCCCCTTATTCCTACAAATTAGGACAACACCCAAATTAATCCATGATTCCATCCATCTTTTTTGTATGTAACCTTGAGCATGTTGTGGTTAAATTTCATAGATATCCATACACTTGTACACACGTTTTTTTAAATAGTTTAAGTCATAACCACCAAATCAATCCAAACCCGTTCCTTTGTGGTATGGAACCTTGTGTTAAAATCAATTTCACAGAGATCCATTCACTAGCACACAAGTTATATTGTCTGGAAAATGAATTTCTTCCATCAACGACATCGCCTTACCATTATACGGACGCCAAAGAAATGGTGTATGTGCTGTGCTGGATGTATAGATACGCAGCCACGTAATCCTGAATCCAATGCCTCATTCAGGCATATGTAACTTAATCTGCACGTATAAAGATCATTGAAATATCTCCTTAATTGGTCTGTGTTATCGGTAGCCTGTTGCAAGGCTAGATTTCTGCCCTATTTAACACAACCTCCTTCAAAAGAGGCAATCTGTATTTGTGCAGATCTGGCATATCTTGTTTTTGTATGTCCTGAATATGCATGATATATTGCAATTACATGTGTATCCAAGGATTTGTATAGTAAGATCTTACTATACAAATCCTTGGTGTATCCAACAAGAAAAAATTCTTAAAAACGTTTTTATATGCATTGATATACATGTGTTGTGAAGAAGTTGTAATTTCGTACAAATTATAATTTGTACAGGGTTTTTTGTACACAGGCGATACACATTTATTTGGAATAATTATTTTATTCAATTTTTTACTCGCAAATCTATATATTACTTCAACCTAACTTTCAGCACTGTTATCTGTCTTAATACTACAAATAAGGATTTAGATTATATAATTTTTATATATATATATTTTTTTACAAAAACCAAATTCTATGTCCACAAAATACATTTTAGTTTTTTAATATGATTTTTTTGTCAGTACTTTATGGATCTTTATGCAAGACTGTAGCATGGAGTTTTGGAAACAAAACAGCGTCAAGATTAACCAAATACACTGTGCTTATTTTGGTATTTTCGGCTTAAAAGAAATTTAAAGTCACCTGAAGGAAATTTAGAAATTAAATCAAATAAATATTTAAAAGGATTTGAACATTTTTGTACCTGTTACATATTTGGTATCCAAACACTTACTTAATTGATAATAAATATTTCCATAGTTTTTGAGAACGTAGAATTATAGAATTGTTTTAATTCTAAATAATTAAACAAAACAGGTATTGGGTACAGGGTTGAAGCATTTATTTTATACCTCACAGTAACGCGAACCTGATAGAACGCATGGCAACGTGTAATTACAATGTAACTAAGGCCTCATAATATGTACAAATCTATATACCACTGGTATCTGTAAATCAAATGCATGCAAATGTAATGAACCACTACCACTATATGTTGATTAAGTAAATATTTCCTTAATTTTTTAACTGGAAATCGCAATATGTATATTAAAAGTAAATCAAATTAAAAAACAGCGTCCGTGGTGGTGTATTTTTCTTTATACGTATAGCTTTCATTGACAATGAGGTGGACACAACTTTAAAAAATTGAAAAGTATAAATGTTATAAGTTTTTGACTTCACAATCACTACGTAAAATGCCACAAGTGAGTGTTTACTGTGTATGCCAAATGATCGAAGTCAAGTGGAGTATTTTTCTTTTTTTAGGGAGAAGGAGTGAAAATTTACACCTATATCAAATTTTCATGAGCTTCAAAATACCATATGTGACGAATATAAAGGTTAACAAGTAATAAACAATGATAAACAATGCAATTATCTGAAATTTCAACATATTAATTTAATAATACCCATTATTAATCAATCGCAATGCCGTTTTTAACCAATGGCTAAAACTTAACCAGTCAAAAAGTACCGGATAAATTTATCCGGCGGATAGCACGTTTTATCCACTGGATAAACTTTGAGCAATAGAAATAATCCATTTGTTTAAAGTTAACTAATGGATAAGCAGTTTAACCACTGGCTAACACTATCCAACGTTTTGAGCAAACCAGTCCAGAGACCAACGTTTATTTAATGATGCAGATGTAAGCAAACATGTGTCACCATAGGGCCTTTAACAATGGAGAAAAAACATACCGTATGATACAAAAAGCCCAAGCGAATAATCTTAATGTAAAACAATCAATAGAAAAAAAAACCCAATAGCCTGTTTAATGTGGAAATCAAATAAACGAAAAACAAAAGAGGTTAGACAACGACCAACGAAAATCCTTTAATTCCAGGTTTTTGAAGTTGATGTCTTTTAGAATTTGTGATTAAATGCAATCTCTTTTGCACTCAAGGTATAATTCATTTTCCATGAATAAATGTCATGAAAAGATCAAGGGAATATTTTTTTCGACCCTTTTGTGTGTGCAACGGGATGTGACGTACTATGATTTGGTGGTATTACACCTTCATTTACAAAATGACATGGAGACAAAGTCCACTCGTCAACCGTCTGAAATTTTTAAACGTATATGACTGAATAATAGAAAGGATAATGACACCAATTTATAAAAAATAATACTCATGATACTAATTATATAAAATTCTGTCAATTTGGTTATAAAATCACACCCGTTCATCAGATGTGTTTTCCAACATATTATATTTGTCCTCTTGGTATGTATTCAGTTCTATATATTCTGCCTCCTGGGAAAGCAAAGATTCCACATCACAGACAATCTCTTTAAATGTTGGACGACTTTCAGGTTCTGCGCCCCAGCATCTTGTCATCAATAGGTACCTGTGAAACATCAATTAAGTATATATGTTGAACTTTCGACACTAAAATTAGCTTTGTTAATAGTTGTTAATATTAGTAAATGAGACATGTGATATACACAAATGAGACAGCAACCTTAATTATGACAAAACAACAAAACAAATACTAGTCGGGCTAGAGTCTCTAATGAGCCGGTGTCGTTCACCTAAGTCTATCTCGTATTTCACAAAGGATACTCTCCAACATCGCAGACGAGAAATTCTTGAGAAAAACTCTCTGTTCAGCTGATCTTGTATTGCTGATCATAAAGTCTGTTTAGTTTCTCTCTATATCCTTTAGTTTTTGATGAAAACACAAAAATGCGCAAAAAAAATATAGATATAGGAAGATGTGGTGTGAGTGCCAATGAGACCCATCCAAAGTAAATCATTACAGGTCAATGTACGGCCTTCAACACGGAGCCTTGACTCACACCGAACAACAAGCTATAAAGGGCCCCCAAAATTACTAGTGTAAAACCATTCAAACGGGAAAACCAACGGTTTAATCTATATAGAATAAAAAAACAAGAAACGAGAAACACGTATATATTACATAAACAAACAACAACTACTGTACATCAGATTCCTGACTTAGGACAGGTGCAAACATTTGCAGCGGGATTAAACGTTTTAATGGATCCAAACCTTCTCCCTTTTTCTGAAACAATAGCATAACATCACAACATAGAAAAACACACGATAAAATATCAATTGGCAGGCTTAACTCAATCAAAAAACGTACATTAATACACTATAAACGAATAAATTTGATCTGCGATATCTGAATGCAAATGCACAGTTAATAAAATATTAGGGACAAACAATCAAGGCCAAAAAGCCAACAAACAAGTCCAAACAAAGCCATGTCAAGACACCACTGCGAAATATTTAACCCTTCGAAAATATTCACTTTAGAAAAAACCCGGTTTTAAAAAAATACAGGTAAATTTTAAAGTTTATACAAATGTTGTAAGAAGAAGTGATATTCCAAATAATCAAAGCTGGAATATAGACAAGATCCATATAAATATAAAACAACAAAAAAGAATTATAAACATTATCAACAGGTCGAATTAACAAGAAAATACAATTTGAGAGTACTCGCAGTTACTGACAGCTAGTTAAAAGCCAAAAACAATTAATGATAAAAAAATCATGCATCAGAGACTAAAATCAACTAAACCACATCCCAGGGATTTATTATTTTAACGTCATGAACAGTCAGAGAAGACATGACTAGTACAATGCCAAAAATGAATGTATCGACAGGAAGTAGGATAGTGAGGAGCGACTTCTATAGAGATAAAATTTAACGTGTCTGTGTCTCTATACATCCCGCCTCATAAGGAGATACAATTTATGTAATGTTTTAATTTGCTAATGACAAAATCGATATTAGTGCCAATGTAAACTATATTCAGAGATCTAATTACAATATGGGTACGATAACCCTTACTTAAAAGTTTGTTTGAAGGTTCGATGAGTTTACACGGATCACATAGTGATTTTCTCGCTTTAAGTACAATATTACCATACAATTTAGGATGTGAAATACCATTTTTAATAAGTGCTCATTTATGGGAAATCACTCTCATAAAGAGTGATAGTCTACTAACTCTATCGACAAAATTTGACTTGTTAGCAGACTTTGCCTTGCTAACCATTTTTGTGATCTAACATGTCTTTTTATTTATTATAGTAATTGTTATCATAGAACATGATAGAAGGCGAAACCAAATTTGTTTTTAGTGAAAATCGGCATTAAAGGGCAATTACTACAATAAGGAGTCGTTTGACGATTTCCTCCATATTGTCCTATTGTAGATCTTGTATTTTTGAAAATTTTTGCTTATTGGTCTATATGTTATAATTTTTAAGATACAAGTTGCTTTCTTTAAAATAAAAGAAATGCAATCGTGAAACCAAATAGATATAGTAAGATGTGGTGTGGGTGCCAATGAGACAACTCTCCATCCAAATAACAATTTTAAAAAAAGTTAAACAATTATAGGTCAATGTACGGCCTTCAACACGGAGCCTCGGCTCACACCAAACAACAAGCTATAAAGGGCCCCAAAATTACTCGTGTAAAACCATTCAAACGGGAAAACCAACGGTCTAATCTATATAAAAAATACGAGAAACGAGAAACACGTATAAATTACATAAACCAACGACAACTACTGTACATCAGATTCCTGACTTAGGACAGGTGCAAACATTTGCAGCGGGATTGCCAAATGCCTGTTTGATGCGAAAGATCATATAATTGTTAAATAGAGATCAATGGTTGTACCTTACTTTTGTTGTATAAATAAACGCAACAGAACATGTAGTATATCACTGTTCAATAAATATTACTCGATGAAGCAAAAACAAATACGGGTAACAAACTAATTTTAACAGAGGGGAACACTCTATAAGATATTGAAACTGACATGGATTGTCAAAGTAACTCAGTGCTGTTCAATGTGGGACAAAATATTCTTGTTAAAGAAGCATGCCTCCCGTAATGGGATTTTCACGCTGTGTTAAAAACCCATTGGTGGCCTTCGGTTGTTTTCTGTTCTTTGGTCGGGATTTTTAAACATTTAACTGAAAATAAATTAAAAATTTTCAGATGGAAACTGCTACAATTTATTGTACTAACAAGAAGCTTCTATCACAATGGAAAATAACTAACAATAATATGTGTAATTTTTGTAACCTAGAAGAAGACTATAATCATTTTTTTTTTAAGTATTCTTATTTGACACGATTTTGGCAACACATAGATGACCTCCTTACAAGATGTAATATAGATTTTGTGATAAAACTACAACACCTAATATTTGGGTACAAAATCACAGACAACAAGTATTTCTCAATAATTTTGTTGATTACATTAGATTTTCTATATATAAGACATACTATGTATCTGAACAGAAAACAAAAAATATAGATGTCTACAGAATTTTGGTGAAAAATATAATAAGAGAGTAGACACAAATAGAGATAAGACAATAAGTCCAATGTTATCAAAAATTAAAAATAATATAACAAATGAATAATTTTATAGTACTGTTATTCTGCATTAACTGTTTAACTTAATAAAATCGGCGTTTTGCATTTGCGCCGATCTGCATTTCATTTGCGCCGATTTTTTCTTTCATTTGCGCCTATTATTTTTTTCATTTGCGCCGATTTTTTACAGGTAAATTACAGGTGAATAGATATAAGAAGATGTGGTATGAGTGCAAATGAGAGAACTCTCCATCCAAGTCATTTAATTTTTATTTTATCATTTTAGACCTCTTCCACTAGCCATTTGTATAAATGTAATGATTTGTCAATCATAACATAGATATAGGAAGATGTGGTGTGAGTGCCAATGAGACAACTCTCCATCTAAATAACAATTTATAAAAGTAAACCATTATAGGTCAATGCACGGCCTTCAACATGGAGCCTTGGCTCACAACGAACAACAAGCTATAAAGGGCCCCAAATTACTAGTGTAAAACCATTTAAACGGGAAAACTGTTCACTACGGGGAGATGGAAGAAGGCCTAGAAGATACACCTCCAGACTTTTTCCTTGACAGTACCCGTAGTTCTTTAACCTCTGTCTTTCGGACATGTGCCACATGTTTATGCTCGATCAGTGTTTTGACACTAGAATCCGTGGTGACTGGCTTTACACGATTTATGGTAAATTTGTAAGATATGTTGTTATGTTTCAGGACACTAACCTTCCGATATGTATGGCCCTCGATTACTAAAGAATTGACTCCTCGGCTCGTTTCAGTGTGTACTTTGTCCATCATGTTACAACGAAGTTCAAGAACAATATGAATCAAAAGTAATTTAAACACAAATGAACAATTATAACCAGATTTTATCAATGGTATAAGTACAGTATATGTACAAGTATTAACTTACCTGTAAATCTAATTAGGAGCAAATATAAAATCGGCGCAAATGAAAAAATGAAATCTGCGCAAATGAAAGAATGAAAATATTCAAAATCGGCGCAAATGTCATACGCCCAATAAAATGTATATCTGTCAATTAATCTAATCAGCTGATTATTCCCTGTGTAGTCAGTGGAGTGTAACAGGGTACATCAAGAGAAGCTTGGAATCTTGATAATTTTTGTAACAAGCAATATTTGATGAATAAAATTATTATGTTGTAAAAAAAATAAAAAAATAAAAATAAAAAAAATTAGTCGAAATGCAAATGTGAAGAAATTTAATAAAATTCATCATAATTATTTGTTCGTGAAGCCAGTTCGTAAAACGTTCCAAATTCTTCTGAGATGTATTCTTTTTTTGGTTATCCCGAACTTTTTTGGTTGTTAAATCAATCAAATTAGTCTATATGCTTTGGTCATTAGCTATTATATTCAAGATATGTTTGACCTCAATCTATTTATACCACAGACAACAAACTCAAACCAAACTATTGGAGTGAAAGAGTTTGAAACCATAACTTTATACTTGTTTAAACAAATCTTACTTGTCATTTCTAGCTCCGGTCCTTTTGTGAATAAGCAAAAATTAAATTAATTTGTTGTTTTGTTGTTTTTATACGGTTGTGATTAAGATTAACAATAAAAATAAGATTTTTTTAGTCTGAAATCCAAACAACATAGGATTGTTACGAAATAAAAAAAAACCACATTTAAACAACAACGATAGACAAAATAAACATTTAGCATTGAAATAAAATATTAATATTTATTACAATACCATTTTTGACAACATGCCTCCTCTTTAAAGTTATCATTTCAAATATCTTAATTATATAGAACACTATGGTATTAGTCATGAATCATTCACAGTTCTTACATCCCAGCTCCTTTGTTCTAACAGGGGTGATCCAGATCACCCCAGTTTGAGTTTCTTTGTTCTGTAACATTTTTGCGGGAATGTCAAATCCACTATAAAACTTATAATTAATTATACGGAAAAGACTATCTATCAAAATTCACGTAGAAAAAATTCATTGCCTATGCTGGGATTCGAACTCAAGAGCTTTAGCATATCAAGCCACGACACATACCACTTCACCAGGACGACTGGATACGATTAAAAAGTGATTTAACATACTAAAAGGAAGCAAGATATTTTTATAAGTGGAGCGAGTTGGCAGACCTTTATTCAGTGGGGTTTAAACCCTTTTCGTTAATAAGTGAGTTGTCAGACTGATTGTTCAATTTGATTTTACCCTTTTTCAGAATTTGGGCGAGTCGGTAAACAAGATTGGGACCATTTTTTTTTATAAAGTGGCGATATAGTGTGGGCCGATTGGCAAGTGGGGCGAGATGACATTGTTCGATATCTACTCATCGTGTTCGGGGTCATAAAGGGTATCGTATGCATCATATAGTAATATATAAAGTATGTTATAATGGTTGTGTGGCGTTCTAAACTAGATTTTATGAATTGTAAATGGTTTTTCGTCTAATGTAAAACAGCTGGGATGTTAAATAGTTTATATCCCACTCGGACGTGATGTGTCAGTGGTAGATCACCCTCTCAGGCCTCCGGGGTGATCTCACACTGACACACCGCGTCCGCGTGGGATAACTATTAAATATATTGACATTATAGTTGTTTCTCACATTATACATTTTACGAATACTGTTAACGATGGTTATTATAAAAAATTTGGCATTACGCATTGAATTAAAACAGGGGACAATATTAGAAAGTTCATTTAACATTTTGGTCCTAGGTTTATTAAGTTCTGTACATATTATGATAACATGAAATTCTTCTTCCACCTCTTGGAGTGAGAGACAGCTGGAAACTGGAATATAAGGAACACAGCAGTATAGTTCATGCCCAGTACGAAATTAAAAGTTGCTGTTTTTTAAATCTTCATAAAACATGACCAAGTATTGTCTAACCTATAAATAAAACATGACCAAGTATTGTCTAACCTATAAGACATGTATGAGTCAAGGTTTTCTGAAACACAAGCTGAGTGTGTTCACATTGGAGATAGTTTATGCGAGTCACATATACTAAGTGATAAAAAGAAACTCACATATACTCAGTGATAAAAAGGGTAACAATTGTATCAAAAAGAGAAAACCGAGTGCACCTTTTCATGTTAGGGCGTGTTTGAGTTGAATATTTTGTCTTGATATCGTACAAAGCAAGAAAATTTCATACATCGTCTCGCTTCAGATTCTATCATTTTTATATATCAAAGCTACAGGTTGACTTTATAACATAAACATACGCTTGGGGACAGGAATTTTTTTTTCTCCCTCCTGTATTTCCCAAATTCCCATTTTTTTGTTTTCTATTAATTTCAATATGAACATACATTTAGTATATTAAGAACATTCAAGTCAGGAGCCTGTGATTCAGTGGTTGTCGTTTGTTCATGTCTTACATTTTTGTTCGTTGTTTATTGTACATAAATAAAGCCGTTATATATAGTTTTCTCGTTTGAATTGTTTTACATTGCATTTCGGGGCTTTTTATAACTGACTTTGTGGTATGGGCTTTGCTCATTGTTGAAGGCCGTACGGTGACCTATAGTTGTAAGTTTCTGTGTCATTTTGGTCTCTTGTGGAGAGTTGTCTCATTGGCAATCATACCACACCTTCTTTTTTTTTGTTATAATGAATTTTTGTAAAAAATTTAATTGATGGAGAATTTCAGAAAAGGTATCAAAAGTCAGGTGCTTTTGGGACAGGACAATACACCTCATTGCTATTTGTCCGCCATTACTGGGTATCACACAGGTTCCCGCAAAACTTCGTCACAATACAAAATATCTGACGCCACAATGGAAAAGTGATTGTTGTATGCGTCAAAATTTCAAGCGGCCCGGTCAGCCGGGATTAGCTTTAAGGTGTCACTGTTTTCCTAGCCCTGCTCCTCCTTTATTTTTAAAAAATGCCCATTTTTTTTTATTTCTATTAACATTAAAGGGAAAATTCGCGATTTTTTTCTTATGGTTTAAATAAGTTCATAATGATATAATATATATATTCACAAAGTTTTATCGCTAAATGTGCAATAATAAAGGAGAAATTCAATAATTAATGAAAAAATATTAACTACTTCCTGTAGGTCGTGACGTTTTCTCCTGGTTTTTGCATGCCGGGATTTAAAATATAATCATTAAAAGTCTTGGTTTTTAATCATATTTTAACGTAATCGTAAGCGCGCCGATGACTTATGCTTTATCTAATAACCAGCCGATAATAAGAAGATAAAACGCACAGACGTGCAATTGTACACATTCATGAGATAAATTTTCTATGTTAAACGTATATATTCGAATTATTTTTTTAGACAACAGAAAAAGTTATAAAATTATTTTTAATTAAAGGGAAACTTCGCAAAAAAATCAAAAATTGATATTATGTCCATTCTGTATAAAAATGCTCAAATTTATAGATATTAAAGTTTTATTCCGCTAAATAAGAGATCACCATCGATTTTAAATTTTGAGTATCAGTTCTCTACTCTCCGCCATCTTGTCACCTTCTCCGATGAAAAATCCCGATATGTCAATAAACCACAAAGGAACAAAACTACAGTAAACGATGTAGTCGTAATTGCGTGTCGATATCTTGTCAATCGTACGGTTGTTTTATCTGACTGAATAACTTGATACGGAAAATGGTCTTATATTTTTAAATAACCATATAGTCTGTTATTTTTAAACTGATAATATTGTAATTAGTTAAAAAGTCAAAGTTCAAATCATAAAATGATAAATAAGTGTTCCGTGGAAATTGTTTTCGAAAATCTAATTCGTTCATAATTCTTTCAAGTAATAAACTTTATTTAAATAAATTCGGATCTTCCCTTATCTGATCACCAGCATGGCTAAAGGTATTACTCCCAAAGGTATTGGAAGGGGTGTAAGGTGACACGTCCAGGTATTCAATCGATTTCCTGTCCGGCGGGCTTGCAAGTTCATGCATCGTTTCACTTCAGTCTGTAGGTATTGATCAGTACACGACCGTTACTTATAACTTTTGATTTTGAACTATCAGGTGCATGTATAATATACATTTTTGTCTTGCGTGTCCGAAAGTGATATAATATACTATTCATTACTGAACTCATACGCTTGTTTATAAATAACATTTCTGGTGTAAAGAATATTATTTATAAAAAAAAAATAATACAAAAAAAAATAATTGAAGAAATACAAATCTATTTACATATTTTTCCAAGGGTTAATTTGGGAAAATGTAATATATACTCGTTGTCAATAGTTTAGGACAGATTGGAAAATACCAGAATTATTGATCTAAAAAAATGTGCGCACTTGTCGACGATTCGTGTATACATACGCCTGGTAGAAAGTTACGGAACTATAGTCAGTAGCGCAATTTAAAATATGTATACATGTATACATTGAAGAGGGAGGGTAGGAGGGGTCCTGATCCCGAAATCCCGAGCTTAAAAACACGAAATCCCGAAATCCCGGGATTAAAAAACACGAAATCCCGAGGTCCCGAAATTCGATAAAAGAATTCCCGGATCCCGAAAGGGTCAATCCCGAAATCCCGAGCTTAAAAACACCCGATCCCGGAGTCCCGGTAAAGGTCCTATCCCCCCTCATTGAACATAAGAAAGAAACATACATTTTGTGTAAATTGTGGTAAAAGTTTTGTAAATAGACTAGTCCATGTATGCCAACAGTATGTAATCAACAAATTCGATAGACTATTGTATACCAAAAGAAGAAGAAGAAAAAAAAGAAACAATTTGATTTAAATACAGGTCAATTTATAACTTGCTTTGTTCATCGAAGTTAAGAACATAGTAAACTCACAGATTTATATATCAATTAAATTGTTCTCGAATAAAGGACAAAATTCGTCATCATCACAATTGTTCCAACATTCATGTAAAATATATGCAACTGGACGTACACTAATAATCCTCAAGGAATGTGAATATTTTCTAGGAAAACTATTGAGTATCAATTTCGGGATTTATTTTCTTTCTTGATATTCAATGACAGCAATTTAAAGAATAAACTGCTTGTCGGATATTTGTCCGCTTTAGGGGTATTCTTGCAAGTTGAACAGACTTATAATAACATTCAAAAATAGGGAAAGATAACATTAAATTCGTTGTCTTTTAATTTTAAACATCGTTGATCAAATAGTTATTTAAGTATATATATACGTTGGGAGACGACGATTATTAGGTAAACGGACAGAAAGTCACAGGACAAAAAGTCACAGGACATAAAGTCACAAATTTGGTAGGACAAAAAGTCACAGGACAAAAAGTCACAAATAATTTGTTGACAATTGTTTGAATATAAAAGAGAAATATCTTGAAAAATTTACTTTTTAATACATATATTCATATTTAAGTTTAGGAAATGTTTCATTATACTTGAAAAATCAAGATTTATTTAATTTTAATCATGCAAAAGATATATTTCTTGGCACCATGAAGCCATTTAAGTGCCAATCCACTTTGACATTTTGTTTTTTTTTAACAAATATTGAACATCTATGACTTTTTTTTTATAAATTTTGTTTACAAAGTTGGTTTATATACAATAGTTCAAGAAAAATACAAAAATACTTTTGTAAAAATTAGTGGCTGTTATTCAAAGAAAATTATCAGAAAAAATGAATTGTGACTTTTTGTCCTGTGACTTTTTGTCCGTGACTTTTTGTCTGTGACTTTTTGTCCTGTGACTTTCTGTCCTACATTCGTATTAATTAATATATGAAACTATCTGAAGATACCTCTACCGAAGCGGAATATAATATGTACGAATAAAGAAAAAAATATTTTTGTAATGGAATCGAAAAATTACGCATAGATATTCTTTTCAAGTCTGATAAACGTCAACCAAATTTATTCATAATGGGGAACGTCCTTATTAAAATCTGAGACAACTATAATAATAGAATGTAGGACAGAAAGTCACAGGACAAAAAATATTTTTTTCTTTATTCGTACATATTATATTCCGCTTCGGTAGAGTTATCTTCAGATAGTTTCATATATTAATTAATACATGGCTTTCAAAAGTCTAAATGTAAGTGTTCTCGTACATTTTTTCGCCTAATAAAGACAAATAAAAATGATTTAGTAAAGCTATTTCTAATTTCTAAGTCCCCCTTTTTTATGAGACATAAATCAAGGACAAGACTTGTATATCATTTCATTCTGACATATGAATTAAGTTTCCCGTCTTTAACCGAAAATTGTGTATTTCTTAGTAAATTAACTTATTTGAATTCAAATAAATAATAGCACCAAATATAATTAAATTATTCCACGGCGACCAATTTTTATTTGTCACCAACTTGAATATGTATTTTTAATGTGTGTATTAAATGCTACCACTGATCCGAATAGACAGTCACACCTGGCAAGGTGTGCCCTAGAGGCGTGGTTAAAAACCGAAGTGCAAATAACAATTTACCTTTCAACAAGCCATCTACGAGTATTGCCACAGAACCGTGAATACACACATCGTATAAACCTAGCCATAGCAGAGATAGTAAAAGGTCAATAATAGTACACCAACATATTGTCTTTACAGATTATTGTACTTTAATTTGTTCACCTTATCAGTCCGAAAATGCATTTATTAAAAATAAATTTATAACTTTTTGTGTTGTCTACAAAAATAATTCGAATATATACGTTTAACATAGATAATTTATCTCACGAATGAGTACAATTGAACGTCTGTGCGTTTTATCTTCTTATTATCGGATGGTTATTAGATAAAGCATAAGTCATCGGCGCGCTTACGATTACGTTAAAATATGATTAAAAACCAAGACTTTTAATGATTGTATTTAAAATCCCGGCATGCAAAAATCAGGAGAAAACGTCACGACCTACAGGAAGTAGTTGATATTTTTTCATTAATTATTGAATTTCTCCTTTATTACTGCACATATAGCGATAAAACTTTGTGAATATATATATTATGTCATAATGAACATATTTAAACCATAAGTAAAAAATCGTGAATTTTCCCTTTAATGCATTTTCGGACTGAAAAGGTGAACAAATTAAAGTACAATAATCTGTAAAGACAATATGTTGGTGTACTCTTATTGACCTTTTACTATCTCTGCTATGACTAGGTTTATACGATGTGTGTATTCACGGTTCTGTGGCAATACTCGTAGATGGCTTGTTTAAAGGTAAATTGTTATTTGCACTTCGGTATTTAACCACGTCTCTAGGGCACACCTTGCCAGGTGTGACTGTCTATTCGGATCAGTGGATTATAAAACAAGGGAGCATTTAATACACTCATTAAAAATACAAGTGACAAATAAAAATAGATCGCCGTGGAATTATTTAATTATATTTGGTGCTATTATTTATTTGAATTCAAATAAATTAATTTACTAAGAAATAAACAGTTTTCGGTTAAAGACGGGAAAATTCATGTGTCAGAATAAAATGATTTACACCTCTCGTCCTTGATTTAAGTCTCATAAAAAAGGGGAACTTAGAAATTAGAAATAGCTTTACCAAATCATTTTGATTGTCTTTATTAGGCAAAAAAATGTACGAGAACACTTACATTTAGACTTTTGAAACCAATGTATTAATTAATATCTGAAACTATCTGAAGATAACTCTACCGAAGCGGAATAATATAATTGTGCGAATAAAGAAAACAAATGTTTTTAAATCTTTGCACATTTATGATTAATTATTGTTATCTATTGTTCATTTAATTACTTAATTAGTACCTAAAATATGTCTACCGCTCGGCATCAAATCTTGGTGTGGTAGGAAGGGATTAATACATATAGATTATATTATTTGGATGAGGATTTGAGCTAGCACATAAAAACACATTAATTAGTTAACATACATTCGAGACCAAAGGATATTAACTTTGCTAATTCAATTAACTTTTACTCACATATATTTCTCTCATGATTTGTGCGTGCTTGTTTCTATAGGACAGTGTATATATGGTCCCAAAATTAATCATAAAATCTTAACTAAAAATGTCTTGTTCAGAGGTTGATAGTAAAAAAAAAAAAGAGGTTGATAGTACTAACAGTGGTTCCAGTCCGGTCAAGAGAGGCAGATTTTGACGAGTATGGTCAATTTGGGTACGTACGCACTAGAGCCAGAGTATACCGAAGAAGAGCTCCATAAAATGGAAGCTGCAGAAAGTTCCCGAAATCAAGATATCCTTAGCAACCCTCGCCAGTTTAACACAGATTGGTGTTCTTGTACTAAAGGCATAGTTATTACGTTATTGACGGAATGTCTTTGTTGCCACGAATTTACTCTCTTTGATGGTAATATTGAATTAGGTGAATGCATTAGTGACAATATCGATTTCAGAACAGTTTGTCTGAACCCGGTTGTTCTTGAAACAAGCTGTATAAGTTTTCCGAGGTACAAGCGCCATAGAGGGAGAGCTCCAGACGTACTAACTCACAGCCATGTTCACATTTAGTTGAATTATACAATATACTTTTACTTTTGTTCACTGTTGAAGGCCATACCGTGACTTATATAGCTGCTTAAGTCCACTTCATTTTGGGTAAGTGTCTCCCAAGTAAACAAACCACAACTTCTTATTTAATCAAATGACTTATCTTTTTGCGAAAGTTTGGTATGCAAAAGTGCAAAGTTATAAATGGGTGTCTTGCAATATCGAAGTGATAAATCTATTTGTCAGATCTCTTATATCTTTTGACGAAATCAAACCATCATGGTATATTCTGCATTTGTATAGACCGAAGTGTACTAAATGATATTCATATTATACATGTTAAATGAATGAACAAATATTAAACCTATCTTTTTATTGTTTTCCGCCCATGTCTGCTCATCGCCAGAAATAAAGTTTGTCGCACGAAAAAATGGTATTTATTCCAGAGTCAAAATTTAAAGAACTTATTTTCCATGTTTTCTGGTATTGTACGATAGAGAATTGACCTAACAAAAGAATTACTATCTTAGGCTGGTAGTAACATATGTAGAGCAGTGGGTCGTTGTTGGACATATAAATCTTAGAAAGTGTATCATCTGTTAAATTTGCAGGTCACTGAAAGGGGAAGTCCCATACGGAAGTAGGTGTTGAGGATGATTTTTTTTATATCCAGTGACACATATTACATGCGTATTCTTGAACGTTTGATACATCATTTACTCTCAAATTGCAAAAACGAAAACTTCCAATTGTATTTATAGTATTTGTATTTTTATCCATCTGATGAGTTAAGCCTTTTCAACTGATTTGTATAGTTCGTTCATATGTTGTACTGTGACACCACTGTCCAATGTTATGGGAGGGCTGGGATCCCACTAACATGTTTAACACGCCACATTATCTATGTATGTGCCTTTTCTAAGTCAGTGGTCTGTAATTCAGTGGTTGTCGTTTGTTAATGTGTTACCTTTTTCGTCCATTTTCTCTTAAATAAATTAGGCTGGTTTTTTTTAATTTTTCGTTTGAATTGTTTAACATTGTCAATTAGTTGACTTTGCGGTAGGGGCTTTTGCTTGTATTGGATGGTCGTAAGGTGCAATTATATAATTTAGTCCATCCAAAGCGATCTTTATTTAACTATTTAGGAATTAATGTTCTCCTCAAAATAGTTTAAATCTCACAACGCATGAATACTTCAGCTATTTGAAAAAAAAGATATTTTAAAAATTTGACAGGATCTTCTTGGAATGGAATCGAAAAATTACGAATAGATATTCTTTTCAAGTGTGAAAAACGTCAATCAAATTTATTCATAATCGGGAACGTCCTTATTAAAATAGTCTTCGTCTCACAAGGTATAATACTTTAGCTATTTGACCAACAATGTTTAAAAACAAAAGACAACGAATTTAATGTCATCTTTCCCTATTTTTTAATGTAATGATATAAGTCTGTTCAACTGAAAATAAATCCCGAAATTGATTTGAAACTTTAAAGGGAAATTCCGCGATTTTTTACTTATCATCTAATTATGTTCATCTTAACATAAAAAACACATTTGCAAAGTTTTAAATTTATATTCCTTCTAATAACGGAGAAAATCAAGTATTTGTAACTTTTTTGGCTGAATTCTCGAGTGGGTCGTGACGTATTAGCCCGATTTATTGAATTCTGGGAAAAATAAAATCTGTTTAACTCTTATAGCTTATCGACAATATACGTAATTAAAAGCGCACAGCTGACGAATGGTCGAAGTTATAAACCACAATATAAGAATGAACGAAAGTGAATATGCATATATATACCGTTTTGTATTGATTGAATTAAACTCCTATAAAATTATCTCTAGTAAATGTTTTTGAATAAATTTAATTAATTATTGTTGAGATTTTTTTCATAAAATATTTATTGAACATTTTTACTGATATTGAACTAATGTGTGAGCAGAGTGTGTATATCATTTTGTAAAGGTCACTGTATATTTCTCGGCTTGAGGTCAATTCGTTTACCTTGTAGCTATTTAGCCGCAGGTGTGAGTTCAAGCGTACACAGGTATAAATGTTGTTATTTGGAAAGGATAAATAGAAAGGATTAGAGTATATGCTGTCATGATGTTAATACACTAAGATTAAATACACGATGAGAATAAAGATACAATAATTAAATTGTGTAAATTAATTGAAAATAAAATTCAGATTCGTAATTCCGAAAGTGTATAAAAATAAAAGGAAACAATTTTTGATTACTTTCTTAGCGGCAATTGGCGTAAAGATTCAAATATGAAGCAAAAAATAGTAGTTTTAATCTTTAATAAAAACTAAATGCAATATTACCCAATTTGATATACCATTGTACATCTGTTTGATATCATTGACTTTACCGGAATTTCTTAACTTGTATTCAAATCTGGCTGTGTTTAAATGCTAATAAAACTATTGCAATTTTAAAGTTTTTAATTGACAAAAAAATACAACATACAACATGCATAATTTTTTTTTAGTTTCTTTTTAACATTTTATTCTTACATAATTAAATTCATTTGACAATCATTTACACGAACTTTTTGTGAAAAGAATACTAATTATCTAAGCTAAGGCATTATATCTTTTGAGGATTTTTGAGGATTTTTTTTTAAAATTCTATGATAATAGTTGTGCAATGTTGAACATGATAGCCGTCATTAATCCAAATAAGTAATACAGTAGTTGTAATAAAAGTTATACTTTAGTCATGCATTACAGATATTGACGAATTTATATTAGTTCGTTCATACATCGTTGTTCATGAAACAATCATTATTAGTATACATGTAAGTTTCCTGACGTATAAGAGCCATTGAGGATGAGCTCCAGAGAAATCAGACTAGTGGCGTTTCGTTCGTTTGTTTGTTGGGAAAGGAGAGGAAATGCAACCGCTTGTACAGATAAACGACAGAATTACCATACAAGCATTTATAGTCAACACAATCAGAAAGAGTTCCTATCGTTAGACGGGGAATATGAAGGCTTCCAAGAATGAACAAGTGACATGTCTAACTCTGAACAGTTAGAGAACAGACTATCGACATCGAACGCTTGTTCTTGATATTTGAAACTGTATGCATATATATACGTATACGTTTATGATATAGTGATGAGTTCTGACAAAAACTAAATTCCTTCATGGTTATATCTTGCCATACGTTTATATTGGTTTGTAAGGTGATTACTCAAAATCGTTATTTGAAAATCCTGTTTGTGAGATGTAGATTCATTTCAATACAGAAATTTCGTCTATATATTTCACAAGTGTATAACACGGAGAAGCTCTGAAGGTTCATTACTCCCATTTTGTTTGGGTGTGAACCATCGATGTTTACAGCAATATCAAGGAATAAGGTGATGATGGTAGAAAGAACTATGGGCGTCATGTGGCAAATATTACATGCATATCGGACAATGAGTTGTCAATCTGTATGAAAAGTTTTCCAATACAACCATATTATTGAGAAGGAATGTTTACATGCTATACTCTCGTACTAGTATTACAGGGTTCTTGTGGCGTTCACCTTAGACACACATCGTTTTAACGATGTTTAAAAAAAAGACAGAACCAATTTAATGTCATATTTCCCTATTTTTTAAATATAACTAAAATTCTTTTATCTGACAAGAATATCCCTATTTAGCGAACAAGTAATTTATTCTTTTTTCGGTTATTGAATACCAAGAAAGAAAATAAATCCCGAAATTAATTTGAAACTTTGATACTCAAAAGTTTCCCAGCAAAATATTCACATCCCCTGGGGATAATTAGTGTTCGTTCAGTGGCATATATAACAATTGTGATGACGAATTCCTTCCTTTGTTTGAGAACAATCTTATTGAAATATAAATCTGTGATTTTCCTAGGTCCACAGCTTCAATGAACCAAAGAAAAAGTTATACATCGACCTGTATTTAAATCAAATTGGTTCTCTTCTTCTTTTGGTATACAACTGTAGTCTATCGACATTCGATGATTACATACTGTTGGCATACGTTGGCTAGTCTATTTACAACACTTTTACCCCTATTTATTCAAAATATATGTTTTTTTCTTATGTTCAATGTATACACGTATATATTTTAAATTGCGCTATAGTTCCGTAACTTTATATCCAGTCGTATAAACGAATCGTCGGCAAGTGCGTACATTTTTTTAAATCAATATTTCTGGTCTGTTCCAATCTGTCCTTCACTATTGACAATGACTATATATTACATTTTCCCAAATTCACCCTTGGAAAAAATATTTAAATAGATTTTAATTTCATCAAATCTTATTTTTTGGGTATTATTTATATATTATGAATTATATTCTTTACACCAGAAATGTTATTTATAAACAAGCGTATGAGTTTAGTAATGACAAGTAAGACAGAGTTGTATATTATACATCTGATAGTTCAAAATGGAAAGTTATAAGTTATAAGTTATCAGCCGTGTACACTGATCAATACCTGCAGAAGTGAAACGATGCATGAACTTGCAAGCCCGACAGGAAATCGCTTGAATACCTGGACGTGTCACCTCACACCCCTCACAATACCTTTGGAAGTAATACCTTTAGCCATGCTGGTGATCAGATAAGGGAAGATCAAAATATATTTGAAAAAAGTTTATTACTTTAAAGAATTATGAACAAATTAGATTTTCGAAAACAATTTTCACGGAACACTTATTTATGATTTCAACTTTGACTTTTCACCTAATTCCAATATCAACAGTTTAAAAACAACAGACCATGGTAATTTAAAAAAAGTAAGAATATTTTCCGTATCAAGTTAGTTAGTCGTATTAAACAACCGTACGATTGACAAGATATCGACACGCAATTACGACTACATCGGTTACTGTAGTTTTGTTTCTTTGTGGTTTATAGACATATCGTTTTTATTCATCGGGAAAGAAGACAAGATGGCGGATCTCGGAGAATTGATACTCTAAATTTAAAATCGATGGTGATCGCTTATCTAGCGGAATAAAACTTTAATATCTATGAATTTGAACATTTTTATACAGAATGAACATAATATAAATTTTTGATTTTTTTGCGAAGTTTCCCTTTAATAACACATGCATACTTTTAGCGCTGAACATTCATTACTATAAATAAAGTGTATTTGCTTTTTACTTTCAATTCTCAGGTTATTTATCGATCCACGGCGGTCAATTCTATATTATACAGACTCTCTCTCTTTTTAGTTAACTCTGTGACCGCCGTGGATAGTAAACTTAAAAAAAGATAGCAGATAGAAAATACACTTTATTCGTAGTATATGTATGTTCAAAGAATACAGAAAAACGCAAACCGGAAATCTAATATGACTTAAAATTTCGCCCAATGACGGAATCAATATCCGGATGCGTTTTTCCTTGTTTTTCTCCCAAAATAACTCAATCTGAATAAAAATGGATGACAAATGCGACTATGCACTGTACCTAAAGAACACAGAGGCATGATGATTACTTTATTGTGGAAAGAAGAGAAGCGACACACAAAATGAGGTCTTCTCGTTTAATAGTATAGATATGTGACTCGCATAAACTATCTCCAATGTGATACAATTGTTACCCATTTTTTTTTCTCGAGTCAAATAATGGAAGGGCAGACACGAAAATTACTGAACTAATAGATTGATATGTTCTCCGTCCGCGGTAAAAAATAATAAAAATCGGAGGTTATGCATTTTCTACATCCAACTTGATAGATACCCATGTCGTCGACTTGATATCTAATTGTTCTGCATTACTGTATAATAGATAAATTGAAAACTTATGCAAATGGTGTTTTTAAAATAAAACACTTCGTAATTGAGAAGAAAATTGTCGTTTTAATGTTTCTATTAATTTTTTTAATTTTTTTTACTATAGTAAACATTACAGTAAGCATTTATCGCCTTCTCTAACATAAACTGGACCCCTGTTGTGTTCACTTATCGCTACACTGACGGTGCGAAGCTATCTATAGATAGAACGGCGGACCACTTTATCTCGTAATGGGGAGATAGTTTTGACGAAGTAGAATCCTGACTGTTACAGGTTTAATAATTATGCTGATCACGTAGACCTGATTTCAAAGTCACAAGAGTCGTTGAAGATTCTCTACTATTGATAATATTTTAGTATTGTATTCTTTAATTACTATACATTTTTCATTTTGTAAGAAGCTATTTTGCACTTTTGCTTTTGACACTGTATGGAAATCGGGATTATGGCAAAAAATGCGAAAATCAAACATTAAAGTTAAACTATTTAAAGAGATCTATGATATGCATCAAAATAGCATATGAATTTTCCGCAGCAAAAACATTGAAATAGTTGATTCCTAGTGCTTCCTTGGTGTACTTTTCAATTTCAGCTTTTGTATAGTACGAAATAAACTTCTTGATCAGACACAGAAGTCTTTGTACGCTTTATACCAAAAAGTTAAGAAATATATGTATTTCCGTCGATTTACAACTAAAACTTTTTGACTCATTAGTTAGTCCTGTATTTTTATATGCTTCAGAGATATGGGGATTTGAAAGTAAAGATAGCCTTGAGAAAATACACCTACAATTTTGGAAAAAAACCGTTTTGAAATTAAGAAACAGTACACCAAATTATATGGTGTATAAAGAACTCGGAAGATTCCCCTTGGAAACTATTGTTAAACATAAATTGGTGTTGTTTAGAATAATTGGTGAATAACAAGTTATCTTCCATAATGATAATGTATAATAAATCAAGCTCAAGTTACATTTGCGGTACCCCACAAAATTTAAATGAACTACGTACGTTATATCATGTTTGACAAAAATGGAATAAGTTTTATTTGGCAAGATCAACATCCATTGCATAAACACTGGGTTTAAAGAACATAATTTCACGACAACTGAATGTTCAATTTATCCAACATTGGTTTTCTCAACTGAATAACTCTTCAAGAGGTTCATTTTATTCAGATTACAAACAGGAATTTCGTTTGGAAACCGATTTAATAAACGGGAAGATGATCTGGATCCAAAATATGAGCGAATTTGTCATCTCTATGGAAAAGGAGTAGGTCTGGAGATGAATTTCGTTATCTATTTAAATGTAAAAATCAGAAAATACAACTGCTTAGAAATAAAAAAAAATATATATCACAATATTATACTGCAAATCCAACGATGTACAATTTTAACAGCTTTTAACAATCTGTCATGTAGAATATTAAAAAAAAACAAAAAAAAAACTTACACGATAGTTGTGATTTATGTTTGTCTTTTTTAGTTGAATGTTATGGTAATTTGAAAATCGATATTTTGCTGTATTTTACCATGCATGCGTAATTATGTTCAGTGTAAGTGTATTGAGTATATTAAAACATGTGTTTACATGTATATATGATGTCCTCTTGTACGCCTATGTGTCTGAGGTTTAATAATAAAGTATTGTTTATTGTCTACTACTAGTAGGGTGCCCAGTATCGAAAAAGACGTCTAGTTAACGGATAACACACGGCTATATGTATATGCAAACTATTGGAAAATCATTATATTTTCCAATCACGAATGTCGTCGTATGCTCCCGTGGTCACGTTTTTCAAAATTTTGTGGTTTCTTAGGGTACCCACAGATACATCATCATAGAGACCATCTTCAACACGAAAAATAAAATTATTGCTTTCTGTGTTATTTGTTCAAATGATACTTATCATTTAGCTTAAAAATCAAATTTATTATATAACGAAAGCTGAAAAGATTTATATAATTTAAGCTTAAGTATTTCATGATTTTAGTAAGACTATTTTTTTAAGCTGAAATTTACCACATTTTGAACGAAAGAAAATGTAATTAGGTGTTACTTTCACGGGATTTTTACTCTGATTACACCAATAAGACATGGTTCATATGTGTGCCGAATATCTTTCGTGTAATGTTAATCGCCGACAAGAAAAAAACAATTTAAAACACAAATTTAGTGATAATTCTGCCTTGATTCAGGTGTTATACCACCAATTACTCCCTCAAATTTAGAACGTAGGTGAAAGTAGGCCTACTCGGACAAAAAATAGTGCATTTGATGTCATTGTTCACCTAAACTAACCAACAAATTTGCAGAAATGAAAGTTTTGTTGAACTTGAAGAGAAATATATTAAGACCATTTTGAGCCAAAATTTACCTGTCTATGAGTTTGCATTAAAAATTGAGGATTAATGGGCTCCATAGTATACTAATTTAAGATTTCCAGAAAACCAGGGGTTATTTTTAGTGGTACCTCCTTTCGGAGGCTCTCTGCTTTCTTATATGATTTTGAATGTATGTTGAAAATTGGCATGCAGAAAGGTGACACCTGTACGATTCAGGATATACCTAGTTTCTATGAAGTTAAACTTAAGGTAAAATATTTAGAAAGCTGTGAAAATTGCAAAATTTGGTTGAACAGATAGGGACTTTTTAGTGGAAGAAGACGTCAAGTCTTCTGAAGACTTAAGGGGCTGACCATTGGCATTGAGTCTCCGTATGCCGCATTCATTTCGTGTATTACAATTTCAAAACAACTTAGATTCCTGACACCGATTTTTACACATGATTAGGCATCTGAATCATTTAATTTGTAAATTATGATTGTAAAACAATCACTATCGTAAATATGACCCTTTTATTTATGTAAATTATTAGATTTCATCTCATCCACATGAACGTTATTTGTTTACTTGTAACAGGATGTTTTAACTGTAGATATTTGTATTACGCATGCGTGAATTTGGTATCGGGACAACTCGCCCTGTTTACAAGTTCGCCCTTGAAGTTACGAATTTGCAATCCTGCAGACAAGAAGATTTTGTTTTTATATAAATAAAAAGGATATATAAAGTGTTGTCTTTATTCATGGTTTTCCTTTGTCATGTGAATTAGATGCCCTTCGTAACATACATGTGAACTCCCGTTTAGGAGAAAAAACTCCCGTGTATGAAATTTTTCAGACGCCATATTTGATCATTTCTTACTACTGTACGGGTTTAATTGACACGGTTCATTCTGGCTATTCCTACATTTTGAATTTTATAGGTAAAATTGTAAAATTTTATGTAGGAGTTCCCAGAATTTTTGTGTTAACAATGGGATTATGTAGGACTATGTTGTAACAACACTAAACTAATGAGATCTAATGAATCAAGGTAAATCCAGGTAATTCTTGTAGAAAGTAAAGAAAAAGAATTATTCGGCGTTGTTTAAGAATAAAATTACAGGTTTTGGCACATAATCTTACAATATCTTGATTCGAAAATAAAAATACCATTTTCTGACAATCTGTAAAACTATTAAAATGTTCATCAATTTTAAGAGACTCAGTAAAAAGAACTTGTCTAAGATCATTATAAACAGGACAATGTAAAATAACATGATATTCATCTTCGACAGTATTAAAACAATTAAAACAACATCTCTCTTCCAGCGGCAAATTTTCATACCTCCCCGTTTCAAGTCTAATAGGAGCCACCCCACATCTAAATTTTGCAAAGGCGCTTCTTTCACAAAAAGGCATTAACAGTTTGCAGTAGTTTTCTACAACATACCCCTGCTTAAAAATATTATAGGTTCTCAATTTATTACGCCCATTTCCCCGTCTGGAAGAGGATGAACTAACAATACTTTTCTATTCTGCAATATAAATATTAAACATTCTTGACATGACTGTATCAATAAACATATTTTTATTAATATTAGTGTTTGTATTACAAAAGTCAACCAATTCAAGTTCCGTGAAATGTTTTTTAACAATGAAATTCCAATTTTTCACAATTCTATGTTTTAGACTGACCTCATCTGCCCATATGCATATTTTCTTATTAATACGATCTGGCTCCATATTTACTAATCTGTGCCAGTGTCTTGCAATTACTTTCCATTGAGTATGGTAAATTGGAATCCACACCATGTCCCCCTCCCAAAATATCTGGATTAGGTGTATATTTATATTTATATCATAATCTTTTATTTCATTTAATAATTTCATAGCACTGTTTAGGTAAATAATATTCAAATGCACAATATGAATTTATAGCTATAATGGCATGCACAAGTAATTCCAATTATTTACAATAATATATACTCACATAATAATACATTGAACACGATTGAACATATAAGAGAATTCAAAGTTGTAGTTTAAACATATTTATTTATAGTGGATTGGGAAACAAGTTTTACAACTTATATTAATCCATTTCCACTTTGCGGGTGCGAGTGCTGCCTTGTAGAGGCATTAGTCTGCTCTTTTTTCGAAATCTACAAGGGTGTCTTTAACGTGCAAGAGATATGGCTCTCTCTTAACACGGGTCAGCCATTTATAGCCGCATAGTAAAACTTATGGTCTCTTGTGGACAGTTGTCTTATTGGCAATCATACCCCATCTCCTTTGTATATTTGAGGCTGAAGTTATAAAGTGTAGGTAACTATTAATTTTCTTTTAAAATACTTTTTTTTAGACTTTCTAGACATTTAAATGCTTTTACTCCTTTATCTTTCAGTTTATTTTTATTTTTCCAATGCTTTTACTTCCTTTTCTTTCAATTAGTTTTATTTTTTAGAAATTCCATGGTACTAAAATACTTTAAAATTATTACTTTATGCATGTTTTCAAACAAAAAAGTCTCATTTCTACATATGAATACTGATTTTTATTTAATTTCCACAGGTAAATTTACCTTTGACCTAATTAGACACTAATGACTAAAACAACATATTTTGCAATAAAAACATGTATTGTTCTTCCACTAATCCCCCATGTAGGAATAGCCAGAATAGTAAAATACAAAATGTAGGAATAGCCAGAAGACACCAATTGACACCTGTGTTAAATTTTACCTGAACATCAAAGAAGATGTATAATTATATGGCTTCACTTGACAGCTTGGGTGTCAAACATACTGGTAATCAACGATGTTTACCTCCGGCTAACTGCCGTTGTGTTATCAAAACGATGTGTATTGGGAATATTGAAATACTTTTTTGTTACTTCCCTTTGTTTTATCCTGTTTTCAGTTATTTTGCTTTAAAAAATGTAAATTGTAAAAAGACTATAAATGATTAATATTTTAATCAAATAATCATAAAAGGATGTTGATTAAATGAATTTAAATGATTTTGGACAAATAAAAAAATTAAAATTTATAAATTATTTTAGCAATCTAGACCTCCTTTCAAGGATTAAATTGAAGTTTATATTATAATTTTGTTTACAAGCGAATGTCTTGTTAATTAATTTACGATGTTGCAAATATACACGTGGAGCTTATTTCTTTCTTATTTGTCTATACATTTACAAATGATAAGGAGATGAAGACATGAACAAAAATATATACAGATAAGATATATAAATATAATGATTCATTTGCTAGCAGTGAACAATCATTTGTCAAAAACAAAACAAGAAACAGATTCTTCTTATTATTTTATTTTATTCAAATAGAGAGGCAATAATGGAACTATAAACATTACAATTTGATGGAAATTTGAAGAAAAAACACAATTTCTACATCATTTGGTTACATTTATGACAAAATTTATGTCGATAAAAAAACATGATGTTTTGACCATTCAGTACTTAACCCTTTCCTCCATAATGACTCTTTTTGACGCCACCCCCTTTACTCCATAATGACGCCTTTTGACGCCTGTGTAGTACCTCAGTTGAAACACTTTGACTACAAAGTGTCTGCAGTAGACTCAATAAAATTTGTATCCAATATGAAAAGGAATATCATAGGAATATTCTACTTAAATTTATTTAATGAAATATTTGTTTTTTGCAATGCATTTTAATACTTTAAAGCCTATTTTCAGCATTTTATTGAAAAATTCTATTTTGTGTTCATTTTTTACAGTGGGTTGTGATGATCTTCCAGTTAGGTTACCCTCATTTGGAGTGTTGTTCCCAACCTGTTAAAGGTCCATCTTTGTGCATAATTCAAAATTGGAAATTTCAACAAGCATCTAATATTCTTAATCTGGAAAATAAACCCTGGTCTGCTAGCTTCATGTATATTTTTTCTACCGATTTAATATATAACTAGAATCATGCAAACAGACTTTAGGAAAAGGCATGTAAGTTCATCATACAAATATGACACTTTTTCTAGACAATCCAGATCTTGCAAAATACGTCGCTAAAAATTGTAACCTTTAAAATTGTTGTGCAGTAAAAACCTATATGGGAACTTTCAAAAGTTGGCAGGTATGTAACAAGTCTTACTATTTTTATGCTCCATTTATGGGCAATATGTTTTTTAGTCTGTCCGTCCGTCCTGCTTCTGGTTATAAAGTTTATGGTCGAGGTAGTTTTTGATGAAGTTGAAATCCAATCAACTTGAAACTTAGTACACATGTGTTCCTCTTGATATGATCTTCTTAATTACTGCCAAATTAAAGATTTTACCTAATTTTCATAGTCAACTGAACATAGAAAATGATTGTACGGATGGAAAATCCATGTACTTATGACCTTTTCTTGTTTGAAGAAAAAAAAATACATTTTAACGATAATGGAACAAAGCAGCCTGGGTAAGTGGGGCTGCTTTTATGGTAATTCAAGTTACCTTTTATTCACCTTCTTCCACTTCAGAGCTATCAGCTCTTTGATAATTGGTGGTATGACACCTTCAAACACGTCTTTTCTCGTGCCGATTATCGTTTTGTAGCTTACACTATCAGGTCATTAACTAGGACAATTGTCACTGACTTCATTTCTCTTTTAAGCTTGTTGTGTGGTCGATTTGTATATTTGGAATAGTCCAGTTAGTTTGAAGATCGATGTTTTGCAATTTTATAACTTAATTGCTTTTTTTTTAATTGATAGTTTTGTTATAGTTGTAATATACAAATCAAATCCTTCGGTCACGTTTAAGACCCGGAATGTGGCACACATTAAAAGAGAGCCGTGGTGTAGTGGTTAGTGCATCGGACTACAAACACAAAGGTTCCTGGTTCGATTCCCGTCTGGGATGAAAATTTCAGGAACTGAATTTTCGGCTCTCCCTTGACACCATTTGCGAGTATGGTCTCGAGGAAACGATGATAGTCCGTCGGAAGGGGACGATAAATGGCTGACCCGTGTTAAGAGAGAGCCATATCTCTTGCACGTTAAAGACACCCTTGTAGATTTCGAAAAAGAGTAGGCTAATGCCGCTACAAGGCAGCACTTGCACCCGCAAAGTGGAAAGGGATTAATATAAGTTGCAAAACTTGTTTTGTGTTATATGTCCGGGTTCTTCTACTGAATTGCTTATTAGTATGCAAGGAATAAGCACAAAAAAAAGCTTTATCGAGGCTATGGGAGCACGGAAAGAGTTTAGTTTATTGCATGCATGATGCGTCAGATATAGACCATCTTCGTACTGATGATTGCAAACTGTTGTACCACCATTCTTGCTATAAATTTTACACCAGCAGACACAACTGCAGTTATCTTAAAGCTAAATCAAGTTCTTGTTCGTCTGTTAAAGTGTTCAAGATCATATATAGAAGTCGTCAAATTCCTGACTGGAAAAAGTTTCTTTGAGTCAGTGAGATTCAGCAGGCCTTAATCAGGTTTCTTGGCGAATCGATTGTTCAGCATCATGGTAGATCAACAGTTACTATGATACATAAGGAAGTCATAGTCTAGCTAGCACTTCCAAGAACCCTTAATCAGGTTTTAAGAATTATTTTGTACGCCCGATGAAGTAGATACTCACATGACTTTACATGCTGTTCATGTAGACAAAGAGTTCGGTGTGAAAGGAATCAAGAGAAGGATAATAACAAAGTCACAAGATGCAAATTTTCTAAAATTATGCGTTCCCTACATCCACTCCATGCAGCATATGCATGAGCTATGGTTTCAAACAGGCACTATAACTTGTTTATTTTATATCGGTTAAGAATAAGCTTATCTTATTGGATAAAAACAGGCCACATGACATTCTTTATTCTTCAGTTATAAATTCCATCGGTCATTAACAGAACAAAGACTTTTACATGGTAATGACCGGTGGGGCTGTAACGAAATATAAGTTCCTTCATAATATAAGTTCCAAAAGGAAAAAATATTCTGGAATATTATTTCCATAGGAATAAATATTACAGTACATGTTCCTAACGGAATAAATAGTATAGAATATTTGTTCCAACAGGAATAGGTAGACTAGTATGACATTGTTTATAACAAAGTTTCCAGTGGAACTTCTGTTACGGGGAACAAATATACGTTGACACGGCGTGGTTTGTCTGTTTGAGTGACGTTCCGTGATAAAACGCAGTTCGCAATTCAGACGTGTTTGCAGTTTAAAGTTAGGGAAATGGAAGACACGTCTGCTAGTGCAGATAACTCTAATTAATGACCGTTTTGCTACTGATGAAATTGTAGTAAACTTTATTTTGTATTTCAATTATTGAAGTGACTTATATAGATATCTAAACCTATGAACGGTCTTCACTCTTTCCTAAAGAAATCGTACATTATCTCGAGGTTACTTTCAACAATTTGATTTTTTTTTTAATTGAACATTTACCTATTATGGTCCAATATCCAAAATCTAAATACATGGTTAGATTCAGCATATCATAGAACCCCAAGAATTCAATTTTTGATGAAATCAAATAATTTTCAATTTTAGACCCTTTAGACCACAATGTGGACCAACTTGATAACCGGGCCCAAATATTAAAAATCTGCATGGTAAGATTCAGCATATTTGAAGCCCCATATATTCAATTTTTGTTGAAATCAAACAATGTTTAATTTTGGACCCTTTGAACCTTAATGTAGAGAAACGTCGCACGATACTGGTGTTACCTAACGTTACAAATTTGAAATCCAAATCCAAATACAAGGTTAGATTTGGCATATCAAAGAATCCAAATAATTCATTTTTTGATGAAATCAAACAAAGTTTAACTTGGGACCCTTTTTGCCCCTAATTCCTAAACTGTCCAAAATCAATCCAAACCTTCCTTTTGTGGTCATTCACCTTGTGTTTAAATTTCATAGATTTCTATTTACTTTTACTTAAGTTATAGTGCGAAAACCAAATGTTTCGGACGACGACAACGACGACGACGACGCCAACGTCATATCAATATACGACCAATTTTTTTTTCAATTTTTGCGGTCGTTTAAAAATTCAAATTTACAAATTGAAATAGGTCAAGGTCACTGTTATTTAACAGCTGTTTGAAAATTCTAATTGGCACCCTATATACAAAAAAGTCAATTTAAAGTCATTTTTGGCGTTAAAAATATAAAATAAGTTCTAAATGTAGATACAACAGATATTTTTCTATAAATGAGTTCTTGTTATTCTGCTCCAAACGCATATATTTAGGAGAAACGAGCTATCTAAATGTGACTGTGCATTTTTCCTGAAATTTTTGCTTTGACCTTTGACCCTAATTAAAAAAATCAAAGCGCTGTAAGCACTGTAGGCAGTTAAGCAAAAACCAAGGCACACATAATTATGAAAACTGGCAATGTTGCTTCAATTTTTTTTTTTAAAGATTTAAAAGAACAAGCATTAAACATTCATATATAATTGTACATTTATGTTCATTTAATGAATTAATCATTAAGGTAAGTAATTCATATTTTATCAAAGTTTTCAATAGCAAGGTATATATCAAGTATATTTTTTTTTCATGGTCATGAGTCTCGAGTCAGCAGTGGTACAAATTCGCAATGATTGCAGGTCTTCTAGTTGATCGTAATTGTTCGTATTAGTTGACTGTTAGTTTTTCAAGTTGACTTTAGTACGAGCTTGTAAAAGTATGAATGGACTTGCTTCCCTGGAAAGAAAACTGAGTTTGTGTTCTACAGTACAAAAGTTATGAGACACAAATCAGACAAATGTTTACTACTACTACAGGGATCAATAGTGAGGTCTGACTGTCCATAGTAAATGTAAATGACTCCCACCTTCAACCCAAGTCCATGATGTATAAGTTTGGAATAAAATGACAGGTGTTAGGTCTTGAAAAGTGATATGAATATGTGACGCCTATGAGATTGACCTTGTATGTCATTCAATCTTTTTGAAATGACAAACAGGAATGAATATGGTTTAGGAGTTGGTATCTCAATCTTTTACAAGTTCTCAAAACGCACACAAGAGGGACTACCCCTATTTTCATTTGATTTTTTTTATATTGTCCCATACATGAATATATATGGTTTAGGGGTGGGGGACCCCAGTGACTTCCCCTATATTTCATTTGATTTGTTATATTGTCCAATACATGAATATATATGGTTGAGGGGTGGGGATCTCATCTGTTTCCAAGTTATCAAACCGGATTGGGTAGGGTGACCCTTAGGACTCTCCCTATATTTCATTTGATTTGTCCCATACATGAAAATATATGGTTTAATTTAAGGTTAGGATCTCGACTGTTATTTTATTTGATTTGTTATTTAGTCCCATACATGAGTATATATAGTTACGTGGTGAGGATCTCGACTGTTTCCAAGTTCTCAAACATGAGGGTGCAGTGACCCTAGGTACTCCCCCTATAATTCATTTGATTTGTTATATTGTCCAATACATGAATATATATATGGTTTATGGAGGGGATCTCAACCGTTTTCAAATTCTCAAACAGGAAGGGGTAGAGTGGCCCCACGAACTCCACCTATATTTCATACGATTTGTTATATTGTCCCATACATGAATATATATGGTTTAGGGGTGGGGATCTCGACTGTTTCAAAGTTCCCAAACAGGAGTGGTAGGGTGACCCCAGAGACTCCACTCCCCCTGTATTTCATTTGATTGATTATATTGTCCCATACATGAATAAATATGGTTGAGGGGTGAGGATCTCGACCGTTTCCAAGTTCTCAAACAAAAGGGGTGGGATGACCCACAGGGACTGCCCCTATATTTCATTTGATTTATTATATTGTCCCATACATGAATATATATGGTTTAGGGGTGGGGATCTCGACTGTTTCAAAGTTCCCAAACAGGAGTGGTAGGGTGACCCCAGGGACTCCCCCTGTATTTCATTTGATTGATTATATTGTCCCATACATGAATATATATGGTTTAGGGGTGGGGATCTCGACTGTTTCAAAGTTCCCAAACAGGAGTGATTGGGATTGGGGATCTCATCCGTTTCAAAGTTATCAAATAGGAGGGGGTATAGTGCTCCAAAGGACTTAACATACATATAATTTGCTTACATTCAGGTATCATATAATCTAGTTGCACTATATGTGTAAAATAAGAAACTTCCAGCTATTTTAACTGACCCATCAAAATTGAGGAACAAAAATACACTTTAAAAGCATCTAACTTGCTGTACCAACATTTATTACTGAAAAAGAAAATTTATACTGTCACCAGGACCATATATATTGTTAGATATACTGTTCCCAGCTGGCACAAAGACTCACATTGTATTGGATTTTGACATTAAAATTTATCAAAAAGTAATTTTGAGTTTCCTATGGATACCTATGGATCTTCAGAACGCTGGCACTGTTGCACCATTATATTCTGCTCTACTTCATCATCATTGTATTTAATTGTACGTTTCTCACATTTTCAGTACAATATATTTTCTGTTTTTTCATTCTTTTACATATTTCTTTTGGTTTTCAATTCTAGTGTTTATATTTATTTACCATGCAAAGATGTATTTTGTCACCTGTCTGATTTTTTTAAAAGTTCAAAGATCGCCAAAACCCGGAATTACCCATGTCCGCTTCCGGAATCGGATCCGATATTAGAATTTTCTTCTCATCTCAGGTAGCAATACACAGTTAGGAGTTTAGTTTCGCATTTTGGCCCCTGTGGATTTTTCAAATAGGAAAGTTATTGTGTAATAAAATTCATTTTAGACAGCTGAGTGCTAATTTAGCCTTCAAAGATGGTTTATAAGAGCATCAAGATTATTTTTTACATGTTTTATGGGCTGTTTTCTGTTTGACAATCCGTATTTTCATAGCTAGACCGGCCATCGGTCCAGAAATTAATGTAATGTTTACAAACACTTTTTTTCTACACAAAGTTTTTGACGTAATTTTACAAAAAAATGAGATTAAGGACATATGATTTTCATTGGATTTGCTGAATGATATATGTACACAGTTTCAGAAAAGGTATTACTTCAAGCGATTGAAATTCTACTTTTAGCCAAATTTTGGGGAAATATGCGACATCTTTTCCCCCCTTTTTGCAATATTTTATAACAAATAAATGCAGATTGTTGCCATGGATACACCCAAAAGAAATTATATTTTACCATTTTATATACTGGATATAAAATCTATGGAAGATTCTGATTACATACATATGCCCATATATGACACAAACAGTAAGCTTGATATTGCAAGAAAGCAATGAAAAGGGGATGGTAAAATTTATAAGGGCAAATTTTAATATTTTTTCCTAACTGTTTATTGCTACCTCAGCCATTTTGTTTTCAATGTTGTTTTTGTCAGAAACGATTTTACTCGAATTCGCACATTATTTCTCGGCGATTTTCTGTATAAAGCTAGCGGTTGAACAAAATGAACATCGCTGTCATGAATAATAATGCTAAAAACAAGTTTTTAGATCGTTTATTAGAAGACTTTTGTAAAAAGGTTTGCAAAGTTATTTTTTTATTTCCTCTCAAGTCGTGAATGTCGAGCGTAGCTAGTAACCAAGTCGAAATTCCGACTGCAAAAGTGGAAGTTCGCAGACCTCGGACAACCGCTAATTGAACCCCTGCCTCCAAATTGAAAAGATATAAAAATTTCGTCTTATAATTTAAAATTGCCGCCAACAGCATGAACAGTGGAACTTATTTTAAGACTACTGACGTAGTTGACTACGTTTTGACGACAAACAATATTCCTTCGACTTTTGCTATTTGTCTTAAGAAAATTTTGGCGATTAAACCATACATTTGTTCTTTGACAGCTTAATTAGCCAAAATCTCAGGGGATAATAAACTACATAAAGATTCCTAATGTGCCCTACTTCCTATGTGCAACTTCAAAACTTTTAGATAAATCGACGATCATTTAAGGTTTTTCTGATCATATTTTTTGTAATCAAGAATTAAAAGTATGAAAAACTGTCCAATTAGTTATGAATAACAAAACATCCAGCTAGATAATAACAATGGCACATATTTCAGCATTTATTGGGTAGAACATAAATATAGGGTGCTCACATAAGGCAGCTTAACTGCCTAAAAACGTGACCACGACAGACAACGACGACAACGCTATTTCGATGAGGCTTTTTCTCCTCTTTCCAACGATATAAAATATAGCCGTCTGTTATTCCGTTAACCTACTATACTGTAATCACTAGCCAGTCAACACTGAGGTTGTGACTATGAACACACTCGGCTCCACTCTGACTTAATTGACTAGAGTTGTCAATTTTCCTATCTAATATAGGTGGATTTCTCCGGGCAATCCGACTTCCTCCACCAATACAAACTGGCCGTCACGAAATAGCTCAAAAGTGGTGTTAAAACACCAACAATAAATCAATCATTTAGGATCGAAATGTTTAAAGGGAAATTCCGCGATATTTTACTTATCATCTTAATATGTTCGTCTTATCATAAAAAACACAATCACAAAGTTTTATATTTATATTCCTTCTAATAACGGAGAAAATCAAGTATTTGTAACTTTTTTTGCTTGACCTACGAGAGTGGGTTGTGACGTTTTAGTCCGATTTGTTGAATCATGGGAAAAAATAAAATATGTTAAAGTCTTAATTTCTTCTCACAATACTACGAAATTAAAAGCGCACAGATGATCGTTGGTCGTAGTTAATAACCACAATATCAAAATAAACGTGCGTGTACCGTTTTGTATTATTGAATAAAACTTCCTATATAATTATAATTATATAAATATTTTCGAATTAATTTGAAAAATTATTGTTGGGATTTTTTCATAAAATATCTGTTTTTTTTACTAATCTTGAACTGAAAATATTTTCGTTTTATTTACCGTTATAACTTCGATAACCTTTTCAATGAAAAATATGTGTGAACAGAGTGTGTATATTATTTTGTTAAGTCATTGTATATTTCTCGATTTGCGTAGAATTGGTTTGAACTTTACCTTGCAGCAATTTAGCCTCAGGTGTACACAGGTGTGAATTCAAGTTTACACAGCTGTGAATGTTGCCATTTCGAATGAATTAACAGAACGGGTATAGCGAGTTTAATACACCGATGACAATAGAGAAACAATAATTTAATTATATAAATTTATTGAAAATAAATTTTTAATTTCGGAAGTGTATGCAACATAAAAATGGAACAATTACCGATAACGTTCTATGCCATTAGCATACAATTCAAATATTAAGTTGAAAGAATCTTTAAAATTAAATGTTGCGTTTCCCAAATAAAAATTATTGCACATCTGATTTACTTTACCGAAATTTTTTAACTTGTATTTAAATCTGGCGATTTTTAAATGCTAAGTATCGCAAATGATTTTTTTTCTTTTTACATTTCGTTCTTACTTATTTAAATTAATCAGGATAGCGGTCAATTATCCAAATTAGTAATACAGTAGCAGTGGCGGATCCAGGGGAGGGGGGGGGGGAGGTCCGGGGGTTGGAACCCCTCTTTTTTTGGCCGATCAATGCATTTGAATGGGAGCATATAGTTGGACCCCCCCCCCTTTTACTCTGGGTTGGGAACCCCCCCCCCCTTTTTTAAAATGGCTGGATCCGCCACTGAGTAGTTGTAATAAAAGGCATATCTTAGTAATGTATAACTGCTATTGGCGATTTTATATAGATTAATTCGTCCAAACCTCGTTGTTTTTGAAACATTCTTTACTTGTATACTTGTAAGTTTTCTGACGTATAAGTGCCATTGAGGATGAGTTCCAGATGTCCTCTTTACCAGAAAAAGCAGACTAGTAGCGTTTTGTTAATATGATTGTTGGGACAGACGAGGCCAACCACTTGTATACAGATAACCAGAATTACCATATAAGCTTATGTTGTCAACACCATCAGAGAAGAGTTCCCATCGTCGAATGTGGTACATGAAGGCTTCCAAGAATGTACAAGTGGCATGTCTGACTCTAAACAGTTTGTAAACGGAGGTTAGCTTTTTGGTCATGAATGTTTGTCTCTAATATTTAATTAACTGTGCATTTGTATTCAGATATCGCAGATCAAATTTATTCGTTCATTGTTTAATCATACGTTTTTTGATTGAGTCAAGTCTGCCAATTGATATTTTATCGTATGTTTTTCTTTGTTGTGATGTTATGCTATTGTTTCAGAAAAAGGGAGAAGGTTTGGATCCATTAAAACGTTTAATCCCGCTGCAAATGTTTGCACCTGTCCTAAGTCAGGAATCTGATGTACAGTAGTTGTCGTTTGTTTATGTAATATATACGTGTTTCTCGTTTCTCGTTTTGTTTATATAGATTAGACCGTTGGTTTTCCCGTTTGAATGGTTTTACACTAGTAATTTTGGGGCCCTTTATAGCTTGTTGTTCGGTGTGAGCCAAGGCTCCGTGTTGAAGGCCGTACTTTAACCTATAATGGTTTACTTTTTAAATTGTTATTTGGATGGAGAGTTATCTCATTGGCACTCACACCACATCTTCCTATATCTATTAACAGTGACCTATAGACATCGACCGCTAAATGTTTTTGATATTTGAAACTGCATGCATATATACATTTTTGAGAGTGATTATTTATCTTGTGTCTGACGAAAACTAAATGCCTGCATGGTTATATCGTTCGTTTTGGTTTGGTGAGTGTTCTCTCAAAAAAGTATTTATATATATTTCACAAATATATACCACGAAGAAGCTCTGAGGGTATAAATACTAATCCCATTTTGTTTGGGTGTTACTGAACATCGATGTTTACAGCAATATTTAATGAATAAAATTATGATGGTAGAAAGAAATATGAGCGTCATATGGCAAATATTGCATGATCTCGGACCATGCCTAGTTGTCAATCTGTATTCCAATACAACCATATTGAGTAGCTAGTACTACAGGGTTCTTATGTCGTTTTACTTTAAGGTTTAATAAAGGTTCTCTCTCTCTGTCTCTCTCTCTCTATATATATTTATCGTATGTAACAATAATCAAACGTCTATAGACAATAACTAAACGGGTATGAATTCAAGATTTTTTATACAGTTTACACAATCATTAATAAAGAAACACAGTAACACTACGATTTAACAAATGGAAAACTTAATTAATTTTAAGTTATAACGATGCCGCTGTGCAGACAACAAGTAAGTGCACGTGAATATCAATTAGGAACACGATGTGTGATTTTGTATAACTAAAAATATCAAAGCGAGCAATAACTTTGTCATGCAAACATTTGTTTCCCAATGTGCCTCTCTTTTTATTACCGCTTCTTTGCAATAACTAGTTACCATTTTCGTCGATCATTCTCTTTATTTTTTCTCTATTCGGTTATATATTGTTTTCAATATGCCACTCTATCTACACTTCTTAATTTTAATACAATGACAAATTCCTGTGTCATCCTAATCCTTATGAAGATATAGGGGACATAAGACAAAAAAAAAACCCGGACAGACATAGAAGGGATTCTCAGCTTATCTTTAAGTGACTATAAGTGTTGCATTACTGTATATCTGCATCTTTGTCAATCGACAAAAGCTTGTATTTGCATGAAGATACAAGCCGGCCATCGGGGTGATCTTAGTACACTGACACACCGCGTCCTTGTGGGATAACTATTAAAGCTACGTATATTATGCGTTCATTACTTCCCCTCCATGCAGCATACGTATGCACTATGATTTCAAACAGACACTATAACTTGGGGACACGATTTGCGCCGTTATATACCTGTCCACGAAATATGTAAAATAGATCATTATGACCTAAACAATTGAGCGTAAAATTGGCGAAGATGACGCTGTATAAGATTTTATTTTTCTATTTGTACAAATGTTGGTTGGCAAGAGAGGTCATCTGGCACATTTTCAAAACTAGATTCCTCAATAATGATTGTGGTCAATGATGAAATATGCCCAAGTTGCAGAGGAGAAGATTTTTGTCAAAGCTAACCACGATGACTGACGACGTACGCAAAGTAATAAGAAACACTCACCTAGCCTGTTCGGAACATATCGGCTATCATATGAGAAACTGATATTCTAATACAACCGTATCGTGAAAACGGCCGTAAAATTTACAAAGGGATGATTTCACCACTCGGAACTGTTGATAAACAGATTCTCTGTGAGTAGCAAACGTCAAACAAGGGAATCATGATAGGAAATAAAGTAAAATCCCTAACAGCAGAATCAAAAACGGAAACGTTACGGTATTTCCGTTTCTTTTTCTTTTTTTTTAAATATTTAAGTTACAAAAAAATCATTCATATAGACTTCGTCCTCATTCACAGGTAATGCCTGCCTCATATTAATATGAAAGACAAAGACTTATTAAAGATGAAATTTGTATTGTGTTCCTAAAGCCACTATATTTTACTTGACTACTCAAAGTCACATGACAACGACACCGGATGAAGGAAGTAGATTTCTGTGACAAAAAAAAAACGATTTTGAGTTCATTAGTACAATGAAATTTTCCCGATTTTTTTTTTATAATTGATTTTTCTACTGTAAAAGGGGACTTTGTCTCGATGGTTGTTCGGGTTACGGAAATGAATGAAATCTTTCCTTTATCAGTTGATATATATAGTTAACCAATTAATTTGCACCGATAATAAACTGTTCATGTCAAATTTTACCGTTGTGGGAGATATTTCTTCTTGTTTAAAAATCCGCTTTTTGTGCTATTTTGCACTGAGCCAAAATATTCTTTTTCTCTTAAATATTCACTCGTTCTTAACTTAATCAGGATCAATAATTAAGCAGAATATGTAAGAACAAATCCCTTACCTCAAAACGCAAGAGAGATTTTTAATTGGCAATGACTAAATCATAGAAAGAAAACGTAAACGGACAGGACGGAGAGTTAGTAAGTGTGCTTAGAATAAGACCGTCTTAAGGGTATTCTTAAACGATGTCAAGAGAAAGAAAATGGCGAGTAAAGAATGCTTCTAGTTACACTCCTAAAAGACTCTTAGTGCACTCTTTGTGCTATCGTAAACTATAATGACTTACGAGAACTTTAAGAGATGTTTCTTGTTACTGGCCCCTGGTACCTTTGTTAACTATGTAAGTCAAGATAAGAGGCAGACTTAAGTGTATCTTTTGTTAACTTATTCTCAAGTTCAGTGTCATCATTTATACAATATGTTGATCTCTAAGTCGTCCCAAGTATGATACCTTGAGAATAGATTAGAAAGAAACTATCAAGCGATCTGCAATAAACATCATATTCTCCCTTTGTAATGTTGTTCACAAATGTGCAGGAGATAACTACATGGATTATTGGATTTTATTTTGATAAACTAACTGAAATTCTTTACACAGAGTAAACTTTGACATTGAGTAAAACAGCATTTTTTATTTTTTGTTCAGTTATTTTAAGCGTAAAATGATATAATTCCTTTGCCAGCAGATTACGAATTTTGAGATTTCACGAGTGTACACGATATAATGTCTCACCTGCCTTATTGACCACGATTGGTTTTTTGTTGAAAGTAATACAGATAAAGGTTCCAAAAATATAACACTATCAATGATCCATAACAATGAGGTCAAGGTCATATGCACTATGACCGACAAACATGTAAACCTTACCTTATAAGCATTCCATGCACTTATAAATCCTACTTTGTAAAGGATCACACTGATTCAAACAAAAAATTCTCTGAAACTTACATTATCAAGATGCTTAATTTCTTGATTGACAACATATTTGTTACGTTTGCCTCATATCTTGACTTACATCTAGAAATTGACAATGAGGGTCGGTTGAAAACAAAACTTTACGACAAACGAGATACAGCTTCCTAATTGTGAACTTCCCATTTCTATGCAGCAACATTCCAACAGCGCCTGCATACAGAGTATATATCTACAATTGATACGATATTCCATCGCTTGTATTTCCTATCATGAATTTCTTGATAGAGGGTTGCTCACAAGGAAGCTATTCAACCAAGAGTTCCAAATGGTGAAGTTGAAATCATCCCTTCGTAAATTTTACGGACGCCATCACGAGTTGGTTGGCCGTTATGGAACAACCGTTACACAGATGATATCGGATATGTTGCTTACTTTCGCTTCCCCTTCCCTTTTCATGAATGTGACCGACCGAATTAGACTATTTACCGGGTTTGTAATTACATGAGCAACACAACGGGTGTCACATGTGGAGCAGGATTGCTAATGCTTAGTCCGTTTCTGTATGTGTTGATCCATTGATTTTAGCATCTGAGAAGAGGACCAAACTTTGGAAATTTAATATTGACCAATGAACCATGAAAATGAGGTCAATGACAAATAATACCTACCAGACAGACATGTGCACTTTAGAACTAATCCATTTACCTATATAATAATTGATATAATCCTTAAGGTGCAGGAGAAAACTTTTTTTCAAATATTATCTCTTCACCATAAAAAGATTCTGTCAATGTTTCATAAAATTCCATGAAACAATAACAAAAAAATTGATGCGTAACAAACTTTAATCTCAGACAGTATCTACATGTACTTGTTGATTGTAAAAAAATAAGTCCATTTATCAGTAAAATACGAAAAAAGGTAAATACATATTGATGCAATTTTGCTCTGGATAATGTATTTTTATCATAAAGAAGCGTCTGTTCAAATTTTATATTATTCCATGAGGCTTTACTTTTCTTATTAAGAATTCTTCACATTTGTATTGTATTTTTATCGTTCATTTTTTTAACGTTGTCTCTAATATGGATACTCTAATCGTGCCTTGAAAAGGTGCCCTTAGTAGTATCTTGATCGGAAAAATGACTGAAATTTAGTTCACTTTTATTTCAAAAACCATAGACTTATATATGTCGTGTACAAGTTGCAATTTTGTACAGGTTATAACATGTACAAAAATATTGTACATGTTATAACTTGTATAATGCAAAAATACAAGTTATAACATGTACAAAAGTACCTCATACATGTTACAACCTGTACAAAATATTGCTTAAAAATGGTTTTAACTTGTACAAAATCGAAAAAATAAGAATATTTTTCTATTATCGCAACAGATGATATTGACCTCAACAACATTTTCATAACTTATTTATTATTCCTTCATGTTAGTGTGTTTTTTCCTTTTTTGAGACAGTTAATGTCCAGGAGTCGGTATTACAAAGCATTCCTGAGACCTGTCCTAAGATATATCTTATCTTAGGACATGTCTTATGATCCTCTTATGACTATCTATGGACATATCTTTATTTGATGAATTATAATTGTGAGTGTCCACTTTGAAGGCAATAGTAAAATACTTTCATTCTAGTTGACACTAAAAGACATAAGAGGATAGCCAGAATAGATGTGTCTACAAATAAAATTGGGAATTGAAACGGGGTATGTGTCTAAAAGACAACAACCCGCCCATGGAGCAGACAACATCCAAAGGCCACAAATAAATGCTTTCAAAGTAGAGGATATATATTTAAAACATCAAAATGACATTTGCCTCATACCATGATCTTATAGTTTATAAACAAAAATTGAGTTATAAATTTACATAAGTCATGCTGAAGGCCAAAAATGTTGAAGAGTAGATCCAAAGATATTGATAATGAAGCGTGGTCCGATGAAAACTATTTCCTCTCTCTCTTGCTTTTACATGGTAAGCATATAAGACATTGTTTTAGTCTTTGCATGCTATAAAATTGAGACGGAGGAGTATTTCCCAAAATTATTAGGAATCGTTCTTAAACTTTTTTGGAAGAATTAATTACTAGTATCTAATGTAATTGTCATTGAGGAATGCAAGCTTTTAGTAAATAGTTTCACACTTATTTAAGCCATAATGGGTATAAAACATACAATTACACGAAAACACATTTTGCCAACATAAGTCATGAAACATATATTTCTGAAACTTTTTGATCATTGTCCTCTAAAGAAAAAGACATGTTCTGGCCTATTTATTGTTGTTCTTTATGCATGTTATGCATTGGTGAATTTAAATGTATATTTTACTTCATTAAGATTTATTTTAAATTTTGTACAAGTTAAAACCATTTTTAAGCAATATTTTGTACAGGTTATAACATGTATGAGGTACTTTTGTACATGTTATAACATGTATGAGGTACTTTTGTACATGTTATAACTTGTATTTTTGAATTATACAAGTTATAACATGTACAATATTCTTGTACATGTTATAACCTGTACAAAATCGCAACTTGTACACGACATATATATTAGGACAGACAATTTCAAACAATGAAATATACATGCAATTCCTTTTATGAAATTGACCACGCAAATGCATAGGACAGTCCCAAGTGGTCGAACAGTAAATGCGCCAGCGACTGTAGACATTGTAAAGTCAATACAATATCCGACATTGAGACAATTGATGTATTTGAATTTCTATGGGGACATAAGCATTAAAACTTTCAGACAAGTAAGACATAATATCAGAAAAATTGCATTCTGATAGCAGTGATTAGGTTTCTAGTTTTTTTTTTACTTCTTTTATCATTTTTTGTGACAGTGTTTATGAGTTACTTGTAGCTTCGCTATTCTAATAAAAACGTTTGGATGCGTTTATCTTTTCTTCATTATTTGATTGGTTCATATTTACATGTAGAATGTTTTTTGTTACCAAATTTTAAAGCAGAAACTTCAAACAGTAACATTTCAGTACATTAAACTTTTTATCTAGTAACTTGTTACATTTACGAGTGTCTTGACCGTTTCCAAAATGACAAAAAAAAAATGACAAAAATAAAGAAATGTACAGTTTAGTTTTCACACTTTGAATATTATAATGCATCATATATTTTTATCATTATTTAAATTGACATTAAATTTGTTTGTGATACAATGAAACATGAAATTAATGTGTGTTTTTTTTAAATAACGGATTTTTGGAAACAAAAAAATTGTCCTATCCCCTATGATATTTTATTCTTAATGAAACAGATTTCTTAGAACCAATTGAGTGTCATCATTGGTACTTTTGTAAATAATATATACATGTACGATTATTACTCACAGTTCTTGTTTGCAATGAAAGGGTTTCTGTAACCATTTACCAATGGTTACATCTTGAATTACCTCCCTTACTGTCATTCCTGGATATGGTGTGGCTCCTGTGAATAAAAATGTCAATTATTCTGCTGGTTTAAAAAAATGTAACTTTCGTGCATTGTCTACGGCATCAAAATATTATCAGAACTAGTATAATTTTAGGCCTGCAAAGACATCTAATTAAATATTCCTGTGCTATTAAGGCATTTTATGTATAGACGTGTGACTGTGTAAAATATAAAGAGATTATTGATAACTACAAAAAGAATAAAAATGTCAAATATACAGCACTCAACATTAAAATCATATAATCTTAATCACTTAAAAAACAAACAAATATGTAACAAAGAAGCACAAAATGGCATACAGATAAAGCATATTACATGTAACAAAAATTAAAGACAAGAATACACAAATTTTCCATAGCCAATAACACAATGACGGGATGTACAGTGGAGATCACTTCTAACCTCTCATTAGAACTGTCAGAATAATGTGTCATACATGTAGAACTATTCTAGTCGTAGAACTGTTCCAGTTGTAGAAATTTCTAGCCGTAGAACCAAATCATTTCTAGGTTATAACTGTTTTAGCTAGAACTATCTAAAATGTGTCAGGATGACAGTTCTACACACTGTCCAAGAACAGTTCTCTTTAAGAAGAATTTGACAGATTTGATGAAAGGTTAGAAGTGATCTTCACTGTATAAGAAACACGTCATATATATTTTAAACGAAGAAACTAAAAATGCATATAAACAAAGCACAAAGCAAAAAGTTGATATTGCCAAACATTAGACTAAACATTTAATGTAATAACGTACAAAGACAAAGTACTGAAATCATAGAAAGTATAACATTATAAGGTTTTAGTCTTTCCTAACAGTACTGATATGTACGAGGGTAGAAATGTACTATAAACACGTGTGTTAATTATTGGTAGTGTATAACACGGACACGTCATTAAGATGACAAACAACGCCAGTACCATAATCTCTACTTCAAGACCATTGTTTGTTATTTGTGAAGTTGATAAGAAAACTTTATTAACAATGTCTTGGTATCTTCCAATTAACTTTTTAGAATACGGAAATTGATAACTGCAAAGGAGTAGGTCCAGTAAGACCAATTTTTGGCCCCAAAATTTAGCAGTTTTACAAGATTGTTAAAATGTAAACTTTTAGTTATCTATTAGAAAGAAGAATGATTCTGCTACATAGATATGGGCTGTTTTTGACAATACAATGCACATTTATCGGGTACTACTACATTAAGTCATGTATATAGCACTCTGCCTGGTTCTTATAAAGAGCTGTACTTAAAAATCTTCATAATTTTAGTATTTTAGTTAAATTCTAGACGGTTTCTGTCTTAAATGAAAGTGGCCGCATTTGTGTTCATTCTTAATATTGAATTGTAAGTTGTATTTGATGGTAATACATAACATATATAAAGGATGAGGATGAACACGGATGCGGCCACTTTCATTTTTTACTAAAACCATCTGAAAAGTTACATTTTTTGTCATATTTGATAGATTTTTCATATTTAAGCTTGAATTGGAGCGTTTTTAATGAGTAAATTAGTTCAAATCTTCACATAAACTAATTGAATCAACTGAAATAGACACTTAAGTGTTCAAAAAGTGTCCGAAATCTTTCGTCAGATGAACCTGAAATTTGAGGCCAACATCGGCCCTTACCGGACCTATTCCTTTAAAATCTTCTCTTTGTCATACTTGTACTGATATGACTGCTCATGTCAAATGCGAGTTATTAGTCTAAACAGGAGGCAGAGAAAGCCGTCTCTGTTGTTTCTTTAATTTCTAGTTCTGGGGGATATATTAATGTAACCCAATCAGAAAAGCTTTGATTGTTTATTGAAAGAACATCATCAAACTATCTGTATGTGAAATTAGATGATCTGGCTTCTTTTATGTGCTAATTCCGACTCATATGAAAGTAAGAAGAGGTCTGCTAGGAGAGGCGCACAGTTGGTTCCCATATGAATGTCGACAATTTGTTGAAAAGGTCTACCTCCAAATATAACAAATATGTTGTCAATAAAAAAACTCTAGCATACTGGTCACTAGTTCCTCTGTGTAGCATGTTTTACTTTTTTGTTCACTATTTATAAAATATGCCATATGGTTTCTCAAATTAATAAATTTGTAGCGTATGCTACCATTTTTATGTTAAATAGCATTGTGGACTATTTCTTTTAGACGATTTTTAAATTTCACATTTGGGATGGTGGTACATGTCTAAAGGGATGAAAAATCTAATTCTTTTTATAAAACTATTTTCAGAGAAAGATCGAGATCTTAATTTTTCTGAAGTTCTTTAGAGTAGTTTAAAATTCACATATGATACCACTACGTGAGTAAATAGTTTTATAGTATTTATGTACACCCTCTTTCACTGCACAAAGATTATTCTTTCTATCTTTTTATTGTAAGAAGCTTCTGTCAACGTTTTATTTAAATCTAGGATAGTGTACGAATCTAATAAATGTTTTAAATCTGTAACTGCAGACTTAATGTAGTGTTAACTGGAAGAAAAACTAAGTCCACTTTTAAGTAAAATACGAATAAACAGGTTCAAAACAAATTTCCCTCTAGATACTAGCTTTTGATCATAAATAAGCTTCTGTCAAAGTTAGGTAGAAATCCTTTGTACGATAGACGCGCGTTTCGTGTACACAAGACTCATCAGTGACGCACAAGAACAACTTTGAGGATACAAAATTCCTAACAGTTGTACAAAATACGGCTAAGATATTCTATACCTGGCATTAGATAATCCTCAGGTTTTCGAAAAATTCAAAGTTTTGTAAACAAGAAATTTATAAAAATGACCACATGATTAATATTCATGTCAACACCGAAGTGCTGACTACTGGACTGGGGATACCATCGGGGACGAAACGTCATCAGCAGCGACATCAACCGGGGTTACCCAGTGGTGTACATAGTTAACAAAGGTGCCAGGATTATAATTTCGTACGCCAGATGTGCGTTTCGTCTACATAAGACTCATCAGTGACGCTCATATCAAAATAGCTATAAATCCAAACAAGTTCCTTTTTTTATATATATATATATTTGTTGTACAGCCACAGATGTCACCCAGTGGTACTTGTTTCTATTCATGAGAAGGTCGACTGCCGACTAAAAATTGGATGCTGGAATGTAAGAACAATTTACAAACTCCTGCTAATATGTTTTTGTGAATGTAGATGGCGTGGAAGGGGTAAAATATTTTTCAAGTACAGGTGAAACCATTGTATACTATGAAATCAGGTAAAAACGACGAAGAACGCGATGGCCGGAGAGAAACAACTATAATTAGCAGAAAGATGACTTTCCAGCTTACGTAAAACATGTCTGAGGAGGGTAATATTCTGGCCTAACAAAATCTCCGACAAAGACCTACAAGAGATAACCAACACCAAGGACAAGAGACTGTACTGATACAAAAGAGATGGAAGAGGCTTGGTCATGTTCTACGCAAACCATCTGAAGGAATGACCAAGGTAGCCCTTAGATGGACACCATAAGGAAAAAGAAAAAGAGGAAGACCTAAAACAACATGGAGACAGCTGTAGAAAATGAATAAAAGGAAAGATAATACACTTGGGGCACAGTGAAAAAAAAAAGCAAACATGCAAAAGGAGCTGAGAAAACTTGTCCTTGCTCATTGTGTCATAAGGATTAGCAAAGACTAAGTAAGAAAGTAAGTGAGTATCATCGCGAAAATGTTAATTCTGCAAATTTGCGGACGCACATTTTTTTTCTACCCTCGTTGGGAGGTAACTCATGCGATTGGGATATCGAGACAACACCGCCTGTACAATGTCTATCATTCTTGACCACTCAGTCACCTTAACTTAACTAAAACAACTTTCGATGGCCTACTTTTATCTCTCCTCGTCAGTAGGATCATGGAAGTATCTATACTATTAAACGGGAAGACCTCATTTTGTGTGTCGCTTCTCTTCTTTCCACAATAAAGTAATCATCTATACTATTAAACGAGAAGACCTCATTTTGTGTGTCGCTTCTCTTCTTTCCACAATAAAGTAATCATCATGCCTCTGTGTTCTTTAGGTACAGTGCATAGTCGCATTTGTCATTCATTTTTATGATTATTCAGAATGAGTTATTTTGGGAGAAAAACAAGAAAAAACGCATCCGGATATTGATTCCGTCATTGGGCGAAATTTTAAGTCATATTAGATTTCCGGTTTGCGTTTTTCTGTATTCTTTGAACATACATATACTACGAATAAAGTGTATTTTCTATCTGCTATCTTTTTTTAAGTTTACTATCCACGGAGGTCACAGAGTTAACTAAAAAGAGAGAGAGTCTGTATAATATAGAAATGACCGCCGTAGATCGATAAATAACATGAGAATTGAAAGTACCAGTAATGGCGGACAAATAGCAATAATGTGTATTGTACTGTCCCAAAAGCACCTGAATTTTGATACCTTTTCTGAAATTCTCCATCAATTAAATTTTTTACAAAAATTCATTATAACAAAAAAAAAGAAGGTGTGGTATGATTGCCAATGAGACAACTCTCCACAAGAGACCAAAATGACACAGAAACTTACAACTATAGGTCACCGTACGGCCTTCAACAATGAGCAAAGCCCATACCACAAAGTCAGTTATAAAAGGCTCCGAAATGCAATGTAAAACAATTCAAACGAAAACACTATATATAACGGCTTTATTTATGTACAATAAACAACGAAAAAAAATGTAAGACATGAACAAACGACAACCACTGAATCACAGGCTCCTGACTTGAATGTTCTTAATATACTAAATGTATGTTCATATTGAAATTAATAGAAAACAAAAAAATGGGAATTTGGGAGAAAAAAAAATTTCCTGTCCCCAAGTACTTATGACTTTTGATACTTTTCCTGAAATTCTCCAGTCATTAAATCTTTTTGCAAAATTCTTCCTACAACACTTTACATACTTTCAACACGCTCTGATTGCCCGCGATTTCGCGGGTGTGTTCTAGTTATATTAACAGTAACTCAAACTAACCGACTTCAAGTATTTGTTAATAACCTTGACATGTCCTATGGATCCAATCATATTATTGGAACCTCGTGATAGTTCGTAATTACGGAACATACAGAAATAACCAGACGTGTCAGCTTTTAAGAGTTTTTCTGCGTTAAAAGAAATAAATAAAAAGAAATATCAATGAACCCCCTCCCCCTGACTGTTTGCACAAAAAAAATGAAGAACATTGCAGTTTAGTTACATCAATTTCATAAGCAACATTTTTATTCACAAGGCGGCCGTTGCCTAAACATGCATAGTTGTAACAATATATATATATCATAGGCTCAAAAATCAAAAAGAGAGGGCTTTTTTCAATTTTTGGGGGGCATAATGATATAGCGCATGGGCATTTATATAATATCTCCTTATTACAATATTAGCTTGAATAACAATAAATTCCTTCTGTAAAGAAAAACAAACGGGGGTAATGTTGTAAACCAGCCACTGAGGTTTATTGCTAAATTTCATGAATATTTTCATTAATTGTTTTCATGAGTACAATGGCAAATATTTCATGCAATTCAACATGAAATGATTCATTCCCAAAAGAAAATCAGTAAGATACAATCTTGGACAAAGTAATAAAGTTGTTTTTAACTTATTAACTTATGTGTAACAATTCATCTGTCTCGTAACCTTGTACACCCTATGTAGAGGCCATCACGTGCATGTAATTAAAGCCTCTTTAATCTTCAATACATATTTGATAATAAAAATACGTTAATAACATTTCACCGTATTGAGGCGATTAAGAAAACCGTAAATAGTCTTGTATACATTCGATAAAAATCTACAACCTTTAAATTAAAATCCATCAATCATTCGCCATCCTGCACACGTCACGCTAATTATGTCCCGCAAACACCAAACTCAAGGAACATAAGTCAAGGGGGGAATCTACATCATCACGCAGGGTGTCGGCGATTGAAATTGGACCACCATCTTGTCGCTTCAAGGTAAGAATTTCACTTATTATGTCAGTTATATGAGGGTTATGATTATACAAAATAGTCCACCAAAGACTATATAAAGTAGGAAAATAAATGAGCCATCGCTCAATATTATTGGTTATCTCAATTTTGCAAACACTTCGATACCAGTTTTAGGAATTAGGTCAAACATGCAGGATATCGGCAAAAATTTTCATAACAACATCTTGATTATCAAGAACGCCTACTTTATCAACAAATGAACACGTCCGAATTCTTTATTGTATTCGGGAAAATACTTGTTACTTACAAATATCCGTCATTATGGCCGAAAAACGTCTTATTTTTAAAAAATGGAAAAGGATGTCGGCAACACATCGAATATCGAAGGATGTCGGGGACACATCATATACTATTTTTAACACATATGTTATTCAACAAATGACTAGATCTAACTTCTTATTTTTTCAGATAAAACTAATGGTCATGACAAGACGCAAATCAAACTTAAACTTGTGCAGGCGGAAACGATCGCGAATACAACCTTATGTTGACCAGCCGACCAGATCGCCCACTTAACCGCAATCCGTAAAAAAATCAAAACCATGCAAATCCTCATTTGTCATCAAAATAAAAACGCACAGCCAAAAATATTAAGTTCCAACCATTGTCCATTACTGAAGAAATTTCAACAAAACCGCCAGTAGACTTGCAAAAGTCACGATAAAGGACCAACATGGCCATGAATACGATTGTTCAATCCACCATTTTTGTTCTTAAAATGTCATGTACCAAGTCAGGAATATTGCCATTGTTATATAATAGTTCGTTTCTGTGTTTGTTACATTTTAATGTTGTATTTCTGTTGTGTGGTAGTTGACCTCTTATATTTGATGCGTTTCCCTCAGTCTTAGTTTGTAACCCGGATTTGTTTTTATTTCTCGATTTATGAATTTCGAACAGCGGTATACTACTGTTGCCTTTATTAAACACCCGGTTGATGTAGGGCCAGATGAAATGTCATATATATGACTGTATATTACATTAATTTGTAGGATCCTTTACTATAGATAATTTAGCTGATCTGTCACAATAACATCTTCATGCCTTATATATCATGTACTGTAGTACGCCGCTAGATTAAAACTGACGAGGAAAGGTAACACACGGCCAGCGAAAGCTCTTTTTTGAGAGCCCAGGTGGTCGTGTGGTCTAGCGGGACGGCTGCAGTGCAGGCGATTTGGTGTCACGATATGACAGTAGCATGGGTTCGAATCCCGGCGAGGGAAGAACCAAAAATTTGCGAAAGCAAATTTACAGATCTAACATTGTTGGGTTGATGTTTAGACGAGTTGTATATACATTATGTACACAGCCATGTATCACCATCATTGATGGCGATCCGATGGATACATCTGTTGTAGAGTTGTCACTGACTCAGACGTACTTATAAATATAATTATTTTCTGTGACTGTATATTACATTAATTTGTAGGATCCTTTACTATAGATAATTTAGCTGATCTGTCACAATAACATCTTCATGCCTTATATATCATGTACTGTAGTACGCCGCTAGATTTAAACTGACGAAGAAAGGTAACACACGGCCAGCGAAAGCTCTTTTTTTGAGAGCCCAGATGGTCGGGTGGTCTAGCGGGACGGCTGCAGTGCAGGCGATTTGGTGTCACGATATGACAGTAGCATGGGTTCGAATCCCGGCGAGGGAAGAACCAAAAATTTGCGAAAGCAAATTTACAGATTTAACATTGTTGGGTTGATATTTAGACGAGTTGTATATACATTATGTTCACAGCCATGCATCACCATCATTAATGGCGATCCGATGGATACATCTGTTGTAGAGTTGTCACTGACTCAGACGTACTTATAAATATAATTATTTTCTGTGACTGTATATTACATTAATTTGTAAGATCCTTTACTATAGATAATTTAGCTGATCTGTAACAATAACATCTTCATGCCTTATATATCATGTACTGTAGTACGCCGTTAGATTAAAACTGACGAGGAAAGGTAACACACGGCCAGCGAAAGCTCTTTTTTAGAGAGCACAGGTGGTCGTGTGGTCTAGCGGGACGGCTGCAGTGCAGGCGATTTGGTGTCACGATATCACAGTAGCATGGGTTCGAATCCCGGCGAGGGAAGAACCAAAATAAAATTGCGAAAGCAAATTTACAGATCTAACATTGTTGGGTTGATGTTTAGACGAGTTGTATATATATATATATATATATATATATATATATATATATATATATATAGTATCAAAAAGACTTGGTCCAATAAATGACCCCTGTGGAACCCCTGTTTTAACTGAAACGAAATTAGATTTTCACCTTCTAAAACTATTTTTTTTTCTCGAATATTTACAAAAATTGATCCTGGAATTGAGTGCATGACATGGAAGCAAGCAAGGAACACCAATCCTCTTTTTTTTTTATTGTATCTTCATAATGGTTGATAAAATCAAAGGACAATTACATTAATAATTTATTAGCGTGTTCCCGACATCCTTCGATATTCGATGTGTTGCCGACATCCTTTTTCCATTTTTTAAAAATAAGACGTTTATCGGCCATAATGACGGATATTTGTGAGTAACAAGTATTTTCCCGAGTACAATAAAGAATCCGGACGTGTTCATTTGTTGATAAAGTAGGCGTTCTTGATAATCAAGATGTTGTTATGAAAATTTTAGCCGATATCCTGCATGTTTGACCTAATTCCTAAAACTGGTATCGAAGTGTTTGCAAAATTGAGATAACCAATAATATTTTCTACTTTATATAGTCTTTGGTGGACTATTTTGTATAATCATAACCCTCATATAACTGGCATAATAAGTGAAATTCTTACCTTGAAGCGACAAAATGGTGGTCCAATTTCAATCGCCGACACCCTGCGTGATGACGTAGATTCCCCCCTTGTAAGTCCGGATATTTCCCGAATTCCAAGGTCGAATGACCTCAAAGTCAAAAGAAACCTCAAATTAAAAAAAATAATGCATTGTTGTTTTTTTTATAACGCAATGGATAGTTTTCATTATAAAATGTATGTACATATACTTTTTTCTAAAGAAAATTCTTTAAATTGTTTATATATAGAAGAAGATTACTTTATTTTAATTGCTTCCTCCATAAAGCAATTCCCCGACATATTTTCCGTATTCAAAGTCACCTCAGTGTGAACCATCTCGTAAAAATCACAATACGCATGGTGTCCTTAAAATATACTATTATCTAAATTTACATGTTAAACACGTGCTCAATTTCCATGTTTTTTTGTTGGTTTTTTTGCCGATTGTTGACAAACAGGTAACAATCGTTAAACTTCGGCTTCAAAACACGAACTTTAATTACCTGCCATATTTTCACAACAAGACTGACCGATTGAAAAAAAAAATTGACAATACTCTAGTTCAGGAAAACATGTTCGCGACCTAGAATTCTGAGTGGGTCAAGCGTTTAATTAAAATTCATGCGAGAATATGCGAGATTTGGATAAACTGGGGGCAAAGTCATATATGGTACACAACAATATTCAGTGTTTAATAGGCGTTTATTAGGACGCCTGCCGCTTTCCCGTTTACCTGTGAAGTCGTTGAGTGTCATCTGTTTTTTGTTTGTTTATGTTTATGTGTAATAAAGTAAAATAAATAATATTTTGAAAAATTTCGGGACAGTGTTTAAAAATTACGGGAGAAAATTGGAAAAGAAATTTGAAATTACTGCTTGCAAATAGCCAAAACGAAATGTTTATAAAGAAGGAACGAGGTCCTTCAAGTCCCTGGAAGCTGTGAAGAACTTTGAAGAAGTGTATGTGCCGAAATATATTTTTTTGTCGATTGAGAATAATTTCCAGAAACATGCTGGCGTAATGGCATTAATTGCCAAAACAGTATATCATACAATGGTGACACTACATAATTTATTCTCTTTAGCTTTTTTTCGGGAGAATATAGATAAACAACCTAAACCATATGATTGTCATGAAAGACGGAGCTTTTTGAAAAGTTGTTGCTGGTCATAACACATAGTCGTAATGAATGATATTATGCGATGTATTCAATAAAAAATAAACATCATGGCTTCATAAATGTTATGTTTTCAATATTGTATAAATAATCTGACCGTTAAACCTTGGTACAGTTTATATACGTTCCTTGTTCAAACCATAATAAAATAAGTTCATGGCCTTCTTCAAGTGTCAGAAGTTTTAACAATACTAAAAGTGTGATACTTCTTTTACGGCCGCGTTGGTGATATATAAAGAGTCGCTTTTAGACGGAAAGTATTATTATTCAGTATTGTTAAAACTTCTGACACTTGAAGAAGGCCATTTGTTGAGCCGAAATATTTGTCAACACGATTTAATAACAACATTTTCGTAATAAAATTAGCACTTCGGAAGCTGTCAAAAGATTTCAAGACGCCCTACACATAAAATTGTCCATATTTTGAGTTAGAGCCGATGAAGTTTTCTATAATTTTGATATAATTTGTCCCAAAAGTAGTACAACACACTGTAAAAGTTTCATTGAGAAAGCGCATGTGTTTTTTATTTAATTTTCATATGTTCTTAAAGAAATGCACAACGAATTAATTGTGGTATCGCACCACCAGTAGACTATTTGATTACACTATAAGACTATGCCATAATACCATTTCACCATGTGATAAGACCATTTTACTATATCATAAGACCATTTCATCATATCATAATACCATTTCACCATGCATATCATAAGGCCATTTTATCATATCATAATACCATTTCACTATATCACAAGACCATTTCAACATACCATAAGACAAATCTATAAATAGCGGCGGAAATTTAATGCGAAATTCATCCGCAACATCGATTGTAATGAGAAAAAAGGCCGTGAAGGAAATCTTGTGGCGGGCCTTATGGAATCGCTTTCAAGATGAATGAATTTATCGACAGAAGGGGCGCTATCCTGTTCGTATATAAATAAATGAATATTTCAATATTAAAGTGCAACCTGAATTAAAACAAACAATGACGTTCATGCACATATAAAAGTAATTTTCAGCCAACTAAATAGGCTTGTGATGCACTGCATTGTGTATCATTATTGAAAATAAAATTATATATAAATATATACTAAATAAATAAATGATTTGGAAAATACGTTGAAGGTATAAAAAGTCATGAGAATTTTGAATGCAGTAAGGTTCTATCCAGGCACTCTGGTTCTAAACCTTGGTTCCATCTGGGTTAATTGTTTGGTTCTGAACCTTGGATCTATCCGGGTTCTATGGTTCGAAACCATGGTAACTGGTTCAACATCCGGGTTGTTTGTTTATAGCAAAACAACCTATTGACAATTTGCTGTCGGTTTTCATTGGATTCAATACTGCTGCATTATTGCGTTTTATGAAGGTAATAATAGATTTGAACAGGAAATAGGGCTAACATCATATTTTTGAAACATTGTCTAAAACAATCGTGAGCAGAAAAAAAATTTAATTTAAATGTCCAAAAAACGGTTATACTATTTAACATTCTCTGTATGCATCAACCAACAGCTGGCCACATAAAAAAAAATATTGTGATAGAAAAAGTACCTCTAACATCAAAGTTAGTTGCATTTTTCATAAAAATCACATTAAAATCTTAATCATCCCAGTCCTTATCGTCGGTTGCTAAGGAACATAATTTTCCTTAGCAACCAAGGAAAAATTTACCTCAAAATGACCAAATTTCAAATATGAACATCTCATTTATTATGTCAGATAGCTTTTAATAGTTTACCATTAAATGAACAACATAATATGCTTTATAAAGATATATTTATTAAAGTACATCATATACGGTGAAAAACAGTATAGAATGTCAGAGGTAATAGCTATTTTAGGTACTATGGATCTTAAGCAAAAAGAGTCAAAATCGACCAAATTTGGTCCCTTAAATATTTTCTTTGCAGAAATATAGCCAAAACATGACTCACTACACTTAAAGATTATGTATTTAGCTAATCATTAATGAAAAAATATCTCTGGGTAAACATATTTTAAATCAATGGCGGATAATTCAAATTGGGTCATATTAGGGGTGTAAACTATTCATGTAGGTCAATTTTTTATATGTTTGCTATCATACCAGACAATTTCCACCATATAAACCAACTAACATGTTATATTTATGTTGGTGTTTGTTGAATATGTTTGTTCAAATGACTGACCTATGGTTGACAATAAAAAACCTTAATGCAAACCTTTAAAAAAGAGGGGGCGGGTAGTGATATAAATTTTTTTTTTTTTTTTGTTTTTTTTGCACAAAAAATTTAGAAATAGAGAGGCACTAAAATCAAAGAATTTTGGGATGGATACTACGAATGATTTTCTTTTAATACAGAGATAAACAAAATTGGTTCATCACTAGGTTCATTATATTTATTGAAAATTTGGGTTTTATGTTAAAATTGGGGATTTTGAGAATCAATTTATTTTACAGGGTTTACTTTAAGTAATTAAGTAAAAACTGAACATATAACTTGGTAATTTTTTTTTTCAATTCAATTTAAAGTAAAGGTTAGAGGACAAAATACTACATCTTTGTTGAAAAACCGTAATTTTGGAATGAAGTGTACTTTAGGCAGATGCTAATTTTAATAAGTATCACTTTTTATATGTTGTGATGTTAGGATATTGTTTCAGAACTAGAGTTTCTAAAGAGCCTGTGTCGCTCACTTGGTCTATGTAAATATTAAACAAAGGAAGCAGATTGATTCATGACAAAATTGTGTTTTGGTGATGGCAAGACAAGACAAAATGTTTTATTTCCTCAGACACAAACGTGTATAAGAGGTCAAAACATAATAAAGTATACATATAAATCGATGGTGATGTGTTCGGACATCTGACTTTACTAAACATTCTTTCTGCTTACAATTATCTCTATCTATAATGAACTTGGCCTAGTAGTTTCAGTGAAAAATGTTAGAAAAAATTGACAAATTTTATGAAAATTGTTAAAAATTGACTATAAAGGAATTAGGGGGCCAATTGACCATTTTGGTCAAATTGACCTGTTTTAGGTCTTACTTTGTTGTACATTATTGCTGTTTACAGTTTATCTCTATCTATAATAATATTTAAGATAATAACCAAAAACAGCAAAATTACCTTAAAATTACAAATTCAGGGGCAGCAACCCAACAACGAGTTGTCCGATTCATCTGAAAATTTCAAGGCAGATAGATTTTGAACTGATAAACAAAATTATCCTGCCAGATTTGCTCTAAATGCTTTGGTTTTTTAGTTATAAGCCAAAATCTGCATTTTATGTTCAATTTTTAGCCGTGGCGGTCATCTTAGTTAGATGGCCGTGTCACCGGACACATTTTTAAACTAAATACCCCAAAGATGATTGTGGCCAAGTTTAGATTAATTTTTGCTAGTAGTTTCAGAGGAGGAGATTTTTGTAAAAGATTACTAAGATTTACGAAAATATGTTAAAAATTGACTATAAAGGGCAACAACTCCTAAAGGGGTCAACTGACTATTTCGGTCATGTTGACTTATTTGTAAATCTTACTTTGCTGAACATTATTGCTGTTTACAGTTTATCTCTATCTATAATAAGATTCAAGATAATAACCAAAAACAGCAAATTTCCTTAAAATTACCAATTCAGGTGCATCAACCCAACAACGGGTTGTCTGATTCATCTGAAAATTTCAGAGCAGATAGATCTTGACCTGATAAACAATTTAATCCTGTCAGATTTGCTCTAAATGCTTTGGTTTTTGTGTTATGAGCCAAAAACTGCATTTTACCCCTATGTTCTATTTTGGCGGCCATCATGGTTGGTTGGCCGGGTTACCGGACACATTTTTTAAAGTAGATACCCCAATAATGATTGTTGCCAAGTTTGGTTTAGTTTGGCCAAGTAGTTTCAGAGGAGAAGATTTTTGTAAAAGTTAACGACGACGGACGAAGATTTTCAAAAAGGGGAAATCACTCATTTTTTTTTTAAAATTACATCCAATTAGTTTGAGCATGAAATTTTCAATTGCTGGAATATGTTATTTGATATATTTACCCTCAATACATCTAAAAATAGTTTTTTTCATAAGAAAGGAATATTTTATCATGAAAATATTCATATGAAAAATATTTATTTACAAATAGAACGTAAAAAAAGGGGAATTTCAGGGTAAATTACAATGATTAGTATTCCTCGTTTGGCAACTTTCTGCTACATTTACCCAAGAATTTTTTTGCAGCATTTTGTTGACAAAACATCCATAATTTTATATTTTATAGTCCTTTATGTGAGGATTTCTGCGTTTTCAGTAAAACCAGATGTAAAAAATGACAAAAATCGGGGATAATCATGCCGATTTTTGTGTTAGGGGGACCCCCTTTTGAACCAAAAAACTGTTTTTATTCGAAAAATTTGTCAGTTAGCAGTTTAAATGATTGAATTCTTCTATTATACCCATGAAAATAACAAAAAATGTTATGCTTTATCTCATTTTTACCATAAAATACGATGTTAGCCATTTTTCCTTGCTATACTAATATTTACATATGATGTCATGTTGTTTCCATGGCAACCAGACTATACAGATTTTTTTTATTGATTTTTCTTTAATTTGACTGTTAGTTTGGACCATTTGAACTTAAAAAAAGAAATCGAAAAAAAACAATCTGGCCAAAATTTTTCGTATTTGGTCTATTATTACAGAGAATTGATGTTAAGTAGCATGCTTATATTGTGATACGGTAGTGTGTGTATATTTTCAAATTTTATTTATGGAAAAAAGGTCATAAGTTAATAATCGCATATCTCGTATATAAAACCAATCTCTTTCATTTAAAAAAAAAACCTGTTAGATTGTAAACGTTATAGAAAATACGTCGCTTTTTGTGAAGTTAATAATAGATTTAAACAAATTCGTGTGACGCGGAGTTGATTTTTCGTTTGTCGTCTTCTGGTGTGCTGTCGTAAATTGTAATTTTTATTTACCTATGTATGTGTCTGTGCAGAGTGTCCTTGCATTTGTTTGTATTGTATTCCTGTCATATACTGTTGTCATTCAAGCGTTTTTTCATTATCTAATTTTGCATTACCTTTTGTTATAGTTCAGTTTTTCTGTTGTCCCATTTGCCTATTTTTGTATAATCGATCGTGGCTATTGAACATCTATTACTACTATTGCCTTTATTCATAAAAGCCCGGCTAGACTAAATACACACAGAATCATCATTTCAATACACCAAATAAATTTTACAAATTTAAAAATGATATAAATGTTTACCGTTGACAATTGGTACACGAAAGCCGAGTTTTGAGACATTCGAATATGATCATTTATTTATTTTGCCCAAATAGCTTTTCTAGCATTGCTACAAATAAATAAATAAACAAGAACGTGTCCAAAGTACACGGATGCCCCACTCGCACTATCCTTTTCTATGTTCAGTGGACCGTGAAATTGGGGTCAAAAGTCTAATTTGGCTTTAAAATTAGAAAGATCAGATCATAAGCAACAAGTGTAGTAAGATTCAAGTTGATTGGACTTCAGCCTCATCAAAAACTACCTTGACCAAAAACTTTAACATGAAACACCCCCTTTCATTTTCTATGTTTAGTGAACCGTGAAATTGGGGTCAAAAGTCTAATTTGGCTTTAAAATTAGAAAGATCATATCATAAGTAACACATGTACTAAGTTTCAAGTTGGGAAATGTTTACCGTTGACAATTGGTACACGAAAGCCGAGTTTTGAGACATTCGAATATGATCATTTATTTATTTTGCCCAAATAGCTTTTCTAGCATTGCTACAAATAAATAAATAAACAAGAACGTGTCCAAAGTACACGGATGCCCCACTCGCACTATCCTTTTCTATGTTCAGTGGACCGTGAAATTGGGGTCAAAAGTCTAATTTGGCTTTAAAATTAGACAGATCAGATCATAAGCAACAAGTGTAGTAAGATTCAAGTTGATTGGACTTCAGCTTCATCAAAAACTACCTTGACCAAAAACATTAACCTGAAACACCCCCTTTCATTTTCTATGTTTAGTGAACCGTGAAATTGGGGTCAAAAGTCTAATTTGGCTTTAAAATTAGAAAGATCATATCATAAGTAACAAATGTACTAAGTTTCAAGTTGATTGCACTTCAGCTTCATCAAAAACTACCTTGACCAAAAACTTTAACCTGAAACTCCCCCTTTCATTTTATTATGTTCAGTGGACCATGAAATTGGGGTCAAAAGTCTAATTTGGCTTTAAAAATAGAAAGATCATATCATAAGCAACAAGTGTAGTAAGTTTCAAGTTAATTGGACTTCAGCTTCATCAAAAACTACCTTGACCAAAAACTTTAACCTGAAACTCCCCTTTCTTTTTCTATGTTCAGTGGACCGTGAAATTGGGTTCAAAAGTCTAATTTGACATTAAAATTAGAAAGATCATATCATAAGCAACAAGTGTAGTAAGTTTCAAGTTGATTGGACTTCAGCTTCATCAAAAACTACCTTGACCAAAAACTTAACCTGAAACTCCCCCTTTCATTTCCTATGTTCAGTGGACCGTGAAATTAGGGTCAAAAGTCTAATTTGGCTTTAAAATTAGAAAGATCATATCATAAGCAACAAGTGTACTAAGTTTCAAGTTGATTGGACTTCAGCTTTATCGAAAACTACCTTGACCAAAAACTTTAACCTGAACGGACGCACAGACGAACGAACGGTACGACGAACGGACAGACGGACGAACGAACGGACGGACGGACGGACAAACGAACGAACACACTTACGGAAGCACAGACCAGAAAACATAATGCCCCTATACTATCGTAGGTGGGGCATAAAAAAAAGTGCCTTTCCACTTTTTCTAAGATAATTTTTCAGTTTTAGGTATCATAAAATGTTTCTCACAGGTACTTTATATTGATTTTTCGGTTAGTTTGAAGGTTCAATTGTAGGTAGCTAGTTGATAGGTTTAATTCAATTCTTTTATTACTTTGAGCAAATAATGCTCATCAGTACAGACATGTAATATATATGCAAATATAATATATCATACATAAATACTTAATGCATAAATAACTGATAAATGAATACGTCCGAGAAAAATAATGATCTATAATAAGTATTGGTTACTTATAACATGTCTTAGTTTAAATACACGGAAAAGAAATTTACAAAGGTTACAGATGTCTTTTACATTTTCTGTGCTCAACAACTTTATAAGCTTAGATGAAGATTGACCTGTTTCATTTGTTAATTTTGACGTATTTTATTTAATTCATTAACTGATTGGCACTGTTGGTAAGCCTTGTTGATTGATTGACAGTTTGCTGAATATAGAGGCGCATAATTTATATTGATTGATAGCATTGTACTTTAGTGATAAACAAAGGCAACAGTAGTATACCGCTGTTCAAAACTCGTAAATCTATGGAACAAAAAACAAATCGGGGTAACAAACTAAAACTGAAGGAAACGTATTAAATATAAGAGGAGAACAACGACAAAACATTAAAATGTAACACACACAGAAACGGACTAAGCATTAGAAAAAAATAGATAATACTTACCAAGTGTAACGATCTCCCACAATAGTACACCATATGACCAGACATCAGTTTTCTTTGTAAACATTTGGTCATTTAATGATTCAGGCGCCATCCATCTAATTGGTAGGGGTCCCTGTAACACAAACATTACTTTTATAGACTAAATATGCTGTTTAAGAATAGTAAGATTTTTTCATCTTGATTTTATATCTTCTTACATTGATTTTGTGTTTGATAGGGTTATATATGCTACAGTAAATAGTTGAAATTAGGAATTACATGTAAATACTAAAATTTAGGAATTACATGTAATCTCCGATGAACTTAGTAAATACAACTAATTCCTGAAACGGCCTAGTTATTACCAGTAGTTACTTATTTTAAAATGAATTTTTACACCAATTTACTAACTGTGTAATATGGTCAGCTAATCAAAAGTTATGGTTATTCTAGCCATAGAAGATCAGTGATCGAGTACTCTTAAAAAGTGATCAGCCTAAAATGTACCTTTTCGTTATAGGAGCATTAGCTACTAAATTAAATTAAATATGATTTTTTATAATTCACTTTAAGCAGTCAATTGGTTCTATTTTTTACTAAAATGGTTGATGAGTTGTGCACTTGCAAGTGCATAATTGGACCTCATTGAAAACGTGTTCAATTCAACCCCTAGCTGGAGATAGGTTACCGATGTATTCAGATTTAAAATTGTAAGGGTTTCGCGGAACCCAGTATCTCGCCTACTTTAGCTGTTAGTCGCAGGCTCAACAAAAATAGGAAAAACAATATTAAAATTTTCCTCAAGTTACTATCTTTTGACTAGTGCTGTAAGAAGCTTCTGTCCAAATTTGGTTAAAATCCAGGATGACTAGGATGGTTTATGAAATCTAATAAAAAACTTTAACCGCAAAGTGTATGTTATGTTAACTGGAAAAAAACGAAGTCTATTTATAAGGAATATACAAAAAGGGATTTATTTTTACCAAATTTACTTCCTGAAAATTATCTTATGATCATAAAAAAGCTTCTGTTCACGTTTGGTAGAAATCTAGGATACTTTAAGAAAGTTATCAAAATTTACAGAACTTTAATCACATAGTGAATATTTGTGGACGATGCTGACGACATAATGGTTTGCTATGTCTCGCTTTTGCGACAAAAGTCGCAGGCTCGACAAAAAGAAATAGAATGATAACATTGAAAGTAAAACAAAATTGATGACATATTCAAGCCACAAAATTTAAAGTTCACTTTTATACAGGTAAAATTGATAATAAAATTTTGTTGCAGTTATATAAGCTTGAGTTTGGAGGTCTTAGAAAACTAATAAAAAAGAGAAACACAATAATATGAAATGTGACTCTTAACACCATCAAATTGTATAAATTTGTTTGTGAAGAATGTCAACTTCATCGCAACAGTCTGGAAAAAAAGTCGTAAATACACCTATTTTGTAAAATGAATTTGACTTATGTCATTAGGCAAGTTTATATGTAAAGTAGGCCTGATGGAGATTTTAATATAAAGAAATTATGAGATTTTAAGAATTATAAAGATTATTAAACGGTTTCGGTACTTATCCATCTTCGGATATCAAATGTTTGGCTTTGAGCGTTCGAATTCCTAATGAAGGTAAATCTAGAAAAGCGCTAAGGGCGCAAGAAATTTTTAACCGTGTTGTTTTCATTTTTTTAAACCAAATTTGGCATTATCGAATGTTTAACATAAAAAAAAAGAGCTGGCACAGGTGCCTATAAACTTCTCACAAATGTATATCTAAAGTTTCGATTGATGTCATTGTCTTGCATGCTGCAAATGATTTTTAGGGAGTTTCACAACTTTTAAAACAACCATTTTCCAGTTTTAAATCACAAACACTTTTAAGATGTGCCTAATATTAATTTATCCTTAATTAAGGCCACACCAATTTAATTTCTTGTTCTATGGATTTTTGGACTCTACAAATTGGGGTGAGCGAGCGATTTGAAAAAATATTTAATTTGCAAAATTTTTGAGGCGAAGATTGAAAAGTAAAGACGAGCGATTATAATTTTTTTTGTTAAGATAAAATAGCAGGTTTTGACAATATTTTAACTTGATTAATCACTTGTACTTTGACATTTCTTTAATTCATGAAGTACCTTTTCTCTGTTCACCAAGAAATAATTAAATAATTAAATGTGGTATATGTGTGTGTGCCAATGAGACAATTCTCCATCCAAGTCATAATCAGGTTGGGAACAACCCCTCGATGTTATAAATATCCCTTAAATTAGGGGTCAATATAAGTTATAACATATCTTTTTGTAAATAACATTTTTTAGTACAAAAAGGCTCAAAATATTGATTTTGTTATCAGTAAATTAAAAGCTAACTAAATATTACTAGTATGTTATATGAATATACATATTCATGGATCTACAATCTGTCGATACCTGTAACTTGGCATTGCACAAGGTCATGTTTTTCTCTGGCTGTTTATGACGTCTTTACACTAAATCCATTGGAGGTTGGATGTGTACGGATTGATAGTTTAGTCTTAGATGCATGATTTTTTTATTAGTTGTTAGTGGCTTTGAACTAGCTTTCAGATAACTGCGAGTACTCTCAGATCTGTTCATTTTGTCTTTTTGTGTCGGGATGTATAAGTACCGGGCCACGTCCAATTTTATGTTTGTCCATCTGATGAGTTAAGCCTTGTTCAACTGATTTTTATAGTTCGTTCTTATGTTGTACTGTTATACCACTGTCCCAGGTTAGGGGGAGGGTTGGGATCCCGCTAACATGTTTAACCCCGCCACATTATTTATGTATGTGCCTGTCCCAAGTCAGATGCCTGTAATTCAGTGGTTGTCGTTTGTTTATGTGTTACATATTTGTTTTTCATTCATTTTATAATTTTTTTTTTACATAAATGAGGCCGTTAGTTTTCTCGTTTGAATTGTTTTACAGTGTCTTATCGGGGCCTTTTGTAGCTGACTATGCGGTATGGGCTTTGCTCATTGTTGAAGGCCGTACGGTGACCTATAGTTGTTAATGTCTGTGTCATTTTTGTCTTTTGTGGATAGTTGTCTCATTGGCAACCATTCCACATCTTCTTTTTTATATCATATTTTCCAAAAGTACTAAATATCTACCTGGTATTAAATGGTCAAAACATTTCCAAGAATTTTGTAATATTCCTGGACTGTAACCATGTTAACACATTTACTTTAATATTATTCAAAATAAGTGGACCCCTCTTTTAGAAAAATTGTTTAAACAATTATGTATTTCTCCCCTTTTTAAGTAAAAAAAAGTTTTTCAAAAGATTTGTATAGTAGCACTATATTAATCCTTGGTATTTCTTTTTTCTTTTCTACAACAGTTTTTCAAAAGATTTGTATAGTAGCACTATAATAATTCTTGGTATTTCTATTTTTCTTTTCTACAACAGTAAAATGACCCCATGTCTGAGGGAGGGATGTTCCCAACCTGATAATAACAAATACAGGTCATAGTACAGCCTTTAACACAGGGCTTGGACCCAGATCAAACAGCGAGCTACAAGGGACCCCAAAATTATAAGGGTACATAATTTGAACAGGAAAACTAACGGTCTAATTTATATATACAACGAACAACATCAACAAACTATAACTGTTGAATGACAGGCTCCTGAATCAATCAGGAAAGGTGCATAAACATGCAACCGGTATGGATAGTTTTGTATCGCCAGCATACAATATAATTGCAGTTGAAGGCAACTCTTTCAGAAGATCTTAGTACTCTTTTTTAACAGCGAACATTTTTTGATAGGGAATATAAGTAAGGGGGAAAGAAACCGTGGCAATGTTTTTGGTATGCACATGTATTTTCCTCTGTTATATATATTTATTCGGAGCACTCCCACTTGGGATAAATGGGTTTCATGTTGAATCAAATATTATCACAGTTATTTACAGTATGGTGGGGTGCTTATAGGTTTAAAATCGTTATATACAGGTAAGACTGTGATTTTAAACGCGAGTGTTTATATCTTTTTATAATATTTACATAAAACCGTGCGGGAAATGGACATATATTACATTTACGGATGCGGGGAGCGGGAATAATAAAAAATAAAAAATATCTGTTTTGAAAAAATTAGTGCGAGCGGGTCCGTCGACAAGGAATTAAATTGGTGTTGCCTAAGTAAGCCCTAACATTCCTACCCTTTGACTTTCTTATTTGGTATCTTTAATTATATCTTTAATTTTAAAACAAAAGTATCAAGGTAGGAAATAGCTGTAAAAATGACAAAAAAAATCAGTGAATACCAGTTATCACCGAAACAATTGGTAAATATATGTAATTACTGAATTGGCTATTAATTACAGGTATTTACTGAAATGTTAAGTAATTACATGTAATTCCTAATTTCACCTATTTACTGTAAAAGAGGGACGAAAGATACCAAATATGTAATATATACATAACTTACTATTTATTTCGTTACACTTATAAAAACTTATTGTCCTACATCATGGTCGATAATAAATAAACTTATCATAGATACCCGGATTAAAATTCCATATTTACGCCAGACGCGCGTTTCGTCTACAAAAGACTCATTAGTGATCATCAGTGACGCTCGGATAAAAAAAATGTTTAAAAGGCCAAATAAAGCACGAAGTTGAAAAGCATTGCGAACCAAAAATTGCCAAAAATTTTGCCAAATACAACTAAGGTAATCTATTCCTGAGGAAGAAAAGCCTTAGTTTTTCCAAAAATTTACAGTTAATTTATAATTTTTAACTCAAGTCAACACAGAAGTGCTGACTACTGGGATGGTGATACTCTCGGGGAAATAAATCTCCACCAGCAGTAGCATCGACCCAGTGGTTGCAAATAAACTCATCATAGATACCCGGATTAAAATTCAATATAAACTTTATTTATGTATTTGCACAAGACTATTTATGTAACCTTATTTATGTATTTACACTAGACTAGTTATTTAATGTATTCACCAAAATGGTTAAATGTGTAATGATTGATCCTATAGTAAGAGATTAAATTATCTATCTGTAAGTTGTTATTGTCGATACAAACTAGCTTTCAGTAGCTCATTTACTCTTAGATAGATACTTTGTGTTTTTGTCTTTATAATGGTTAATTGTCTATCTAATGAGTCAAGGCATTTTGAACTGATTTTCACAGTTGGTTCTTATGTTGTGCTGTTACAACACATTCCCACCTTATTAATGGGTTTTGCGCTCACAAAGATGTGACTATTCAAAATCAGGAACCTTCTATTCTTTGATTGTCGTTGTTTGATGTCTGTCATATTTGGGTTTTTTTTTCGTTTATTTTCGTTGTTTTTTTTCGTTGTTTACATCAGGCAATTGTCTTTATTCTTTTGAATAGTATAACATTTTCTCGTTTTACAGGCTTTCAAATGTGGTATGAAATTTGTTCATAGATGGAGTGATTATTGATCTATAATAGTAATTTAATAATCCACGTTATTAGTACTCAAATTGTCTTTGAGTTTAGAATTAGTAATACAAGTGTACATAGTTCAGATTTTTTTTTATATTTTATATTTTATGTTATAATCTCTGTATTACTAAAATCTTTTTACATCAGGGGTTTCGATATCACAAACTAGTCGAAAAATTAACTTTTTTTTATCATCGGTAAAAGGACAGCATTCGTAAATATAAATCAACATGCAGATATCTTGTACGTTCAGGTATTTCACAAATACTATATAACGTTGATAGAAAACTAGTGGCTCTTTAGAGCCTGAGTCGCTCAACTGCGATATTTATCAAAGGACATTATCCAACATTGAAGACAAGAATACAATTGAAGACAACGTTGTTTTGCTGATCTTGTATTGCTGATCATTTTTTCAGTTTAATGTCTCTCCATCTTCTTTAGTTTTTGCTCGAAACACAAAAAAGGGCGAACAAAATCCTCATTTAAGGGCAATCCCTTCAATGAAGATATACAGTCTTCTAATGTTATCGACAACATTTTATTTGTTTTTACATCTTGCCTGGATAATTATTTTTTTTTATCTTAAGTATAGATTTAAGTAAAACAAATGATAAAATTCGTCATTGAAGGGCAATAACTCCAATGAGGAGTCGGGAAATTATTTCCTAAATATAGTCTAAATTGTAGATCTTATCTTACTGATAATTAGTGCTAATTAAAGTATCTATCTATATATTATAATTTGTAAGATATAAGGCAAAAACAACATATAAGTACAAAGTAAAATAACAAACAAACCTAACTTCGAGGAAAATTCTACAGAAAAACCCTGGCAAATGGCATTGTAAGGTTATCATCAAAGGGCATTAACTCTAAAGTCGTCTGATGATTTCGATATTTTCGATAATGCATAATGATCTGTTGATATTGATTTGGTGATCATTTTGCATCTTAAAAAATATCTATATGTATTATAATCTTAAAATAAAAGGCAGACTAAACAATTGCTAGAATCCAACATTTTGAACATTTTGCCCTGCCATTTTTTGTTTTTAACGATAACGGTTTTCAAAATAATAGACAAACTTGCAATTTATCCCTATGTTTTATTTTCAGTCATGTCTGCCATCTTGGTTTAAAACAAGAAACCCAATGATGATTGTTTGATTAAATTTGATCAAGTTGATTTATGGGAGAACGCCAAGTGGTTGGAAAAGCTAACTTGTCCCTTAAGGACATACGAGTTTAAATTTAGATGTGTACACACTTGAAAATGTCGTTTTTTGAAAACCTTACTTTGCTGATGTGCCATGGTGATTTGGTCCTTGAGATAGGGTAGGCACTTTCAAAGATTGCTTGACCAGTATTGATTATTCTTGGCAGGACAAACCCAAGCACGAATTGAATGGTCAACCCATGGTGGTGTCATTTTGTTTTCATCAAACCCGGAGGTCGTATTTGGACATATGTGTATTATTTCGAGATAAATAATCAATTATTTAATCGGGTAAATACCGGCAAATACTGGAAAATATTGGAAAATACCGGTCGATTGAAATTTTTAGTGGTCATTAATATAAAAATCTCTCTCTGCCTAGCAATTACTGTTAGTAATGACATACAGTAATGACATAATGTAAGTGTTAAAGTCATTTTTAATGCTTCCATTTCTATTTTTGTTGTAAATTATCAAAAAAGAGAAAGTAGACTATTTGTGTGTAAATATTATGATTATGAATAGGTAAAATTTATGACATTTTATATTTTCTTTGGTTTGAAACAAACATTAAAGAAACCATGAACTTCCCATTTCCTACATAATGAAGGTTTTTGATTCACAGTTGAATAGACCGGAAACATTTTATTGTTCAAGCGAGTCGCTAATATCACTTTTATTACTCTTGATCCATGTTTTGTCAACATTTATTGGAGGCTGTTGTTTTAGTAATTAAATGTTCAGATGAGAGGTAATAAGACCCTTGTATCTTCACTTACCTAAAATTTTATTTATCAGTAAAATCACTCATTTCGAATAAAAACAAATTGATTTTAAAAATGTTGAAAGAATATGTCAATTTGTTATATATTTAAATTATGCGATAGCATAATTCATAAGGATTAAATTAGTAAGAGTAAGTGTTAAAATGAATAAAACATCAAGTTCATTCATTCAAATGAGTTGGCACATGGTTTAAATATATTTGAGTTTTTATGAATTTTTATTACATTGATAATAAAAACAACCATGAAAAGTTCAAACGACCAGTATTTTCCAGTATCGACCACTACAGGAGTTCAGGGCAAAAACTATCGGTAAATATCACCGGTAAATTGCGGGGCGGTTTTTACCGCAAAATATTTCTTGGGTCATTTCGACTTATTTGTAGATCGTGTAAAACTGATCGTAAAATTATTAACTGTGTTAAAATCTCTATATATCTATTGTAGTTTTGAAACAATAAATAACAACGAGTGCACACGATGAAATGTCTCGCCTATTTTTTACTAATCATTGATATTATGTTGATAGTTCTAAATATAAAGCTGTATTATAACTGTCACATAAACTAAACCTAGAAAACTAAATATTGACCACTGAACCATGAAATGAGGTCAAGGTCAGATGACACCTGTCAGTTGAACATGTACACCTTACAGTCCAATCATACACCGAATATACTAGACCTATTGCGTATAGTATCTGAGATATGGACTTGACCACCAAAACTTAACCCTGTTGACTGATCCATGAAATGAGGTCTAGGTCAAGTGAAAAACCTTGCACATACTAAATATAGTTATCCTATTACTTATAATAAGAGAGAATTTAACATTACAAAAAATCTTAACTTTTTTTCAAGTAGTCACTGAACCATGAAAAGGAGGTCAATGACATTGGACATGTGACTGACGGAAACTTTCATAACATGAGGCATCCATATACAAAGTATGAAGCATCCAGGTCTTCCACCTTCTTAAATATGAAGCTTTTAAGAAGTTAGCTAACCCCGCCGCCGCCGGACCACTATCCTTACGTCGAGCTTTCTGCAACAAAAGTTGCAGGCTCGACAAAAACTGACATTCAAGGGAACTTACTTCTATATAGAATAACACAGGAGATCGAATGCATGTTGAATTGTTTCTTTATTATTATGAGGCTGACTTCATGCAGGAACTTCTTAGGAAGAAAGATAAGAAGTTAGCAATATCCTTTAACTCTACTTTCCGCTATATAGATGATGTTCTTTCACTAAACAATTCAAAATTTGGTGACTATGTGGAACGCATCTATCCAATCGAACTAGAGATAAAGGATACTACAGATACAGTTAAGTCGGCTTCATATCTTGACTTACATCTAGAAATTGACAATGAGGGTCGGTTGAAAACAAAACTTTACGACAAAAGAGATGATTTCAGCTTTCCAATTGTGAACTTTCCATTTCTAAGTAGCAACATTCCAGCAGCACCTGCATACGGGGTATATATCTCCCAATTGATACGATATTCCCGTGCTTGCATTTCCTATCATGATTTTCTTGATAGAGGTTTGCTGCTCACAAGGAAGCTATTAAACCAAGAGTTCCAAATGGTGAAGTTGAAATCATCCCTTCGTAAATTTTACGGACGCCATCACGAGTTGGTTGACCGTTATGGAATAACCGTTTCACAAATGATATCGGATATGTTCCTTACGTCGTAACTACAATCCCCTTCCCTTTCATGAATATGACCTACCGAATTAGACTATTTACCGGATTTGTAATCACTTAAGCAACACGACGGGTGCCACATGTGGAGCAGGATCTGCTTACCCTTCCGGAGCACCTGAGATCACCTCTAGTTTTTGGTGGGGTTCGTGTTGTTTATTCTTTAGTTTTCTATGTTGTGTCGTGTGTACTATTGTTTTTCTGTTTGTCTTTTTTTATTTTTAGCCATGGCGTTGTCAGTTTGTTTTAGATTTATGAGTTTGACTGTCCCTTTGGTATCTTTCGTCCCTCTTGAATTAGTTGCGCCTGTATACGGAGTATATATCTTCGAATTGATACGATATCCCCAGGCTTGTATTTCCTATCATCATTTCCTCTACAGGCGGTTGCTGCTAACAAGGAATCAATCAAACCAAGAGTTCCAAATGGTGAAGTTGAAATCATCCCTTCGTAAATTTTACACACGCTATCACTAATGTAACCTTCCGAATTAGACTATTTATCAGGTTTGTGAGAACACAAGCAACACGACGGGTGCCACTTGTAGAGAAGGATCTGCTTACCCTGAGCACCTGAGATCAACCCGTTTTTGGTGGGGTTCGTGTTTCAAAGTCTTTAGTTTTCTATGTTGTTTCATTTGTGCTATTGTTTGTCTGTTTGTCTGTTTGTATTTACTTTTTGTAGCCATAGCGTTGTCAGTTTGTTTTTGATCTATAAGTTTTATTGTCCCTCTGGTATATTTCGCTCCTCTGTTACAACCATTGGGTCGATGTGTCTGCTGGTTGAAATTTTGTCCTCGGCGACATCATCCGCCCAGTAGAAATATTGGACGAATTTACGAAGATCTAACAGGATACTTGCTCGGACACTGCCCAGTATAAAAAGGTCCGAAACAGACGTCACTATAGACACGGCGTCGTCTGATACGGCAGGTGTCCTCTCATTAACAGACAGACATGAAAAATATCACAAACTCATTCAGATAACCATACTAGTGACAATAGCAATAGTACACATACACATCCATGTTCACTTCTCCTTAAAGACATTTTGATTTTGATGACTCTGAACAAAATAGTCTCATTTCGAAATGTGAAACGAATGGCTGCAACACTTGTGGAATTTCAATAACAGATGCTAGCAATTTAACCAGAAAGCCTTGTTTTACCAGAAGTTACGAGGATCTGAATTGTCATTTTAGTGTTGTGTTTCTGTTGTGTCGTAGTTCTCCTCTTATATTTGATGTGTTTTCCTTAGGTTTAGTTTGTAACCTGGATCTGTGTTTTTCTCAATCTGTTTATTAATTTCGAATAGCGGTATACTACTGTTGCCTTTATTTGTCAATCTATAAATGTCGTCTACATATTAGAGTGTAACCTTTGCGGATTAGTAAACGTCGTTGAAACCCAAGGAAAGCTAAACAATCGTATGTGCGTCTATAGATCAGACACCAACCACAATGCAAACCAGCATTTTAATCAATCTGGTCATTCCATTTTTTTTTATGACAGTTCGCATTTTCGAAAAAAAAAATGTATCACAGGAGTAACAATCCTCATCTTGCAACGACTCTCCGTAGACAAAAACAGGACTACTGGATTCGAAAATTAGGAACTGCGACACTATATGGTTGCAATGACAAAATTGATGGTATAGTTACTCTATCTAGTCCTTCCTGTAGCTCGGTGAATGTGATTAATATTTTCAACTCTACTCCTCAACGTAAACGCAGTCATGGTCATCGTCATTATACATCACCTACTCTGTATAATGTTGTTTCTATGACATTTCGCATTTTCGAAAAAAATATACCACAGGAGTAATAATCCTCAACTTGCAACGCATTTCCGTAGACAAAAAGTGGACTACTGGAATCGACAATTGGGAACTACGGCACTATATGGTTGCAATGACAAAATTGATGGTATAGGTATTTTATTTAGTCCTTCGTGTAGCTCGGTGAATGTGATGAATATTTTCAACTCTACTCCTCGACGTAAACGCAGTCATGGCCATCGTCATTATACACCACCTACTCTTAATGATGTCTCTTTAAATGACTTGCTGCTATCTATACAAATCCCGTTAGGTATTCATCACATTCGCACGAAAGTTTATTCATTACCCTTTTCAAAACTTCATTCGCTGTACAATTTATGTTTGGAAACCATTGTTACAAATCTTCATTCATACCAATACAAACTTACAGCTATCATTTCGGATATTGCAACCAGTTCGGATTGGAAAAGATAAAAAAAATCTTTTCTTAAACTTTCATTTGCCGACAAAGGTCTCGATGGCGTCAACTTGAACAATATTCTTCATTATAAATTAGTTCAATCAAAAATACCTCCTTATTTTAAAGATCAGTTTGTAACAATCATTTCTTATACCTAAACCAAACCAATTGCAACTAAAATTTCAGTTACAAACACGTTTTGCAGGATCTCAATATTGAAGACTTCAAATTCAAACCCCCTGAAATCACATGTGCTATTTCCTAATTCACATATAATCCATTTGACCACGTTACTGGTGACCTCAACATTGTCAATAATTCTTCCCTAGAAAATGTTTTATCTAAAGGTCCGAAATATCGCGAGCCTGAATCCATTAATTGGAAATACAACATCAAAATGATTGATTCAGTCCAGGATTATGCCAGGCAATGGGCTTATTGCGAGGTCGTTGATACAAATCAGAATAAGAATTAAGAATCTGAAAAGGTCTATTGATACCCATGCTAAAGACTTAAATGTTGCAAAACACTTGTCCTACCTCCAAGACAAATATGTTGTTGTCCCTGCAGATGAAGCCCCAAACAACATCGTTTTTGTGTGTAAATCTCATTACATGAACTGCTTGATAAATGAATCCACAAAGGACAATTCCCTTTGAAACTCAACATTTACACTAACGACACATACCAAAAAAAATCCTGGATAATCATAGGTTTATTCTATGTTCCTTTGTAATTTCAACTTAAGATGAAGAACGGGAAATTCCATCGCGGTATTGGTCAAAGGACACAGTTATCGTCCGTTGGCCTTCGGTGTCTACGAATATAGTCCCTAATGTGAAAAGTGTATAACTTGCATTTTTTAAATACATTTTTCCTATTTATTTTCATGATATTTAATGCATGAAATATTAAGTAAGGGGATGAAATTACATGTTAAAAAATTTGGGTACTGACATTATCGAGATGCTTGATTTCTTGATTGGAGGACGTATTTTTCAACAGACTGTTAGCATTCCAATGGATAAAAGATAAAACGTTAAAATATCCTTTTACTTTACTTTCCACGATATATAGATGATGTTCTCTCATTAAATTATTTTAAAAATGGTGACTTTGTTAAACGAATCCATCCCATCGAATTAGAGATAAAGGATACATCTGATACACTTAAGTCTGCCTCATATCTTGACTACATCTAGAAATTGAGAGTGGTTTCTATGTTGTGATGTTACGCGTTTTTTTACAGGGTTGGTTAAGGTTGGCGCAATTTAAAACGTTCATAATTTCTGTCTTAAGAATATATTATAGGAACGATCTTAGGACAGTTTCGATAAACAGGCCCAAGTTCTCATACTGCATTTATATTTTAGGCATTAAGCTAAATGCCTGCATCTATTTTTCAGGTTTTAAGCTGAAATCCTAGGATTTAAGACTAATGCCTAACATCATTTAGACAATAGGCGTACCTAAAATGTCTTCTTTCACTTAATGCCGCTAACAAATACCTTACAACAAAATTACTTTAATTTGCGTTATTCTATTTGCGGCTGTTTGCCTTAGGTTCTTGTTTTCTTTCTGAATTATTTTTTTATTATATCTATTATTAATTTTGTATTGACATAGTGTCATAGATCAAATTAATGCGTTCAGCGTATGTTCACTTGTTTTTTGTTAATTTGTCTTTTGATTTAGTTCAGCCATTTAAATTGATATTTTATAGTGTGGTTTCTATGTTGTGATGTTACACGTTTTTACAGGGTTCGGATAAGGTTGGCACATTAAAACGTTTAAACCCGCTACTTTGTTTGTACTTGTCCCAAGTCTGGAACCTGATGTTCAGTGGTTGTCATTGGTGGTGGGGTTCTCATTTCTCGTTTTGGGGTGAAAATTGCATGAAATGCTTTCAAAAACCTATGTTGACTTTATTTCTAAATCTTCCTAGGCTTATCACTACCTTTTTTGGTACACAAGATATAGTGCATTAATCATAACATACTATACATCCTATTCATGAACATTTCCATAAAAATTATCAGTGTAATATATGCTCAGATATTCAAGTAACAAAATAATGTTACACCTGTCAAGAAAATTACATAACGTTTGCAAGGTGAAGGAATCTGATATCTGTTTCTAAAAAAAATAATGATGTCATTGTTAAAGTCCTCTTTAAAAATTGGAGTTATCTCCCATTGTCCAGAATTGACAACCAATGGTTTATTTAGCATTTTTATCTATTGTCATAAAAATTCATTATATCTAATAAAATTAGTAGATTTAGCTGAGAAAGTCCTTAGTTTTGAATAAAAAAACATTAATTTTTGTGGAAATTTGTTTTAACGTTAATTAAAGCTTAAATTAAAAATTGTTTGCTAGCCCTCTCTATTATAAATGTAAGATAACTCTGGTCAACTTTACCAACATTCTATCATTATACGGAGATAATATTGTTCTGTTCTTATTTATAGTCATTTTAAAAAAAGTTTAAAATGAGTGTGTGGGTTCCAATTATAATTTTTCACTAAAGCGTTCGGCAAAAGTCTGAAGTTTCGGAAAAAATAAAAGTGGTGGCTATGGTTTTCTGTTTTTATGTTTGTGCGTATGTGTGTTTGTGTTAGGGGTATAACATGTATACTTCTGTCATGTATTTGTCATAATGGATCGAGTAATGCAGATAAATTAAGACAGCGTGTCTGCATCATTTGAGTTCTGACATAATTGTATACACAATATATAAAGCAACACATGCCTTTTCAAGAATCAGGTTGATTATATGATGCATACCACAACTTAAAACAGTGTATTCTTTGCAGCTGAACAAGCATGTGTTATTCATCGGCATATTGTACCTCAAATTAAAAGTAAAGAGCGAACTTTTAATCATTACCAGAATACGGCTTTAAAATAGAGCAATTTCATGATGTTCTATCTATGGTTTTATAGTAATTTGTCTTATCAAAAAATGAAACTTAATGATGATGAGGGTAGATTTGTCATTGCGCATCTATGACGGTCTAATTTAAAAGTAACATAAAAATCTTTATAAGATAACAAAATAATTCTTTATGTTGGTATACATTAATTTTAAACATTTCAAAAGGAATAAATAAAATTATAGATATATATAAATGTCTCTAAAAAAAACCAATCAAAAATACTAAAATAGTACTTCATTGATTTTGTAACGATTTAACATTCAATAGAATAACTATATGTTAAGATGAAATTATAACCCTGTTCAATGCAGACAATCAACACATTGATGTTTTAGGATTAAACATAGTGCAAAAGGAATGTTATTCTTACATACAAATGACACATCAAAAGAATTAATTCACTGCGCATTCGTGCTCCACCTTCAATGACGGTTCTGAATTATCAATAAAACCAACAGTTGTAAATCTATAGGATAGTGACAGCTAATGAATTCGAATCCACATGGTTGTTATAACATTATAAACCTCTAACAGTATAAGACACAATACAACTCATGTGAGTGCATTAACTTACCCAAATAGATATGTTTTTAAAGCCTAAACATTTTGAAATGTTGTTTACGTTTTATACATGTTGGAATTATAATAATATCACAAATTCCAGTTAAGATTTGACTAAATATCAATATCCCGATATCGTCAGGTAAATATGCTACTTTGTTGACAATGCAATATTTAATTTTAATTTCCCACTGATAAATTGACGCAATCTTTATCTTTCTGTGCTTACAAGCACTTTGATTTTAATATTATTTAGAAACGTTGGTTTTCCTGTTGGATTGTTTTTCACAAGTCATTTTGGGTGCCCTTTATAGCTTGCTGTTCAGTGTGAGCCAAGGCTTCGTGTTGACGGCCGTACTTTGACCTTTAATTGTACACTTTTACATATTGTGACTTGGATGGAGAGTTGTCTCTTTGGCACTTATACCACATCTTCTTATATCTTTATATCACAGATTGTGGTAAAATTGAAAAAAAAATGCAATGATCTCTTTCATTTTATGAAAAATTGATGATCAAGTATTTTCAAAATAGATGACCATAAAATTTTGTTGAAAAAAACGTATAAAATGGACAAAAATGGTTCTCTAATTTGTCTTAAAATGATCAAATCTCCAATTTCTAGTACATAGATTTTACCTAGTTGGTAGTAGAAAACGTCAAATATCGACGTGTTATGGTTTATAACGCGATGACGTCACACTTATTTCGATGTCAATTGTACTTTTGCATCTGGAACACAACTTTGAATATATATAGCGTGGACACGAAATAGGTGATCCTTTTAGTATTATTTTACATCAATAAAACCGAAATTTATGTCTCAACAACATATGGTTTATGTACCAAAACATGTGATTTAGTTTCGTTTATTGTAACTGGACATTATTGGTCCAATCTGTCGTCCAATATTTCTGGAAAATTACACATCAGATTGGTATTGACCTGTTAATTATGTTTACCCAGTGTCAGTTTGCTTCAGTTTTTTGTTTATAATGTAAAACCTACATTTCACTTTAATATATCAGCGACTATGTTTGTTGATGAACCAAAGCCCTGTATATATGTTGTGTACAAGATGTAAGTTTGTACAAATTGTAATTTGTACAGGATTTTTGTACAAGTAATAAGTTTTTTGATACACACCTTCTTGCACCAGGTGATACAAATTTATCTTCTAAAATGTATCGGTTTAATGTCTTTAATTCAAATTTAAATACTTCAACATAACATTTAGTGCTATTCTGATTGTCTTAAAAACAAGAAATGAGGACACCTGAATGGTTTAAAATCTTATTTAAGTTTTCTCCTTATACAAAAGTGAAATACATAAAGAGTCTTTTTGTGTTCTTATAATGTGTTTGTATCAATACTCAGTAATAAGAATGTATGAAGTAGTTGTGGAAATATGACTGAAATATGCAAAACAAAAAGACTGTGTGCTTGCATCAACCATTTTTGTTAAGATGTTCATAAAACACTGACAACTTGTACAAAATAGCTGTACAAATTATAATTTGTACAACATTACATCTTGTACACAACATATACATTGTAAACTATATTACTAAATGAACTTTTAATTTGTATTTAATCATTTTAACTTAGTAATAGAATATCGAACCTCCATCAATAAAAAACAAAACCACACTATAGACCTCAAATTATCAAATTATCATAGATGTTCCAGCTAAGTTACATAGTGATAATGTTTCATTAAATACTTGCGTTAAACACATTTCTTAAATATTTGTGAACATTTTTACCCAAAACATTTTGTACATGGTAGGTATCAAACATCTTGAAAATTTGTTTTTAAACATTATTAATTAGCCATAAGTCGCAGATTTTCAAATCATCATAACTACTATTATTTCACTAATTTATTGTAATAGGTGTTTGGTAGGGAAAATTGAACCCCAGCTTTTAGAAATTTTTATAGCTATTCAAACAACTTTTCATATGTATGCAGTAATAATGCATTAATAAGTCCTTGTTAGGAATTAAACATATTGGAATACATATCTAAACATTTATACACTTGTTATCAGCCATCGACAATTGAACTCCCAATAAACCTAGAATTTAAAATTGTCAAAAACGTATTCAGATACCTTATATGGTAATAAGGCTTTAAAAAAGTATTTCGTATGTGGGAAGAAATGTTTATCAATTTTTATCAGCCACGAACAACTATTAACTTCCCCTATTGACCTCAGATTTAAATTGTCATAGCTACTCAAACTACTTTATATACTTATCCTGCCATAATAAGTACTTGATTGGACTAAAACATGTAGATAAAGTAACTCAGGCATGCATTTAATCCCATTTCTTTAAAGACATAAAAATGAGGATCATAATGCAAAATACCCTATACATCTGGGCTAGAAAAATAAAAATAAAAATATTGAATACCCTAGATTCACGGTAGTACGTCGACGAGCGTGCGCGAAAGCGTATAAGACAAGGATCGATAAAGGTTTTTGAATTTAGATATTTTCTTAAAAATTTGCGTTTTATGTGCAATAAATATTGTTACAATTATTAATTCAGGAAGTTAGGAAGTAGAAAGCACTACATTTATACGTCATATCACAAATATTTCCGACTTTGTGCGGTTTCAGAGAAGTTGGGTCTTAATAAAAATCGGTCTCCTCCTTTAGTAGTGAAATAGAAATAATGCATTAAAAAGTACTTGGAAAGAATACATCATGTATGAAAATATTATTCTACATTTTGTTTAGCCAAGAAAAATTGAACCCCGACCCCTATTTTCCTCAGTATTTTTTTCTTATTAGCATAGCTATTCAAACTGCTTTATAAAGTAATAATTCATTAATAAGTACTTGGTTGAAATAAAACAATATTTTCACTCGTCCCTGAAAAACTAAATTTCCCTCCAGTTCACAGATTTTCAAACTATTCCAATTATGTTATGAAATAATAATGCATAAGTAAGAACTTGAAAGGATAAAACATGCTAGAATTTTAAACATTTTTACCACGAAACTGATCCCACTTAAATGGACCTCAAATTGTTAAGTTGTCATAGCTTTTCAAACTATTTTATACATAAATCTGCATTCATAACAACTTTGTAGGAATAAAAGATATTAAAAAATAATGACAGGCAATATTTTAAGATGAATATGTTGTTTTTCGATGTAGTGTGGTAGGAAACCAGTAAGGGCTTGTGTCATTAAATTTAAAGATGTCATAGAATGTTATTTACATACCTTCGATGTCCTTTCATAAACATCACAACCCTCAACATCTCTACTTAGGCCAAAATCACAGATTTTACAAGTAAAATCTGGAGTAATCAAGATATTCCTCGCTGACAAGTCACGATGGATAATCTATAACAAAGATTTTACATAATCATTAGAGTGTCCTCGGTCACGCAATTAATGGAACTAATTAAATAAATATTTACTTAGTCTAACACTGTTCTCATATTTAAGTGTAAGAGTAGATAATCGAGCAATGTTGCATTGTAAAAGTATAACAAAGGAAAACAAGACAGAAGATACAAGCTGGACAATTAAAAACTACAAACAGACAACTCAATAGCTAAATAAATGGGGAATATGTCCAATAGGGACACAGATGAGGCCCCCGCTAGCATATAACATTATAAAGGGACATAACTCAAGAACTGTAAAAGTGACGCTTCCAATTTTGAACATAAACTGAATTAAGTGGTTATAAGCATTACATTTCATAAAATTTTGTTTTGGCAAACTTAAGTTAGAGAACGGAAACAAAATATCATATAAGGTTATAAAGGGACATTAAGCAAAGTGCTTGAATTGTAAGCACCGAAGGGTACTGATTGTTTTAATTTTTCAGTGAACATTGTATTGTATAAAACATTGGTTGTAGTAGATTTAATTGTAAAATTAATTTTTAAAATAGGAGTAATCTTCCTTTGTCCATAATTGTAGTTGATTCAATTGAAGAAACTTCATTTTTAAAAATAAATTTTAACAATTTCATCTTTGATTTTTTAACAGATATAAGATCCCTAAATTTTTTTATTTGTAAAGGAGCAAAACTCTAGAACAATTGAAGTGACACCACCAAAATTAAAACAATAGTTTACATGACACAACAAAGAAAACTAAAGAATAAACAACACAAACCCCACCAAAAACTAGGGGTGATCTCAGGTGCTCCGGAAGGGTAAGCAGATCCTGCTCCACATGTGGCACCCGTCGTGTTGCTTATGTGATAACAAATCCGGTAAATAGTCTAGTTCGGTAAGTCACATTCATGAAAGGGAGGGGGATTGTAGTTACGACGTAAAGAACATATCCGATATCATTTGTGAAATGGTTGTTCCATAACGGTCAACCAACTCGTGATGGCGTCCGTAAAATTTACGAAGTGGTGATTTCAACTTCACCATTTAGAACTCTTGGTATAAGTTCCATAACATTTGGTTGTAGTAAACTTAAGTTAGAGAACGGAAACCAACTTTTGGATGTACGGACGTACGTTCTTACAGACGGACAAGGGTAAAACGTAATGCTCCCGCCGGACATAAAAAAAGAAAACAGCAAAACTACAAGCCATAATTCAATACACATGAAAATAAAAAGCTCCCCAAACATAGAAAAATGCTGGACGTTGTAGTACCGTTAAAATACAATGGTATGTTGTAATTATACAAAATATAACAAAATATTGATGTATCTATTATCGAATACTTAAACAATCCCAGATTCATAAACCATCAGCACAAGTAAATTCACTTATTCCACTGTTGACCGAGTGTAAAAGTTTAAAAGGTTTTCAAGACAAAGGATAGACATTACATTTTGAGACAGAAACGTCAAAAACATTAAAGAACAAAACAGGACAAACTACAAAACATATAACTAAAACAAAAGAAACACGAATCACTTTAAATCAAAATAAGAGTTTCTAGGTAATTTATTGAAAGTAAAAGTAAGGTGATTAGTCGCATACGGTGATGTATACGTAACTATCGTAAAAATGTGGACGGGATTGCGGATTTCGATGATTAGAACATATCAGTGACACAGATATTCTAAATCGATTTTACAAAATCATAACGGCGTGTGTAAAACCTTTCGAAGGAATGACTAAATCACTTCAATTTAACTAGGAAAACTAGTTCATTTCATTTTAAATAATTTAGGCGTTTATTGTTTCTCAACAAAAACGGAGATCATAATCAAATAAAATTGGTTTAAAATTTACTACAAAATAATATATATATATGGAATTGCGTCACATTTTAGAATAAAACGTAACGAACTCAAATTTGTTAAATCAAAGTAGATTTGCGTTTTATATAGTCAGGGAAGTTGTCAAAAATAACATTAAATCATCCACATTTCAAAGAAAGAACATGGGCTATATAAACAATTACGTTAGGTTCAAAAGGGAATTACGTCTTTGAAAGAAACTTTGAAGCTTAAAAGGGAATTAAAAACTATGTTCTTAATGGTTAATTGTATCATATCCTAATCACACGAATCGCAAATTCAATTTGGGTTTTATGAAATCATGATTATAGCCTTTCTATGAGATCGATCCGCAGTTTTATCGACACAAGTGAAGCATATCGATTGAGGACGAACGAGGTTATATCGTACAAAGAGAAACATATAGATTGAGGACGAAGTTTTAGGTCAATATGCTTCTCTTGTGTCGATATAACCTACGTATCGACATCATACAAACACAGTCATCTTGAAAACCATTCTTACTGTAAAAGTTTTAAATGTACATTTACAAAATGTAACAACAGAATCACAACAATCAATATACATTTGTTTCCTTATTTAATTATAACAATATATAACAACAGATAAGTGACAAGAAATTTACAACAAGAACATTTTGTATATGACTTCGAAGCTACACCTTTTAAGGGTTGTTCACATATAGGTGAACATTGAAATTTATATAAACAGTTACGTTGCTGCAGTTATCTAAATATGGCATCTTCATATCTGGATGTGGTACTTTTAAGAAATTTTGATTTGGCATCAATGTCTCTGGTTCATTGTATTTGTATTTTTCTTTGAGGCTCCATTACCAATTTCTGTCAAGATTTCATCAAATTGATCATTATGTCGTTCATCCACGCCAATTAATGAATGTGTTTGTAGATATATGTTTTTGTGTTCTGTTAAATTGTTCCTTTTAAAATTGTTACACGATGATGACGGCTGTACTCATATTTTGACTATTTTATTTATTATGTCTGTTTAGTTCACGCATCATTGTAAATATAACGGAATTTGATGAGACTGTGAGAAAGTGAGAGGTTTAGCGCTATAAAACCAGGTTTAATCAACCATTTTCTACATCTGAAAATGCCTGTACTAAGTCTGGAATATGAAAGTTCTTGTCCATTCGTTTTTGATGTGTTTTGTCTTTTGATTTTGCCATGTGATTATGGACTTTCCGATAAGAATTTCCTTTGAGTTCAGTATATTTGTGATTTTACTTTTCATAACAGTTTCACTCTTTGAGTTAGATAAAAGTTCTAACTCAAAATTTGCATCATTCAAGTCAACGGGAACATTTTCCTCTTCTTTAACTGAAAAGGTACTTTGTGAGATGCATAGAAAATCCATATAAGATATACTTTATTACTTGAATTATAATTTCTTTGCACGCGTTTTTTCACTTAATATTTCTAAAATATGCCGTTTTTTCCTTGCAATGGGATCCTTGGGATCCATTGCGATGTGTTTTCTGGTCTTCTTTGGCAACGGTCATACCTGAAGGTATATCATCTGAATGGTCATGTTTCCATGGCTACTTTGCCGTGGACTTTCCTTTCTCGTTGTCAATAGCTGTGTTCTTGTGTGAAATGTCGTTTACAAGAACTGTTGATGGCTGGTTGATGTTTCTATTGTTTGGTTCAGATAATAAATATCTTATCTTTGACTGAACTGCGATCGGTCCTTGGCCTCTAATAATTTGGTCCTCAATAATTTCCCAATAGTAGTCCGCTCCTATGAGTAAGTCGATTTCAAAACGATCTTCACTATGCACAGGGTGTGCAAGTTTAAGTCCACTCAAATGTGGCAAGCTCCTTGTAGTCTGTGAAATATTGTTATGAATCGGGATGACAATTTTCGGAACAATGAATGTGTCGATAATGACTTCTTCTCCTGTGTCGGTCTGTAACTGTATTGTTGCAGTGTCTAAGTTGCAAACCTTCTGAAAGAAATCTCCGAACGCAGACAGATGAATGCTTACTTTTTCTGAAGGTTTTATTTCTAATTTATCAGCTAATTTCTGAGTTATAAAAAAACGCTGTGCTTCCTCGTCAAATAAGATGTTACATTTTATTTTCTTGGTCGTTATATACAACTTGGACGGTTGCTGTTTTCAGGAGAATGTCGTGACTTTGTTGTGATGAATACATTACTCTAGTCTCGTTTGGTGTTTCAACTACGTTTATCGCTGACTGTTATATTGTGAGCTCCGGTGTCGAACCTGGGATTACCTCTTTTCCTTTACATATGCTAGTATGATGCATTCTGTTACACTCTTTGCATCGTTCAGTAGAATTACAGGCGGCCACTAAGTGAGACCCTACACAGTTAAAGCATAACTGTTTATGTTTTACAATTTGATTTCTATTGTTTGCGTCTGTTACACTTCAGAGTACACTTCCAGTGAGCACTATCCGTCGGATAGTGCTCACCTGAACAAACCAGGTGCTCCGCAGGGCGCACCTTATACGACCGCAGAGGTCGAACCCTGAACAGTTGGGGTAAGTATGGACAAAACATTCAAGCTTGATACAGCTCTGAATTTGGATTTGCATATGATCAAATTTTTGACATTATATGGGTTTCTTACACTAAACAAATGTCAAGATCTTACAAATCAATTAAAGATTTCTTCTTCAAACTTTTCCAAAATTTGAAATTAGAGAAATTTGAAAAAACCCATTGAAAACTACTACCACCCCCTTTTTTCAATTAGTCCATAACCTGCCATTTCTTTATACATAGTTAACAAGTAGTATAAAGGATGTTAATTTGAAATTACCCAACATTGTATGTTAAATGTTTATGGTTACCTCCCTTACACTGCTTTTAAATTGTCTTAATTGTCCAGTGACCATAAAAACTTAGTTTTTCCCCTTTTTTGCCCCTAATTCTAAAATAATTGAGCCATAACCCCCAAAGTCAATACTAACTATTCCTTCATGGTATGGAAACCCGTGGTATAATTTCAGAGAGATTCACACACTTAAACACAAGTTATTGTTTGAAAACTACAAAAATGCTTATTTTGGGCACCCTTTTCGGTCCCTAGTTCCAAACGTTTTGAGACCATAACCCGCAAAATCAATACTAACTATCCCTCTATGGTATGGAAACTTGTGGTCTAATTTTCAGAGAGATTCCTACACCTACACTTAGTTATTGTTTGAAAACTAAAAAAATGCTTATTTTGGGCCCCCTTTATGGCCCCTAATTCCAAAACTATTGGGACAATAACCCCAAAAATCAATCCCAACCTTCTTTTAGTGGTATTGAACCTTCTGGTAAAAATTTGTAAAGATCCATTCACTAAAACTCTAAAGTTATTGTCGGGAAACTAAATCCGTCTTCGGTCGACCACGACGCAGACGACAACGCAGACGACATGATAGCATTATACGACACAAACATTTTTTTTGCGGTCGTATAAAAATACATGTACGCATATTACCTTCTTACGTGTGTCTGTGAGTTTGCTCTTGTATAAATGTGATTGCGTACCTATAAAAAATGCAGAGGCGTACAATATGTCTGAATCCATGACTCCTTTTCCAGCTTCAAGTATGTCAATCTCTTTAGTTATTGATTTTTGTAGATTTTTCAATTTTCCAATATCAAATTATCCCTCCCGTGTTCTCTTGCAATATATTTTCTTATGTCAATCGACATCTTGTCCAAAACTACTGGTACCAACAGCTAATTATACATCTCTGGTGTTTGACCAAGTGATTTTAATCATCCTCGCACATACGTTCTAATCTTTCTCCGTAAGACCTCAAGCTGAATGCATCATTTGTCGGTGCGTGTTAGTTCATGAGTGCTTTCATGTAACCATGTATCAGTTTGCTAGGTTGTCCGAATCGATCTCTGAGAAGGTTAACTGCAGTTTCGTAGTTTTCATTAGTCAAAGCGAATCACTCAATAGTTTGCGCGGCTCTTCCCTCAAGATGGGCTTTAAGATAGTTAACTTTTTGATTGGCGTAAGTAGTTATCAAAGGTACCAGGATTATAATTTAGTACGCCAGACGCGCGTTTCGTCTACATAAGACTCATCAGTGACGCTCAAATCAAAATATTTATAAAGCCAAACAAGTAAAAAGTTGAAGAGCATTGAGGATTCAAAATTCCCAAAAGTTGTGCCAAATACGGCTAAGGTAATCTATGCCTGGGATAAGAAAATCCTACTATCAAAATGTATGGTAGATTCGTAAGAGTCCCAAAATGTGCTCCACTCCAAAACATTTTCGTCAAAATGTGGCAAATCTATTTTAGGTTATCTATGGTTGTTACTAAATACATTTGGTAGTTGGGCTGGTGGTTGTATATACGAACATTCTTCTTGAGTATTGTATGATTATGAATTTCGGACAGCAAAGTTGCGTGATTGATTTCCGGTAGGATTTCCCTCTGATTGAATTCTTTCTCTAGTGCTCAGCGTGTAAACAGCTGATGTGTTTGTATTACTAGTGTTTGATCTAGGTATATAGCATTCAGCGTAAGCGTTCATTGTTGACGTTTCTTTTAAATCAGAAGTATTGTTTGAAGATTTCCTTGTTTGAGTAATTTTTCGTATTTGCCTACGTTTATTGTCTAAATTAAACATATACTCATCCGCGTCTGTAATTTCTTGTTCTATGTGATCCTCGTGTAAGACTTCTATCATCTTCCCGTTTAAATCATGCACAATCTTCTTTTTCTGGGTTTATGCATCCTCTATGACTTTGAATTCCTCTATTTCGACGTTGTCAGGATTCTCCTTTAGCTCCTCGAATTTGGTTCATAGCTTCGTCACTGCTGCTCTGTTGCCGGCACGTATTGTCTTTATCTTCATTTCCATTGTTGAACCAATTTCCCGTCAGTCACGGCACCTTAAATATTGAAGAATCTCAATAAATGCGTTGTGTTTTCTATATACGTTTAATCGTCGTGATAGCCAATGCCTCTACAATAACGTCACTCACTATAGCGTTATGGGTACAATCTTGCTTGTTGAAATAGTTTAACACTTTTCTGATTCAACCTTCTGATATATTTCACATAATACTTTACTGGACATCTTTCGCAATCTGAAAAAGCATGTAAAACATTTAAAACAAATATACCAGATAAGAGTGTTCTGCAGAAAAATCATTTTTTTTAAATTTGATATAGAGTCTTTACAATAATTTCTTTAATGTTTTTGGTAGGGTATCCCATGTATATATTCGACATATCTAATTTACATTGTGTTTACCAACTACAAATATCACATTTGCCTATTAATGTTTGATTATAATATGTACAAATGGCAAACTTATATAAAAATGTGTGCCACTGTGGTTCCAATCACAGGATAAAAAAGGGGATATGTAGGTAGGTTGATATATTTTTAACACACTAACGATTATTAATTATGAAATTGAATCATGTATATGTGTCCTTGTTTTAATCAGGTCAAGACAAATAGTGTGTGGTTCTGATTACTTAATGAAAAGAGTTAGGTAGATCCATTTGTTTTCTTTTTATTTAAAAATGCAATGGTTTAATATAGAATTATTAGATTGCATCGTATGTATATATAAGAATACGAGTTATGTTCAAGCTAAGAAAAATAATGTGTGGTTACATTTAATTAATGCAAAAAACATTAGGGTAGTTTCATTGTAGGTCACTACATTTAGATACAAGTTACCTGTAATGTCATACATTCGTCCATCTGAGAATAATGCACTCTCTGACTGGTGTTCTCTTTTGTTTGCTCATCAATTACCTGGCACACATACTACTTGTCATCAGCACCACGCTTAATTGCAAAATGCTTTCTTTTAAGATTGGTCAGGTTTTCCCTCCCTCTTGTACCATGTGTACCAAAGTGCAGCATGAAGTGAACAAATACCTTAAATATAGAAGAAATTTCATAATTCTTTGTCATTTAAAATATAGTGGACAGTATGCACACAGAAGTATATTAAAGACACACACAATTTTCAATATTGTATGCAAATTATAAGTCCTTTTCTCCATGATCACAAGGTAAATATTTTATTGACTTTGTATACATGTGTTTATTGTTATAAGTGTCACACTGTTTGGATGAAAATGAAAATTTTCAGCTATAATATACATGATACATATGCATGTACATCTATACACAAGGTACACCTAGTATATGATTTTTCGTATACGATGTTATATGATGTTATTCTTCTCCTGCGTAGCGAAGTCATCCTGTCTTTGAAATTCACAGTAGGTTTATTCTTACACCGATAAAGCATTTTATTTGGAATTAAAATTGTTGTCATATGTGTTATACAATAAAATCATCATAGATACCAAGATTAAATTTTGTATTTACGCCAGACGCGCGTTTCGTTTACAAAAGACTCATCAGTGACGCTCGATTCCAACAAAATTCCTAAAATACAAATTACCTTATATAACAAAAAGCTGTGCATCCTTCAGATTTAAAAAAAAAATACAAGTAAATCTTCTTCTTATCACTCTCTTCTATGGAAGAGTGGTGTTCAATTGCAGCTAACCCTAGATTATATCTTCATTGCAAATGTCTATGTCCCTACATTTCTATTTAAACGTTGTCTATAGGATTGCAAAGTTGTCTTTTTATTATGTTTCCCTTTCTTACATCTCATTTCCAAATAAAACAATGCCAATGTATCGTCCAGTCGCTCCAAATTGTACTGTTCAAATTCTATCGGCTTGCTTTTCTCTGTCAAATATTCCCTGAATAGTTTAACTACAGTGTTTTGCTGCCTTTTTGTGTTTTTTGTTTCCATATTTTCCATTATAACGTCCCTTTCATCTTGTTCCAGGAACGCGATTCTAACTTCCGTCATGATTGCTGCAAACCGTTTACACAGGAAGTCGTTTTGATTGGCATGTGTCGACAATTTTCTATTTGCCAACTACCGATTTGATTCTGTTATTTCACACTTTTTAAACAAATTACTTCCCTTTGTCAATCGTAGACTTGTTCTATACCGGACAAAATTGGCTAAGCAAAGCATGATGAAATGAAAGTGATGTATCGGCGGTTTAAGTAATTTTTCATGAAGAATAATTTCAGATGTCAAAAGTATTTTGCTTAACAACAAATTTATGTAATTATAAGATTTGAAAACCTTTAAGATAACACACATTACGCACAGATAAATTTGGTCTTTCTGCTAACTCTTCATTGTAAATGAAAATCAATGTCCGTCATAAGGGAGTCAACTAAAAAAAGAGATCTGTAGTTACAGGGTCAATAACGGGAATTGGCAAATGGACTATTTGGGATTTTTTTAAATGTATTTTCAGTAACTTGCTGTACTCTCTGTGCAATATGCTTTTTTGACATATGAAACGCTAACTATAGCAGATTTGTGTGCAGCCTGAGTAAATACAAATGAACATGTGATCAAGTTTTAACGAAATATGAATCGCTAAAATAATAGTTTACGATTAATAATATAAGAATTCATCAAATCGAAATTGGACCCCGTTTGCGTTCAAATGCGGTTTAGTAATGCGTAATTGTTGTTCTTGATTAATATATATGTTGCAGACCATATGAGTATTTCAACTTATACTTATACGGTCTAGCACGAGCTGGACCATATATGTATTCGAATCATTTTGGGTTGATTCTAGACAAATATTTATCAAAATCTTTTTTTATTAGTTTTATTAATCAATATTTTTGCAAGTAATAGAGTGAATAGAGTAATGCCCGCGTCACACTGTCCCGATTTTCACGTCGATGGCAACACGATTATGGAAATTTTCAAAATCGGAACTGATCGTATCCAAATCGGGCTATTCGCAGTGTCATCTTTAACCATCGTAGAACCATTGGCCACTTTTTCTAGATTTCGGGGAGAACTTCGGGAAGGGTTCTAAATTTTTTAACATATTAAAAAATCCCCGAAGGTGCTTCCGATGTTGAGGGTTCGTATAGAGTTCGTATCACCATCCTCATCATCGTAATGTCACCGGGAATGCATCTTTGAACATCGTATTGCATTCGTGTTTCCATCGTTTCAATCGGGCAGTTTTGACATTTTGAACATATTTTATTTCAAAAAATCATGTACATGACATACACATATAAATACAGTGATACAATATTACAAAGGAATTCGGAAACAAGGTTTCCCTTATATTAATCCGTCTCCCTGTAGAAAAAAGATAAAGGGAAATAACTGCAAATAAAAAAGTTATTTTTTTTTCGTCAGATCTTTCCTATATATATGTACCGGCGGCGGAGTGTGTTTACAGGACTTTGTCAAGACTGTCTCACCCAATAACGATCCTAATCATTCAGTTTTGACATTACGATGTCTCCACGAATGAATCACAAAGCTATCCGAAGGTCTTACGATGGCAACACGACTTCGTGAAGACCTCGTAATCCCGTCGTGTTGCCATCGAATAAAAGTACGAAGGCGACAAGATGGAACTACGACGGCAATAAATCCAGCTAAATGTAAGTTAATTTTCGCGCTAAAATACATTTAAAGTGCCATGAGCGATATGCACTGGGCAGTCTAATACGACAGTTAAGAAAGACGTTCACAAAACATGGAGCTCATATCATATGATTCTAAGAGAACAAGAAAGGCGACAGCGTTGTTTCTATTAATTTAAATGGAACAAGAAGAGCAGCTATTACAGGCTCAGGATTTACTTTTACAAGTAAAATAATTTTTTTTGTCAACTTTTAATATCAAGTAACATAATGAAAATCATAAACGCGCCGCGTACACCACACTGAAGGTACACGTATATAGGGAAAGCAACTTTTTCTTCATTATTCTGACTTTTTTGTGTATCGTTTGAGTTGTTATCACACGAATGTTTACTCCATAACCATTTTGTTTTCTATATGTCATATTTTGCCTCATTTGTTGCTTTCCCCACATCCTTCCTTTTGTCTATATTATTATGATATTCTCCTGGAAAGAGCTCTTTTTGAATAAAAGGGATCAACGAACCCATTACCTTACCTTTAAGATAGATCAGTAAACATGGGCATAATTATGGGGGATTATTCAGACTAGTGCACACATTTTACAGTTCACTTTTATATCTATTTTTCTTTTGGTCTTATACTTTCCTGCTAGACTCATACCCCTCCCTTTTCCTCTTCCTCTCCCTCTCCCTGATTTTAGTGGCATTAGGGTGTAATCAACAGTTTTGCCGACGTAGTCGGTATAGTTTCGGTTTGTGCCCTTTGAACTTAAGGACGCTTAACTATGGCAACAGAATACGCATGCTCGAAAATCCTTTCTGTGATTGGACATAATGCTGTCATGATGGGTGATTTGGTTGTGTTTGAAAAAAACGTCTCGTTAATTATATCGTGATGGAAAGCAAGTGAAAAACTATAAATATTTGACTAGATCTTACAAAGATTTATATTTTTATTAAAATAATTGTTTCTCCAATAGCTTTTTGCATCCGTGACAGCTGTTTATTCGGGACAACAAGGATTTGTATAGTAAGAAGGATTGGAATCTCGCAGTTTGTCGTAATCTCTTCCGCGGCGAGACTTCGGTACTCGCCACTATTACTACTACTACTACTCGTCACTTACGATATTGGAACGTGATTTTTTGTACACATGCATCGAGTTGTGTTCTAATTTTTGTCACGTATAGACAATGTTGTAATGGTTAAGGACTTTATTCATTCTTAAACCTAATTATTATTGATTTTCACTCAAGTTTCTATTGACGGAAAAGCATAATTTAACTGTTTTATTTGATGGACATTGTAATGCAAGGTGTATAACGACAGTTGACAATGTGTTTGTATGTTAACTTCTGTATTTTTTTATTTTCAGTCTTATTCTTGTAAATTATGTCATTATAGCTATATGGCTTAAACAATTCCAATATCAAATATGTCCTTAACAATAGCAATACTACCTCAGGATCTCTGCTCGAACAATTATATTTGCAAAATTTATGTTAGATTTCTATGGGTTTATGCAAATTCAGGAATAATTTATATTTGTAGCAATGTTTCTATTGTTTTAAAATAAAATATTTTGCAATATTGTAGGATCAAAAGATGTCGCAAACAGACAAAAAAATCAAAAGTAACAATAAAAGGAATAAATGTTAGATATTTTGGATAACAGAACATCCTTTATATATTATATATGTCAAACTCTAACTGGAGTTTTCTATGGAACATGGCTAGTTAAAATTGATGTAAAACTATTTCAAAACACATGGTTTAACGATTTCATTTCGGTATACATGTAAACAGGAAAGAAATATCAGATTATTATGACAACTGGATCCCCTCCCAATTTAGGCCTGGTAAATTGCGATTCATCTGAGAACCATATTCATTTTTAAAGACAGAAAAGTATCACAATTCCCTTATTTAGCGGTTTGAGCTTTCTTCAATACACTTTATCACCAATGTTTTACGTTTTTAAACATGTTTGAACATTAATCTAGGCCAATTGAAGAACTTTATTCATTTTTACCAAGCCACCCCCATGTTCGCTCCAGAACGACATTTTTGTTGTAATCCACTCAAAGAAACGTAAAAAATTGGAAAACTAATGCATCAATCACTACGAAATTTACTCAATACACGAAGAAATCATATATCTATCAGAAAATATAAATTTTATCAATCATATCCGTGTTTTGAGGAAGGAGTATAAAAATAGAAAATGATGATAGGACCGCCCAATAGGCGGGATAGGTTGGGGTCACTTCGGTCAATATGCAAATTAATTCTATGGAACCGTGAATTCTTACTGCGATTGTAAAAGTTATTAATTACACAAGAACCATTTTAAACTTCTTATTTCAAGCATAAAATTTGATAGATATGGATTGTAATACTTACATATCGGGTGTCAATTTGTTTAAGTGATGCAAATGTCCGCCATTAATCAGAGCACGTTTAGCATTTTCCAGATGCATCACGGGTAATCTCACAATATCTCGCGCTGCATTAGACATTATACTACAGTCTATGCAAAAGTTCACGAGATTCCAATCCTTCTTACTATACAAATCCTTGGGGACAATTATATAATTTTTAATGTAAACTTTGTTGTACGAACGTACATGACTTTTAGAAGGCACCTACGCATGTGAGATTTCCGCGGGGTTTTGGTGAATGTAAACAGAAAGATACGATGACAGAGAATAATGAACACAGACAGAGAAAACGTTATTTAAATGGTATCTTTGTGCTTCTGAGGGTTATCGAAATGATAGTTTTAAACATATACTCAAATTTAAATACGTCGGATATCTTTTTTAAAGATAGTTCTTGTTTTCTATGACGTCATATTTTGAAGGACCATGTACAAGTGACCCTTAGTGGTGGACTGATTAATAAAGATACTTGTATAAAACTAAATATCACTGGAATCAGAATGTTCTCTAGTTTATAATGTACTTTTAATAGTATAAAAAAGTTTTATCCAGAGAAACTGGGAAAAAAATGCCTAATTTAAGCTAAAAAAAACCCTGAAATCAGGTCATGTGCATACCCCTGAAGACATGAGACCTGCACATTTTTCATTATCAAAATTGTATGAATTTCATAGATTTTATCTGGTCTTTCAAAAAATTGTACGTTCGCCTGCTCCGAAAAGAGCTACAGTTGCTGCAAATAAGTTTTCAATTTTCACTGCCAAAAAAAACCAGACTGTTTACAGTGTTGTCTCCCCTCAAAACATGTAAATTTAATCTAATTTTTAAAATTATTTTAATCTTCAACCTGCTTTGATTGAAGTTAATTAACATATTTTTACAACCAAATACAAAAAAAACATGATACTTTTTCACCAATTATGTTGATAAAAAGGGACTTCCCTCCATGTCTATTTTTAGTTGGGGAATAACCCCTAGTTTTTTTTTATGCCCGCGTCACACTGTCCCGATTTTTACGCCGATGACAACACGATAATGGAAATTTTCAAAATCGGGACTGATCGTATCCAGATCGGGCTATTCGTAGTGCCATCTTTAACCATCTTTAACCATCGGCCACTTTTTCTAGCCTTCGGGGAAAACTTCGGGAAGGGTTCTAAATTTTTTAACATGTTAAAAAATCCCCGAAGGTGCGTCCGATGTTGAGGGTTCGTATTGAGTTCGGTTCACCATCCTCACCATCGTAATGTCACCGGGAATGCATCTTTGCACATCGTATTGCATTCGTGTTTCCATCGTTTCCATCGGGCAGTTTTGACAGTACGATGTCTACACGAATGAATCACGAAGATACCCGAAGGTCTTACGATGGCAACACGACTTCGTGAAGACCTCGTAATCCAGTCGTGTTGCCATCGAATACAAGTACGAAGGCGACAAGATGGAACTACGACGGCAATAAATCCAGCTAAATGTAAGTTAATTTTCGCGCTAAAATACATTTAAAGTGCCATGCGCGATATGTACTGGTCAGTCTAATACGACAGTTAAGAAAGACGTTCACAAAACATGGAGCTCATATCACATGATTCTATGAGAACAAGAAAGGCGACAGCGTTGTTTCTATTAATTCAAATGGAACAAGAAGAGCAGCTATTACAGGCTCAGGATTTACTTTTACAAGAAAAATATTATTTTTTGTCAATTTTTCATATTAAGTAACATAATGAAAATCATAAACGCGCCTCATACACCAGGAAACCAACTTTTTCTTCATTATTCTAATTTTTTAGGTATCGTCTGAGTTGTTGTCACACGAATGTACTCCATAACCATTTTGTTTTCTATATGTCATATTTTGTCGCATTTGTTGCTTTCCCCACATCCTTCCTTTGGTCTATATTATTATGATATTCTCCTGGTAAGAGCTCTTTTTGAATAAAAGGGATCAACGAACCCATTATTACCTTTATTAAGATAGATCAGTAAACATGGGCATAATTATGGGTGATTATTCAGACTAGTGCACACATTTTACAGTTCAAACAAGGCAATGCCGAGCGTGGCATCCCCTCGTATGTAACATATTGGGGACAAATATGGACCGTGCACTATATTTGTATATGACACATGCAGAAAATGGTAAATTGAATATGCATATATTTATAAACTATTTTTTTAGAAATCAACCAAAACATTCAGTAACTGGAAATACCTTTAATATTGTCTTTAGAACCAGCAGGTAAAAAAATGAGCAACCAATTTCCTGTGTATTATGCTATTTCAAGGAGAAAAAACAAGTCCATCTGCATGACCTTGACCTTTGGCCTTGAACGTAAAAAATGTCAGATCATTACAAGGAGGAACTTTTGAAGCATATTGGTTTTAGAGTGTCCACAAGGGTGATATTGCCTTGTATTACAACTGCCACTGTGACCTTGACCTTTGAACTTTAAAGTCAATAGCGCTTAAGATATTCTTAACGAGTAACACCATACAAAGTTTTGATCATTTTGGTTCTAGAGTGTCCATAACAATTTCATCTACACGCGACTTACACGTAGAAGCCGAGGGGATAATAAACTAAGTTTTATAAGAATTAGACAAAAAGATCGATTTCCCGCCATGCATGGCAGACTTGTACAGAAGCGATATGTTGTCGAAATTCTGTTCGTATCTTTTAGACATCGTATGGCCATTGCACCATCATCGTAATCCATCGTTTAGCCTTCGTAATCCATCGTTTAGCCTTCGTGATCCATCGTGTAGGCTTCGGCTGAGATATGAAGCTTAAATACCCGTCTTCGGTTTACCTTCGTGTGTCCATCTTTTGCTATCGTATATAATTTCGGCACCATCGTATAGACTTCGTTATTCATCGTACTTGCTTCGGTCACTTTTTGGTATTTTAACGAGATCGGGACCAACTTCGTACGAACTTACAATTTTCGCATTCGGGTGTCCATCGTATATAAAAATCGGGACAGTGTGACGCGGGCATTAATTCGAAACTGTTTATAGCACACTTATATGCAGAGACTCAGAGTCAAGTTTTACCCTTCAAGCCCACGGACTTCCGTCTTAATGATTAAACCAGAAATGAAATGTACAATATACTAGTAATATATATTCAATATTGATCAAATAATTTAAAACGCGTGATGCCTTCGGCATATAATTTAAATGCATCGTAAGCTGTACACGACGTCTTTGAGACATCGTATGGCCAGCGCGCCGTCATCGTAATCCATCGTGTAGCCTTCGTAATCCATCGTGTAGACTTCGGCTGAGATATGAAGTTTAAATACCCGTCTTGGGTTAACCTTTGTATGTTCAACTTTTGCTATCGTATATAATTTCGGCACCATCGTATAGACTTAGTTATTAATCGTACTTGCCTCGGTCACTTTTCCTGTTATGCCAGCGTCACACTGTCCCGATTTTAATATACGATGGACACCCGAATGCGAAAATTGTAAGTTCGTACGAAGTTGGTCCCGATCTCGTTAAAATACCAAAAACTGACCGAAGCAAGTACGATGAATAACGTAGTCTATACGATGGTGCCGAAATTATATACGATAGCAAAAGATGGACATCCGAAGGTTAACCGAAGACGGGTATTTAAGCTTCATATCTCAGCCGAAGCCTACACGATGGATCACGAAGGCTACAAGATGGATTACGAAGACTACACGATGGATTACGATGATGGCGCGATGGCCATACGATGTCTTATCGATGCATTTAAATTATATGTCGAAGGCATCACGCGTTTTAAATTGTTTGATCAATATTGAATATATATTATATTGTACATTTAATTTCTGGTTTAGTCATAAGATCATAAGTTGCGTGTAGATAAAATTATTATGAACACTTTAGAACCAAAATGCTCAAAATTTGGTATGGTGTTACTCGTTAAGAATATCTTAAGCGCTATTGACTTTAAAGTTCAAAGGTCAAGGTCACATTGGTAATTGTAACACAAGGCAATATCACCCTTGTGGACACTCTAAAACCAATATGCTTCAAAAGATTTTAACCACCTTTGGTGTATTGTTCCTCCTTGTAATGATCTGACATTTTTTACGTTTAAGGCCAAAGGTTAAGGTCATGCAGATGGACTTGTTTTTTCTCCTTGAAATAGCATAATACACAGGAATTTGGTTGCTCATTTTTTTACCTGCTGGTTCTAAAGACAATATTAAAGGTATTTCCAGTTACTGAATGTTTTGGTTGATTTCTAAAAAAATAGTTTATGTATCAAATATGCATATTCAATTTACCATTTTCTGCATGTGTCATATACAAATATAGTGTCCATATTTGTCCCCAATATGTTACATACGAGGTGATGCCACGCTCGGCATTGCCTTGTTTGAACTGTAAAATGTGTGCACTAGTCTGAATAATCACCCATAATTATGCCCATGTTTACTGATCTATCTTGAAGGTAAGGTAATGGGTTCGTTGATCCCTTTTATTCAAAAAGAGCTCTTTCCACGAGAATATCATAATAATATAGACAAAAGGAAGGATGTGGGGAAAGCATGAGCCTGTAATAGCTGCTCTTCTTGATCCATTTGAATTAAAAGAAACAACGCTGTCGCCTTTCTTCTTCTCATAGAATCTTATATGAGCTCCATATTTTGTGAACGTCTTTCTTAACTGTCGTATTAGACTGCCCAGTGCATATCGTGCATGGCACTTTAAATGTATTTTAGCGCGCAAATTAACTTACATTTAGCGGGATTTATTGCCGTCGTAGTTTCATCTTGTCACCTTCGTACTTTTATTCGATGGCAACACGACGGGATTACGAGGTCTTCACGAAGTCGTGTTGCCATCGTCGTAAGACCTTCGGGTATCTTCGTAATTCATTCGTGTAGACATCGTAATGTCAAAACTGCCCGATGGTAACGATGGAAACACGAATGCAATACGATGTTCAAAGATACATTCCCGGTGACATTACGATGGCGAGGATGGTGATACGAACTCAATACGAACTCTCAACATCGGACGCACCTTCGGGGATTTTTTAACATGTTAAAAAATTTAGAACCCTTCCCGAAGTTGTCCCCGAAGGCTAGAAAAAGTGGCCGATGGTTCTTCGATGGTTAAAGATGGCACTACGAATAGCCCGATCTGGATACGATCAGTCCCGATTTTGAAAATTTCCATAATCGTGTAGCCATCGGCGTAAAAATCGGTACATTGTGACGCGGGCATTAACAAAACTTTGAATTTTTCGAAAAACTAAGGATTTCTTATCCCAGCCATAGATTACCTTAGCCGTATTTGGCACAACTTTTTGGAATTTTGGGTCCTCAATGCTCTTCAGCTTTGTACTTGTTTGATTTTATAAATATTTTGATATAAGCGTCACTGATGAGTCTTATGTAGACGAAACGCGCGTCGGGCGTACTAAATTATAATCCTGGTACTTTTGATAACTATTTGGTATTTTAACGACATCGGGACCAACTTCGTACGAACTTACAATTTTTGCATTCGGGTGTCCATCGTATATAAAAATCGGGACAGTGTGACGCGGGCATAAGTGGTAATTCAATCAGTCGAAAAAAATATATTTATTTGATCAAAACTGAGAATAGAAATGGGGAATATGGCAAAGAGATAACAAGCCGACAAACGAGTAGACAACAGCCTAAGGCCTCCAATTGATATTCAACGCAGCGAGAAAATCCCACACCCGAAAGTGGTCTTCAGCTGTCCCCTAAATAAAGTTGTGTACTAGTTCAGTGAAAATGAAGGTCACACTAAACTCAAAAACATATAAATGAACTAGAATTAAAAAACATATAATTCAACTGTCTTTCTGAATCTTATTTTTTGAACTCTTAGCCAGGGTGACTCTTGCTGCTATCAGAAACGTCAAATCTTTTACATAAACATGTTTCGTTTATGCATGTTCCTTTGTATTGTCATCTCTTGCTAGCAAGAAACAAGCTTTCTTTTCTTGCGGCAACCGATGCTATGAAGATCCTTCTGTTTTACGATTTGCAGTGACAATTAAGCGTGGCGAAATTTTTATATAACACATATCGTAAGAATTTTATTATGCTAAATGCACATGAAGGAATTTTTGAATAAAGTTCCTAAATCTTCTAAAAACTTTTCTTCCAACAATATGATTATTTTCGATAACTTCAATTTTAAAGTACAGTGTTTAATTTCCTGTATTACTGACATTTTAAATATAGAAGATTAAGCGATTAAATTAACGTGTTTTTTTCGAGTGGTTCAAATATTTAGTTTTTAGTTTTTATGTTAATTAGAGATTTCAATCATGTTGAGCTGTATTTTAAATTTGTATCTAATAAAATTGACCAAATTCTTAAAACTAGGCATACCGTTTGCGTAGAGTACCGTATGGGTATTTCGAAAAAGTACGGTACAAATATGCATATGGTCTGGAAGATAGCAGACAAACCGAGCTCAGGATGGCTTTGGTTTCTGTATGAGATACAGTATTCACTGAACACACAGTGTCATTCTAGTATTAAAATAACGCCTTTTGAAGCTGAATTTGATCAAAAGGCTAATGGTGTTATTTATGTATGTTTGCAATAGATTGAGGAGTTCATTGACGAAGAAAAAGTAGAGTACCTGTTTGAAACAGACGGGGACTTAATGACTGGCGCACAGACCAAAAAAGAGACCGATTTACAGACTAATAACGACACTGACTCACCACAAGCGGAAACGAGACCAACTCACAGACAGAAAACGAGACCGACTCACAGGCAGAAAACTCGATAGACTTACTGTTGGATAACGAGACTGACCCACAGACAGACAGACAGAAACTTTCACCGACTCACAGACATATGATGAGGCCTAAAGACAGGAACTGTTCAATATACCCGAAAACAACAACGAAAAGTCAGAAATATTTACAGAGACATATGATGTTACAGACTACAGACCTGCACACGAGGACGAGGCAGTTGATGATTTAATGACATTATAACTGACCTTTCTGAGGACAGCAAATGTACCATGACAACGGACGACGGACAAATGACGATTCAAGACAAAATACGAAGGATACTTGACAGAAATTATAAAAAAAACTGTTGAAAATACAATGAGAAACAGTATCGAAAACTAATGCAACGATTGAAAGAAGTATCTCTGTTACTGTGAGAATAAAAGTTGTTGATAGGGCATCGGGAGATTTTTCCCGATTGTTATGTAGAATTGATGATGTTATTGGCAAAAAGGCAAGTTTGAACAAACTTTCAAGAGAATTTGGCATATTGAACTCCTGTTATGATATGACTGATATAGAACTTTTGAAACAGAAAATTGAAACTGCACATTGGAGAACACATATAATTTCATTGCATGCTGCTGCAAAACAAAGGAAGCTTTCCTCTTGCAAGCAAGATATACAAAAACGAAGGAACAACAATGAACAACACATACAAATAGAAGAAATCTGACGTTTTTTTTGTGGCAGCAAGTGTCACTCGGGCAAGTGCCAAAATAGGATTTAGATAGAAAATTAAATTGAGAATCATTTAATTTCAATTGATTTGATGTTCACTTATTCATTTAATTGTAATAATGTTAATTTGTAAAACTCAATAAAAGCTTTTTGATAAATGTTTGTCTAAAAATAACCCAATTTGGTCCAAATACATTACTAGATAGTACGAGTATACGCATACGGTCCTGTCCGTACGCGTACGGTCCAAATACTCAAATGGTCTGGAACATATATATATGTATATATATATATATATATAAATTCACGTGATTATCTCGCGCAAAAATATAAAACGGAGATTTTGAATTAATTTGTGCAGTGACTTTTTTGGATTAGAAAATACATTTGCGTTTGTTGAAATTAAATGTCAAACTACATAAATTCAATTGGTTTGACTTCAGATTCACAAATAATCAATTTATGTGTTCCTAACTTAGAAGAATTATACATCTTAACCTACGACACATTTGATAAACGAATTTGTTGTTACCTTTTCCTTTCTGCAAACGTATATCTTACTACATTGCGGGCATAGCGAACGAGTTGTGATATATAAACACCGTAAGGAAAATCATCACCCAAAAAAGGAAAATTAACAACAGGTAACGAAAATCATTCCTTTTGTCGTAAATTTTTATGTAGAGTTTCCCGTGTATATTTGAAATATCTAAAGTTAAAAATCAGGTTTATGACCAGGTATTCTAATAACCTATTAATCAATTCAAATAGTTCTTTTAATTATTTTTAATTTATGTTCCTTACCTAGAAGAAATGGGCATCATAGAGATGGAAGTCATCTCTGCGAACCTCGCTGTAAATAAAGTGTGGTAAAAAATCTTTCATATAGGACATGGGGTTGTCAACTGAAATCAAAGTTTCCGATCTTGACCTTTGACCTTTGAAAGTTTAATACTCATTATGACACACCCTCAAGCTGGTTAGTATACATGTCTTGTATCAAGTATGAAATTAACACTTCTCTATATATAGAGCATACACAATAGGTTACGGACTGATCACTAAAGGGCGACCCGCTTTTCGACAGGGTTCTAACAATACATATTAACCCAGGTAAAACATTTGATAATCGAACATATTGTTACATTTTCTTTTCTTACATGTATCTTTTACTCCATGTAAGTGCATGTAACAAAATTGGTACCGTTAATTTTATTATCATAACAGAATCCGGGTGATCTTTTCCTAACAAAAGTTATCTTGGACACTATTTCCGGCTTTTCATAGCCGACTATTGATGGTATTCGCTTTCTAATTATTGAAGGACATATGATTGCCTATAATTGCTTACAAATACTCCATTTGACCTTCAAATGGCAGAAATGGACCATGCCACATCTCATTATTTGTATTTACATGCATAAAAAGGTTGGTAAGAGATTTCTGAAGCGATATACGTTTTTTAATTTAAAATTTACAGGGAATGCAACTGAAGATTACAATTTGTAAATTCATAATAAACTGAGTTTGGTAAAATGACAAAATAAATATAGAACCAAATAAATACAGATACAAAATAATTGACTTCTGTATATTTGCATGTGACTGCACTCTGACCCTTTCATAGAGAAGTTAAAAGTCAATGATTGTATTTTTCACAATAATTTACTCACTCCACTTGTATGTAAATTACTCATCCCTCTAGCTACTCCTAATGAAATCATTTTCAAGTCTTTCGCACTAGGTGGCAAAATCTCCTCACTGGTTGCAGTCTGTTGACTTGGTCGACATTTTCGTAAATATGATTGCAGATTGCCTCCCTTTACATATTCCATCAAAATATACACAGGATCTTTAATACGGAAACAAGTCAATATTAAAAGAAAATAGATGACAGGGCCATCTAGTTTTTACAGCAGAACCTCCTGGTTATAACATCCAAGATAATAGGAAGAAATAAATTTATTTCTTACATTGGTGTAGAAATAGCGACATTTTGGAGAAAACTCTTGTGATGAGCATAATTTCTTGGCAAAATTGACCTTCATATGGCTATTTCGAAAATTTCGGACACAGAGTAACAAGTGCAATTTCTTTGTCAAAAAAGATGCGACACCATCCGTGTTACGCAGTTTTATTCACATCTAAAGTTCTTGAAAATTAAGAATTAATTTTGATTGTTTTTTTCAACGTTTTTTGTTTACTGTTGTTTGTCATTTTGGTCTTTTATGATCCTTTGGTCAATGCGTTGTCAGTTTATGTTTGACTAATCAGTTATAGTGTTCCTATGTTTTTTGTCTGTCTCTTGTAGTAATTTACATTTAAACTTTTATAACTATGTAAGTGGGTTATTTTTTGTAGAGTTCAAAATCCTTAACCTAACAACCGTAACGTTTAACGTTATTTGGTGACCTTTTCTATAAGAAATTGTATAAGTGTTCTTTTTTTCAACAATACATACCTTGTTTTGTACAGCATCCTAAGTATGAAACAATATTTTTATGTTTAGGAATCTTTCTCATAACGTCCAATTCCTGAATAAGATCTTCTTTCTCGCAATCAGAAGATGAACCTTTCAATGTAAAAAGTTTAATTTCATCAATATAAATATTTCTATTTGAATAGGATACTAGTTAAAATGGGCATTTGCAACGAGATATAAAAATAGAATCATTTTAATCAGTTATAGCAAATCTTTGTAAACCTTTCGAAGTTGCAGTATTCATAATCTGAGATTTTCTTAATTTTTTTTAGTTGATAGCTATCGATAAACGTACAAGAAATATGATGACAAATATATTGTTTGTGTCCCTGTTGCCATGGTAACAGGTCATCTCGGATTTGAAACAGTTATCATGCACACATTTTTTTATGATTATAATAAGATATGTTCAATAAATTATAACTTCTTATATGTGACGTATAAAATTTTCTGACGTCAGACACTCAAATTAACTATTTTTGGATTCTTATAAATTCTATATATAACTTTTGGACTAGTTTAAATCTCGGTCTATTTCTTAAATTTATTCTTACATACTTTTGATTTTTTAACCCTGTATGCTAACATTCCAATGCAAATTTTAAAATTGTTTGTACGCACATTGAACGACAAATTTATGTGACGTATAAAATTTTCTGACGTCAGACACTCAAATCAATAAATGTGTTCGTAGATAGTAGATGTTTTTTGTGTTCTGTTAAATTGTTCCTTTTAAAATTGTTAAACGATGATGACTGATGTACCCATATTTTGACTATTTTATTTATTGTGTCTGTTTATTTAACGCATCAATGTAAAAATATCGGAAATTGATGAGACTGTCATTAAAGTGAGAGGGTTAGCGCTATAGAACCAGGTTTAATCCACCATTTTCTACATTTGAAAATGCCTGTACCAAATCAGGAATATGACAGTTCTTGTCCATTCGTTTTTGATGCGTTTTGTTATTTGATTTTGCCATGTGATTATGGACTTTCCCAATTGATCTTCCTCTAAGTTCAGTATTTTTGTGATTTTACTTTTTTCTTATGAGTGGGATAAAAGATAAACATTAAAAGAGGAGAAGGTGGCAATACTGATTAACATAAGGGAGTTGTCCTTGTGTTCAAGAAGGCAAATTAGAGACATTTTGCATGAACTTATTACACACTTTTGCAGTGTATATAAATGCGAATCAAGTTACTAGCTATATAGTAGTTAATTTTTATTGTCGTATTTTATGGCAAGCCGTTCTCGTCAAAACTATGTTTAAACTATTTTTCGAAAAATTTACACACTGAGAATTACAACAAAGGACACTGAGATTTAAAAACTTCAAAACGCACACTGAGAATTGAAAATTACACACTGAGAATTGAAAATTACACACTGAGAATTAAAAATTACACACTGATATTTCATAAAGACGCACTGAGATTACAAAAATGAAAAACGCACACTGAGAATTGAAAATTACACACTGAGAATTGAAAATTACACACTGAGAATTGAAAATTACACACTGAGATTTCAAAAAGACACACTGAGAATAAATAAACTGAAAACACACACTGAGAATTTGAAATTACACATTGAGAATTTAAAATTACACACTGAGAATTTAAAATTACACACTGAGATTTGTGCGCACTTTTTATGCGCACATATCTAATTAGCATACTTAATCTGAATCTATTACAAGCTTAAAACAACAAGGGGACAGAACTCGTTAGTCTTTCGATTTAGTTCCAAATTATTAATAAAAAAAACTTTAGAAATACAAGAACAAGAAAAATACCCACTTACTCTTATTACAAAATATAACCAAATGGTTAAAAACTTTATTAAAATTATAAGAAAACATTGGAACAATCTGCAAAAAAATGCAGTGAAATTTTTACTCAAGTGTCTATTATAGCATATAAACGTAACAAAAATATAAAAGATTAACTAGCGAAATCAGGGAAACAGTTGGAAGACTTTTGAAAATGATCTGAATTATAGGCAACAAACTTATGAATATGACAATGTTAAGTCTTGAAATTTATTACGAATGTTGGTTGAAGGAATCGCATTTCATTATAATGACAAGAGTTCTTGAGATCAAGATATTAATCTGTTGAATTATTCATCTCATGAATATTCATTAGTAATTTACATATTAATCTCAGTGTGTATATTTGAAATTTCAGTGTGTAATTAACAATTCTCAATGTGTGTTTTTCAATTTATTTCATCTCAGTGTGTTTTATTAAATCTCAGTGTGTAATTTTGAATTCTCAGTGTGTGTTTTTTTATTTTTTTAAATCTCAGTGTGTAATTTCGATTTCTCAGTGTGTTATTTTAGGTTTTTAAATCTCAGTGTGTATTTTTTTCGAAAAAAGGGTTTAAACATAGTTTTGACGAGAACGGCTTGCCATAGTATTTGAGTATTTCTACTAAAGTCTGTAGAATAAAGGATGAAGGAAAAGACTGAATAATGTTTACTTTCTGAAAATACAAAATACTAGTAACTGAGTTGAATGTATTTTTTATCACAAATTCAATAGAATATAACTTTTAAATGTATAATAACAGGATAAAAGTCCAAAACAAGTGTAATTAAAACATCTGCATCCGTAATATCGTTCATTGAATGCGGTTCATTTTAACTATAAATGCGATGCATTATCCAGAGACATGTCTCTGCGTTATCACTGAAAGTGCAAAAAAGTGAGTTTTCATGATTGTTGCTTTATATTATAATTCTACAAGCAACATCTGAAAATAGTCTTTAAATGACTTTATTGTTTATGACATTTGAAAATTAAAATGCAAGCTATTTGTAGATGCTGACATGAATATACACGGGTATAACCAACGTTTGGTTGATTCCGGACGTTGAGCTTTGTGTACCGTTCATCTTTTTTTTTTTGTACCTTTGGTGCACGTCTTCAACGTAGTATTTAAATTATAGTTATGTACTGTTGGTAAGTAAAACATCGAGAACAAAATTAGCTGTTTCTATTGAAATGTCTATTTTTTATTTACTTTCTAGCAAGCATTTTCAACCTCTAAAACTATTTGACATTTCTAACGTTTCATATTGAAGATTAAAATCATACACGTTTGATGACGCATATTGAAATATTTTTGGTGAGTGAGCGTGTAATGGATCCGAAATTTTACTGGAGCAGACATCCATGAAAAACGTATTTTTTTTAGAACAATTTTACTTGAAGTTTTAGTACTTGCTTTAAAAAGCTTTGGAAATATATCACGAGGTTTTATACACACTTCGACCATGATATTAATAGGCTTTTTCACAGGACTGTACAACGAACAGTACTTAAGAAAGAAAAAAAAACAAGAATGTGTCCATAGTACACGGATGCCCCACTTGCACTATCATTTTCTATGTTTAGTGGACCGTGTAATTGGGGTAAAAACTCTGATTTGACATTAAAATAATAACTTAAGATCATATCATAGGGAACATGTTTACTAATTTATTCGTTCATAGTGTATTAATTTACGTTTTTTGATTGTGTATGTCTGCCAATTGATATTTTATCGTGTGTTTTTCTATGTTGTGATGTTATGCTATTGTTTCAGAAAAAGGGAGAAGGTTTGGATCCATTAAAACGTTTATTTCTGTTACACTAAATGGTAGCAATATCTGACGTTGCGTCTGTGTAGTATATCGAACATCCTTTTATTTAATTCAGTCGTTCTGTTTTCATTTATTTTTCTTTACTCATCCCTTATTTTCGTTAATATTTCTAGAAGTTCTAAAACGACATGTCGTTCAATTTGCCGACGATATGTGCATCAAGCCACTTGACCAGTTAACGACTTGCATATATATTTGAATGATTGCATATTTATTTTCGAGTTCGACTGAATATTATTCAATTGGCTTTGTAATAATGCCAGATTTGTTCTCTATAACTATGTAATTGTAGTTTTATGAGAAATAAAGTATTCGTATTCGTATTCGATAGAAATACATGTGAAGAATATGTAACAAATTGTTTTGTTCAAAACAAAATGTTAAAAGACATATAAAAAGAAAGAGATGATCAATTTAAGTTTGCCGTAAGCTTTAATTAGTTGAAAAATAATCTATAAAATATTACAAAAATGTATATGTACAATAAATTTGTCAAGGGGATGCATATAATCATTCGGCCCAAAAAAAAAAAGAAATCAAAATTAAGATTAAATATTTTATAATAAAACTGTGTGTGTTATTGACAGTGCCAGTGGGATGAGTATTACCAGCACAATAGTCAGAACTTCTGTGTTGGTGCCTTAGTGGAGAGACATAAGGTGTTACCCTAGTCCGTCCTTCCCGAACATCCCAAAAAATGAGTCCCGTTCTCCTAACTTTAGTTTGCCTCAACCAATATTGGGAAATACTACAAAACTTATACATTATATAAAAAAGAAAATGTGGCATGAGTGTCAATGAGAACTCTCCACAAGAGACCAAATGACTCAGATATTAACAACTATAGGTCACCATACGGCCTTCAACAATGAGCAAAGTCCATACACAATAGTCAGATACGAAATGAAAATGTAAAACAATTCAAACGAGAAAACTAACGGCCTAATTTATGTACAAAAAACAAATATGTAACACATAAACAAACGACAATCACTGAATTACAGGCTCCTGACTTGGGACAGGCACATACATACAGAATAAGGCGGGGTTAAATTTGTCAACGGGATCCCCAACCTTTACCTAATATGGCCCGAGTGCCAATGAGAACTCTCCACAAGAGATCAGATGACACAGGAATTAACAACTATAGGTCACAATACGGTCTTCAACAATGAGCAAAGGTCATGATACCTCATAGTCACCCATAAAAGGCTCCGAAATGACAATGTAAAACAATTCAAACGAGCATAGAAACGGACAAATTTATGAACAAAAAATTAACGAAAAACAAATATGCAACACATAAACAAACGACAAACACTGAATTACATGTTCCTGACATGCGACCGGCACATACATACCGAATAAGGCGGGATCCCCACCATCCCCCTAACCTGGGACAATGCTTATTACCACACAACACAAAATAAAATATGAAATTTGGTTGCGTCACTTTTACCGTTAATGAGAATTCGTGCCCCTATAAAAACATAGAAAATGCTGAATTTTTCGTTTCCGTTCTCTTAATTAAGTTTTACTCAATCAAACGTTATAAACCTTATACGCAATGCTTATTACCCCATAACACAGATCTATGAAGTTCGATATTGGGTGGCGTTACTTTTACTGTTCATGAGTCATTAGATGGAAGAAGATTTGGTACGAGTACTAATGATACAAATGTCAACACGGAGCCTTAAGATAGGAAAAATGTTGAATCAGTTGTTACCGTTCTTCAACTTCAGTTTGTCTTAACCAAATATTTTGAAACTTATGCATGATGCTTATTGTCACAAAACGGTCAAAATAACGTGAATTCTGCATCTATATTTGGATGTTTACTGATGTTTTTTTCACAAGTAGGGGCAATTGTGGCCAATTGACATATTTTACCTTTATTTTTAATTAAGTAAACAGCTTATTTACTTCCATTGAATTCTACTTCTAGACTTAACCTGCATATTTTTTCAGGATCTCGGTGCAGTTTGGTAACAGACAACGATATTTCAAGTTACATGTGACCAGCATAAGAAAGTGTTTCACTAGATTGAGCTCTCTGTCTAAGTGTACTTTAAAGGTTCTTTGCATTGAGTTCAGTTTATTGATATGCGTATACCTTCTGTGTGGATTTTTAAGATGTAAAAACAGACTATCCATATCTGCATGTCCATGAAATGAAATGAAATCTAAGGTAAAATGATTACAAGATGTTGCATTATATATCACAACTGGCAGCACATGGTGCTACTAAATGTAAATGTAAATGTTCTCTCTAATGGGGATCTCGTTTGGGGTTCTGAACCCAGATCCCGCTTACTGTTTTGTCAGATTAACGTTTCCCGCTTACACTATGTACGTAAGCAATTCTCATTTTTTTGTAAATTCCCGTGTCCCGCTAGACTTCAATTCCCGTTTTCACGGCACAATAATTTGACTTTCACGTGTAGCGCTTACAAAAAGTCAGCAATCCCGTGTCACGCTTAGACCCCAACGAGACCCACTCAAGTTTTTCACGGAAATTAAAGGATTTAGTTTTCATTTGAACCTAACATTCTTAAAAATTGAGAATGAAAATGTGGAATGTGAAAAAGAGACAGTAACATGACAAAAGAGCAGAAAGCAGTCGAAGGCCACCAATGGGTCTTCAACAAAGCGTGAAAATCCCTCGACCGGAGGTGGGCTTCAGATGGCCCCTAAACAAAGTGTGTACAGTTCAAACTCCAAAACATAAAACTGAACTTACAATTAAAAACGTACAATTAAACAAAAAACAGAGACTCCTGACTTGTCGTCAAGGTAATCATACCAAGAGACACACCCACTATGCAGAGGTCAAGAGTCAAAAAGTCATAGTCTGGTCAAGAGTTCCTTATAAAAAAAAACACAAAGCAGATTTTGAGGAAAGGGTAATCGTGCTACACAAAACTAACAAATATATCTTTATATCTAAAATAGATATAGTAAGATGTGGTATGAGTGCCAATCAGACAATTCCTCATTTAATTCAAACAAAATATACAAGTTGTACATTGAGGCCAAAGTTCAAGCTCACATGAAGATTCTATTGCTACTAGACTCACCATCTTATGACAATGCATGTGCATGCCACATATTCAGAAGCAAGGTCAATTGCAAATTATATTTTGAGGTCAAGGTAATACACACACTGTATCCCGATGACATACCTAACGTGCATAGGTCAAGAGTCAAAAAGTCATATTCTGGTCAATAGTTCCATGTCAAAAATATACACAGCAGTCATGCACGAAAGTTCATCATGGTACACGTAACAATGTCTTATGTCATGATGCACTACACATGCCAAATACAGAAAACCAAGGTCAGAGACAGAAACACAAGACATATAACTAAACTCAAATGGAACGGTACTTGTATTGCAGGTCACTACAGTTGCCTTCAAAATAGAACATAAACTCTCCCAACACTGCAAAATTAAAACCGTCTTTCACAAAAGATTAACAGGATTCTTTGCAACGATTATCTTACAACTATCAATAGAGAATCGAGTCGTGCAGTTATGTCAATAAATTAAAATGGTAAGCACTAAAGACTAGGGTTTACCATTAATTTTTAACCCAACCATATGATAGTACTATGGTAAAATTATGGAAACACATGATACAGTCATGAAATTGAATATTTGAAATATTAGTACAACCAGAACAATACAAGACAGAGTTGTAAACAAAAGAAAGTAATGATACATATCGAATTTTTAATCCCAATGCACATATTAGGAACCGTAGTTTTCATTCAATTTATTTATCTAAAATGTACGCTTGGGTTAAACAATGGAAATGAACACTGTATATTTATATAAACGATCAATTTTGTAAAATAAAAATTAAAAAAAAACATGTAAAAGTCACCAAACAATTAACCAGCATCTGTATAAAAGTAAAAATTATCCGACGTAAAAATAACATAAACAAAACAAACCCGTTCCTGTCTCGAGACAAGCATAAAAAATGTTGCAGTAAAAAGTAATCAAGTCAATACACCTTATCGCTAATCCCGGCTGACCCGGCCGCTTGAACTTTTGACGCGTACAATAATCACTTTTCAATTGTGGTGTCAGATATTTTGTTTTATGACGTCAAAATTTTACAGGAACCTGTGTGATATCCAGTAATGGCCGTCGAATAGCGATAAGGTGTATACACAGTCCTTCGGTTTTTTTTCGGTCATACGTATATCGAAACTCGAAGCTTATTGAAAAAAACCCGCGTTTTTTTTCTACGCGGGAAGAATAAACGACTATGACTGACCCTTCATCCTGCTTGACAGAAATTAGGTATAAAACCACTTTGACGGTAGGTAATCGTCACCTAAAATTGCAGCATATTTATAACAAATTTCACACAAAACAGGTTGAATTTCAATCCACTTGGTACCCGTTTTTTTGTGTGTTGTTTGTTATAATCACCTGTGGTTTTAATACTGGTAACCTTTTATCAATAATGTGACAAATCATAGCCTATATCATCTTTGTATATATAATTCGAAACACATGTTAATGATCCTTTCTATACAAACCTCTACAAGTTTTGACAGCTACCATTTCCCAGTTTCCATGGCCAGAAATATTCAATGCGCGAGCCATCATTACTTTACCAAATCGTCCCTGACCAAGGTCTATTCCAAGCTGCAAACTTTGTCGTGGAAATTCATCTTTTAATATGGAATTATTGATGTTCGAGAGATAACAATTCTTAAATGAAAAAGAAAATTACAGTCTGTTTTCTTTTGTTGGAAAGGTGTTGTCTATCCATTGTAAAGTTGGAGCTTAACAATAATAGTAATAAATGCCATACTGGTTCCAATAAAAACTTGAATGAGCATGTTATAAACTGTGACATCTCGAGAAAAGATGCAATTTTCGACTGATTTTAATCATTCAAACTGATCAATATCAAATCAATATCTTCAAGAATGAAGAAGAAAAGTCTGGAAAACTGATTGCCGAACAGACAGACAGACAGACAGACAGACATTAAATATTTGATTAAATCAGATAAAAACTATGGCCTATATGAAAATTTTCATCAAAATGTCATAATGACATCACAACTGTATCGTATGCCCTTAAATGGACGCGTTCCAACATCATCAAAAAAATGAGGAGGATGAGGAGAAATTAGGTCTGCCGAAATTTGAGTCTTGTGTACAAAGAAGCACAAGAAACAATAAAGTTTCAACCGTCGGGCTTGGGACAATTCTTCAACTAGGACAGCTACCATAAGCTCAACTTCACGTTATCCACCTTCAATTTACCTGTACACAATCCACCGTGTAGAACGCCACATGTGATAGTTTTTCTTCGCTTCGAAATTTCCACCCCGTGTCAAACATAGCCGACACCCCGCATATAGCGTTCTACACGGTGCAATCGGTTCAAATGAAAAACAAAATCGGCTCAAGTGAAAGAAACAAAAAACGCGGAAATCTCGTTATATCGTCTCATGATGATGGAAAACCTGGTCCGGTAAACGCAGTTATTTGTATTACACTACCATGACTACGTGTAAATTTCTCTTTATGCAAGACATAGATAACATGCCACAAACGTAAGAGCATAGCTGTTTTGATATGCGTATAGTCATTTTGAGTCCCATAAAGTGGTCTGATTTAAAAGATATGCATCACACTTGTTATAAATGTCATGTAATATCATAATTGCTTTGTATCCAGTTTGCATAATAATTGAGAACCTATAACCGCCAGGACAACAATCGAAAGACAACGGAAATATTCACATTTTGAACATATATACGTTTTTAGTACATTAGTATTGTAAACATCATATGAATTTGACATGTATATGTATTAAAGTTAATAAACATTGTAAAAAGACAACACTTACCTTGAAAGTAATATACGTCAAATTAAAAATATGTACATGTAACTAAAGCTTACCAAATTAACATCATCTTTTTCAGCATTTTTCTCATACGCTACATTAGAATTGAAGACAGATTTCAAGCCATCACATTCATCCTGAAATAATTTTTTTCATCAATGAACACATCTAAATAATTCATACAAATGAATTTCTTGTAAATTTTTACATTTTTGTAATTGAAAAATATTCCTCCCCTTTCCTCCTGTCCACAGTCCACTCATACATGTATGATAGAAAGACAGATATTTCTGTGTCAAATACATAGTATCGTGTTAATGAACACTTCAATATTAACAGAAATTACCTGTACCTTTCTTATAATTCCCATTAATAGTTAAAGTGTTGACACAGAGCTAGGTCTTGCTCATAGGATGATGAACGAAAATTGAATGATGAATTATGAACCGACGATACACGCACGGTGAATGATAATGCTGAACGCATGATTCACACATATTGAATGATTCATAGAAGAATACAAATGAGAAAATGCAAGATGAATGCACGATGAGCGATAAGCGTTACACGGGGGCTTAACGAAAAATGAATGATGAATTATGAACCCACGACACAAGTACTGATAATGCTGAACGCATGATACACACATGTTGAATGATTCATAGACGAATTCACAATGAGAAAATACACGATTCGAAAAGCTAGTTTATCTAGAACGGCATTTAAAATTGACAGATGATAATTAAAATGTATAAGGGTATACACATTTTAGATAAACTTTCCATGCCGTACATACATTAATTGTCGTATATTTTTTATTCCATTTTCAATATCAACTCATCTATTTTCATAATATAACTCAATATCAAACAAGAAAAAATATTTATGAATAAATTGTTACATTTTAAACAGGAGCAGATCCAACCATTTTTAAAAAGGGAGTTCCCAACTCAGGATTGAAGGGGGTGGTTCCAACCACACTGTAAATCTAAGTGTTAATAAATAGAACACTGCTTGAACGCTTTTTTTTTTACACTTTTTGAACGTAAAATGGTGTTCCAAATGTTTACACTAGTGTTCATCAATTTTTTAATGCCTTTGTGTTTCATTTTTGAACACTTGATGCTAGAGACTTTAACACTAGTGTTCAACGATTTAACGTGTTCGAATGTTCAAAATCTTAATACGTCGACGCGTTCAACAGCCATGTAATACTTTTTGAACACATAGAACATGTTTAAAATCAAAGTGTTAAGATTCAGAACACCATACGTTAACTTTCAGAACAGTTGACATAAGTGTTCAAAGTAATGGTGTTTAAATGTGGAACATGTTCTATTTTCAAGCGTACATAATTTTCCATAAGTACTTAACTTAATTAAACTGATATAAACACTATACTCAATCAGGAAAAATATAACAATAAAGCATATTTTAACAAGTAATTCTTTATGTAATCAAATGAGCATTTATGAAAGAAAAGAACACAAAATTACCTTATGATATCACCAGTAACAGTCAATGAAATGACATACTAAGTACATAATGTTTTTAAACGGACTTAGATATATCACAAATAACGATTTTCCCTACATGACTAGTAGATAGTTGCTACATCATTTGTCATTTAACCGGGAAAGCAAGTAAATGTGATAAGTAGATAGTATTTCATATAGGTATATGTCACAATGAAAGTTTAAAAGTTTCCGAATTCCAACAGTTCTTGTGCGATCACATACAATGTACGCTCCACTTTTCAGTGCATATGCACTTAAAGCTACCAACTGGGTGGCATTTTAAGTGTTGTTATCAACTTCCAAAGTCAAAATCCTCCACAATAAGGAATGTCTATGAGCCTATATATCCTGCAATGCAAAATACAATTTAAAATTGATAGAAGAGAGTTTTTCATAAAGCATCAAATTATGCAATTGTTGTTATGCTTTAATTTCGATATACACTAGAGTACAAATTGATATTCTATGGCAGTGAAATGCAATTTTTACATTCTAAATTGCAAAAGTCGATTTCTTGACCTAAGGTGAACAGATAGAAATGATACAACCACATAAGCTATTAATATACATATATTGTCATCCTTTTTGACGTCTTTCTTTTTTCCACCACTTCATAGCATGCAGAAATGACCTTTTTGGAATTATTGGCTACCGGTTCCTAATTCAAACATTTTAATCTAACGATCCCTGCAAATGAAAAAAACGAATGCATTTTCTAAGTCAAAAATGGTGTTCCAAATGTTTACACTAGTGTTCATCAATTGAATATGTGGTGATCAGTTTTTAATGCCTTTGTGTTTCATTTTTGAACACTTGATGCTAGAGTTCTTAACGCTAAGTGTTCATCAATTGAATGTGTGGTGTTCAGTTTTTAATGCCTTTGTGTTTTGTTTTTGAACACTTGATGTTAGAGTTCTTAACACTTAGTGTTCAGCTTATATATATGGATGTCGAAAATCATCATTTATTCTGTATAACAGACAGACTGTTATTCATCAGTTTAGAAACTCATCAGAACAAACCTGACAGTTATTTGCGTTTATATCTAAAGCCCGTTCTTTAATTCGTCTTTTATGTTGAATATTGAAATTTGGATATAAAAGTTATGACTATTTGACAAATATATAAATGGCATGAGAAAATAACAAGGAAGCAATCGAACTACAAATGGAGATTATTCTAACTTGTTACTCACTTCTTTCGTGTTCATGTGGGATAGAAGTCCCTTCTCCAGTTTTCTTTCTAATGTGTATCCATTCTTCGTTTAACCGCTTAAATCGCTAGCCGATATCTGTTTTCGGTACTTGGTATCCTGGTATATTATTTTGAACATAAGGTGTTCAAAATTTCAAGCGATTTGAACACTGATTGAACATGTAATGTTAATAAAATGAACGGATAATGAAATAAGATAAACATCGACATGTTTTTTGATTACGATATTATCATTACAGGCCTCATTGCTATGCATAATTATGTCACTTATATAAGTAGTAAAACTAGGTTCTCTAGAAGAAGACTTTTGTATGTATTTCCCATATGTTAAACTAAGCTCCTCCCTGGCGGCCATCTTGGATGATGGATCGGCAACAAATTAATAACACTTGGTCAGCATTTCATAAGGAACATTCATGCTATGTTTGATTTTATTCCATTCAGTGGTTCTCTAAAAGAAGACATTTATATGTATTTCCCATTGGGTCTTATGTTAAACTAAGTCCCCCGCTGGTGGCCATCTTGGATGAATCCGGGTCCGTCCGCCCTGATTTCGGTTCGCCCTAGTTCCGTTTCGCCCTGAGACCGTTCGCCCTGATACCTGTTCGCCCCGATTTTTATTTTTTATTATAGTGTTGTGTTGTGTGTATTTAGTTGAATATGTTGAAGTCAGTCTACAATTTCGCCGAATATTTACGACCTATCATGTTATCTACAGCTAGCTGCTACTAGGTTATAAGTTCCTGTAAATTTCAGGACAACAAGATATTGTGACTTCAAGGTATTGAGAACTAAGTTAGTATCTGTATGTAATTACGTTACTAGGAAATTATTTTTAGTGAATTTCAGCACTAGTCTACATTGTATTTTTAAATGTAAAACAACTGAAGACTAAATTATTTGTATGTAATGGCATATGTTGAAGTCTGTTTACATTCACCGAATATTTATTTGTGATGTATTACGTGTTGCTGCTTTTGGGAAATAAGTGTCTCGGAATTTCAGCACTACATTGTATTTTTAAATGTACTAAGTTATTATGTTGTCTTGCTGCTACGAGGATAATTTTCTGTGAATTCAAAGACTACAAAGTATGATGGATCAGCTACAAAGTAACAACACTTGGTCAGCACCTTATACGGAACATTCATGTTATGTTTGGTTTCATTCCATTCAGTGGTTCTCTAAAAGAAGTCATTTGTATGCGTTTCCCATAGGGTTCTATCTTAAACTAGGTCCCCCGCTGACGGCCATCTTGGATGATGTATCGTCTAAAAAGTAATAACACTTGGTCAGCACCTCATAAGAAACATCCATACTATGTTTGGTTTCATTCCATTCAGTGGTTCTCTAAAAGAAGTCATTTTTATGCATTTCATATAGGATCCTATGTTAAACTAAGTGCCCCGCTTACAGCCATCTTGGACAATGGATCGGCTACAAAGTAACAACACTTGGTCAAAACCTCATAAGGAAGATGTATGCCATGTTTGGTTTCATTCCATTTAGTGGTTCTCTAGAAGAAGTTCAAAATGTAAAAAGTTTACGCCTACGACGGACGACGACGGACGACGACGGACGACGGAAGCCAAGTGATGAGAAAAGCTCACTTTGCCCTTCGGGCCAGGTGAGCTTAAAATTATCCAAAAGAGTTTGAACATATATAATAGCATTCCGACTACTAAATGCCCATTTTTTCTTGTGAGGCAAAGCTGTATTGACAAATTGACAAATCAAAACTTTTAATATATTCGAAATCACCAATATCAGCATGCAGATTGCTTTAAATACTTCCAACGAATTTTTGACACTTCAAAAGTAATCAATTCCACTTTTTTACGTATTTGAACAATATATAACCAGTATTTTGATTGGATCAAATGTACTAGTAAGAAGAATAGATAGATTTGTAGTGGAACAACGAAATAAATCTATATTTGTAAGGAGTTTTGTGCAGCTTCGGAAGCCAGTACATAGTTGGAACTTTTATTGTATTTGGTTCTGATGGTAAAACATTAGATAAAAGTTTATGTGTCGAAAATTGAGTCAGTTTGAATGTTGATGAACTCGTGATTTTCATTTGTAGAACCTCAATGTCAAATGTACGTCCAACAATAAGGATAAGTAATGTTAGCAGCCTTATCAGCCGGAACAAAAACAAATTCCTTGGCGAGTTCTTTTAGCTTATGTTTGATACGTGAAATTGAGCTATTATGGTTGTATTTAGGAGTAAAATTATCCTTAAAATGTTGAATACGTATATCAACTATGTTTATTACCGAATTAGACAAAAAGTTTCTTAAGATTTTTCTCCGTGAGTTATATTTACCAAACAGTTAATCAAAAATTCAAGAGAGGAGAAAACTCAAATTAAATGTCAACGTACCCATTTAACAAATATGTATTAAGCGAGCGCCGATTTGAGAAAAAGCCTCTCGTTAAGGTTTTTAATGCAACTATCTAACACACAGCTAATTTTGGTATCAATTGAAAGAAAAACTTCTAGAGTATACGATTTGGGTGGTCGTCAAAGTTCCCTATGGTCAAGTTTCTTGCAAATCTCACGAGAACACAGACATGTCGAAATACTTTGGAGTATACGGTGACATTTAACATTGAATATATCGGCATTGTTGTAAATATATTATTCATTTTTATCTAAGATAGCTTTCACTACATTCTAAAAGCACATCGAATTAAAAAAAAAAAGAAGATTTTATGAAAAATTAGTTAATTCAGAGGCATCTGTCAGACCAACCCTAAAATGTAAAAAAAATATACCATATATTTTAAGATTGTCAGAATCAATGACATATTATAACTCTCATATGTTTTGTTCTTATAAATTCCATATACATTGAAAAGATTGCGACACACATCGAAGCTCGATGATGGATGATAAATGTTTGACGACTTCTCTAAATTCTGCATTATTAAACGGTATTCCGGATCTGTATCGTGTTTATCCCAGACACTCAAAAATTATATCAATCGAGTATCTAATATGCACATGTAACATTTGAGTTGCCAACACACAAGTCGTGTTTTAACATATTACTAAATAAATATTCGTATATGTGTTACCGAAAGACCATTTTAAGCATTACTAACGATATTGGCATGTGATATGTAAGCAGCAGACTGTATTTTATAGAATAGTATATTCTTAAATATTATCATAATTACTCATCATGGATGAGTGTCCAAGTCCTGTCAAATGTGCACCACCTCCAGTGAAGCGCGGTCGCATGTCCATAAATTGGCAACGCTGTATAATATGTCAAAATATTACACAAGAGACTCTCAGTATGACAACTGATAGAGGTTTTACAACCTTAATGAATGCTTTAAGGCAAAGACAAGATGATGTGTTTAGGTTGTTTTTGAGTGAGGTTGATACATTAGAGGCATTGTTGGTTTAACAAGGAAGAAGCTTCATTGATAAGATGGAATCTTACAAGGCATGAGCTTAGTCAGATAACATCGGCGATGAAAGCACGTGCGTGTCCTATCCAGGTTGATGACCAATGTCACGATGAAGCAAAACCAGCTGCAATGAAAAGGGATGAAAAGCGTGTACAAGATCTAATTGTTTATATAACAGAAAGAATGACAAATCCATTTGACGATGATAGTCACTCTCCTCAGCTTATTAACATTTCAACTCGTCCCCGTGCTAGTCACGAGATTGAAGATTCACTGTTAAAATCAGTTGAAACTGGAAAAACTAAAATGAAGAAATTTGTTGAGTCATCTCTATCAACAGACCAGGCAGGTAGCTTTTACCATCCCATCCAAAGATCAGGACTGAAGACCTTTGAAGATATGAACCCCAAAGTACAACTAAAATGCAAATCTGATCAAGTTGTAAAAGGTCATTTGAATCCCGAACTTGTATTTAGACGTGCACTATCTCTAACTAAATGTAGAGTTTACGTATCTGTGGAAATTTGTCCCATTCCCACTGCATTATTTCATGACGATGAGGAAGAGAAATAAGTCTGATCTTGCCCATGAATTGGAAAATTTAGTAGGATCAGTCCCTAACCTTCCTTCATTCGACCACAGTGCTACCGTACTAATAAGAGATGACATGAGCTTAGTTCAGTCATTTGATGTTAAAAGGATGTCCACATTTTGAGACTTGGCCAAATCTTACATATGCAGGTACAATCAGGCATAAATGTTTAGTTCTTGTCGGTGGATTTTCCAATCCATAAATAGTGCGACAACTCTCTAATGAGCATGTTATCGATCTCATAGACTTTTTCTGTTCGCATGAAGAAGCAGACACAAGAATCTTGCTTCATGTTATACACTCTGATAAAATATTTCAGCAGTTGAATATAAGGGGATGAATCATAGTCAAGTTTTCCGATACAGATGTTCTTGTGCTCTGTGTTCATTATTTGAAGGTTCTTGTGTCGACTGAACAAATGTGGTTTCTGACGGGGTCAACTAATTCTCTTAGGGACTGTAGAAGGTACATACCAATCGATGAGTTAAGTAAATCTCTTTCACTTTTACTAGGTAACATTCTCACTGCAGTTCATGCTTCAACTGGTTGTGATACCACCTCCGCTATATTTGGGTTTTGCAAAAAAACTGTATTCAAGTTGATAAGAAAATCTACGAGTAAGTTTACAAATCTCTAAAACTTTGACTAGATTGATTTTTCCACATCGTTGTCAGCAGCAAGAGATCTTATTTCAAGCTTGTTGGATTCAAAAGACAAATTCCCTTCATCACATGTTGACTGAAACAAGCTACGTGTTAATCTTGCAACATGCAAAGACACAAGTTTGTTGCGATTACCACCAAGCGAACCTGAGTTCATGAGAACATGCTTTGCGGTCTTGTCTTCATACGAAAATTTAGATGTCCTCACATGTCGATCATCCTTTGGCTCCTTGTGAATACTGGTGGAAAAAGAGTTCACATGACCCGGATCCAGTTTACTTTATAGGCATGATGACGTCCGATTTCCTGCAAGATTTAATATGTTCTTGCAAGGGGAAATATATATGTAGCAAGTCATGTATTTGCCGAGAGCAGCAGATGTCTTGCACTGAGCTTTGTCCATGTCAGGGTAGTGATGCCTTCCAAAATATATATTCTGAAAAGGACATCGACCTCGAAGATCAAATGAATGACGATGATGAAGATAAAAACGATACCATTTACTGATAGCGAAATCTTGAGCATTTGAGCAAAGGGGCAACATAAAGTTTAATTTGCCTCACTGTTATTCGATGTAAATATGTATATTATTATTAATTTTGTGTTTTTGTAATAACTCTACCAGCTGAAATAAATGGTTGTGTACTTAAGTTCTGTATGCGATGATAGTGATAGTTAAAAAAATAATAATAAAAAAAAAATTAATAAAACCTTGCTAGTGATCTTCGACCTTGACGTGGTTGGCAATCTTAAGACAATTAAATCATAATGTATTTATAACTGTCGAACTTACAGGAGACCAAAATAACATATATGTCTTACTTTGTTGCAAACATGGTAAATATGCGCTTTAAAGCAGTTTTACGATATGTTTTAATATAATTTTATCAATATTTTGTCGGTATAAATAAAGGCAACAGTAGTATACCGCTGTTCAAAACTCATAAATCCATGGACAAAAAACAAAATCGGGGTAACAAATTAAAACCGAGGGAAACGCATTAAATATAAGAGAACAACGACATAACACTAAAATGTAACACACATAGACAAAATCCCACGAGAATAACAAATGTAACATATATATATAACATAAAAACATGCTAGAAGAGACATTAGAACTTAAACAAGAGGCTCTCAAGAGCCTGAATCGCTCACATTATTTTTTTTGGTTAAATCTCTCATCAATGATTATTTTGGCTTTTCAATTTATTTAAATGTTCTTTGAATCGTCCTATTTTCTTCAAAAGCAAAAAAAAAATCATGTTCTCCTATGTTCTATTTTAGCCATAGGAGCTATGTTTCTGACATACAAGGAAATGAAATATAAAATTTATACTAGATACTCTGAAACTCATTTAGCCTAAGTTTGGCTGAAATTGATACAGCAGTTTCAAAGGAGCAGATTTTTTAAAGTAAGTCAACATATGATGAACAAATTGTGAAAAAAGTCTTTAAAGGGCAATAACTCCTTAAGGGGTCAATTGACAATTTTGGTCAAATTGACTTATTTGTAGATCTTACTTTGCTTAACATTTTTGCTATTAACAGTTTATCTGTATCTATAATAATATTCAAGATAATAACCAAAAACTGCAAAATTTCTTTAAAATCATCAATTCAGGGGCATTATACCTGAAAAACCAGTTACCCAATTCGGCTGAAAATTTCAGGACAGGTAGACCTTGACCTAATAAATACTTTAACTTCTTGTCTTATTTGCTCTAAATGCTGGAGTTTTTGAGATATAAGCCAAAAACTGCATTTTACCCTGTGTTCTATTTTTAGCCATGACGGCCATGTTTTTTGACGAAATAAAAAATAAAGCACAAACTTTATTTTATACACCCTACTGATCATTCAGTTGAAGTTTGGTTGAATTTGGTTTAGTAGTTTTAGAGGAGAAGATTTTTTAAAGTTAGCAAATATGATGAACAAATTGTGAAAAATTGTCATTAAAGGACAATAACCCCTTAAGGGGTCAATTGACAATTTTGGTCATATTAACTTATTTGTAGATCTTACTTTGCTGATCATTTTTGCTGTTTACAGTTTATCTTTATCTATAATAATATTCAAGATAATGACCAAAAACTGCAAAATTTCCTTAAAATTACCAATTAAGTGGCAGCAACCCAACAATGGTTTGTTTGATTCATCTGAAAATTTCAGGGCTGATAGATCTTCACCTAATGAACATTTTAACCCCATGTCAGATTTGCTCTAAATGCTTTCGTTTTTGAGATATAAGCCAAAAACTGCATTTGACCCCTATGTTCTATTTTAAGTAACGGCGGCCATGTTTTTTGACGGATCAAAAATCGAAGCACACACTTTGTGCAAGATAATCTAAGGAACAATCATGCTAAGTTTCATTCAAATCCATTCAGTAGTTTCAGAGGAGAAGATGTTTGAAAAATTGTTAACGACGACAGACGACGACGACGACGACGAATGCCAAGTAATGAGAAAAGCTCACATGGCCTTTTAGGCCAGGTGAGCTAAAAAAACTAGTTACATATGTTATTTATATAAAACCAAACGAATTTGTGTGTTTTCGACGCAAAATTGAATATTACCGAGCGTTTTGCGTCAACTTCCGTAAAAAATATGATTTTCACAAAAAGATTTTTTCATTTTAAACACTTTTTAAAAAAAAAATTATTTCCGAAACAAAAATTAAATAGACTATAGTTGATCAAATGATATATTTCATATTATATATTGCAGATGAATTTGTTTTTAAACTGTTTTTTTTTTAACAATATCGTCAAATTATGTCTTATATTTTTCCCCTTTATTTTGCGTTTTAAGAAAAATGTGACCATTTCCCAATTTGACGACCAGATTACCCCTGACTTAATGTTATTTTCCAGTGCAGGTATTTGTTCACAACACATATTGAAAAACCCAACCTGATATGTTCGGCATACGTGAAGGATTTTTTAATTTGCTGTGAACAGAATTTTATCGTGTATGTAATAATTTATAATAACACTTTTAACATTAAATTTAAGTATTAAAAGTGTAAATTGCGTGATTTTTTATCAAAAATGTATTATTGACTGAAGCACGTCATTATTTTCCCTCTGTGAGCCTCTGACAGTCTGATAGCTTTTGACTACGTCACATAGTAACCGGTGTTATGATGACGTTTTTGAGGTTCCAATTGGGGATAAAAACGTCGTATATACCCCGGCAGTTTCCTGAATATATACTGACATCTCTGTGTTGTTATCCAATCACAAACCTCGACACATTTGTAATCCGTAATATATCATATAGCCGTGTGTTATATTAGATTGGTGCATTAAAAACTTCCGAATCCTTGTTTTGGCGCTCACCTATATGTGTAATGACATGTCTTAACTAACAATTTAATAAGAATATACTGTCGATATATCATACAGTATCTCAAGAAAAGCTATTGAAGCCAGCATCAAAATTCAAAACAATAACCTTGACCTTTCTTATTGACCTCAATTTCTTAGAAATGGAACAAGGACATCGAATCAAAGAATCATAGGTCTCTATCGCTTATGGGCTACCAGTTACGAACGATAATCGCTTTTATTAAATACATATGGGGGAATAATTCTTAAATCTCCCAATAGCGTCGACCAGTATTTCCCCGTAATCTAAAGGATGTAACGAGCACTTTGGAAAAAATAAAAGCAATAACTTGTAAAGAAAAAAATGTTTGGTTTAACGGCGTCAGTTTCAAGAGTATGAAATGTTGGATATATCATACACAAAATATCTAAGCGACATCTGGCGAAACATAATCTTTTCACAAGAAATAAAAGTGGTGAAAAGAAAAATATAACTAGAATTGCCATTGCAAGCAATAGCGGATGTCACCCTTCCCCTATTGCCACTAACCGGCAGCCATTTCAAAATGGTTTAACAGCTAGTGAATGCACATATATTCATGGCAATACATCTTTCTGTAAATTTTCAGTACATTCAGAGCATTTTAAAAAAAATCACATTTCTGCTGTTTCCATGGCAACGGCAGCCATTTTAAAAATTCAAAGTCAAAAGTCTAATCTGTACTTGCCAGTTAACAATAATATCAAGTTTCATTAAGTTCAAAGCATTTTGAGAAATTTTGACTTTTTTGCAGTTTCCATGGCAACGGTGGCCATTTTGGAAATTCCAAAGTCAAAAGTCTTATCCAGACTTGCCAGTCAACTATCATATTAAGTTTCATCAATTTTGGAGCATTTTGAAATTTTTGAGATATTTGATCCTGTATCCATGGTAACAGAGTAGTTCCAATGATTGTCAAAATCAATCAAAACATGTATATAGTGGATAACTATATTGTGTAAAAATTTGTTGATTTCAAGTTCAAGCATATCAAAATTATTCACCAAACCCTGAAGTTTTTAGAGCATTTTGACACTTATGCTCTGTTTCCATGGTAACGGCAGACATTTTGGAAATTCCAACGCCAAATTCCACATGTACCAATGTTGCTCATCGCTACCATGAAGTTTCAAAAAATTTGGAGCATTTTGATATTTTTGAAATTTTTGGTGCAGTTTCCATGGCAACATAGTAGTTCCAATGATTGCCAAAATCATCCAAAACCAGTATATGGCTGGCACCTACATTGTATCAAAATATGATGAATCTGGAATAAGCATCTCCAAATTATTCACCAAAACCAAAAACTGCAATTTTTCACAATTATTCTGTTTCCATGGAAACGGCAGCCATTTTTTATGGTCTTAGACCCACCTGCACCCCGAAATTTTTTGTTCCACCTTGTAGTGAACTATCATTAAGATTGGTTCCATTTCACTCCAAAAAACATGCCGGACAAAATAGGTGGAAGTATAATAATAACTAGAATTGCCATTGCAAGCAATAGCGGATGTCACCCTTCCCAAATTGCCACTAAGCGGCAGCCATTTCAAAATTGTTGAACAGTGAATGCACATATATGCATGGCAATACATCTTTCTGTAAATTTTCAGTATGTTCAGAGCATTTAAAAAAAAATCACATTTCTGCTGTTTCCATGGCAACGGCAGCCATTTTGAAAATTTCAAAGTCAAAAGTCTCATCCAGACTTGCCAGTCAACAATCCTATTAAGTTTGATAAATTTTTGAGCATTTTGAAATTTTTGAAATATTTGGTCCTGTATCCATGGTAACAGAGTGGTTCCAGTGACCAATATATGGCTGGCACCTACATTGTGTGATAAAATATGATGATTCTGAGTTTAAGCATCTCTAAATTATTCACAAAACCAAAAACTGGAATTTTTCACAATTGTTCCGTTTCCATGGAAACGGCAGCCATTTTTTATGGTCTTAGACCCTACTGCAACCCGAAATTTTGTGTTCCTCCTTATAGTGAATTATCATTAAGATTGGTTCCATTTTACTCCAAAAAACCTGTCGGACAAAAAAAGGTGGAAGAATAATAATAATAACAAAGAAACATAAGAAAAGCAATATGTCACCCGACATTGTCGATCGGGTGACATAACTAGATTTGCCATTGCAAGCAATAGCGGATGGCACCCTTCCCACATTGCCAGGCGAGTGGCAGCCATTTTGAAAAATTCAAAGTCAAAGAGCGCTTTTACACATGTTTATTAATGTTGTTGTGAAATTTCATCTCGTTTGGAGCATTTTGAAATTTTTGACATTTTTGCTGTTTCCATGGTTACGGCGCCCATTTTGAAAATTCCAACTTCAAAAGTCAACTCTGCTAATGCCAGTGACCATTTCTGTTAAGTTTCATCCAGTTTGCAGGATTTTTATTTATTTTTTAATTTTTTGACCTTTTTGCATTGTTTCCATGGTAACTACAGACATTTTGGAAATTCCAACTCCAAATGGCACATCTTCCGATGTTGCTCATCATTACTGTGAAGTTTCATAAAGTTTAAAGCATTTTGAGATTTTTGAAATTTTTGGTGTAGTTTCCATGGCAACAAAGTAGTTCCAATGAATGCCAAAATCATCCAACACCTGTATATAGTGGGCACCTGAATTGTATTAGAATATAATGATTCTGAGTTAAAGCATATCCAAACAGTTCACCAAAACAAAAAATTAGATTTTTTCACATTTGTTCCGTTTCCATGGTAACGGCAGCCATCTTGAACCATTCCATGGTGACTGCTACTCTTCACCTAACGGTCCTCTATATAATAGAGTTCCATCAACTTTGGTCCATTGGATTTCCAGAAATCTCCTGGACAAAATTAGGTGGAAGAAAAATAATAAAAACTAGAATTGCCATTGCAAGCAATAGCGGATGTCACCCTTCCCCCTATTGCCACTAAGCGGCAGCCATTTCAATTTTGTTTAACAGTAAATGCACAAATATGCATGGCTATTCATCTTTTTGTAAATTTTCAGTATATTCAGAGCATTTTAAAGTATATCACATTAATACCGTTTCCATGGCAACGGCAGCCATTTTGAAAATTTCAAAGTCAAAAGTCTCATCTTTACTTGTCAGTTACCAATAATATCAAATTTCATTAAGTTAAAACCTTTTTCAGAATTTTGACATTTTTGCAGTTTCCATGGCAACCATGGCCATTTTGGAAATTCCAACTTCAAAAGTCATATGTAGACTTGACAGTCAACAATGATATCAAGTTTCATCAATTTTGAAGAATTCTGAAATTTTTGCTCCTGTATCCATGGTAACATAGTAGTTCCAATGATTGTCAAAATCATTCAAAACCTGTATACAGTGGACAACTATATTTCATAAAAATTTGATGATTTTAAGTTCAAGCATACCAAAGTTATTCACCAAACCCGGAAGTTTTTGGAGCATTTTGACCTTTTTGCATTGTTTCCATGGAAACGGCAGACATTTTGGAAATTCCAAAGCTAAATTCCACATCTACCAAAGTTGCTCATCGTTATGCTTACGTTTCAAAAAAATTGGAGCATTTTCATATTTTTGAAATTTTTGGTGTAGTTTCCATGGCAACATAGTAGTTCCAATGATTGCCAAAATCATCCAAAAGCAGTATATGGGTGGCACCTTTATTGTATTTAAATATAATGATTCTCAGTTTAAGCATCTCCAAATTATTCACAAAAACCAAAAACTGGAATTTTTCACAATTGTTCTGTTTCCATGGTAACGGCAGCCATTTTTTATGGTCTTAAGACCTACTGCAACCCGAAATTTTGTGTTCCTCATTGTAGTCAACTATCATTAAGATTGGTTCCATTGTCTCCAAGAAAACTGCCGGACAAAAATCATTGGAAGAATAATAATAATAGTAAAGAAACAGAGGAAAAGCAATATGTCACCCGACATTGTCGATCGGGTGACATAACTAGATTTGCGATTGCAAGCAATAGCGGATGGCACCCTTCCCCTATTGCCAGGTGAGCGGTAGCCATGGTAACGGCGGCCATTTTGGAAATTCCAAACTCAAAAGTCAAGTCTACATTAGCTGAGCAACATTTGTTATAAGTTTCAATAAATTTGAAGCATTTTGAAGTTTTTGTATTTTTGCTGTTTCCATGGTAACGGCGGCCATTTTGGAAATTCCAAACTCAAAAGTCAAGTCTACATTAGCTGAGCAACATTTGTTGTAAGTTTCAGTAAATTTGAAGCATTTTGAGTTTTTTGTATTTTTGCTGTTTCCATGGTAACGGCGGCCATTTTGAATATTCCAAAGTCAAACCCCCTCTGCAATTTTTGCCCTCCATAATCATATACCATTTAATGTCTCTAGAATAAATTTAACATTGATGTTCTGGAATGTTCTGTGAAAATTCAAAGTTTTGACCTTTTTGCATTATTTCCATGGTAACTACAGATATTTTGGAAATTCCAACGCCAAATGCCACATCTTCCAAAGTTGCTCATCGTTACTGTGAAGTTTCATGAAGTTCCTCATTATAGTCAACTATCATTAAGATTGGTTCCATTGTCTCCAAGAAAACTGCCGGACAAAATCATTGGAAGAATAATAATAACTAGATTTGCCATTGCAAGCAATAGCGGATGTCACCCTTCCCCCTATTGCCACTAAACGGCAGCCATTTCTATTGCAACGGCAGCCATTTTCAAATTTTCAAAGTCATAAGTCTCATCTTTACTTGTCAGTTAACAATAATATCAAGTTTCATTAAGAATTTTGACATTTTTGCAGTTTCCATGGCAACGGTGGCCATTTTAGAAATTCCAACTTCAAGAGTTTCATGCAGACTTGACAGTCAACAACCCTATTAAGTTTCATCAATTTTAGAGCATTTTGAAATTTTTGAAATTTTTGACATTTTGATTGGTTCCTATGGCAACAGAGACCATTCCCAAAATTTAATGGCATACATTCAGGGCATTTTTAAAAATTTACATTTCTGCTGTTTCCATGGCAACAGCAGCCATTTTGAAAATTTCAAAGTCAAAAGTCTCATCTTTACTTGTCAGGTAACAATAATATCAAGTTTCATTAAGTACAAAGCATTTTGAGAATTTTGACATTTTTCCAGTTTCCATGGCAACGGTAGCCATTTTGGATATTCCAACTTCAAAAGTCTCATGCAGACTTGACAGTCTACAATCAAATGAAGTTTCATCAATTTTGAAGCATTTTGAAATTTTTGAAATTTTTGACATTTGTGAAGGTTCCTATGGCAACAGAGACCATTCCCAAAATTTAATGGCATATACCACATTGGGACATGGGAGGGACCATACCATCAAAGTTTCGATCCATTTGACCTACCATATTAAGAAAGTTATTGCCACTTTAAGGTTTTTCGACTGTTTTGCATTGTTTCCATGGTAACGGCAGACATTTTCAAAATTCCAACGCCCAATTCCACATCTTACAATGTTGCTCATCGTTACTGTGAAGTTTTATAAAATTTGGAGCATTTCCATATTTTGGAAATTTTTGGTGTAGTATCCATGGCAACATAGCAGTTCCAATGATTGCCAAAATCATCCCAAAGCAGTATATAGTGGGCACCTACATTGCATTAAAATCTAAAGATTTTAAGGTTAAGCATTCTCAAACAATTCAACTAACTCCAAAATTATATTTTTTCACCATTTTTCCGTTTCCATGGTGATGGCAGCCATTTTTTAGCTCCAAAGTTGCACTGCAACTGGTAAGTCAGGGTTCCTTGTTATAGTGCACTATCATTCAGATTGGTTCCTTTGGCTCTGAGAAAACTGCCGGACAAAATTAGGTGGAAGAAAATTATAATAATAGAGGAAAAGCAATATGTCACCCGACATTGTCGATCGGGTGACATAACTAGAATTGCTATTGCAAGCAATAGCGGATGTCACCCTTCCCCCGATTGCCACTAAGCGGCAGCCATTTCAAAAACTTTTAACAGTTAATGCACATATTTGCATGGCTATACATTTTTCTGTAAATTTTCAGTACATTTAAATCATTTTTAAAAACATGACATTTTTGCTGTTTCCATGGCAACGGTAGCCATTTTGAAATTTTCAAAGTCAAAAGTCTCATCTATACATGCCAGTTTACAATAATATTAAGTTTCATTAAGTTTGGAGCATTTCGAAAATATTTGACATTTTTCCAGTTTCCATGGCAATGGTAGCCATTTTGGAAATTCCAACTTCAAAAATCTCATGCAGACTTGACAGTCAACAATCCTATAAAGTTTCATTTCTTTTTGAGCATTTTGAAACTTTTGAAATTTTGACATTTTGATTTGTTCCTATAGCAACAGAGACCATTCCCAAAAGTTAATGGCATATACCACATTGGTACATGGGAGGGACCATACCATCAAAGTTTCGATCAATTTGACCTCCATTTTAAGAAAGTAAATGCCACTTTAAGGTTTTTGAACCATTTTGACCTGTTTTGCATTGTTTCCATGGTAACGGCAGACATTTTTGAAATTCTAATGTCAAATTCCACATCTATCAATGTTGCTCATCGTTACTGTAAAGTTTCGTTAAATTTGGAGCATTCTGATATTTTTGAAATTTTTGGTGTAGTTTCCATGGCAACATAGTAGTTCCAATGATTGCCAAAATCCTCCAAAACCAGTATATAGTGGGCACCTACATTGTATCAAAATATAATGATTCTGAGTTCAAGCATATCCAAACAGTTCACCAAAACAAAAAACTAGATTTTTTCACAATTGTTCTGTTTCCATGGTAACGGCAGCCATTTTTTAGTTCCAAAGTTGCACTGCAACTCGAAAGTCAGGGTTCCTTGTTATAGTGAAGTATCATTTAGATTGGTTCCTTTGGTTCCGAGAAAGCGGTCGGACAAATTAGGTGGAAGAAAAATAATAATACTGAAAAAGAAACAGAGGAAAAGCAATATGTCACCCGACATTGTCGATCGGGTGACATAATAATAGTAAAGAAACAGAGGAAAAGCAATATGTCACCCGACATTGTCGATCGGGTGACATAATAACAAAGAAACATAAGAAAAGCAATATGTCACCCGACATTGTCGATCGGGTGACATAATAATAATACAGAAAAAGAAACAGAGGAAAAGCAATATGTCACCCGACATTGTCGATCGGGTGACATAATCATATAAACATAATCAGAACAAAATCAATTTGTCTTTCCACGGAAAATAGAAGGACTTAATATTACAATAAATCCATTATTTGAAATATAATTGTAAACGGTCTATATCCGACGAAACGTGTTTGATTGGTTTGTTTGTTGATTGATCGATGGATTGATTGATTGATTTGTTGGTTGTTTGGTTAGTTGATCCATGAATGACTGATGAAACAACTGGACAAAGAACTCTAAAAAACAAGCTTGTAATGAATTGAGAACCTACATCCCCATTTATACACTTGGGACTTGGCCGATAGCTATAGAAACAATCTGAAAAGGAATTGAGATCAACTATCTCCTGTTTAACACATGAGACCGGGACTTAAGAAACAAAACATGCCGGAATTGAGAGCCTAGATCGCTTGTTAAAACTCGGAACTGGGTCTCCAGGAACTATAACGAACTTACGAATAAATGTCCCTGACCATATAAATATTGGACAATACGCATATGGTCATGACCATATGACTCATATAGTCAGGGTGATTAATACGTTTACTAGTACTTTTGATACTGATCTCTTCATAAGGTATGGTCATTTTAGTTTTCACTTTTAAAAGACGCTATCAAAAGTCATTTTTATTAATATTTTATAATATTAAGACAAGATTAAATAATAATTACAAATAAGCAGTCAAAACTAAGAAAAAACTTGTTATACCCATGGTCAATAACGATTTGTTATTACGAGTGAATGGCAATTTGTCGACTTAAGAAGATAACATCCCAAAATATATGATTGAACTGTTAAACAAGAAGTCAAATGTTTTAGAGGACAGAACACAGATACACCCTATGTAGACAATATGTGAACGACAGCGGGTTTCTACTTGTAACTTGTGCCGTTTTGGGGTAGCCATTGATTTACAATGATAAATACATTTCTTGTTATCATCCTTGATTTTTAAAGATAAAGTATATTGAAACGTTCCTAATTCATATTTGAAGAAAAATCTATATGGTCCAAATACTCATATGGTCCGGCCCGTTGATAATCAGACAAATACTCATAAGGTCTGGAACATAATCATTGTGCTAACGGATAGGATTTTCTTTCATTAATAGCTAAATGGTGTATGGTCGTTAAACCCTGAGTGTTCGTGCAATACATGCCTTTTGTGAAGATTTGCAATGTATAATTTAACATATTTTTGCAGAATAAGATTCATATTGCAGATACTCAGATCGAATTTTTACAGTAAAATTAACGAGACAGAGGGAGATTTTCATCTAAATAGAATTCTGCAACAAACAAAACTAGAGGCTCTAAAGAGCCTGTGTTGCTCATCTTGGTCTATGTGCATATTAAACAAAGGAAATACATTATAGACAAGAATTCATGATTAAAATTCTGTTTTTGTGATTGTGATGTATTTGTAGATCTTACTTTACTTCTCTATGTATAATGCCCAGTAGTTTCAGAGGAAAAGATATGTAAAACATTACATTGGGTCAATTGGCAATTTTGATTACATGACTTATTTGTAGAGCCTGTAGTTTCTGAGGAAAAGATTTGTAAAGAATTTTATTGTGTCAATTGGCAATTTTGATCACTTGACTTATTTGTAGTTCTTATTTACCTTGTTTACTGAACAATATTGATATTTGCAGTAAATCTCTATCTATTTCAATAATCAAGATTATCACCAAAAACTGCAAAATTCCGTTAATATTACCAATTCAGGGGCAGCAACCCTAGAACGGGTGGTCTGATGGGTCTGAAAATTTCAGGGAAGATAATTCTTGATCTGAAGAATTTTTTTTTCCTATCAGATATGCTCTTTAGGATTTAGTTTCAGATGTATAAGCCAAAAACTGCATTTTACCCCCTTGATCTATTTTTAGCCATGACCGCCATCTTGGTCGAAGACCGGGATCATCGAATATGTTTTTTAAAACTAAATACCCTAAGGATTGTTTAGGCCACAATAGGTTTAATTTATTTCAGTAGTTTTAGAGGAGTATATTTTTGTAAAAGTTAACGGGCGACGATGACGAAGACGAACAACGACGAAGACGGACGCCATGCGATGAGAAAAGTTCACTTGGCTTAAGATGTTGGAAGGTGGAATATGGGGTGTGCTTATATTACTTTTTTGTACATGATAGACCTTAGTTGGTTCATTGAAAAAGTGATATGTAGGTAATTCTAAAATTATAACATGACCTTGACCTTTGACTTTGAACTTAAATTCCTGTTTGTAAATCAAGGACCTTAAATCGGAAAACTTACCTTTCATGCGATTCATCAAAACATCACTTACATCGGATATTCAAAGTTGGTTACTTATTTCAGAGGCACTAACTCCGATAAGATGTTATTGGATTGATTTAAACCAAATGTAACATATCTTCTCCACAAACATTTTGCGCTAGTTATGTAATTTATATTTTTAAAAAATGTCAGAGGATATCATAAAACAAGGCAAAATCTAATTTTAGAATATGATCTTGATCTTTGACCTTGACATTTGTGCTATACATTAATATATCACTTATGTCAATTAAAAACGGGAAAATAACTCTTATATGGAGTCCTTGTGTCGCTTCGATCAAAATTTTGTTGTTGTTGAGGGGTCAGCTGAAGCCCGCCTCCAGGTGACACTCGGCTGTTTTCTGCTTTTTAGTTGGGTTGTTTTCTCTTTCACACATTCCCCATTTCCATTATCAATCTTATTCAAAATGAAAATATACTTGAAAATATAACACTTTATAAATTATCATTCAAATAAAAGTACACACCACTTGCAATGTTAGTCTTCTACAGTAAATGGCTGTCAATATCAATAGAACAATTGCCAAAAGTCCACCTGCACACACTCCAATGACTGTATACAATGTTTCTGGAGTAATTTCCATTGATAATTGATCTGTATCATTCTCTTCTCCAGAACCAAGGTCCATATTATCTTCAAAAAAACAGTCGTCAATTATTTCAAATGATTATCATGATTTATACAGTCAATATAAATGATATTCTTAGCGACAAGACAAGGGCTGATGGCAAAACAAAAAAATAATTTCACTATATCATACTACAACATTGAAGTGAATAACTACACCTGAACATTACATTTGTTAAGACTTCTACCGAAATTTCATTTCCTAGTATTCGATGTGTGCTTGTAGCATTTTTATTTCTATACAGTCCTACTCATTTCGTCTCTCTTGTAACGCGTCTTCGTAATAAATATGTAATAAAATATCATCCAAACAATTAATAACAAACAGTTGTATATTAAATGCGTCCAACCCGCTTTTATAGATATACCTTTATCAGGAACTCTCAAACCAAATATCTGAAAGTCAAGGATATATAAGCACGTCGATTATGTCCATTGATAAACACGATATTACTCTATAGCTGACAGAAGGAAGGAAACAATAAATATATGTAGTAGTACACTGAATATGTCATAACTTTTGTTAGAATTGTAGTACAAAAACATACTTATTTTTTTTAACAAAACACATCGCTAAATATGAAGCAAAACAACTTTATAAATTGTGTTCTAGTACATTCAGACTTGTGAATATTTGCATTGACGTAATTCTCAAAATTTGCGATTTTTAGGAGACATTTATTTTTCAAACATTACTTTGCCAATTCTCCTTAAAGATATTAATACTATACATGTAACAATTGCATAAAATTATAAATAAGACATAGTGAAAACAAAGGGCATCTGAAATATTAATGCGGAATCATTACGATATCAGTTGGTCGATCCCTTTTCTCTTGAAATCCGTATATGCAGAATGGAGTACATGTACGTACCTTATCGTAGACGAACGTGTGTATAGTGACAAGGTATTTTAACTGATCCGTTAAGTTATCACAAGTTTTATGAGTAACCTAGTCTGAATTTGGAAATACATTTCAGTTTAAGATGTTGACGTTTTCAGTTTGCTTGCAAAATCAATCAATATTATTAAATGAGAACTTTATCATTCCTGTAGCTCGATGAATGTTATGAATATTCCTAACTATACTCCTCGACATAGACGCAGTCATGGTCATCGTCATTATACATCACCAAATCCCCACGATGTTTCTGTTAATAACTTGCTGCCATTTATACAAGTTTCGTTAGGTATTAATTTCATTCGCACGAAGCTTTATTTATTACCCCTTTCAAAACTTTATTCTCTGTACAACTTATATTTGGAAACCTTTGTTATAAACACTATTCAAACAAATACAAACTACAGCTATAATTTCGGATATTGCAAGTCAAGACTTCGCATTGGGAAGATGAAAAAGATCCTTTAAACATTCCTTTGCCAAAAACGGTCTCGATGTCGTCAACTTGGGCAATATCCATCATTACAAATTACTTCACTCGAAAATACCTCCCTATTTTAAAGATCGGCTTGTACTAATAACTTCTAAAACTTTTACCAAAACCAATTGCAACAAATATTTTCAATTACAAACACGTATTGCAACATGGATCTCAATAATGACGACTTCCAGTCTAAACCTCCTGTGGTAGTTCCCCATTCAGATATAATCCAGATGGACACGTTATTACCGGTGACTTAAACAGGGTCAATAATGCTCCCCTGCGAAATGTGTTATCCAAATGTCAGAAACATCGTGAGCTTAATCCATCAATTGGAATCACAACTTCAGAATACTTATGGGTTCAGTCGAGGATTGTGCCATGCAATGTGTTAAACGCGAGAAAGAAGACGTAGATACTCTTTCCGAATGGATTAAGGCTGTGAAGTCGTTGAAATCAATCAAAAGTAAGATACTGGATGGATTTATCAATTGTCCTTGCAATGTTGCAAAACACCTGTCCTACCTCACAGTATTGAATACCTAAACTACATAAAAGTGTCCTTACAAACAACGGTATATTGCTCGGCTTCCCAAGTGCTCCACGAAACCTCTCTAAATTATAAAAACATCCATTTTATCAGTAACCAAAGCCGGGCTTTAAAGTTATTGTGAACTTGCCCATTCTAGAGGTAGCGTGAATCAGATGTCAATACTAAAAAAATCAAAAGATCTTTTAGAGTTCATACAATCTTCCATCTTGCAATATTATTAAAACATCTGACTTTTCTACTCTTTACACAAGTATTTCCGACTTGCCGACTTGTTGCTGTGTTATTCAAAGGCTTGCTTCATACAAGAACTTCTAAGAAAGAAAGGAAATAAGTATCCTTCGAATTTATTTTCTTAACGCTATTCCATCGAACTTGGGATAAAGAAGACTACATAAAAGGTTGAGTCTGCCTCATATCTTAACCTACATCTAGAAAATGACAATGAGGGTCGATTAAAAACAAGACTTTACGACAAAAGTGATGATTTCAGCTACCCGATTATGAACTTTCCATTGCAACATACAAGCAGGGGCTGCTGAATGAGTATATATCTTCCAACTAAAACGGTATTCCCGGGCTTTTATTTTCTATCCTGATTTTCTGCTCACAAGGTAGCTATGTACACCAAAAGTTCCAAATGGTGAAGTTGAAATCATCCCTTCGTTCATTTTATGGTCACCATCACGAGTTGGTTGATGAAATTTACCTCCTGTTTTTAACATTTCAGTTTAATCTATCAAAAAACTTTCTAAATTGTAGTGGCATGGTCAGTCAATTGGTAATTTGCATGGCTGATTACCGATAAAGCAGTAGTTTCCCATATGACAGTCGCGTGTACCCTGGGGTATTTATAGCTTATTTGGAATACCTTAACTTTATGGGGAACATCCTGTCTACGTGTATATTGCAACAGATGACATAACACAAATTGTCTTCTGTTGGAATACAATAATACTTTGCTATTTATAAAAACTACATTTTGGTACAATAATTGATCATAAGTGTGTAATTACCATTTCAACATTGAATATCATAAAGAGAAATAAAAATAAACTTATATCATGTATATTGGTCATGATTTGTAAAATTAAGGTTGTACCCAACACCTTGACTAAAATTAATTTGGCTCGTTTAATTTTCATAAAATGTTGACAAAATATTCACTATGACCCATTGAAAAATATATAAAAATTTCAAAAAAATTAAACCAATCACTTTCCCGGAAAAAATTGGTGAGATATATAGCAGTTTGACAAACACTTATACTCATCGATAATAATGTCAATAATTTGTCAAGAAATTTTAAGACCATATTCAGAAGTGAGGATTGGTCAAGTGAATTTCATACAAATTTAATATAAATCCGAATTTGCCAAGAAAAATTAAGACACAAGTCATACATTTGGAGAATGGCGAGTAATTGTTTATGCAAATTAAGACGAAAATTAGTCTTTTCAGACTTTTAGACTTTTGTTGTGCATGTAGGCATGATACAGGCACATTTCAAATACTCAAAACGGTATGATTTCACAGATTTTAACATGGTCTTTCAAAAATTCTTGCTGTACGTTTGCCTGCTTTTGAAAAGAGCTATAGTGGCTACCAAAAAAGTTTTCAATTTCCACTACCAAAAACACTGGATGTTTACAGTGTTGTCTCCCCTTTAAACATGCCTATTTAATCTTATTTCCATTTTTTTTTATCATTCAACCTATTTTAAATTGAAGCTAAGTAACTAATTTTTAAAATCAAATACACAAAACATGATACTTGTTTACCAATTATGTAGTTAAAAAGGGATTTACCTCCATGGTTATTTTAAGTCCGGGAAAAACCCCTAGTCTTTTTGTTATACAAAACTGTTGATAGCACCATTAAGCAAAACATTGTATGCGATTTATAACAAAATCTCAGCTTTAATGTATCTGTATATTTTACCTATTTTAAAATAGTTAACAAAGGTACCAGGCTTATAATTTAACACGCTAGACGCGCGTTTCATCTTCATAAGGCTAAGCAGTGACGCTCATATAAAAATAATGAGAAAGCCAAAAACAAGTTCAAAGTTGTAGAGCATTAGGAACCCAAAATTCAAACAATAAAAATGTGTCAAATACGGCTAAGGTAATATCTTTAACTGGGATAAGAATAATTCATAATTTTGCAAACAGGAAATTAAAACAAAATTTCATATAACTCCGAAGTGCTGAATTCTAGGCTGGTGATACCCTCGGGGACGAAACGTCCACAATCAGGGATATCGACTAAAATGATGTCTTACTTTTAGGACTGTGAGAATAAATAGTGAAACTACAGCTCTTTTTTATGACTCATAGTGGTGGCGTATTGACCAGTGGCAAATAGTTTAACTGGCATATTCCAAACATTTCCTGTATCACATTTCTTCAGTTTAATAAAGAAAAAAATCATAAAAATTGCTTTACTGATCAGTAGTATAGGTCAATTTAGAAAAATCCTCCCCTATCATGTGCAACTTTTGGTTCCAAATTTGAATCTGGTTTTCTTATATCTGGTTGCTATGTACAAATCTGTAATATCTGGATTAAATATAACAAACGGATGATTTTAATCTAATGTACACATGCCATATAATATTTTTCACAATTCTTTTACTCCATTCACTAACACATTTCTTTGCTACATCCTCACTATATTATGTATAAAAAAAAAGGAGATGTGGTATGATTGCCAATGAGACAACTCTCCACAAGAGACCAAATGAAACAGAAATTAACAACTATAGGTCACCGTACAAAATTCAACAATGAGCTTATCCAATACCGCATAATCAGCTATAAATGGTCCCGAAATGACCAATGTCAAATAATTCAAACGATAAATACTAATGGCCTTATTTATGTACAAACTAGATGTGTCAAAGCGACACTAATGGCCCCGTCTCAAAAAATTGAAAAATCTGCAATTTCAATAACACATGTGGACACAAACATGCTTGTAGTCTCAACTCAATAATCAGCTCAAATTTGGAGGCGTTTATAAAAAAAAGTCCTTATAACTGTAATTTTCAACAATTTTCAAAATGACGGAATTACGGACAAAGATAAAACTATATGGCACCAACAACTTCGTTGCGGGGCCATAAAAATGAACGAAAAACAAACATGTAACACATCAACAAACGACAACCCCTAAATTACAGGCTGCTGACTTGGGACAAACACATTATCATTAAGGGAAAGCTTAATACTAAAATTTATGATAAAACAGATGATTTCTCATTTCCTATCATTAATTATCCATCTTTAGATGGTGACGTTCCCTTGTCAACATCTTACGGTGTTTATATATTCCAACTTGTACTATTCGCTCGTATATATAACAATGTTTTAGATTTTAACGAGAAATGTATTACTGAAAAATTATTACACCAGGGTTTTCGATATCACAAACTGGTCAAAGCATTTACTAAATTTTATCATCGGTATAAGGACATCATTCGTAAATATAGCTCAACATGCAGACTGCTAATACGTTCAGGTATTTCAAATCCAACATTTTATGGAAATATTCTTTATAAGGCACACAAATGTCAGTATTCACCTCAGAAGCTAACAAAACTTTTTAAATAGACTTATTAAGAAGGAATAAAGTTACGATACTGTTGTCAGGTCATTAAAGATTGCATATTTTCATTATTTTGGCGTTTATATTAATTCACTTATTGGGTCTTTGCATCGGAACTAAACACATTTTTTTAAAACCCAGTTGTTGGCATGACACGGGTAATGTTCTTCTCATCTATGTTATGCTGGTATGATACTACACCCCTAATGGGAAGGATTGTGCCTGATATTCATATGATGAAGACATAATCTTTCAATCAGTGTACTTCATGTCTGGAGATGGCATGTCAGTTAACTGCTAGCAGTTTGTTGTTATTTATGTATTATTGTCATTTTGTTTATTTTCTTTGGTTACATCTTCTGACATCAGACTCGGACTTCTCTTGAACTGAATTATAATTTGCGTATTGATATTGATATACGCTTACTTTTCTGCATTGGCTAGAGGTACCGGGGGAGGGTTGAGATCTCATAAACATGTTTAACCGCGCATTTTTGCGCCTGTCCCAAGTCAGGAGCCTTTGGCCTTAGTTAGTCTTCTATTATTTTTAATTTTAGTTTCTTGTGAACAATTTGGAGTTTAGTATGGATTTCATTATCACTGAACTATACACATTTGTTAAGGGGCCAGGTGAAGGACGCCTCCAGGTGCGGGAATTTCTCGCTGCATTGAAGAGCTGTTGTCTGCTCTATGGTCGGGTTGTTGTCTCTTCAACACATTCCCTATTTCCATTCTAAATTTTACATACATACAGAATGTGGAGGGGTTAAACATGTAAGCTTGATCCCAAACCCTCCTAACCTGAAACAGTGGTGTAACAATACAACATGAGAACGAACTATAAATTCTGATGAAAAAAGCTGAACTCATAAGATGGATGCAAAATAGAAATACTACACAGAGTGGACGAGGCCGGGTACTTGTATATCTCAACAACAAAAAAGACACTTAGTAGAGATCTGAGAGTACTCGCCGTTACTGACTGCTACTTCAAAGCCACTAACAACTAATAAAAAAATCATGCATCTAAGACTATTCATCAATCAGTACACATCCAACATCTAATGGGTATTTGTTGCATTAAGGGTGCAATCAACTGGTTTTTTAGGACGCCGTTCTTTGATGGACCATGTATAAGGGACCCTTAGTGGTGGTATTGTTTATAAAAATACTTGTATAAAACTAAATATTACTGGAATCATAATTTTTCTAGTTCATAATGAAAAAAAATAAAGTTTACTTTTAATTTAATATAAAAGTTTTATCAAGAGAAAATGTGAAAAATAATGCCTAATCTAAACATGAAAAATCTTAAGTTGGGTCATGTGTATACCCATGTAGTCATGATTCAGGCACATTTCACATAATCAAAACTATGAATTTCATAGATTTTAACCTGGTCTTTCAAAAAATGTTCGCCTGCTTCAAAAAGCTACAGTGGCTACAAAAAAGGGTTTTCAATTTTCACTGCCAAAAAAACCCAGAATGTTTAAAGTGCTGTCTCCCCTCAAAACACGTATATTTAATCTAGCTTTAAAAATGATTTTAATCATTCAACCAATTTAATTGAAGCAAATTAACTATTGTTACAATCAAATACAAAACATATGATACTTTTTCACTAATTATGTAAATAAAAAGGGATTAACTTCCATGGTTATTTTTATTCGGGGAATAACCCCTATTTTGTTTATACGAATCTGTTTAGCACCCTTGGAAAAACTTTTCGGAGATTTGGGTCTTCAGTGCTCTTTCACCTCGTTCTTTATTTGGCCTTTGAACTCTTTTAAATCGATCGCTACTGATGAGTAATTTGTAGACGAAACAAGCATTTGGCGTTTACAACTGGCATCTATGATGAGTTTATTTTTTACTGTCTAATTCTAAGAATTTTCTCTTTTATTTTTGTTTATCTTTTTAAGTTACACACGGCCAGCGAAAGCTCTTTTTTTGAGAGCCCAGGTGGTCGTGTGGTCTAGCGGGACGGCTGCAGTACAGGCGATTTGGTGTCACGATATCACAGTAGCATGGGTTCGAATCCCGGCGAGGGAAGAACCAAAAATTTGCGAAAGCAAATTTACAGATCTAACATTGTTGGGTTGATGTTTAGACGAGTTGTATATACATTATGTACACAGCCATGTATCACCATCAATGATGGCGATCCGATGGATACATCTGTTGTAGAGTTGTCACTGACTCAGATGTACTTATAAATATAATTATTTTCTGTGACTGTATATTACATTAATTTGTAGGATCCTTTACTATAGATAATTTAGCTGATCTGTAACAATAACATCTTCGTGCCTTATATATCATGTACTGTAGTACGCCGCTAGATTAAAACTGACGAGGAAAGGTAACACACGACCAGCGAAAGCTCTTTTTTTGAGAGCCCAGGTGGTCGTGTGGTCTAGCGGGACGGTTGCAGTGCAGGCGATTTGGTGTCACGATATCACAGTAGCATGGGTTCGAATCCCGGCGAGGGAAGAACCAAACATTTGCGAAAGCACAGATCTAACATTGTTGGGTTGATGTTTAGACGAGTTGTATATACATTATGTGCACAGCCATGTATCACCATCATTGATGGCGATCCGATGGATACATCTGTTGTAGAGTTGTCACTGACTCAGACGTACTTATAAATATAATTATTTTCTGTGACTGTATATAACATTATTTTATAGGATCCTTTACTATAGATAATTTAGCTGATCTGTAACAATAACATCTTCATGCCTTATATATTATGTACTGTAGTACGCCGCTAGATTAAAACTGACGAGGAAAGGTAACACACGGCCAGCGAAAGCTCTTTTTTTTGAGAGCCCAGGTGGTCGTGTGGTCTAGCGGGACGACTGCAGTGCAGGCGATTTGGTGTCACGATATCACAGTAGCATGGGTTCGAATCCCGGCGAGGGAAGAACCAAAAATTTGCGAAAGCAAATTTACAGATCTAACATTTTTGGGTTGATGTTTAGACGAGTTGTATATACATTATGTACACAGCCATGTATCACCATCATTGATGGCGATCCGATGGATACATCTGTTGTAGAGTTGTCACTGACTCAGACGTACTTATAAATATAATTATTTTCTGTGACTGTATATTACATTAATTTGTAGGATCCTTTACTATAGATAATTTAGCTGATCTGTAACAATAACATCTTCGTGCCTTATATATCATGTACTGTAGTACGCCGCTAGATTAAAACTGACGAGGAAAAGGTAACACACGACCAGCGAAAGCTCTTTTTTTGAGAGCCCAGGTGGTCGTGTGGTCTAGCGGGACGGTTGCAGTGCAGGCGATTTGGTGTCACGATATCACAGTAGCATGGGTTCGAATCCCGGCGAGGGAAGAACCAAACATTTGCGAAAGCACAGATCTAACATTGTTGGGTTGATGTTTAGACGAGTTGTATATACATTATGTGCACAGCCATGTATCACCATCATTGATGGCGATCCGATGGATACATCTGTTGTAGAGTTGTCACTGACTCAGACGTACTTATAAATATAATTATTTTCTGTGACTGTATATAACATTATTTTATAGGATCCTTTACTATAGATAATTTAGCTGATCTGTAACAATAACATCTTCATGCCTTATATATCATGTACTGTAGTACGCCGCTAGATTAAAACTGACGAGGAAAGGTAACACACGGCCAGCGAAAGCTCTTTTTTTTAAAGCCCAGGTGGTCGTGTGGTCTAGCGGGACGGCTGCAGTGCAGGCGATTTGGTGTCACGATATCACAGTAGCATGGGTTCGAATCCCGGCGAGGGAAGAACCAAAAATTTGCGAAAGCAAATTTACAGATCTAACATTGTTGGGTTGATGTTTAGACGAGTTGTATATACATTATGTACACAGCCATGTATCACCATCATTGATGGCGATCCGATGGATACATCTGTTGTAGAGTTGTCACTGACTCAGATGTACTTATAAATATAATTATTTTCTGTGACTGTATATTACATTAATTTGTAGGATCCTTTACTATAGATAATTTAGCTGATCTGTAACAATAACATCTTCGTGCCTTATATATCATGTACTGTAGTACGCCGCTAGATTAAAACTGACGAGGAAAGGTAACACACGACCAGCGAAAGCTCTTTTTTTGAGAGCCCAGGTGGTCGTGTGGTCTAGCGGGACGGTTGCAGTGCAGGCGATTTGGTGTCACGATATCACAGTAGCATGGGTTCGAATCCCGGCGAGGGAAGAACCAAACATTTGCGAAAGCACAGATCTAACATTGTTGGGTTGATGTTTAGACGAGTTGTATATACATTATGTGCACAGCCATGTATCACCATCATTGATGGCGATCCGATGGATACATCTGTTGTAGAGTTGTCACTGACTCAGACGTACTTATAAATATAATTATTTTCTGTGACTGTATATAACATTATTTTATAGGATCCTTTACTATAGATAATTTAGCTGATCTGTAACAATAACATCTTCATGCCTTATATATCATGTACTGTAGTACGCCGCTAGATTAAAACTGACGAGGAAAGGTAACACACGGCCAGCGAAAGCTCTTTTTTGAGAGCCCAGGTGGTCGTGTGGTCTAGCGGGACGGCTGCAGTGCAGGCGATTTGGTGTCACGATATCACAGTAGCATGGGTTCGAATCCCGGCGAGGGAAGAACCAAAATTTTGCGAAAGCAAATTTACAGATCTAACATTGTTGGGTTGATGTTTAGACGAGTTATATATATATATATGTAGCTTTATAAAAAAGAATCAAGGAATACTTGAATTATAATGCACTATTGTACAATGCATATATTCTTCCACCTTTGGATTACTGTTGTTCAGTATGGGTAAACTGTAACAAGTTTTAGTTGACAGTTTACTAATGTTGCAAAAAAGTGCATCATAATTATTTTTAACGAACAAGATATTGGTAAACCATCTATGTAAGAATTCTGGAATTATTCCCGTTACTAAGTGAATACTTTACTACAAGTCATTATAAATATATAAATCAAAACATGAACTGGCATACATGAAACTCTGCGATCACTGTGCTCTAAAGAAAAAAAACACATTACCATTTATCTTTATTATTCAATAAATTTCAAATGTATATTCGGCTATATTTGAACTTTGTTTTAAAATTTTGTGCAAGTTAAACCCAAATTTAAAGCATTATCTAAGGTTCTTTTTTACATGTTATATCTTATATTTTGGCATTCTACAAGTTATAACATGAACAAAATTTCTGTACAGGTGATAACATGTATAAAATCGCACATCATGATTATGCATTTAACATAAAAATTGATATACCCATGGGGAAGTTAACTGAAAAAAAAGGTTTTTAAGAAAACGGCAAACCACCTGTGATTATTTAAAAGAATGTTTTTGTCTAAATAACACTTATTTGCATTATAAAAAGGTTAATAATTTATAGCGTAAGGTTATGTTTCATTCCTAAATAAGCTACTTACTTTTGCAGTCATAATTGTTACTTTCAATTGTATATCCATCCTTGCAGGAACATAAAAATGACCCATTTAAATTCGTACATATTTGAGAGCAGGTCTGTGTTTCTGGTTTGATACATTCATTTATATCTGTAATAAAAAACATGTAATAAAATGAATATTTCTAAATGGTTCACGAAGATGAAGACTGCAAACAATGATTTTTCTACAATTTTTTTATTAGCTTTGACCTCTTAATCAGCTTGTGGTACTGATAAAAATCTTCATTTCGCCCCAAAAAACTTAGTTCAACGCATTAAATATGAGAAGCCTATTTTGTTTTTTTTAGCAAAAATATGTATTCACAAATCAACCTCCCCCCCCCCCCCCCCCCCCCCCCCCAGTTGATCTTAGAGGAATTCGCCTACACTTCAGGTCCCTATTAAGTTAGTAAGCTTCTCTCATATTCATGTATTTTAACTTTCAAATGTATGTGTTTGAGTTTTCTTGTTGAACCAAATTGATAAAGAGTGATCTTCGCCGCTTAAAAAAATATTGTTTTCATACAATCTGAATTGAGTATATGGTACAAAAAGGTATTTTATTAACAAATCAAAAAGCATTTTTAAAGTATTCCTTTATATAATTTGATATATTTTATTTGATTGATTCGTGTTGATCATCACTTTCAGTTTTTATTGGTTGATGATGCTGCCAGGAGAGAATATATGAGTGTAAAAAATAGAGAAAAATGCATATCCCCTTGGTCATATATCAAATAATTTAACCTGTAAACGCTAGGATTTTTATTATTTTTAAATGTACATAAAAAATAACTGTGCGTGGAAAGTATGCAAAACACAGATTTTAGCAGTCAATAATAAAACTTTTAGTGAATACATGCATCAGACTAGTAACTTTAAACACACAACGTTTGCAGTATGGCTTTGTTAAAACACTTTCAGTTAATATATTAGATAAATTATGTTGGAGATGAACTTTAATTTGTTGATAAATAAGCACAAAGTAGGATGTTGACTGGAGACAGAGGCAGGATTTGATACTTTATATAATCCCGAATATTGGAGTGATTAACTACTAACATTTATATTTACAGTATATTTATAGTATTTTGCAATACTCGAAACTTGTTATCAGAATAAGTTCACACAGGTTCTATACATCTATAATACTAAAATAGGTCCAATTTGTCAGCCGTCATCGGGTAAAAACGACAAATAAAAGAATTCAACTTTATATATAGCTTATATAGGACACTGGTGTAGATTAAAAATAACACCACTCCAGACCCTTTTGTTTTTGCACATAATTAATATTGCCAATAATTAACAAGTTCCAGGTCAAATCCGATACCGATACCAATAGTATATTCACCTGTTACCTATTATCTTATCTGTACGTTCCGCATCTGACAGGCGCAACACCAAACGGTGTATTTAGGATTTTGCTATATACACGGATCATAGTCACAGGGTTGACACTACTAAATTCAATCATTGTCAAAGTGTTCCCTATTGTAGTAATTTAATCAGTAAGATAACAATACGAATACTAAAAATCTGGACTTATAATAAGGCGTTTAGGTACAGTTTTCAATTTGTTAGCGGACATGACGTAAAACAGCGAATCAAAGAATTCAACTTTATTTATAACTAATATAGGACAATGCTGTTGATTAAAAAATACTCCATTCCAGGACCTTTTGTTTTCCAAAAAATTAATATTACCAAAAATTGATAAGTTCCAGGTCGACGGGTTCAAACAGAAAGCAGAGGAAACTGTGTATCTTATAATCAGCATGACTTTATCATATGACAATACTAATACCAAAATAAGGCTAACGCATAGTTATATACTTCAATTCAGTCAAGGACCCGAGATATCACGGGTATGTTCTAGTTTTATGTACGAAAACATTCTCTATAATTAAGGTCTTGTTTTCAAATGCTTTAAAAATGGAAACAGGAGTGGGGGGCATAAAATGTACTGTAAAAGAAAAGTGAGAGAATACACAGTGTTGTGGGAAAAAAGTGTTTTTTCATGATGTTTCTATTTGAATAAATACTGGTATAGGTTGCTTTTGTAAATACAGCTATTTCACAAACCATTCCACGCCACTTTTGGTGAATATTTTGTGTACAGGATATTTATCAACAAGGTATTGTTACCTTCCGATGAACTTTTCTTTAGATAAAGTACGAGACGTTCCTTGACATACACATGGTTTATTAACTTTCGTCACTGGTAACGTTTATAAAGTCTGCGGATCAGCTGCAAGCTCTTGGATACTGTATTCCATATGCAGGTGAAGTTAGTATAATTTTACTAAGGTGGTTGGAAACACGTAAGAGTGCCTGGATGATTGGTCATTAGTATCTGTGATCTTAAAACTGTTATCTCTTTTTTAAACAATTTTTTTGTTTTATTCTTTGTTGTATTTGTGACTACCTTACTATCGTTTGGTATCGTCCATCTTTCTTTTTTACCCCAGAGAAATATCAAGCTAGATTGGTTTTGGGGTGAAGTGAGATGGGGTCAATTTCACCCTTCTGGAGTAATATTCCTTTATAATTGATCAAATCAACGATTTTGCGGTTTCCGTTGTATTTCTTTACTTTGTCGCAAAAAAATGTTATGAAGCATGTACTCAATGGTTATTTCCATCAAATACATATCACATTTGAATTAGGATGACATGATTTTCAAAATAAGTATCACGTTCATTACAAATTATGTAAATTTAAGCATCAAATCTTTCAAATCTTTTTTAGGTATATTTTTGTTACCTAGAATTACTCCCCTCCCTTTTTCTCATAAATCATAGATCCGACGAAAAGATTGATAGAATTATACGTTACTGATTCATAATCGAAAATGTAGATTGACGTTAGAATAAATAAGGCTGTAAGTTTTCTAAATTGAACGTTTCATACTGTTCATGTCGGGGTCTTTTAAAGCCAATCATACGGTGTGGATTTTTTCTGATTGTTGAAGGCCGTACGGTTGCCTTTAATGGCTTACATCCACTTAATTATAACGTTGGTGGATAGTTGTTTCATTTGAAATCATACCATATCACCTGATTTTTATAAGAATATATAAATAAATCTTTGATGGAAGAACAGATCTCATTTATCAGTGTACTATTGCAATGCTTGGTTAGGAAAAAATATAAAATAAACTATCGCACAAACCTTGCACCAAAAATATTTTTAGCGGAAGTTTGATATGTAACTATGCACTTGTTAAAATGTTAATGTCATATCAAAGATATAAAAATGATGCATACGTTTTTTTTTTTATAACTGAATGGCTAGTTGTTATTATACAACTTACGTCCATACACTTTTTTTCTGAAGAAAATTCTTTAATTTATCAAAAATAAGAAGAAGTTTAAAATTTTTTTATTGTTGGCTTCTAAACAACAATTCGCCGACACATTTTCCATATACCTCATTTTGACATTCTATAAAAAGTGCGAAGAGGAAAACCAAATTGGCAGAGAGAGTCAACAAACGGAAACATCGCTCCGTCGTTGAAATAAACTGCATCTAATTGTACAAGTTATGCACGTGCTTACCTGAATATCCATGCTTTTTAATTGATTACTTACAAAGATGAAAATCGGTAAACTTCTGTTAATAAAATCATAAATGCATGCATTGGTTCAAGAAATGATTGACATTATTTTTTCACCAGTCACTTGTTTCATATGACTTTCAAATTTCAAATTGGTGCGTGAGTTAAAATGTACAGAAAAAACAACCTTATTTCTGTATTTTTGCCTATATTTCCGATTATGACGTCTTTTGCACCTACAAGTGTGACGTAACTAAACCTATTTTTGGTGGATAAAATTCATTGACTTATATTCTTATAATTTATGGAGAAAAATCTGTTCCGTTTACACTTTTATTGTTTTGTAAATCTTGGGCCCTTTTATGCCATTAGGTCCGTGAACACAGTTGTTTATCGTCTCTTGATTTTCTTTGTCTACGAATGTAGGCCATAGTGGGGACAGTGTGTTACTAGCCATTTTTTTTTATCATTGCCTATTTTATATCTTCATGTATTATGCCTCAAAAAGCATGTAGGGGATTTGATCTACATTTTTTAAAAAATGGTTCAAGAATTGGAAAGTATAGTAGTTATTTGGTCCAGCTGAAAAGGTTAAAAATAAGCATTTCGGAAGCTGTCAAAAGAATTCCAAGACCCCTTACCATAAAATGTTCATATTTTGAGTTAGAGGTGATGACTATTTCTACAATTTCAATATAATGTGTCCCAAAAGTAGTAAACCTTACTGTAAAAATGCTTTAAGAAAGCGCCGATTTTTTTTTAATTTCTTTACTTGTATTGTCTTAAAGAAATGCACTACGAAATAACTGTGTTCTCGGACCATTATAGCCCCTACTCCTTAGATTATAGACTGCAGTATTCTTATTGAAGACTCCGTGAATGATGTCACAGGTTAATTTGTAAGGACTAATAACAATTATAACTGATGAATAGTAAGTAAAGCAGTACATCGGATAGATTTATTGATTGTTGTTGGCTAAATTTCCCGTGGAAAATTATTCATTGCTTTCAGGAAAACAGAAAAATTAAGGTTACAAGGTGATAATAATAATTCGAGTATATGAGTCATGTACTCAAAATCGACCGGGTTTTTTTTTTAGGTTACAGTTTTCAAAACATATTAATAAACACATAAGTTTTCAGTATAATGGATCAAAACTTATTCTACTACTTAAACTAACTGAAGCAAAGAAATTCGTGGTGTTTAGTACAAAAATCAAATGATCTTCAAACAATTGATATTTCTAATTTCTAATAATTCATCACCATAAAACTATAAGTATAAGTACATCGTCTTCAAACCTACCTTCACAGTAAGTCAAACTGTCATTTGTAAAGGCATATCCATCATTGCACACACAAATGTAGGAACCAATATTATTTTTGCAGCCCTGGTTGCATGGAGGATTATAGCTGCATTCATTAACATCTAAAAGTATCATTAATGATTCAAATAAGTAACACGATTTTACCTCTCACTTTTGACAATTATTATACCATTATTCTAATAAATGAAGATTTTTTTTTCAAATAAAATGCATTTTACATTTGTCATTTCTGTGCCTTTCATAACTGACTATGCGGCCAAAGTTTTGTTCATTGTTGAAGGCCGTTAACCTTTGGTCTGCCAGGCGGAATTATATTCATTTTATTTTATCCATCATGTTGTATTAGTTTAAACGTCTCAGTTTCAAGACGGTGAATATTGGGATAATATAAATTCTCCCTAAACGTGCATCTTTTATATTTTGACCATTTGTTAAAATTTAAATGATATTTTGTCGATTATGGCTTGGTTGTGAATTGATTTGACATACTCAATGACCTGGGTTATCAATTCTGCCAAGTATGTATGTATGTATGTATGTACGAAGATCCATCCGTGAGCGGAGCACCCCTCGATTGCTGCGAGGGTACAGTGGAATCCGTGTACACTTCCTATCAGGATTAATGGAGATGTGTCACTAACTTATATACAACCCACAACCAGGACAATCCCCAACCCGACACAGAGGGAGTGTAAGGAAATACAGGGAAGTCTGTTATTATGTTGGAGGAAAACGATGAACTCGGGGAAAACCACCAGGCTTCTCGGCGGGATCAGACAAACCGAAGAGATATCTACAAATTGATCTCCAGGTCAAAGTCGGGGACCACTTTGACCAACCGAGGCAATCAAAGTACCCATTCTAGTGTAATCTCCGGTCTAGGTCCCAGAGATGTGTGTGGGAGGGTGAAAATCACCCTACTAATGGTACTGAGTTTCCAGCGCCCCGAGTCAGGATCGAACCTGGGACCTTCAGCCCTGTAGCCATCGGTCTTAACCACTAGGCCACGAACCCACACAAAACATGTTAAATGAATCTAATTGGCAGTAATGTTGAGTATTTAGTTGTCTTGTTACATCTGTTATGTAGTCTAGCCTGTCTTAAATAACACAATTTGAATTTTTATCTGCCTTTTTTTATTACTATCGTTTCATCATTTCTAAAATTGAGTAGTGCTATTCTTTCGCCCTTAGTAAGATTGTTTTTTACATTTTATTCTTTTGGTAGAAAAGACAATTCAAGCTTTGTTAAATTGATATAATTTTCCAACGTATGGCACGTAGAGGGAGCGTTATATCCTGTATTGTTACGAAATGGATGAAGGTCAGTTTTTTTCATGACTGAACATATACCAAAATCGTAGTTTTCTAGCAAATTCCGTGTAGTCTTTTAGTATAGCATTTTTGAATTTTTGCCTGATGGCGTTGGTTTAAATTTCAAGTCTTTCGCCAACAGGATTTGTTCCTGATTTGATAATATGCGTTGCTGCAAATTATATTCATTCCGTTCATTTTTATTGTAGAATCGGAATTTTTGCTTTTTAGCATTTCTACTAAAACGACGTGCCATTTTTGAGTTCACATTAAGTGATTCTCTTAGCTACGTGCATTTGTTGGGCACACATCGGGTGGCTGAGTAATTTTTAGGTTTACACATGTTATAAACATTAAGAAAAAATCCTCTCATATTCACGTGGGTTGATAGGCGGGGATAAGATAGCAGTAAGAAATTGCCCGTGTAGATGATGTTTAAATAAGTCACATTGTTTTGTGGAATTCTTCAAAGTAAATCTGGCCATCAAGTATTTTTACCTCAAGGCTAAAAGCTCTAACCGGAACAATAACTTAGCACTGTATTCCATCAAACAGGAAATGCAGATCGTTTTAAATGCAAAAAACTATTCTCGGTAAGTGCAGTAGGACCCGACACTATTTTAGTGTTTCTGCAGTGAAGCTTGGGATGGTCATTTTAAGATACATTATTTTAATATAATCAAATATGAAAATTATTCATTTGTGCCCGTGTAATATAAGCCAACTATTTCTTAAAATCCGTTTGGATGTGCTCCTCATTAGCAGGAGGAAGATACAGAAAAGAAGAAGAAGAAGAAGAAGTATATTGATATATATATATTTGAATTCTTCTTCAGTAGATCTAGTTATTATGACAGATCTGCCATCATCAGGGGTTCAACTGTCAATTTTATGTTTACGTCTTCAACATTGATCTACACAGTATATCTCCAACACTCTTGTGTTTGCTATACGCAACTATTGGTGTATTGAATATTTGTACACAATCTTCGTCAAACTGTAATAAATGCCAGTGTTTCATTATACGTTTCTTCATTTTACGTATATTTGGATTGTATTTAGTTATTAAAACTAATGGAAAATTTAGTTTTTCTTTTGATTTGTTTTGTTGTAATTTAGTACGGTCAATTGATAAAGCATCAGTAATACTATCATATATTTCCACTTTATCATAACCCCTATCTAATAATTTTACTTTGTTTATTAATTTGTTATGGTCACTTTTGTTTATAATTTGCCGTATTGCTTCACCTTTAATAAATCCTCTGAAAACATGCTGTGGTGACAGCTATTTCTGTGTAGAAAGAAATAAGAATTGGTTTGTTTAAAATGTATTTCAAGGTCAAGAATGCTATGTGTTGTAAATCTTCGACCTTTAATTACATTAACATCTAAGAACGACATTTTATCGTTTGAGATTTTATAGGTGAACTTTAATAAGGGGTTATAATCATTTGCTAGTTGAAATAAATCTATAATTTCATCTGATGTTCCATCATATGTTATGAATCCATCGTCTCTATATCGGGTCCACGTGATCGGGTCCTATCATGCAATATTGGATGCGTGGTTGCATGGGTGTTTTATTATAACAAAATGTTATTTGGTGTCTGATAAGAAGTTGCTTCATTGGCAATCCTACCACATCTTCCTTTTTTCATAGTTGGGAAAATTATAAAAGATTAGCGCCTTTCCCTTGTCAATACACTATAGAATGCAAAGGTTGGTGATCAATATGCTAGTAAACAACAAATCAAATTACAACTTAACAAAAGGTAAAGTATCATTACCTTGTATAATATGAATAGCCATAGCAGATCCAAGAGTATTATACACTCTACATGCATACACACCAAAGTCATCAGTGGTAATAGACGAAATAGTCAGCAAAGAATTCTGTTCTATAGGGTTTAAACCCGTTATTTCAGTCTTGTATCTGCAATTCGAATTAAAAACGTTGTTTTTGAAATAAATCAAATAAAATTAATGTCAAGATTATCACCTACCAGATACAAATCTAAGTTTAAGTCTTGCAACGCTTATATCAGGAATATAAGCCTCGGTCTCTGTTTTATTTTGTTAATTATCTTCATGTTGCGTTTCTGCTTTTCGTATTCAAAGGAATGAGTTTTAACCGTCTTTATTACATACGTATACAATCTCAAGATCATATATATGTGTTTCGGACCATATGAGTATTTGGACCATACGCGTATGGTCATGACCATATGCGTATACTCATATGGTCCGACCATACGCGTATGGTCCGACCGTACGCGTATGGGCGGACCATATGAGTATATGGACCATATAGGTATATTTTCAAATATTAATAAACTTTATCCAAAAAAAAGCAATGATGTTTACATGAAAATGTATTAATTTTATAATGCAAAGGCTATATAAAAATCAAATATTGATGCCACAGTTAGTCTTCATCGCGAATTGTATTCCTTAAATTACGCTTAGGATGGCATTTACTTCCACACGGTACCGTAACTTATTCTGCCTTTGCACGTCTTGTTTGTGCACGATCCTTTGCAGTTATAATTTGCATTCGAGCGAAAAGCTAGCCTTCTTATCAGCTGCCTGCAGTGATACCGAGGTCTCGGGAAATTTCATAACAGTCATTAAGAAATTATGGAAATATCTACCTAAGTCGACATATTGCCATGCACTCGTAACAAAAAGTCGTTAATGACTATATGTATAAAATGTGTTTACTATAGTGACTATAGTGAGTAAAATTAAATGCACGAAACTGCTTATTTTTTATTATAATTTAATGAAATGACCTTTGGTATCGTCTTTTTTATGACGTGACAACTACAAGGGTTATACCTTATAAAAAGTTAGGTGTTACCTGTAAACTTGTTAATTACCCTGACCATATGCGTACGGTCGGACCATATGAGTATATACCCATATGGTCATGACCATACGCGTATGGTCCAAATACTCGTATGGTCCGGAACATAAATTTAAATCGAAAAACATCTTAAACTATCCAAGATCTTTCCCGAGCCACCTGTACTGGCTTTCCGTAGTCCCAAAAGCCTTAAAAACTTGCTGGCGAGAGCTGATTTATCCTCTCAAGCAAGATCTTCGTCTGTGCGCTCTTGCAAAGGGTTGCGGCAACAAACGATGTCTGACTTGCAAACAAATACTGGTTACCCAGACTTTTAACAGTCACTCCACTGGTACAGAATACACCATATTTTGCAATGTAAATTTCAAGACTACTAATGTTGTGTACTCCTACAGAGAAATGTGGTAAACAGTATGTTGGCGTATCTGAACAGCCGTTTCACAAACGAATGAACGGTCATCGTAGCGACTACCAATGCCAGCCAGACCTCCCTCTCAGTCGACATTTGAGATACCCTGGCAACACTGAGGCAGATCTCAATCGACTGACCATTACAATCATTGACCACAACTCTTCTTGGTCTAGGGAGGATAGACTCTCTCGGGAAAGATTTTGGATAAGAAAATTAACAATTTTGGCACCAAATGGGATAAATGAAAAGGTGTAGTTCGACGCCATGCAGTGCTTCACATTTGGGTTATATTACTTATTATTAAATCTGTTAAATGTAACAATTTTAATTGCTTAATTTTTTGAGGGATGTAAAAGTACCAAGCCATGTTCAACTAGTTAACTTTAGTCAAAATTTATTATTACATTTTAACGGCTGTTTGTTTGCGTTGTTTAAATACGCAGACTCTGTTGTAACTACTCTACCGTTGTCAAATTTAAAATATTTACAAATTTAGATCGTTCAGTGCTGTTTATTTTGGAATTCTTATTGACGCAATCGTTCTTGTATTAAACATCGTTAGATTTAGACGAGAGAAATTTATGTATTACTGAATAATTATTACACAATGGGTTTTCGATATGACAAACTATTCAAAACACTTACTAAATTTTATCATCGGTATAAGGACATCATTTGTAAATATAGCTCAACATGCAGACTTTATGGAAATATTCTTTATCAAGCACAAAAATGTCAGTATTCACCTCAGAAGCTAACAAAACCTTCAAATAGACTTATTAAGAAAGGATATGGTTACGATACTGTTGTCGGGTCATTAAAGATTGCATATTTTGGCGTTTATATTGATTCACTTGTAGGGTCTTTGCATCGGAACTAAACACATTTATTTTGAAACCAGTTATTAGCATGACACGGGTTATGTTCTTCTCATATATGTTATGATGGTATGATACTAAACCCCTAATGGGAAGGATTATGCCTGATATTCATATGATGAAGACATAATCTTTCAATCAGTTAAATTGAAGTTTGGAGCTGGCATGTCAGTTAACTGCTATTAGTCTGTTGACTTGTTATTTATGTATTATTGTCATTTTGTTTATTTTCTTTGGTTATATCTCCTGACATCAGACTCGGAATGTTAATGTGAGTATTGTTATGCGTTTACTTTTCTACATTGGCTAGAGGTATAGGGGGAGGGTTGAGATCTCATAAACATGTTTAACCCCGCCGCATTTTTGCGCCTGTCCCAAGTCAGGAGCGTCTGGTCTTTGTTAGTTCTGTATTATTTTTAATTTTTAGTTTCTTGTGTTCAATTTGGAGTTTAGTATGGCGTTCATTATCACTGAACTAGTATATATATTTATTTAGGGGCAGAAATTCAAGTGTTTACGGATTCAAACAGGTTATCAATTATCCTCTGAAATAAATTGGTTCTTCACAATCCCCTATACTCCTATTGAACGCCAGATTTTAATTTTCGTCGTGCGATTATGCGTTATTTCCTATACCTAAACGGGTCAGCTTTGTGTTAAATATATAGACATAACCGTACACATTGACAAAACCGTTTGACATGACTCTTTTTTCTTGATTTTTCACGGATGGACAAATTATCCTTATAAATGTCGGTTAGACAGAGCGATCATATATGTCTAATAGCTATATCCTCTACGCCCCCTCCGATTTCAGAATAAAGCAGTCTATATGCGCCTCTTACTGAACCGTTGATAACTAATTATTAATAAACTGAAGACAAAGTCCTATTTTATTTTTTTTTAGTTCACAATTCTTCTATAATTTGCATATAAAGGAAAACGCTTTCTAGCAGTTATGTGTTTTATGTTGTTCCGTTGTTTTCTCCTTTTTTTATATGATAGTTGATGTGTTTTCCTCAGTTTTGGTTTGTGAACCAGATTTGGGTTTGCTAAGTGAATTAATGACTATTGAACAGCGGTATACTACTGTTTCCTTTATTCATATGATTGGTTTAGAGGGCTTCCGATAGTGGCTCTTGGAGTTAAAATTTTACGATAGACGATGTCGACAGAGAACTGTTTGTTAGCAATGTAAACAAGATGGCGGATATGATAACACAAACCAGCTCGACATTAAAAACATTTACTATCATTTCGTATTTATCGTTAAATGTTCCTAGAAATGTATAGGAGGTAAAATAAAATTAATGTTGTTTATCAAATAAGGGAAAACACAATCGATATGTTCAACAATTCTTAAAACTCTTAAACAATTAATGATTATGTTTTAATATATACTCCCTTAGTATCGTCTCCCATGTGTTGTAATCTAATAATGCATCATTGACGTTATGCTAATATTTTATGACTGACGTTGCTAATGAAAGAAAATTCCTTATCAATAGTTAATAATTTGTTCCTGAAGATTTTAAACCATTTTTGAACCCTACAGCCCGTTTTACACTGAATACATCTTTTCGTTGTTTGAATTATTATTTGATTTGACTGACTGAATTATTAGTTGATTGATTGGTTGATTGTTCTTTTTATTTCTTTACTATAATTGGTATCCCATTGGAGGTATAGGGACCAAAATCCAATTAATGACAACACATCTGAACTATTATATTTAAGACGATATGCCACATTGAATATTTTTAAATGGAATTGTTATTATTCCACTTATAATCTACAAAACTTGGAGTGACGCGAAATAAAGAACAGTCCTTACCTAGAACTTGATGATAACAAACTATCCTCTAGTTTCCACACTGTATAAGATGGATGTGGGAACGACCATATATGGCATTTCATTGAAATTGATTGTCCTAACGTAGCATTCAATACAAAATCACTGGATTCCACTATCGGCATACCTTTGAGAGAGAGAGAGAAAGTGAAAGAAACACACATTATTTTTATAAGATGTAAGCATATACACTGTTACACACTGTTTTACAATTCATGCGGAGCACCTGAGATCACCCCTAGTTTTTGGTGGGGTTCGTGTTGTTTATTCTTTAGTTTTATATGTTGTGTCATGTGTACTATTGTTTTTCTGTTTGTCTTTTTCATTTTTAGCCATGGCGTTGTCAGTTTGTTTTAGATTTATGAGTTTGACTGTCCCTTTGGTATCTTTCGTCCCTCTTTTGTTCAGGAAGATTTATGAAAGCAGTTAACGAGATAGGTAATGGGATGAAAAATGTGACGCAATTCAAACAAAAAACTAACGGCCTGATAAATGTAAAATACATTTACGAAAAACAAATATTAAATCCAGCAAAAAAAACACCGAAAACTACTGATAAACAGGCTCGTGTGAAGGAAAGGCAGACACAATATGCGTTGTTAGTGAACATAGTTGCATATGCTCAAACCTAACCTTTACCGTGGACAGTGATGAATGTCTTTCCAAAGCGAAAAATTCTTTCTAATTTGAAACAAGACATTACAATAAACTTTTGAAATACGGATGAAAGTGTAGAACATTACTATAACTGTGCATACTACATAATCTACATGTAAAATTATAAAGTTACACTTGATTTATATACATTACCTTTATCAATTTCGAAGTATTTTAACAGCTATATTACCTTTGTGTGTGTGCATTATTCTGACTTATATATGTAATAGTGAGTTTGAATCATTAAGGATTCCGTAGAATCCTCGATTTGCCAAGGATTATGCATAATCACGAAATGTGTTAGTGATTATAAAACATCCCAGAAAATGACCAGCGATTTAACATAATCTTTAAAAATTTTAAAAATTATTTCATAGATTCCTTGATATTATTTCAGGGATTTTAATAACCCAAAGATCATTTGTTTACTATAGATAAATCAAAAAAAGGCAAACAAATCTATTTCTTACCGTTTTGATCTTAACGTGGACAATTTTTCACACCCTGTCCATTTATCAAATATAAAAGGAACAATTTTTGCAGTGTTACAATATTTAACTAAATAAAATCTAATAAATATACAAGTTTTCAAAATTTAAATTAATAATACCAACATTTCCAATAAATTGATAACTGCAAAGATATGCCAGGTATTTATAACATGCCCAAAACAGACTCCAGGAATTGTAACTGACGTAAACGTCTTAGACAGACTGAACACACTTTTGGAGAAAAATATTTGCTGTAAGGTTTTGCTACGAGATGCGCATATTTATCGTAGAGAGTGCGATTCAAAAACTATAATGTCCATTGTCCATGACATGACTGAATAGGGTATTGCCTGGCTACGAAAAAAAAGAATTTTTTCCGGATCAAGTTGAGATGGCTGAACCTCTTTTGTGACATCTTTAGATGTATTTAGTGAAAGCTTTTGGTCTCTTCAATATGCATTAAAACAAGATGCAATATGTGAAACAAAAGTTGCTTTTTAAAATGCATGGATGTTTATGCCGAAAAAAAGAGAAAATCAGTGATTGGCATATCTGCAATAGTTGACGTTATCCAAATTAACCGAGTGCAGTTTGTAGAAATCAACGATTTATAGCAGTGTTTTATGTTTAACATTTTTTAAAATATTCATGCTTCTTAAGATGGCTATATATGTTCTTTTTGTATATTTATTCCAGTTAAAAGTATATATGACTTTTTGGTAGTGTTTATCCATAATTCCTGATTTTTTTTTTTATAAAAGTGGTTATATATATATCTAAACTATTAAACAAGAAGACCTCATTTTGTGTGTCGTTACCTTCCTTCCACAATAAATTAATCTTCATGCCTCTGTGTCCTATATTAAACATGCATAGTCGCATTTGTCATCCATTCTGATGATTATTTAAATTGATTTATTTTGGGAGAAAAACGAAAAAAATGCGTCCGGATATTGTTTCCGTCATCAAACCGACTTTAAAGTCATAGATAAGACTTCTGGTTTTAAACTTGCACATGCTTTTCATAAGTACTCGGAGAGAGTACAATTATTTTCGCGTTAATCTACATGTATACTATGATTATACTACTATAATATATAGAGACTCTCTATATAATTATAGCAGTGATCGCCGTGGAGAAGAAACTTGGAATTGAAAGTTAAAAGCAAATACACTTTAATATAGTTCCAAATTATTATATGGGGTAAAGCTTCCTAAATATTCTGTCTAAAGTTTTCTTTGAAATGTTTACTATTTAAAGGGGTCGTATCAGTTGCATTTATATTGATATAAGTAAAACTTGTTGGGAAAAAATATTGTTGAAAGTGAAAGTAGTGATTGATTTTACAAAAATGAAGGTATGGTAGAAATTAGCCTGAGTCATTTATTCAAGATTCTAATCTTACCTTTGGCACGTTCATAGGGCTCTCGACAGAAAAGAAAAATAACTGATTGATTGTTTTATTTTATAAGAATAATAATAATCTTTAAGCGGTTACATTTATTTTATGTTTGAAGCAGTGCAAACTTTTTAATTTAATTTGATTTTTACCAAAAAATGCATTGTAGCAAAGGGAAGAATAATTGTGGTTTGAGGTCAGAACCACGAAAATGATGGAATTTAACAGAAAGGAGACAAATAACGGACTTTGGAAAAAGGGAGAGGCCTTTTGATACCTTTTCTAAAATTCTCCAGACATAAAATCTTATGAACTCTATGTATTACTGGTAAATTATTAACCCATGGATATCGTTACCATAAATTACTTAAAACCTTTACCAATTTTTTACATAGATATAAAGATTTGGTTTTGAATATAAAAAAGAAGATGTGATATGATTGACAATGAGACAACTGTCCACAAGAGACCAAAATGACACAGAAATTAACAACTATAAGTCACCGTACGACCTTCAACAATGATCAAAGCACATACCGCATAGTCAGCTATAAAAGGCCTTCAGGTCTGTTTGATTTCAAATTATAGGTTATGATCATAAATAAGCTTCTGTCATAGTTTGGCAGAAACACAGAATAGTTTAAAGGGGCACTTGCTATGAGATGTATAAAAAATCTAATATCCTTTTTTGTTTGCTCAATCAATATATAATGAAATGCAATTGGTGAAATAATAATTAGCTATTAGCAGCCGGTATAGTTCAATATTGTTAAAATAATCTAAAAACATTGATTATTAATTATTCACTTGACTTGAATAATTCGACCTCATTGAATCATGTGAACTTCAATTTAACCCCTTAGCTGAAAATGGATAACACGTGAATTGTATGTGTAAAGTTATTTAAAGGAAAAGAACGTCAACATTGAAAGTGAAACAAAGATAAATCATTTGATTGACTGATTCGATCCACAAAAAATCATTCTTATACAGGTAAAAACGATGTTTTACATTTATTTTTCATCTATTATATGAAATTAAATAGACCTAGAATAACCCAACAGCACCAGTCTGCTTTAATAATCTATTCATATCTATATTTATGTTATCCTCGCTTATATGGTCATCGTATGACTTTTCAATAACTAATTAGATGGCGTCTGGACTAAAATACACACAAAACAAAGCTACGTATTTTCATGCTCGTGCCCTGTTTATTATTTATTTTAGACTTTTAATAGTTGAAGAAAATGTTATACATTGTTATAAATAAAATATGAGAATTTTATTAAAATCGGTGGACATGAATTTGACAGCTAGTGCCCATTTAAGAAAGTTATTAGAATTTTAAAGACGGAGTGAAAAATATGTTAACTGGCAGAAAAACTAATCCATTTATAAGTAAAATACGGATGAACAAGATTTTTTGTTTACAAAATTTACTTCGGGAAACTATCTTATGATCATCAACAAATGTCTGTCCAAGTTTGGTAGAAATATAGAAAAGTTTAAGAATATTATTAAACTTTCAAAAACTTTAACCAATGAGTGAATAATTGTAGACGCTGCGGCCACCCACGACGACGACTGAATGTATAGGATCGCTATGCTCGACAAAAATGACAACGTTTGTATTTTATGGAAAACTCAAGAATTAATACGTTTAAAAGGTGTTTAAATGTTAACATATCATAATATGCACATTTAAAAGATAGTCTAACATCTTATTTGAAATCTCGTTACTTGTTTTAAGTAAAATTCTAAATGGTGAAGATGTTGAACGAAAAAAATACACTAGCGGATATAATAAGTTATATTACAATTCGTAGTCAAGAACAGAATGTTATGATGGACTGGTGGTAAAACCTTCTACTACAAATCAATCATTTTGAAGAAAGCTTACCTGATACCGTCATGTTAAGGTAGTCCATTGCTAAACCAGTATCACCACTAGAAACTTCACACACATATTTTCCACTGTTACTAAAATGTAGTCTATCAACATACAAAGTGTAAAAACATCCTGTCCTGTTTTGTGTTGAAAATGTCTTTACAGTAGTATCACTGATCATTACTTCTTCATCCGCTGACAACTGTAAGTAGTTTCCAGCAACCCCATAAAAAGCCCATGTCATCTATTTAAAAATAAAACATATTAATGTGTACTGAACGTTGGAATTTGCAATCCGTATGATTTACATTTTGTCGCTGCCAAGAAAACAATGCTAACAAAACGTTCCTATCGGTAGTGACTTATCTGCAGATGAAAACATACATCCCATCATTAGGGCAGCGGATTTTCAATAGTTAAAATGGTGAAATATGATCTCGTTTTGGCGTTTAGGTGAGTCTATGGTAACAGTTTATACTATTTGATACAAAGAATGCAAACAGATGTTAGTCCAAAGTAGATATCTATCTTATAAAGAGTTCAGACCCTCGCAAGTAGGATAGATTACGCTTGGTCAAAATTGTTCGGGTTACCTTATACCAAAATTTTTATAGATATACAAGATACAGTTACGGTAGCACAATACAAAGATTTTTTCACCCCCAATCAGACAGCTATAAACGGATGTAATGTCTTTCATCCAACTCTTAATTTTATAAATGAGGTATCAAGAGAAAAAAGACAGATCAGTCTTGCAAATGGTGACAATTTTATTATGACATAGCTATTACATAATTAATTATTCAGTAATTAGTTGCTAAATTGTGAACCCACACTTGAATGAAATTAGCTTCTTTGCTATTCATACCATCCCAATATATTTTATAGATTCTTGTACAACACATTTTGACCTCCAAAACTGTGTCTCAGATTTTTTCTATTGTATTCCATTCTCCCATAAACCTTCATAAGAGATCATTTAGTTAAACTGGGTATTAAAAAGTGTTCTATTGATTTTTTTTAGGAAATCTGAGACATAGTTATGAGGATAAGGAACAACACGTGTTAAAACAGGCATATAGGGGCACCCATCAAGGAGCTAATTGTATTTAATCTACATTTTCATGACAAAAATGAATGCGTCACAATTAAATAAATAATGATTTTCCTACTTATATCCCATTAACTTCAATATAATTCACAAATGAATCATGGGGATACTTCAGGATTGGCCTTTAATCATAAATTAATAAGGTGTTGACTAGTAAGAAAGCATTCAATTTGAGCAATTTTAAATACATAAAGAAAATGCACACCCTATGAATCAAAAATCAGATCTGGCGGGAGAAATTATAACATTATTGAGCAGTTGCTACTGATATGAGCATCACGACAGTGCAACGTGTGGAGCAGTATTTGTTTGTCTTTCTAGAACACATGAGATCACTCTCAGTGTGCGGTGGGTTCGTCCTGATTAGTCTTTTGTTTATCCATACATGTGTTGGATATGTACTTATTGTTAATTTAGTCTAAGATGCATGATTTTTGTATTAATCGTAAGTGGCTTTGATCTAGAAGTCAGTTAAAGAGGGACAAAAGATACCAGAGGGGCAGTCAAACTCATAAATCGAAAAATAAACTGACAACGTCATGGCTAAAAATGAAAAAGACGAACAGAAAAACAATAGTACACATGACACAACATAGAAAACTAGAGAATAAACAACACGAACCCCACCAAAAACTAGGGGTGATCTCAGGCACTCCGAAAGGGTAAGCAGATCCTGCTCCACATGAAGCACCCCCGTCGTGTTGCTAATGTGATAACAAATCTGGTAAATAGTCTAATTTGGTAGGTCACATTCATGAAAGGGATGGGGATTGTAGTTACGACGTAAGGAACATATTCGATATCATTTGTGAAAAGGTTATTCCATAACGGTCAACCAACTCGTAATAACTCTCAGAATTGTACTTTGTTTATTTTTGTTCATGGGATATACAAATACCCGGCCACGTTCAATCTGTGTTTTGTTAAATATATTTCTCAAAAGTGACGAATGCTTTATTCTTTTGAAATAAAAATGATTTGTCTTTTATTTTGAATGTCATAGTTTGTTTAATTTAGCAAGAAAAACGAACGACCGATGAACATAGTAAAAAACCGCCTAAATTCCTTATTATGAAGAAATTCAACAACACTTACCGTCATCTTGATGATATTTACTCAATCAAGGTACGAGATATAAAAGCAAAATAAAATATGGTTTTAAAGAAGCACTAGCTGTCAAATTAATTTTCTCCGGTTTTACGCAAATTCTCATATATTTAGTTCTGTATAAAGTTAGATTTCTCTTCATTAGTAATTTACATCGACATATTAAAGGGTCATAAGCGGTGAAATTCATCTTCACCGATTTAGGTCCGTGTTTATCGTTTTTTATTTTTGATATATCAAAACCAAAAACGAATGGACACAAATATACACAGCTCGATCTAACTCGAATTGTCATATTTGATTTATAACAATGTCAAACATTTATCCAAAAAATTAAAAGTCTTAAACGAATAATTAACAAAGCATGGGTTCGATAATATGTAGCATCGTTTCTTGTGTATTTTAGCCTAGACCCAATCTTATGTACTATCGAGTTGACCTTCGAAGACCTCCGATGGTCATATAAGCGATATAAACATCAGTATAGATATAATTAATTAAGGAACTTCTCGTGCAAGTGGATATTTCTAGGTCTGTTTAATTATATATTATAGATTAAAGATCAATGTTAATCATCGTTTTTACCTGTATCAGAATGATTTTTTGTTGATCGGATCAGACATCCAAATTTTTTAACTTTGTTTTCACTTTCCATGTTGACATTTTTTTCCTTTAAGTAACCGAACACGTAAACTGCATGCGTTATCAATCTCTACCTTAGGGGTTAAATTGAAGTTTACATGAATACTGATTCAAAGAGGTCGAATTATTTACTTGCAAGTGAATAAGTCATCATCATTTCTTCTTATCTTATTTCAACAAAATTAAATCATACTGGCTATTTAAAGGGAATTATAGTTTTACTATTTTACTTTTAATGATTGAATACAAAAATCATATCTTAGATCTTTTTTATACTTCGTAGCAAGTGCCCTTTACATGCCATATAGATTTCCCCCTTTAAATGCAATGTATATTATTATACATACGTTTTGAGGGTATGCAAATCCCTTAACTGCACAAATAACCTTGAATTCTGAATATAGATCACTATTCAATGTGCGAGAGTCTGGATAAATCTTTGATATAGTCAATGGTTCAACACCTGAGTCACGTACAGAATCATTCCATGCTTTGGAGACTACAAACAGAAAAAAAAGATAAATGTATGATTATTGAATTTCTAACAAAAAGATAATGAGTAACATATGAATCGCTTTGGCACAAATGTATACAATAATCAAAAATTAAAACCTTACAAATGTAAGTCTCATGTTTCGGGGATGAAAACTCAATTGTTTCCTAAAACTAAATAAATCCAAAACCTATAGATTTGCTAAAACATAGAGGAAACGTTGCCTCGGATTTTCAGGAAGGGCCTAATACTTTTGTTTATCTTGTTACATTATTTCTGTTGTCGATCTTAACGTTTATAGTATGTAAATATGTGACTAAGCGTTTCAAAATTAAATCCATTGTTTTTATAAGGTCTTTCCACTATTCTGTTGATAGATCTATGGTATATGTTCTGATTATTTTTTTTCTTCTTCCGCCAAAATTGTTTCATGCCCTATAGCATAAATGGTAAGTTATAGCTACCTGAAGTAAATTGATTTGATGCCAAAGTGAAAGGTCAAGGTTATATTCGTATGTTTTCCTTGTTATTTGATCTCCTCTGTCAATTTCAAAGATATATATAAAGAACGTGTTCAAAATGTTTGCCTAATTGTGATTAGGTTGTTGTTGTTATTGGTTTTGGTAGACGGCTTACTTATGTAGTAATGCGCCTTAAATTCATATAACATAAATATTATGTTTATATACTTTCATTCCTTTATTTATTTTTAGGATAACGTTTTGGCGAGTATGTATATGACACTTTGACGAACATGGTTGACTGAGTAACTAAGAAATATATATATATCTTCATGCCTTACATATCATGTACTGTAGTACGCCGCTCGATTAAAACTGACGAGGAACGGTAACACACGGCCAGCGAAAGCTCTTTTTTTGAGAGCCCAGGGGGTCGTGTGGTCTAGCGGGACGGCTGCAGTGCAGGCGATTTGGTGTCACGATATCACAGAAGCATGGGTTCGAATCCCGGCGAGGGAAGAACCAAAAATTTGCGAAAGCAAATTTACAGATCTAACATTGTTGGGTTGATGTTTAGACGAGTTGTATATACATAATGTACACAGCCATGTATCACCATCATTGATGGCGATCCGATGGATACATCTGTTGTAGAGTTGTCACTGACTCAGACGTACTTATAAATATAATTATTTTCTGTGACTGTATGTTACATTAATTTGTAGGATCCTTTACTATAGATAATTTAGCTAATCTGTAACAATAACATCTTCATACCTTTTATATCATGTACTGTAGTACGCCGCTAGATTAAAACTGACGAGAAAAGGTAAGACACGGCCAGCGAAAGCTCTTTTTTTGAGAGCCCAGGTGGTCGTGTGGTCTAGCGGGACGGCTGCAGTGCAGGCGATTTGGTGTCACGATATCACAGAAGCATGGGTTCGAATCCCGGCGAGGGAAGAACCAAAAATTTGCGAAAGCAAATTTACAGATCTAACATTGTTGGGTTGATGTTTAGACGAGTTGTGTATATATATATATATATATGTAGAGAGGGAAAAAAAACAGAACGTAAATGTAATAGGAAAATGAAAAAAAAAGCAAATGATAGTCCCTAATGAAATGTACATTATCAATTGATAGGTTTCATAAAATTGTTTAGAAATTTTATCTGGTTGTTAAATTTGTGTCGTCTGTAATATACTTATAAAAAAGTATATTTAGAAACATATAACAAGACATGTGCTGGTTAAATGCTATCAATGTAAGGACGTCTCCCTCGATTGATGTAGCAAATAAAGAATCCTTAAGTAAGGATTGGTTGTAGTTTTTCATTAATATAAGTACCTATACACTAGATTATTATTCTAAATATGCATGTATTATACTAAACCCCTAACGGGAAGGATTGTGCCTGATGTTCATATGACGAAATCATAATCTTTCAGTCAGTTTAATTGAAGTCTGGAGCTAGCATGTCAGTTAACTGCTAGTAGTCTGTTGTTATTTATGTATTATTGTCATTTTGTTTATTTTCTTTGGTTACATCTTCTGACATCAGACTCGGACTTCTCTTGAACTGAATTTTAATGTTCGTATTGTTATGCGTTTACTTTTCTACATTGGCTAGAGGTATAGGGGGAGGGTTGAGATCTCACAAACATGTTTAACCCCGCCGCAGTTTTGCGCCTGTCCCAAGTCAGGAGCCTCTGGCCTTCGTTAGTCTTGTATTATTTTAATTTTAGTTTCTTGTGTACAATTTGGAAATTAGTATGGCGTTCATTATCACTCAATTGGTATATGTTTGTTTAGGGGCCACCTGAAGGACGCCTCCGGGTGCGGGAATTTCTCGCTACATTGAAGACCTGTTGGTGACCTTCTGCTGTTGTTTTTTTCTATGGTCGGGTTGTTGTCTCTTTGGCACATTCCCCATTTCCATTCTCAATTTTATACATAACCTACCATTTGAGACCGGGAGTGACCTTCTCTAAACCGGAAGAATTTATTATCTTCCTTATTACAGGTAAAAATATGTAGAAACCATACATGTTTTGAATCAGTATCAATAAAGTTATTATGTGAGACCGGAAGTGACTCGTTATCAACCGGAAGTTGACAATCATCTCCCTTACTTCATAAACCAGAAGAAGCTTTCCATCAATAATTTAGAAAATGTATGTGGAAAGACATTCAACTGTTCTCTGAACAATTTGTTTTTAATTGTTCTTAATATTGTAATACATGTGACTCAGTCTGTCTACTATATCTAAATTACTTAAATTTAAGATTTATTTATTTTGAGTAGCCACAAATCCTCTGAAACTTGTAATTGCATCAAACGGTACGTTTTAATTAATGAAAAATACGCCACCACACCTTTTCAGTATATTGAGAAGACGATGATACATTGAATCTTGGTGATAATGATGTTAAAGATATTTATTAAAACAGACAAATACAAAACAAACGAAAACTAAAAAAACTAATATAAACAAGAGATTCCCAATCGCTTCACCTGTAATTTTTTGCTTAAATCTTTCATTAATGATTGTTTTGGTTTTTCAATATATATATATAGAAGAGTTGAATATACATAATGTACACAGATGTATCGCCATCACTGCTGGTGATCCGATGGATAAATCTGTTGTATAGTTGTCACTGGTTCAGACGTACTTATAAATATAATTATTTCCCTCGCCGGGATTCGAACCCATGCTACTGAGATATCGTGATACCAAATCGCCTGCACTGTAGCCGTCCCGCTAGACCACACAACCACCTAGCCTTCATAAAAATGAAGCCGGGTGTTACCTTTCCACGTCAGTTTTAATCTAGCGTCGTACTACAGTACATGATATATAAGCCATGGAGATGTTATTTTAACAGATCAGCTAAATTATCTATAGTAAAGGATCCTACAAATTAATGTAAGATACAGTCACAGAAAAATATATATAAGTCTGAAAATTACACCAAACAGTGTAAGAGTTTATAGATTGATGTACATATAAATATATATCAATGAGTGGCTTAAAAATTCCATTGACATGTTAATTGTATCTGTCATATTTTTTTTAAAAGAAAAGAAATGCATTATACCTATATGTTCCATTTTAGGCATAGAGGGTGTGTTTTTTTGACGTACAAGAACATGAAATACAAATTTGTTGATAACAGTAATATTCAGTTTTGTTTTAATTGATTGATAAAAAAAATACTTATACCAATAAAAACAATATGTAACATTTTTTTGTAAGTTTATGAAAAGAAATGATAAGTTTCCTCGGATCGTATCTAATTGCATGGCCTAGGCTAACAACATCATCTTTAAAATAAGGATGTACTCAACACCATATACTTGAACCAAAGAAACCACCGTCAAAGAAAGAGACATGAACAAGTAGAAATTGAAAGCTGTCCCTTTTATCACGAATTTCTGTACAAAGTTTCCGAATTGGAAACTGAAAAAATATTTCTAAGAAAGAGCAATTGTTACTTTTAATATTCAATTTATTCAAAAAGAAACCTTGAGTAAATTTCCGTCGTAAATTTATTTTGATAATCACTGAACTGGTATATATTTGTTTAGGGGCCAGCTGAAGGACGCCTCCGGGTGTGGTAATTTCTCGTTGCATTGAAGACCTGTTGGTGACCTTCTGCTGTTGTCTGCTCTATGGTCGGGTTGTTGTCTCTTTGGCAAATTCCCTATTTCCATTCTCAATTTCATTTGAGAATTCTCTGAATTATTTATCAAAAAGATATTATCAATTACGATCACTGTTATCGAACCTTCTGTACGACATCTGAAGTCAATCAATCCAGTCCATAGGCAGTTATTTTTTACTTTTCAAAAGCGTTTAAAAAATTGTATTAATTGTTATGTTCTCGATAGTAAGATACATATATTTACAAATTCGAAATATATCATTTTAACACTCTCGTTTTGTTATTACAAGATACATAATGATCACTGTGGTAGCCGAAAAAAAAACTAAATAAATTTAACATTATTTACAGTATTTTTTGGGGTATTTGTTTTCATATAGATATCGAGTAACACTATTCCAGAAGGGGTTTTCACTATTTGAGTAAGATTCATAAATACCTTGAAGATCGATAGTTTCTACTGCACGCCCGAAATAATTTACTATCAAACATGTGTAATTTCCAGAATCTGTTGTCTTTGCATCTTTTATTTGCAGGTTAAATTCTCCATAACCAAGCATAATACCAGGAATGCTGCGAATGGAAGCGGAATACTTGGCACTGCAATATATATAACCTGTCTACTTATAATGATTGAAAGTCATACCGTACACCGTATATAGTTATAATTTATGAGAAACAGACGACCTGATAATGAAAATTAAACATAGAATATAGTTTAATAAACTTTAACGAGATGCCACGCAGGGCGCAGCTTTATACGACCGCAGACGTCGAACCCTGAACAGTATGGGCAAGTCCATTTGCCATTTGCCAATTACCGATTTGATTCTGTTATTACACACTTTTTAAACAAATTACTTCCCTTTGACAATCGTAAACTGGTTCCATACCGGACAAAATTGACTTTAGCCAATGCAAAGCATGATGAATTGAAAGTGATGACCATGTATCGGCGGTTTAACTAATTTTTCACGAAAAATAATTTCTGATGTCAAACGTATTTAGTTAAACAACAAATAATGGTTATTAAAAGATTTGAAAACCATATAAATTACTCACATTACGCACAGGTAGATTTGCTCTTTCTGCTAGCTCTCCATTGTAAATAAAAATTAATGTCCCTCATAAGGGAGACAACTGTTTGAGGAATCTCTAATTACAGGGTCAATTACGGGAATTGGCAAATAGCCTATTATGGAAACAACATTCAAGCTTGATACAGTTCTGAATTTGGATTGATTAAATAGTTGACACAGCATAGGTTTCTGACACAGAATGAAGATGGTCAAATGAACCTAATTTTTTTTTGCTTTTTGAGCAATACACTATGCTGTTGAATATTTATCCCCTCAAAAAGAGTTTGCAACAATAACTACTCATTTAAATACATCATAAAATATTAAAATATAAAACGACATACAGTCATGGTTAAAATCAGTATTAATTAATATTAACTACTAACATGTCTAAATATAAATTTACAGCTAATCATCTCAAGACAATCATCATTTCATAATACGTAATTTTCAAGCAGTGAAAGGGAGGTAACAAAATATATATTTATATATATACAAGTCTAAATTGAAAACTCCGTTCAAACTTAAGATTGCGTTTGATAAAAACCGCAATTTTTATACGTGTGCATGTAAAACAAATTTCATTGTAAAAGGGTCTAAATACAGCACAAACAACATTTTCCAAAAGACCACAAAAGTGGAAAAGTATATTTAAACAAAACGCATTTGACTAACAGGCCGAACAACTGATGTTCTTTAACCCTGCTGACTGCGATTGGCTATTGCCAAATGAAATTGATCACAAGATGTAACAAAATGGATCTTAATTTAAATTTAGTACTAAACAGAAATCAATAAACTTGTGGCCAAGATGTTATGCCACAAACATGAGGTGTCAATATTTATTTGTATACCAGATCCGGATTTCGACAATAAATGTCTCTTCAGTGATATTACTTGTTAGGGATCGTAACGGTATTTGGAAGGCCATTTAATTTACCCTTAATTTTAGACAGACTCTTGAATTTTAAGAGTCAATATAGGATGAACGGATCATATAAACCGGAAGGAAAATATTATACAAGCCCAAACGAAAAAATATAAACAAGTCTAAATGGAAAACAACGTTCAAACCTTTGATTGCATTAGATAAAAACCGCAATTTTTATACGTGTGCATGTAAATCAAATTTCGTTGTAGAAGGGTCTAAATACAGCACAAACAACATTTTCCAAAAGACCAAAAGAGTGAAAAAGTATATTTAAACAAAACGCATTTTACTAACAGGTCGAACAACTGATGTTCTTTAACCCTGCCGACTGCCATTGGCGATTGCCGAATAAAATTGATCACAAGATGTAACAAAATGGATCTTAATATAAATTAAATACTAAACAGAAAACAAAAAACTTGTGGCCCAGATGTTATGCCACAAACATGAGGTGTCAATATTTATTTGTATACCAGATCCGGATTTCGACAATAAATGTCTCTTCAGTGATATTACTTGTTAGGGATCGCAACGGTATTTGGAAGGCCATTTAATTTACCCTTAATTTTAGACAGACTCTTGAATTTTAAGAGTCAATATAGGATGAACGGATCATATAAACCGGAAGGAAAATATTATACAAGCCCAAACGAAAAAATATAAACAAGTCTAAATGGAAAACAACGTTCAAACCTTTGATTGCATTAGATAAAAACCGCAATTTTTATACGTGTGCATGTAAATCAAATTTCGTTGTAGAAGGGTCTAAATACAGCACAAACAACATTTTCCAAAAGACCAAAAGAGTGAAAAAGTATATTTAAACAAAACGCATTTGACTAACAGGTCGAACAACTGATGTTCTTTAACCCTGCCGACTGCCATTGGCGATTGCCAAATAAAATTGATCACAAGATGTAACAAAATGGATCTTAATATAAATTAAATACTAAACAGAAAACAAAAAACTTGTGGCCAAGATGTTATGCCACACATATGAGGTGTCAATATTTATTTGTACACCAGATCTTGATTTCGATAGCAAATGTCTCTTCAGTGATGTTAGGAATCGAAACGGTATTTGGAAGGCCATATAATTTACCCTCAATTTTAGACAGACTCTTGAATTTTAAGAGTCAATATAGGATAAACGGATCATATAAACCGGAAGGATAATATGATACAAGCCCAAACGAAAAAATATAAAACAAGTCTAAATTGAAAACTACGTTCAAACCTATGATTGCGTTGGATAAAAACCAATTTTTATACGAGTGCATGTAAAACAAATTTCGTTGTAGAAGGGTCTAAATTCAGCACAAACAACATTTTCCAAAAGACCAAAAAAGTGAAAAAGTATATTTAAACAAAACGCATATGACTAACAGGTTTATACCACATCTTCTTTTTTATATTAACAACTGATGTTCTTTAACCCTGTTGACTGTCATTGGCGATTGCCAAATAAAATTGATCACAAGATGTAACAAAATGGTTCTTAATATAAATTGAATACTGAACAGAAAACAATAAACTTGTGGCCAAGATGTTATGCCACAAACATGAGGTGTTAATATTTATTTGTACACCAGATATACAACTCTTCTAAACATCAACCCAATAATGTAAGATCTGTAAATTTGCTTCCGCAAATGTTTGGTTCTTCCCTCGCCGGGATTCGAACCCATGCTACTGAGATATCGTGACACCAAATCGCCTGCACTGTAACCGGTGCTAGACCACACGACCACCTGGGCTTCATACAAATGAAGCTTTCGGTGGCCGGGTGTTACCTTTCCACGTCAGTTTTAATCTAGCGTCGTAATATATATGTTGTGTACAAGTTATCATTTTGTACAAATTATAATTTGTACAAAAATATTGTACAAATTATAATTTGTATTTTGACTTTGTACAAATTGTAATTTGTACAAACAGTGCTTGTACAAATTACAATTTGTACAAAAATGGACAAAAAATCACTTATAACTTGTACAATAGTTTATCATATGGATTTTGGTGCAAAAAGCAATGATACACATTATTGAATTTCTATTAAATGACCTGTAACACAGTACACCTAGGTTACACAATTCAATCCTAGTTCTTTATCATTAGTTAGGGCAGGTGATCTAGTGATTTATGGAATCAAGTATTGCAAATCATCTTTTGACTCTCAAATCAATGACGACCTGTTTTACAAGCATTTTAACTGCTTCACATAGCGAACGTTGAAGCTCAGGAACTGTTGCTGTGAATAAACATGTGTATTTCACTGCTTCAGTAAGACTTTGAGTCAAATAAATATCACAGAAAGAAAGCGAGATTTAACACCCCATTTGGTTAGGAATATGACTATGCTAAAGTCAGGAATGTGTCAGATGTTTTTCTGCCGTTTTATTATCACTGTTTTTTTCAACAAGGATCTTTGTTTAATAAATATCTATGACTGTGCATAAAACCTAACAGAAATCAGTTGAGACAATCTAAACTTTAAAAACAACATAAAACTTATGCAGAAAAGACAGACGGACTTTTATTTTATAAGAAAACTATTTGGTGTAGTATTATAAAAACATCAGACCCAACAGCATTGAACCATCAATCTTTTCACAAACAAAAGTGACGCAGATTTATTCATCTAAATCCAATCTTTTGATGTACCAATTACAAATTTAAATTATCACTTGTTTAAAGAAAGATTTGATTGTTTTCATGACTTTATGAAATAACGAATAAGTGGCAACAAATCTTTTGAGATTATTTTCACAATCATCAAAATGCTGTACACGATCTTTCACAATACAAAATATCAAATTTAACAAATATAATCGTTTTTGCAAAGTGTATGAATAAAAGAAATTCCTCAAAATAACTTATTAAGCAGTACTATTGATGGTATTTTTTTTAAGAAAAAGTAGTTTATGTATTAACAATTTGAAAAAAATCCTGTTTGTTTACTTTTTTTTCTTTCAAATATTTCGAAGATCAATCTGCCTTTAGTAGTTGTGTAAAAACGGTGTATTTTGTTAATAAGGTTTAGTGTGTGGTCAGTTTATTACAATTCTATCGTGTGAATCAATGCATTTTTCACCAAAAATTCATATCTAAAACTGTTGTACAAGTTATAAGTGAATTTTGGTCAAATTGTGTACAAATTGTAATTTGTACAGGCACGTTTTGTACAAATTATAATGTGTACAAAGTCAAAATACAAATCATAATTTGTACAATATTTTTGTACAAATTATAATTTGTACAAAATGATAACTTGTACACAACATATATATATATCAGTATTCTTTAAATGGAATTGGCTTACCTCCCATACACTGCTTTTAAATTGTCTAAATTATCCTTTAACCCGAAAAACCCTTGTTTTCACCCTTTTTTGCCCCTGATTGCTAAATGATTTGAGCCAAAAACCTCAAAACCATCCCTTTGTATTATAGAAACTTGTGGTATAATTTCAGAGAGATTTATGCACTTAAACACAAGTTATTGACTGGAAACTACAAACATTTCTTATTTGGGCCCCTTTTTGGCCCCTAATTCCTTAACCTTTTGGACCATAATTTAAACCCCCAAAATCGATCCAAATCGTCTACCTGTGGTATTAAACATTGTGGTACAATTTCAGAGCAATTGATATACTTATACACAAGTTAATATGCTGAAAGTAGAAAAAGAGCCTGTGTCGCTCACCTTGGTCTATGTGCATATCAAACAAAGGACACAAATGGATTCATGACAAAATTGTATTTTGGTGATGGTGATGTGTTTGAAGTTCTTACTTTACTGAACGATTTTGCTTCTTACAATTATATCTATAATGAACTTTGCCCATTAGTAACAGAGAACTATATTTGGTAAAAATTTACATAAATTTACCAAATTAATGAAAATTGTTAAAAATTGACTATAAAGGGCAATAACTCCTTAAGGGGTATTGACCATTTAGGTCATGTTGACTTATTTGTAGATCTTACTTTGCTGAACATTATTGCTGTTTACAGTTTATCGCTATCTATAATAGTATTCAAGATAACCAAAAACGGCAAAATTTCTTTAAAAATTACCAATTGGAGGGCAGCAACCCAACAACCAGTTGTCCAATTTATCTGAAAAATTCAGGGCAGATAAATATTGACTTGATTAACAATTTAACTTCATGTCAGATTTGCTCTAAATGCTTTGGTTTCATAGTTATGAGCCAAAAACTGCATTTTACCCCTATGTTCTATTTTTAGCCGTGGCGGCCATCTTGGTTGAATGGCCAGGTCATCGGACACATTTTTCAAACTAGATACCCCAAAGATGATTGTGGCCTAGTAGTTTCAGTGGAGATTTTGTAAAAGATTACTTAGATTTATGAAAAATGGTTAAAAATTGACTATGAAGGGCAATAACTCCTAAAGGGGTCAACTGACCATTTCGGTCATCTGACTTATTTGTAAATCTAACTTTGCTGAACATTATTGATGTTTACAGTTTATCTCTATCTATAATAATATTCAAGATAATAACCAAAAACACCAAAATTTCCTCAAAATTACCAATTCAGGGGCAGCAACCCAACAACGGGTTGACTGATTCAACTGAAAATTTCAGGGCAGATAGATCTTGACCTGATAAACATTTTTATCCCATGTCAGATTTCCTCAAAATGCTTTGGTTTTTGAGTTATAAGCCAAAAACTGCATTTTACCCCTATGTTATATTTTTAGCTGTGGCGTCCATCTTAGTTGGTTGACCAGGTCACGCCACACATTTTTTAAACTAGATACCCCAAAGATGATTGTGGCCAAGTGTGGATTAATTTGGCCCAGTAGTTTCAGAGGAGAAGATTTTTGTAAAAGATTACTTTAATTTACGAAAAATGGTTAAAAATTGACTATAAAGGGCAATAACTCCTAAACGGGTCAACTGACCATTTTGGTCATTTGACTTATTTGTAGATCTTACTTTGCTGAACATTATTGCTGTTTACAGTTTATCTCTATCTATAATAATATTCAAGATAATAACCAAAAACAGCAAAATTTCCTCACAATTACCAATTCAGGGACAGCAACCCAACAACCATTTGACCGATTCATCTGAAAATTTCAGGGCAGATAGATCTTGACCTGATAAACATTTTTATTGCGGTCAGATTTCCTCAAAATGCTTTGGTTTTCGAGTTATAAGCCAAAAACTGCATTTTACCCCAATGTTCTATTTTTAGCCGTGGCGGCCATCTTGGTTGGTTGACCGGGTCACGCCACACATTTTTTAAACTAGATACCCAAATGATGATTGTGGCCAAGTTTGGTTTGATTTGGCCCAGTAGTTTCAGAGGAGAAGATTTTTGTAAAAGCTAACGCCGGACGACGACGGGCGACGGACGACGGGCGACGGACGACGGACGTTGGACGCAAAGTGATGAGAAAAGCTCACTTGGCCCTTTGGGCCAGGTGAGCTAATAAAAATGGAGTCATGGTCGAATGAACTATACATATTCACCTAACAATATATCAATAAACCAATTATAGTTAAATAATTTCTTATCATTTTGATAACATAAACTATGCAAACTCAAATATACCAATGAGCCATGACAATGAAGTATATATAAAACAAACCAGACAGATATGCACACCTTAAATTCATTCCAGACACCAAATATTGTGGCCATATTGCTTATATATCTCATGAATAAACCAAACTGATTACCCTTAACATTACCAATCAACCATGGAAATGAGATTAAGGTCATATGAGACCTACAAGTCCTACATACACACCTGACTTATACTATCTGAGATATGGAATTGATCACAAATCTTATCCTCAATCAAATATCCATGTAATGAGTTTCGGGTAAGTTAATCCCCGTAAGCCTCTGCTAGGATCCCATTCACCAAATATAGTTATTCTAATACTCAAAATAAGTAAACATTTTACCTAACAAAACATCGTTAATCAAATAATATTAAGCAGTCACTAAAGCATTAAAACGAGGCCAAGGACAAAGGACATATGACAGACATAAACTTCCAAATTAATTCGTTTAAGGAAATACAGATATTTTTGCATTGGTGTCCGCTGTTCTGGATTACTTTCAACATGAACATCAGAAGTTTGGAGCGTGCCATGTGAACAACAGAATATTAAAAAAAGAAAAAGCGAGAATTGTCTTAGGTCAACTGAACGCACTAAAGTAATTGTAATCTTTTTACTTGAAGAAGAAAAAATACTTTCATTATTTACAAAAACAACAACAAAACATTTATGACCACGGAAAGATCGGTACGATCAAAATATTGACTGCTGACCAAAACAAAACATTAGATTTATTATCAAAGAGTATAAATGTTCACCTTACAAATGTCTAGAACGCAAAGAATAAAAAATCGAAGGATGTAAACTGGTTTAGAATCAGGTGATGTACTTAATGTTATATTTGTCTCATCATATATATCATTGCAACGTTTGACATAACTGTTGCATACTACTTTAATGGAAACTAGAGGCTCTAAAGAGCCTGTGTCGCTCACCTTGGTCTATGTGAATATTAAAGGAAGCAGATGGATTCATGACAAAACTGTGTTTTGGTGATGGTGATGTGTTTGTACATCTTACTTTACTGAACATTCTTGCTGCTTAAAATTATCTCTATCTATAATGAACTTGGCCCATTAGTTTCAGTGGAAAATGTTAGTAAAAATTTACAAATTTTATTAAAATTGTTAAAAATTGACTATAAAGAACAATAATTCCTAAGGGGGTCAATTGACCATTTCGGTCATGTTGACTTATTTGTAAATCTTACTTTGCTGAACATTATTGTTGTTTACAGTTTATCTCTATCAATAATAATATTCAAGATAATGACCAAAAACAGCAAAATTTCCTTAAAACTAACAATTCAGGGTCAGCAACCCAACAACGGGTTGTCCGATTCATCTAAAAATTTCAGAGCAGATAAATGTTGACCTGATAAACAATTTTACCCCATGTCAGATTTGCTCTAAATGCTTTTGGTTTTGAGTTATAAAGCCAAAAACTGCATTTTACCCCATGTTCTATTTTTAGCCATGGCGGCCATCTTGGTTGAATGGCCAGGTCATCGGACACATTTTTCAAACTAGATACCCCAAAGATGATTGTGGCCTAGTAGTTTCAGTGGAGATTTTGTAAAAGATTACTTAGATTTATGAAAAATGGTTAAAAATTGACTATGAAGGGCAATAACTCCTAAAGGGGTCAACTGACCATTTCAGTCATGTTGACTTATTTGTAAATCTTACTTTGCTGAACATTATTGCTGTTTATAGTTTATCTCTATCTATAATAATATTCAAGATAATAACCAAAAACAGCAAAATTTCCTTAAAATTACTAATTCAGGGGCAGCAACCCAACAACGGGTTATCCGATTCATCTGAAAATTTCAGGGCAGATAGATCTTCCTCTGTTTAACAATTCTACCCCATGTCAGATTTGCTCTAAATGCTTTGGTTTTTGAGTGATAAGCCAAAAACTGCATTTACCCCTATGTTCTATTTTTAGCCATGGTGGCCATCTTGGATGGTTGGCCGGGTCACCGGACACATTTTTAAAACTAGATACTCCAATGATGATTGTGGCCAAGTTTGGTTTAATTTGGCCCAGTAGTTTCAGAGGAGAAGATTTTTGTAAAAGTTAACGACGACGACGGACGACGGACGACGGACGACGACGGACGCCAAGTGATGAGAAAAGCTCACTTGGCCTTTTAGGCCAGGTGAGCTAATAAAAAGCGACAACAAAATTAGAGGCTCTGAAGAGACTATTTTGCTTAGGTTTTAGAAATCATGTAAAAATACTTTTAAACCATAACGGATATCCTTCATCTTCGCTAGCCAAGGGTTACGATCCACTCCCGCTCTCTTCACCCTTGGCAGATTGAGCCAACATTTGTGATATCAATGTTGCGCCATCTATCGGAAGATTAAAGTCACGCCCATTCCAAATACATTATTCTTGACCAATGGTAGCACTTGCATTCTTCAATTTTGAGGTAAAACACGGTAGCGTCTAGATTCTACACACTTGGTAAAGCCGGAAACGAAAATATACGTCAACATTCACGCATTTGTGCATGAAACATACACAGGAACTTCTATTAGTTGATTAAAAACATTCAAGTTGTCACTAAATATAGTCGTATGTTTAGTGATGTAAAGACGTGTTGCACAATAAACACGTGGCAATTGTTTACAAACACTTTCTACATTTACACGTGATCATGTTATAGGCGCTTTTTGGTTGGATGCAGCGAGTTTCTACTGCAACCAATAAAAATCCTTACCTTATGTCTCAGAAATATTATCTCAATCCGCCAAGGGTGAAGAGAGCGGGATTGGATCGTAACCCTTGGCTTAGCGAAGATGGATATCCTTATGATTATTATGATATTCTTATGATTGAGGCCAAATTTGTTTTTGAAGATGTAATACCACCAAATCATGGTACGTTACTTCCGGTTGTAAACGAAAAAAGGTCGAAAAAAAATATTCCCTTGAATTTGACAGTTGTATGTAATTAATCCTACATTTTATTGCAGTAAAAGATTTCTGTTTCATAAAAACATGTTTTGGGTATTTCAAAGTACCATTATTTTTTTTTATTTGGGGTTTCCATAGAATATTTTGTAAACTTGAGGTACATGTACATGTAACATGGTTGACCTGTATATATGTTTATTTCAATTTTGATCTGTTATTCTACCACTTCTGTCAAGCTGTATATTATGTATATCTGCCTCTTGTAACAGTGTAAACTGTCAGAGTGTACAATACAATCTTGAAATCGTGAATCTTGTTACTAAATCTTGTACACCACAGAATACATAAGGGGAGAAATTTGATTGGTTAACTTCCAGTGATGGTAATTTTCTTATATGCAATGAAATGTTACGCGAATTAACTTCTATAGTATTGGACAGGATATAACTTTACTCATGCCAAGTATTTCTTTATTGAAAACAAAGATAAATTCTGCACAATTTTTGAAAAGTGCAAATTGAACAAAGACTAATGGGAGAAAATCAAACACCTTAATATTGGCCACGAAATTCAATGAAAAAAAATCTTGTGGACATCTTCAACAGTAAATCAAGAACGAGGTAGCAACACTTCCTCAGCACTTTATAAGGAATATTTCATATAGTCATGCCATGTTCGAATTCATTCCATTGAATGATTCTTCAAAAGAAAAGGTTCTAGAGGAGAAAATATTTGTATGTATTTTCATAGGGTGCTATGTTAAACTTACTTCCTCTGCTGGCAGCCATCCGGTATGACTAATAAGCTTCAACGTTACAACACTTGGTCAGCACCCAAAAAGAAACATTCATACGATATTTGATTTCAATTCATTTTAGAAGAAGACATTTGTATATATTTCCCAAATGGTCATTTGTGAAACTTATTCCCCCGTTGGCAGGCATCTTCGTTGATGTATCTGCTACAAAGTAACAACACTTGGTTAGCACCTCATAAGGAACATTCCTGTCGTGTTCGAATTCATTCCATTCAGTGGTTCTTCGAAAGAAGAGGTTCTATAGTAGAAAACATTTGTATGTAGTTTTCATAGGATACTACAAAGGATAAACTTACTCCCCCTGCTGGCAGCCATCCTGTATGACAAATCAGCTACAACGTAACAACATTTGGTCAGCACCTCAAAAGAAACATTTATACTATGTTTGGTTTCAATCCTTTAAAAGAGGGGCGAAAATACCAGAAGACAGTCAAAATCATAAATCGAAAACAAACTGACAAATAATAGTACACAAGAAACAACATAGAAAACTAAAGACTGAGCAACACGAATCCCACCAAAAACTGGGAGAATCTCAGATTATCCGAAAGGGCAAGCAGATCCAGCTTCACCTGTGGCACCCGCCGTGTTGCTCATGTTATTACAACCCGGTAAATAGACTAAATCGGTCACATTCATGAAAAGGGAAGGGAATTGTAATTACGAAGTAAGAAACATATCCGATATCATCTATGAAACGGTTATTATTCGATAACGGTCAACCAACTCGCGATGGCGTCCGTAAAATTTACGAAGGGATGATTTCAACTTCACCATTTGGAACTCTTGGTTTTAAAGCTTCATTGTGATCAGCAACTCTCTATCAAGGAAATCATGATAGGAAATACAAGCTCGGGAATATCGATTTAATTGGGAGATATAATTATACTCCGTATGTAGGGCCTGCTGGAAAGAAGCTCCATAAAAAAGGAAGGTTCATAATTGGGAAGCTGAAATCAGCTCGTTTGTCGTGAAGTTTTTTTTTCAACCGGCCCTAATTGTCAATTTCTAGATGTAAATATAAAAAAGAAGATGTGGTATGATTGCAAATGAGACAACTTTCCACAATAGATTAAAAATAAATCAAGATATGAGGCAGATTTGTTGTATCCTTTATCTCTAGTTCGATGTGATAGATGCATTCAACATAGTCACCAAATATTGAATTATTTAGTGAGGGAACACAATCTATATAGCGGAAAGTAAAGTTAAAGGATATTGCTTACTTCTTATTTTTCATGGTAAGAAGTTCCTGTATGAAATAAGCCTCATAATAATAAAGAAACAAGTCGGCAGGAAGAGGGGTACAATTTGTTCCCATTGGAATGCCGACAGTCTGTTGAAAACACGGCCTCTAAACTTAACAAATATGTTGACAATCAAAAAATCAAGTATCGTGATATTGTCAGTTTCAAAGTGGTTAAAATCACTTAATACTGGTTTAATTGCTTCCTTGTGATCAGCAATCCTCTATCAAGGAAATCATGATAGGAAATGCAAACATTAAGTGGTTTTCTAGAAGATGATAATTGTATATATTTCCCATATGGTCTTTTGTTAAACTAAGTCCCTCGTTTGGCGCGCGGTCATCTTGGTTGATTGATTTGTTACAAAGTAACAACTCTTGGCCAGCACCTCACAAAGAACATTCATTGTCTTGTTCAAATTTATTCCATTTAGTGGTTCTCAAAAAGAAGAAGTTTGTATGTATTTCACTTAGGGTCCTTTGATGAACTAAGTTAACCGCTGTCAGCTATTTTGGAGGATTGATGGGCTACAAAGTAACAACACTTGGTCAACATCTCATAAGGAAGATTCATGCCGTGTAAGGTATTATTTTATTCAGTGGTTTTCTAAAAAAGACCAGGTGTCATGTTTGGTTTCATTCCATTCTGTGGCTCTCTAAAAGAAGACATTGGTATATATGGCCTAAAGGGTCCTATGTTAAACTAAGTCCCCCTGTCAACGTATATTTGTTCCGCCTAACAGAAGTTCCAATGGAAAATTTGTTATAAACATTGTCATAATATCTATTCCTGTTGGAACAAATATTGTATACCATATATTCCGTTAGAAACATATACTGTAATATTTATTCCTGTGGAAATAATATTCCAGAATATATTTTCCTTTTGGAACTTATATTATGAAGGAACTTCTATTCCGTGACACCCCCGCTGGCGGCCATCTAGGATGATGGATCGGCTTCAAAGTAAAACACTTAGACAGCACCTCATAATGAACATTAATACCATTTCTGGTTCAATCCATTTAGAAGAAGTTCATAATGTAAAAAAAAATGAACGACGACGACGGACAACGGACGTCAAATGATTAGAAAAGCTCAATTGGCACCTCAGCGAAGGTGAGATAAAAACGAAATCTCTGGGTTTTTTAATTTTGTATTGCTAATCATTAAGTGTGTTCGTCGTCCCTTTTTCTTGGTTTTAATTTTTGCTCAGATTTTCCAATTTAAGAGTGACGTCTACTAACTGTATCGACAAAATTTTACTTGTTAGTAGAACTTACCTTGTTAATAATTTTTGTAATTTAAGTGTCTATTTATCTATTATAATTTTGAGCAAATTGTACAAATATTTTCCATTTATACAATAACTCCTGGATGTATAAGAAGTCCCCTGATAGTTTTTGACATCAACGGACAATTGATAAGGCTCATCATTCATACATTAAAGAGAAAGGTCTTTCATTTCAATGTCGGATATTTGAATTGCATTCATTACAACCTTAAATTTGATATGCAACTATCAATAACATTAACGGTACCAATTTGCCTGCACCAGATGCGCAGTACATGTCTCTTCAGTGATGCTCTTGGCCAATATCAAAACTACATAACCTTTCCTTTTTTGCACTTAATAACCCTATCCACCACAATTAGCGAGATCGGAAGTATACTATTTGCAATGTAGTTTGATGACCATTCATTTGATATGCGACCATCTAGTAAGTTTTAAATGTTGCACCTAATAACCCCATTCATCTCATTCTCGGGGACAGAGATGCATTTCATATTTGAAATATGCATCTGATCCTTATTAACTATCAAGTAATTACAATTACTGATTCATTTCGGTAGATTTGTGATTATATACGCGAGACCCGTCCATTTACTATCTTAGATATTAAGTATCTGTGTTATAAATTCGATAGCCAAATAGTTTTCACCAAAAAGCACGACCATCTAACCACAATCATGTTCTGTTTTTAATTAGTTTTAACACTAAAAAAGGAAGAAAGTTTTCATATTTTGCTGATTAACAGAAGAACGCTTTCAAATACTGTCAATCACTAATGGATAAAAATCGGTGTGGGTTCAAACTTATACAAAATCATTAAGATAGATTTGAGAAAGGAAATAAGGAATATGTCAAAAAGACATAAACCGACCATAGAACAGATAACAGCCGAAATTTGTATGTACATGTATGTCCAGAGTAAATCTTGTGTTTGCTTAGGAAATACAGTAAAAGACCATTTTAGAACTAAAATAAGTGCAACTGGTGCAGTAAAATTGGTTACCGTTAATATTATCAAAACCTAAGTTTTATTAAAAAAAAAATAATAATATTTTAAATCCTTTCTGAAATCCCGAAATAGTGTATGATCTTGTACTTGTGAATTCACCATCAGTTTATTGTATATTATATGTTGATAATATTTTCATTTTCTCAACCTCAGGAAAAGAATTCAGAAAAGACTGAATTGGTTAAGTACATATTGAAAATAAAAATCAATAAAACAAATATAGTATGTTCATATGCTTGTATTGTTATAAATCCGGCCAGCATATATATCAAGCATAACTTTATTTTAATCAAATATGTATGGTGTTTGTTTGTGATGTACATACTCTGTTTTTATTCGTATACTATTTTACCTGTGGTTGACTGTTTGTAGTTCTATCCCATTTAGGCTCCAGTAGGAAGTATTATAAGGTTTTGGCTTCGCTCGAAAATGGCAACTTAAATTGACAGTGAATCCCTCTTGAACACTGATAAACTGTTCAAACAATTTAATATTAGGTGGACCTGTAAAGATATTTTTAAATAATGGCGTTGAAAGATTTAAGTCAATATTAACCTCACCAGTGAATATTTTCCTTTGTTTAAAACCACATTGTAATCTTTGAATGTGAAAAGTTTAACCCCCCCCCCCCCCCTTTTTCATTCTTCCACTGACCAATCATTCAACATTTCTTGTTAACACCTTCGATCGAACCCGTATCATTACAGCTTGACAGACAAAATAATCATTGCTCCCTTAACGGAGTTCACGTAGTTTATGTATCTATCAAATCAAAAGCAACAATGTCTTGAAAAACAATATTTTAATGTTTTTTTATGTAACCCTTACTTGATTTGTAGATTGAGATTGATAAAACATGCTTAAAGCGTGTTCAGTTATCAATATTGAAAAGTGTCAGATCGAATGTATGGAACGCCACGACTGCCTTATGTTGATGATCAGCATTATATGCAGTGTTCACACTATTATATGCAGTGCACACACCATTATATGCAGTGCTCACACCGTAATATGTAGTGCTCACAGCATTATATGCAGTGGTCAAAACATTATATGCAGTGCTCACAACATTATATGAAGTCCTCACAACATTATAAGCACTGGTCCCAACATTATATGCAGTTGTCGGGACATTATATAATGCAGTGGTCACAACATTATACGTTTTTTGTTGATTAAGGTGATGATGGTGATAGTGATGATGATGTTTGATGTATGATGAGATTGGTGTATGATGAGATGATTCGGTAAACTTTTTTTTAGCAGAAATTACCGAATCCATAATTGGTAATGCCCAGCAAACAAATTTGAACAGTTATTAAAGTCATGTTATCATTAAGGCAGTAAACAATATTTAAAACTGATTGAAATAAGTAAATTAAGAAGTATGATCAATTTACCACAAATTTATTCCACACCAGGACATTTTAAACTTATTTTGATGATCAGTTTCACCATATTTACAACTTAATATGTATATACTTTAAGTGTTTTATAAATTGCTTCGCCGAACGCAGCTGGATACGACCGCAGAGGTCCAACCCTGAACCGTTCTGACAAAAATTGGCACACTATTCACGCTTGATACAGGTCTGAATTTTGAATGTAATTAAATATTTGACACATAATAGGTTTTTGACACAGAATTACTGTAGTCAAAGAACTTAAAATTGGTTATATAATTTGAATTTATACTTAATTTTTTGCTTTTGCACTACGCTGTTGCGAATTACCCCACTCCTCCAAAAATTAAAAAAATACCCCCTTTTTTTGTTGATTTTGTGCAATACACTATGCTGTTGCAAATTAACCCCAACCCGATTAAGAAAAGAAAAATGGATCCCCAACTTTTTTTTCTTTTTAATTTCTGAAATCTGATATGAGAAAAAAAATTCTTTACACATAATTTTAAAGCAGTGTAAGGGAGGTAATCAAACATATTTGGATTACCTCAACATATTTGGATTACCTTCTTTACACTGGCTTCAACTTGTCTTAATTGGCCATTAACCAAGAAACCCTTGTTTTCCCCTCTTTTTTGCCTCTAATTCCTAAACGGTTTGAGCCATAACAACCCACCCTCCACCCTACTTTGTGGTATGGAAACTTGTGGTATAATTTCAGAGAGATTCATACACTTAATGACTGGAAACTACAATTATTTTTATTTGGACCCCCTTTTTGACCCCTAATTCCTATACAGTTGAGACCATAACCCCCAAAAGCGAATCCAACCATTCTTTAGTGGTTATAAACCTTGTGTTAAAATTTAATTGATTTCTATTTACTTTTACAAAAGTTATTATCCGGAAACTATCTGTCTTCGGCGACGCTGACGACGACGACGACGTGATAGCAATATACGACCTTTTGACCTTTTTTTTTTTTTTTTTTTTTTTTTTGCAGTCGTTTTAAAACATATAGATTTATAAACATGACCCAGTATTTTTCAAGGAGAACCAAATATCTGTCAGAAGTATACTGTTCATTACATTTTTTTTTAATTTGTTTATCAATGTTGGTCAGCGTTGTTATTCGAAATAGAATTTTACTTGCAAAATTTACGATTTTCAATCATATTTTTAAAAGGCATGGCACAGCAATGTTTGGTGCAAAATAACTAGTTTGTGAATTTAAATCCTTTTACGTATACTAGTCAACAAAAGAAACGATACACTAACGAAAATCAAAACCTGTCGGAAAGTAATTAAATTCCGTGTAAACGATCATAGGGTGCAAATTATTTTTGCGGAAAGTTGGATAAAAAATCAACACAAAATTTTCTAAGTACTAAATAAATTTTCAAATTTGTTAAAAAAATATTCAATATGCTAATAAAGTTATGTTCATTTTGTAAATAATGGGTTGAAATATTGTTTTTTCTTTAATTTTTGGTAAAATCTCAAAAAAAGCAAAAAAAAAATAAAATGTTTACGTCTCAAATCAACGTTTTAGATATGAAAACAACGCACTGTAAATTTGGAACCTTTCGGATTAGTTTTAAGATTGTTACTGTTTTTTGAATTTCTCATACACATACTGTCTATAGTAAATCAATTGATAATTGATAACGATTGTCCATGAAAAAAGAGTAATATTGACCTAAAATAATTAATTCTGTATACGTTTAAACGATTTCTTGTGGGCCGAACTTTGCTTTACAAATAAACGAAGAAAATGTATGATTTTTAAAAAAGAATTGATGGCAAACATTGTCTTTACCATTTAATGAGAGGTTGGCATCATTAGTTGGAACTTACATTTTTGAAATTGTCGTTTTATGTAAATTAAAAAAAAATCGCCAAATGACGTCATGAAAGCAAAAAAAAGTTTTTTTTTAAACGGATTTATACTTCAATGGTCATTAAGTATTACTACCTTCAATATTAGTCGTATAAACGGAAAAATTCATCTTTAATTCGAAAAAAGTCGTGTATCGTTTCTTTTGTTGTCTAGTATATATACATTTGTAATGCGGACTATGCTATACATAAAAGTCAAATAGTCCATTTGCCAATTACTGATTTGATTCTGTTATTACACATTTTTTTAACAAATTACTTCCCTTTGACAATCGTAGACTGGTTCCATACCGGACACAAATGGCGTTTGCCAATGCAAAGCATGGTGAATTGAAAGTGATGTATCGGCGGTTTAACTAATTTTTAATGAATAACAATTTCTTATGTTAAAAGTATTTAGCTTAACAACACATTTATGTAATTAAAAGATTTGAAAACCTTAACGATTGCTCACATTACGCACAGATAAATTTGCTCTTTCTGCTAGCTCTCCATTGTAAATTAAAAATTAATGTCCCTCATAAGGGAGACAATTCAAAAGGGATATCTAATTTCAGGGTCAATTGACGGGAATTGGCAAAAAGCCTATTAGTTTCGACAATTTTCCAATTTTTACCCCGTGAGTAATCCATATACATGAAAAAGAAGCCCCACAGAAACAATCAAGATCCATCGTCAAAAGTAACTTTCCAGATAACGAAAAAAATATTCAGAAATGAAATTTTCAACCTCTTACATTGATCCTTACGATGAAATACATGTAACATGAAATTTGGAGTTACTAAGGGAGCTTATATTTAAATTAATAACACTGTCTGCCACACAACATTTCGGGGACTCTCCCTCTGGTATTTTTCGTCCCTCTTTTATAGCTGACTATGCGGGGGCTTTTCTAATTAATGGGGGCATTATGATGACCTATAGTTGTTAATTTCTGTGCCATTTAGTCTCTTGGCAATCAAAAAAACTGTGTAATAACAGAATCAAATCATTAATTGGCAAATGGACTATTTGACTAGTCCGCATTGCAAATATATATATACTAGTCAACAAAAGGAACGATACACGACTTTTTTCGAATTAAAGATGAAGTTTTCCGTATATACGACTAATATTGAAGGTAGTAATACTTAATTACCATGGAAGTATAAATCCGTTTAAAAAAAAACTTTTTTTTGCTTTCATGACGTCATTTGGCGATTTTTTTTTATTATTTTTTTAATTTACATAAAACGACAATTTCAAAAACGTAAGTTCCAACTAATGATGCCAGCCTCTCATTAAATGGTAGAGACAATGTTTGCCATCAATTCTTTTTTAAAAATCATACAGTTTCTTCGTTTATTTGTAAAGCAAAGTTCGTATACAGAATTAATTATTTTAGGTCAATGTTACTCTTTTGTCATGGACAATCGTTACTATTCAATAATAGTAAATTATTTTTTACTCACAGTTTGTTTCAATCTTTACCTAAATGCAAAACTTGGATGCATGTTTTTTTCTTATTAGTTGTTAGTGGCTTTGAACTAGCTGTCAGTAACTGCGAGTACTCTCAGGTCAGTACTTAGTGTCTTTTTGTTGTTGGGATATACAAGTACCAGCCCACGTCCACTCTATTTTTTTGTTAGATGTATTTATATTTGTATCCATCTGATGAGTTGCCTTTTACAACTGATTTTCATAGTTCGTTCGTAGGTTGTTCTGTTACACCCCTGTCCCAGGTTAGAGGGAGGGTTGGGATCCCGCTAACATGTTTACACCCGCCACATTATGTATATATGTGTCCGTCCCAAGTCAGGAGGAGCCTTTATTTCTTGGTGTCGTTTGTTAATGTGTTACATGTTCGTTTTTCGTTCGTTTGTTTGTACATAAATTAGGCCGTTAGTTTTCACGTTTGGAATGTTTTACGTTTATCATTTCGGGGCCTTTTATAGCTGATTGTTGAAGGCCGCACAGTGGCCTATAGTTGTTAATTTCTGTGTCATTTGGTCTCTTGTGAAAAGTTGTTTCATTGGCAAGCATACCACTTTTTTTTCATATATTAACCGTGCAGACTGACGAACAAACGTGTTCGTAGTAAACGTTTTATTCACTCCCACAAACTCAGTTTTTCATATCAAAGTTTATATATGACTGCTGTAAAAAATTTGGAACAATTGATGTAAAGTTATGTTAAACACCTACAATGAAATGCTTTAAACTGCATTTTCCATATCTGTTAGATACATATTCATGTAAAAATGTCAAGTTCTGAAAATCGATGCCAAAAATAACTCTATCATGACAAATATAAGCTAGCGTAATATGGCACTTAGGTGTTATAGAAAGCTGACTATTTTATTTAAAAGGTAATTAGGCTTTTTAAAACTGAGTACTGACTATAAAGTGGCACCTTGCTAAAGTTCTTCAGTAGGACATGAACTCGAGGAATATATCATAAAAATTTTCCTTCGATATTTCATTAACTAAAACTTTCATTATTTAACTTACATTATGCCATGCGTATTTCTTACGACGAACAGAACTAGTTCATTCGTTTATCTCTTAGTTTCATCTTTTCCTCAGAATGAACTTCCATTAAACTAATAAAATTATATCTGTCCAATTGCAGACGATAGCAGGCGTTATTTTTTTTTTCTGATATAGTTTTCAATCGAATTGCCTTGATAACATGACTTCGACATCTGTTTCCATTTGTTTGCGGGCCACTATCAATTATGACTGTATTCGGTAATTTCCGATAAAAAATTCCGAAGTTTACACTACTTTTTAATTAACTTATTTCAATCAGTTTAAAATATTGTATACTGCCTTAACGATATCATGACTTTAATAACTGTTTAAATTTGTTTGCTGGGCATTACCAAATATAGATTCGGTAATTTCCGCTAAAAAAACGAAGTTTGACGAATCATCTCATCATACATCATCACCATCACTGATTATCACCTTCATCAACAAAAAACCTATAATGTTTGACCACTTCATATAATGTTGTGACCACTTCATATAATGTTTTGACCACTTCATATAATGTTGTGACCACTGCATATAATGTGTGGACCAATGCGTATAATGTTGTGAGCACTTCATATAATGTTGTGAGCACTGCATATAATGTTGTGAGCACTGCATATAATGTTGTGAGCACTGCATATAATGTTGTGAGCACTGTATATAATGTTGTGAGCACTGCATATAATGCGGATCATTAACATAAGGCAGTAATGGCGTTCCATACGAATGACTATTGGCAGTCTGTTGAGTAAATTTTGTTATATGTCTAGTCTAGAATTCGCACAAAAGTCTGCTACATTATAAAGATCCATTCAGTGTCAACTATTTCTTTTAAACTTTTTCTAAAATTTGGATTCACGTTTAATAAATATAATTAAGACTCAAATATAAGAATTTAAGTTAAATTGGCAATAAGAATTTGAATTTGTGCATTTAAAAAACCAGAAAACCGGATTGGCTATTCATGGGTTATGCTTTCGATAGACGTTGGACGATTCACACAAAACAAATTGATATTCAATGGCTCAGAGTGAATACCAGTTTATATGTATGTGAAACAATGGAATGGTACATAGATTTCCAGGTGTACACAAAAACATGCGACACAATACACTTAACTTAAATTTGAACGGTGGGTAAGGTTGTCCTGCGAGAAAACGTTCTGTGCTGGTGATTTGGTTCTGACCGGTGCTGATGATCATCGAAAATATGTAAACAAAGACGAAAATTATGATTTTTGACTTTTTTTCTCATAAAGAATAGAAGGGAACAGTTGAGATTTTTTCTTTTTTTTTTCTTTTGGGTTCATAGGCAAACCATTAAAAATGCTCATTTTCAGAAAATCTATTATAACTGAAAAAATTAAACAAAAATGCTCATGGATTCCTTTTTCTATACCCAAATCCACACGACAAACCCGCGCAAATTATCAAAATTTTACATTTTCTTAGGTTATTCATGTGGTGGGTCCTGTCATTGTGCTGGTGGGTCCTGATACGGTGCTGGTGATGTTGGATAAAACGTTGTTCATATTTGAAACAAATGTTACAAAATCGATAAGATTAGACAGATAATTGTATTCAATCGGATCTGTGACTCATATTTTTACTTTTGTGCATCCATTTGGCGGTTAAAAAAGCATTTTCAAATAATCGTAACTTATATTACATAAAGGCCAACATCTTCCGTCCAATATCAGATGAAAATATATCTAATTAGAATAAGTTTTTTTTAGATATTAAATGCCCTTGAATTGATGATTCTCTACATCACATGTTAACTAAACAATTTTAAAAGGTGCTTAAAGTAAAGCGACATTTATAACGACAATAAAGGTTTGATTGGTTTATTTCAGTTAAATATTCGAGGTTAGACAATTTAACTACTGGTACCTCTAATTTCTTCCTGTATAAATACACTGTCTCCAATAAATTTCGAATAGATAAAAAAACGACCTTGACTTGCTTTTCAAATATGACTGATAAAAAAAAAATAGAATGAAACAAGATGTGAACAATTGTACTTCAAAGTATGAACCTCAACAACGAGCAAAACCCATAGCGAATACTAGCTATAAAAATGTACACGATTAAAAAATGAATACCTTCGGCCCAATTTTAATACAACTTTGAACAAAATACAAATATGACAGAAAGCAACCATCGACAACCACTTGTTTTGGTCATTCTTGACAGGGGTTAACATATAAAAAAAAAGAAGATGTGGAATGATTGCCAATGAGACAACTCTCAACAAAAGACCAAATGACACAGAAATTAACTACTTTAGGCGCACTACGGCATTCACTAATGAACAAAGTCCATACCGCATACTCATTGACATGTATGTTGTCGCTCCACGCACCCCTCCCCACCACCACCCAACCAACCCCTCCCCCTTTCCTCCTTTATTGGTATTATGGTGTAACAACACAACAATTAAGCACATAAAATATTAACTTAAAGACACAAATTATTGAACAAAAAATACTGGAAGCTACTGAGAGCTAGTTCTGTAGTAGTTCAAATCCTGATTTTCAACTAATAGATAAACCATGTTCGCTTAGATAAAAATCTCAATCGTACCGATCAAAAATTTCGCAAAACTTCAGTTCACATTTTAATGTTTGATAAAGCAGAACTTTAAAAGTGTGCAGTGAATCTGGTGCTCACAACAGTTATTGCCATAATAATATATACATCAGACATTATAAAGGCATTTGGAAGATACCAAAAAGTATTTTACAGTTCAATTTATAGTGATCATGAAAGGATGGAGATTTCATGGAAGTTAACATAGGATAAAAAGAAATTGATATATTTTGGCGAAAGACTTTTTTGCGCCTGTCCCAAGTTAGGAGCCTCTGGATTTTGTTAGTCTTGTATTATTTTTAATTTTAATTTTGATTTCTTGTGTATAATTTGGAGTTTAGTATGACGTTCATTATCACTGAACTAGTATATTTGTTTAGGGGCCAGCTGAAGGACGCCTTGGGTGCGGGAATTTCTCGCTGCATTGAAGACCTATTGGTGACCTGCTGTTGTCTGTTCTATGGTCGGGTTGTTGTCTCTTTGACACATTTCCCATTTCCATTCTCAGTATTTGTCGTTTGATCATGTATTTCATACAACGTGTTTCTCGTTTCACATTTTTCTATAGATAAGACCGTTGGTTTTCCTGTTTGAATGGTTTTACACTAGTAATTTTTTAGGCCCCTTATTGCTTGCTGTTCGGTTTGAACCATGGCTCCGTGTTGAGGGCCGGACCTTGATCTATATTGGTTTACTTAAATGAATTATTACTTGGATGGAGAGAGTTGTCTTATACCACATCTTCCTATATCTATTTAAACCTTCTTTGCATTAAATTCTAAAACTTCGTAAATGGTTAAATCCTCAACAAAATTTCAAAAACTTTGTTGGCACGAATAAACGTTTAAATCAAATTTTCGTGGCCTTTGATCCACTTTTTAGCTTCCACACTGACGAGCCATGTAAGCTGTCGGTATCCTGTTGAACCTATCGCACGTAAACTTTCACATTCCCATCTTCTTTTCTAAAATTGTTTATATTCTACCCGATTCATACGTCACAGGATTATTATCCTAGGTACCGGTGTTACCAGTGTATTGAACATTATCTAAAAACTCCACAATACTATATTCATTGTGTGTGTCAATTTGTTTAGGCAAAAGAAAACTGAAAAAAAAATATACATGAAAAGAAAAATATTGATCTTAATTTTAATCTCAAAACCCCCGCCACCCTGGTCAATTTTTTTGGTTTTTTTTTTTTGGGGGGGGGGGGGTGTCTAAAGTGCAATTATTTTATCGCCGAGACAGTTGAGTACGCATTTTACTTTCAAAGCGTGTTTGTGTTGCTTATTTTGTCCTGAAAATGCATCAATAAAAACAAATGTTTGATATATATGGCTTTAGAATCGAGTTGTTTTATAATAAGTATGTATAAAGGCTACCTACATGTTACATTGTAATATAATAATACTAAGCAAATCACAGTTATGTATAAAAAAATACGTAAATGTGATTAAAAAAATGGTTCAAGTGCAATACCTTAGTAATGAGTCATTACTACAGAGACGGTGTGTTTGAGACAAAAACTTAAAAGGGTCCTAATATTACCAATATCTAAATAAAGTGTATTTCTAAGTCTGGTATCCCCCCCTTCACTCATTTTTCACTCATTTTCAATTAAAATTAAGGCATATTTTATTTTTATTCATGAAATATATTTATATTTAGAAAAGAAGGAGACATCGTTCACTCCCTCTCCCTTAATTCTTTATCAAATATCCTTGACGACAGACTTTATTTTGGAGTTATAAATTGCAAAACTCAAAAAATCTTATTTCTGTTAGTCTTATCTATGTTATATCGTCTTCATTCTCTGAAAAATACTAGTCTGCCCTTCCATAAAATAGTAAGAAAAAAATTCAAGAGTTCTATCGAACTTTGGATGGGAAAAAAACAGGCAACCGTTCAGACAAAAATTATATGTTGAAAAAATATTAAAGATACAGCAAGTGGTGTTTAATAGCTAAAAGATACATTTATATTTTAAAGTAAAACTTTTAAATCTTCGGGACACTCCCTTCCACTCTTTTGTTTTTATGGTAAAATTATCATCTACAGTAAGAAAATCGTTCTTGAACATCTGCATCTTATAATTTTTTTATCAACAATTTAGAGTTTCAAAACTTTTCCATTTCCAAGCTTAGAAACTTTCACTGTAACCTCCCTCTCCCCCATCCCCCCCCCCCCCCCCCCCCCAAAAAAAACAGTTCAGACTCACCTGATTGTTTGTTCCGGATTCTTACAAAACATGTTTAATCCCTACGCATTTTAGCGCCAAGCCCACGTCAGGAGCCACTGACCTTTGTTAGTCTTGTAAGTTTTTTTGGTTTTTTTAGTTCATTTATATGTTCATTGAAGTAGATAACATTTTGTTTTAGGGCCGGCTGTAGCCCGCCCATTGGTGGCTGTCAGCTGTTATCTGCTCTTTAGTCAGGTTGTTGTCTCTGACACATTCCCCGTTTCCATTATCAATTTTATTGACAAATATTCCACATCATCTTTTTTTATATAGGTATTGCATATTTTACACCGTATTTTGGTGATAATGCAAAAGGATCGTTATCCCGAAAATCGTAAACATATTTTCTTATCTTAAAAGGAGACAAGAGGGGTTCCATTAAAAGCTAGACCAATAAAGAAGATTACAGTTAATTTAAAATATTGATAGTTGACAACAGCATTTTAAATAATCTTAAATGAGAGAAACAAAAAACAGTTAAATAAAAAATTATGGGTATTATTTTTGGTAATAACAATGAACAGACTCACAACAATGTCATTTTTAAGAAAACAGATCACAGCCAATAAGTCAATTACAGTTAAGCATCAATGATCTTGAGTATTTGCCATTTTTAACTAAAATATAAAGGCACAGAACCAGGACCCACCATCACAGTATCAGGACCGTTTTTCTAATCACCAGTACATGGTCAGGAATTTCGTTTTGCGAACTTGCACGACTTTTGCAATAAAAAATTGTTGTAATATTCTTTGCATGGTACTTATGACGTATCAGTGAAAAATAAGCGTTCTGATACAATGTAAACAAACCCACCAGCACAGAATCAGGACCCACCAGCACCTGTCAGGACCGAATCACCAGCACAGAACGTTCTCTCGCAGGACAACCTTACCCACCGTGCAAATTTGTAAGTAGTCAGAACTTTGTACACAGGTAGATGTTATAGATTTTGTCAGCAGACATTATGGTCCTGTAAAGCGCCGAAAATGTGGATAAAATAAAGAAAAAGGAGTTTTACTCTGTAGGTTGTTTTTACCTACCTGAAGCTATTTACTTGTATGGTTGAAGAGAAATATTGATTTTGAATAATTAAGGGGAGAAAACTTATATAAAGGGTGACCGAAACGACTTAAACGGGTTGAAGTTGTACCATGCCAGGAATACATTTTTTGCAGAAATATTTGATCTTTAACTATTGATACAGTTTCTTTGGAATAAAGATAACAAGTTAACTTTTTTAAGTTCAAAATCAAAAATATGACCATAAAAGCGTCATGGACGTACCAAATTCAAACAGTGTATTTTGTGAATGTATCCTTTGATCATTTACAAAAAGTTTACCTTTTAATAGGTGATTTTGGCTAGCCTATTCTTATTACGTTCTTTTTGAGTAATATAACTTTTCGTGCATGCGATCATACTTACACATTATTTGCTTAAAAGATTAAATTTCATCGTTCCTAATAAAACTGGAAAAGCGCAGTATGTGCATCAAATTTTGCAAGTATCATTTTGTGTGATGTGAGAATTTTGAGGCATATCATTGGAAGATCGAAAAACGGAAACATTTTTGTAGAGATTGAGTAAGCTCATTCTGATGTGGAAGTTGGTTGTTCTAACTAAAAAAAAAATTCGGAAGTAATTAACTGATGTTTTCCATTTAGGTCGGCTGAGTCGGTTCACTTACCGTCTACTTTCAGAAGAAGTGTACTTTCTATTTTCTTTCCGCCATAGAATGTATAACAGTTATATCCAGCCTCGTCTTCATACGATATATGTTTGATAGTCAAGTAAAATACATCAACTGTGTCGTCCCCCGACGACGAGCCTTGCCTGGCCTCATATTTATTAGAATCTTCCGGTGTAGGGTTATACATACTAGTGATATGTTTAATATTTCCTGGTCCTTTCATCCTTTCCCAATAGGTCTACAATATTAAGAATTTTGTGTTATACATTTGTATGTAGCGCACCGTCCTCTCTAAACACCTAGAACACTACATAAATTTATACATATAACTCACATCATAATACTCAGGTGTCGTGTAAAAAACTTTAGTCAAGTTAAACCCTTATTAAAAGATATGCATGTTACAAACCTTATCCATTTTCCCATACTTCTTTCAGTGTTCTGATAAAAAATGATGAAATTTGAAATTTCGTCAGTTTAAGGGTAACCATTTTAAGAAGAAATAGGCCTGACAATTATCTGCGTCAATAGTTTATTCGTTTTCGGATTCTATTTTTTTTCTCTATAATTTTTGTATCCGTTTAATACGTTGCTCATTTATGTCAAATGATGAACATATATTGATTATGGCGCAAACAGTCCTGTTGACTTCGGCTGTATGTAAAAGGCATTCATCATTATAAAAGATAAGTTTGATTGATTATCCTGCAACCTGGATAAAACTTAAGTTCATTTTTCTTTATTTTTATATGTATATTGACATATTAAACATAAGTTGCTTCATTCTCCGTATTTGGTCCGAGACCACAATTGTCGTCCCTTGAATTTTCGTTGTATACGAATATAGTCCCTAGTGTTGACAGTGGGTTACTTGCCACTAATTTTTATACCCCTTCCAAATTTATTTCTCCATGTTTGATGCCTCAAATTGCAAGTAGGGGGTTGAAATTACACTGTAAAAATATTTTGGTCCAGAATTTTAAAGGAAAGTAGTGATTTGGTCCAGGTGAAAAAGGTTGAAAATTAGCACTTCGGAAGCTTTCAAGACGCCCTAAACATAAAATTGTCCATATTTTGAGTTAGAGTCGATGAAGTTTTCTATAATTTTGGTACAATTTGTCCCAAAAGTACGGAAGCCCATAGGGGACCCAGTATTCATTATATTTGAAGTTTGTTTGAAATTGACAAATAAGTTATCCAGTATTTTACGCATAACGCGTGTTGGTTGGTATTTATTTCTGATTGATGCACCAGATTAAATGTGACATTTTCTGGAGGGTTCTATAGGAAACTGGTTGGTTCTACAGAAAACTATAAATGCAAGTTATGTGAACAATTTTGATCAACTATTATATCAATTCGAAAAACGTTGTGCGAAACCCGGTATAAGGCTGTGTTCACAATATGTTATCAAAGGTAATAGATTCATCTCACCATGACACCATCATCGTGTGGATGGCCATATACGGGATGTCGGCTATGGTTGACACGAGATTGCGGTTTTGAAGCGAAGAAAAACGATAATGAAGGTTCAGGCATCAAAATTTCGATTTTGAGAATTGTCAGTACCAAGTAATGTAATACACGGAAGGAACCGAACCATAGTCTATTTCCAGCTTGCAGAAGCAGAAGTTTTAGTTTGTATGTTTTCTCAAAAACCTCTTCCTACTTATCCATGTTGCAGAATTTGAGGCTTCATATGCGAGTTTCAGGATAAAAAAAACTACTTTTGACGATTTTCTTCATATTATTTATAATTCGAATTATATGCAAATCTATTCATTTTTTTTGAATAAATGCCTATACCCTTGAGATGCAAAATCTTACACCCCGATCGAAACATTGTATTTTGATGAAAATTGAGTTTTAAGACCAATAAATTTGAACTAAGAAGCAGGTATTTGGTCATTTCTATGCAATTCAAACTGGGAAAACGCCAAATCGTGTTACAGTATAAAGATGATCCATACAAGAAATCTATGAAAGCTTGTTTTATATTTTAAGCGTCCTCAAATCCTATTGTCATAACTTTAAGGCACCTTTATGACCATATTAAACCTAACTTAATCGATGACAGTGAAATATAGGGGATGTTTTCAACCACTAGACTTATCAAACTTAAAAGTGTTGGCCGATTATGTACTAAAAGCTAAAAAAAATTGTAAAAGTTTTCTGAATCATTAGAAAGAATTAAGAAAAAAATACTGTTGAATAAGGTAAAGGTGAACTCATGACTTATTTGAAACATTTTTGTTGGTACAGACAAATATCTGTAATAAAAATAATTTAAAGATAGGAAAGCACTGTGCAAGATAAGAATACGTGCATACCCCTAAAAATAGAGACGGGTCGATATGCAAAAAATTATATACATTTTAGATAAATCAAAGATTATGTAAGAAAAAGAACGATAATATTTAAAAAAAAATGCACCTTTATTAAGTTGAAGATGAAGCACATTTTATATGTGATTGTCTCCAGACCTTTATACGAGATTGCGGTTTTGAAGCGAAGAAAAACGATAATGAAGGTTCAGGCATCAAAATTTCGATTTTGAGAATTGTCAGTACCAAGTAATGTAATACACGGAAGGAACCGAACCATAGTCTATTTCCAGCTTGCAGAAGCAGAAGTTTTAGTTTGTATGTTTTCTCAAAAACCTCTTCCTACTTGTCCATGTTGCAGAATTTGAGGCTTCATATGCGAGTTTCAGGATAAAAAAAACTACTTTTGACGATTTTCTTCATATTATTTATAATTCGAATTATATGCAAATCTATTCATTTTTTTTGAATAAATGCCTATACCCTTGAGATGCAAAATCTTACACCCCGATCGAAACATTGTATTTTGATGAAAATTGAGTTTTAAGACCAATAAATTTGAACTAAGAAGCAGGTATTTGGTCATTTCTATGCAATTCAAACTGGGAAAACGCCAAATCGTGTTACAGTATAAAGATGATCCATACAAGAAATCTATGAAAGCTTGTTTTATATTTTAAGCGTCCTCAAATCCTATTGTCATAACTTTAAGGCACCTTTATGACCATATTAAACCTAACTTAATCGATGACAGTGAAATATAGGGGATGTTTTCAACCACTAGACTTATCAAACTTAAAAGTGTTGGCCGATTATGTACTAAAAGCTAAAAAAATTGTAAAAGTTTTCTGAATCATTAGAAAGAATTAAGAAAAAAATACTGTTGAATAAGGTAAAGGTGAACTCATGACTTATTTGAAACATTTTTTTTGGTACAGACAAATATCTGTAATAAAAATAATTTAAAGATAGGAAAGCACTGTGCAAGATAAGAATACGTGCATACCCCTAAAAATAGAGACGGGTCGATATGCAAAAAATTATATACATTTTAGATAAATCAAAGATTATGTAAGAAAAAGAACGATAATATTTAAAAAAAAATGCACCTTTATTAAGTTGAAGATGAAGCACATTTTATATGTGATTGTCTCCAGACCTTTATACGAGATTGCGGTTTTGAAGCGAAGAAAAACGATAATGAAGGTTCAGGCATCAAAATTTCGATTTTGAGAATTGTCAGTACCAAGTAATGTAATACACGGAAGGAACCGAACCATAGTCTATTTCCAGCTTGCAGAAGCAGAAGTTTTAGTTTGTATGTTTTCTCAAAAACCTCTTCCTACTTATCCATGTTGCAGAATTTGAGGCTTCATATGCGAGTTTCAGGATAAAAAAAACTACTTTTGACGATTTTCTTCATATTATTTATAATTCGAATTATATGCAAATCTATTCATTTTTTTTGAATAAATGCCTATACCCTTGAGATGCAAAATCTTACACCCCGATCGAAACATTGTATTTTGATGAAAATTGAGTTTTAAGACCAATAAATTTGAACTAAGAAGCAGGTATTTGGTCATTTCTATGCAATTCAAACTGGGAAAACGCCAAATCGTGTTACAGTATAAAGATGATCCATACAAGAAATCTATGAAAGCTTGTTTTATATTTTAAGCGTCCTCAAATCCTATTGTCATAACTTTAAGGCACCTTTATGACCATATTAAACCTAACTTAATCGATGACAGTGAAATATAGGGGATGTTTTCCACCACTAGACTTATCAAACTTAAAAGTGTTGGCCGATTATGTACTAAAAGCTAAAAAAATTGTAAAAGTTTGCTGAATCATTAGAAAGAATTAAGAAAAAAATACTGTTGAATAAGGTAAAGGTGAACTCATGACTTATTTGAAACATTTTTTTTGGTACAGACAAATATCTGTAATAAAAATAATTTAAAGATAGGAAAGCACTGTGCAAGATAAGAATACGTGCATACCCCTAAAAATAGAGACGGGTCGATATGCAAAAAATTATATACATTTTAGATAAATCAAAGATTATGTAAGAAAAAGAACGATAATATTTAAAAAAAAATGCACCTTTATTAAGTTGAAGATGAAGCACATTTTATATGTGATTGTCTCCAGACCTTTATAATCTCTTGAGAAAAGAATTTTATGATAACATTTTGATAAGTTGTAAAAAAAAATGAATAGTTAAGCACAAGTGCCAAATCTTATTGGCTTTTTATTCAAGAAAACCTAGAGGTATAAAAAAGTATTGCAAATTATATTAATAAATGTTCTACTTCTACTTCTATTTTGTATTGACCACCTTCAACACGGTGAAGTTTATGTCACTTGTACTACGCATTGCTTTGTTGAGACATATATACAGTGAAAAATGAACAGTTTTATAAATATAAACAAACAAAAATTCATAAAAACATTTTTACATAGTGGAAGTGCATATTCTATTTTATTTATCTTTAATATTAAGATAAAACTATTTAAACCTGATGAATTTACTGACTGTAGGTGTAGTGGTTGAGACGGCTGGTTTAAAAGACTCTATATAGTCGCTCATTACAATACTCAGAGGAAGGCTGTTCTAGTTTTTAATTGTTCGCGGAAAATATGATTGTTGACGTATTTGTGTTCTTCAGGATGGAATTTGATATGAAGAGTGTGTGCATGTTCCGGGTCCGTCTGAGTGATTGTATTAGTTTGTCTGCTTTTGTGATTGCGATAAGATGGTATGTGATTTTGTAAAACATGATACGGCGTAAATCTGTTATTCTGTGGGCGAGGCCTCTCAATTTTAAGTGATCTATCATGTCACTAACACTTGAGGTGTTTCTGTGTTGGTTAGTGACAAACCTAGCAGCCCTTCTTAGCACCTTTTTTTAGATTGTTATGTAAGGTAATGTAAGGGTCCCATACTGAACATGCATATCCTAGTGATGTTCTGACTAAAGATTTATATGTCTGTTTCTTAAGTGAGGTGGAACTGATGTTAAGATTCCTTCTAACAAAACCTAATGTGTTGTTAGCCTTATTACAGATGTATTGTAGATGTGACTGTGCCATTTTAAGTCTGATTGAATTGTCACGCCTAGGTATTTTGACTTATCAACATGTTCAAGACCGTGTAGAGTGTAATTGTATGCGAATGGATTGTTATTTCGACTGATGGACATGACATAACACTTATCAGGATGAAATAAAATTGAGAAAGGAAATGGGGAATGTGTCAAAGCGACAACAACCCGACCATAGAGCAGACAACAGCCGAAGACCACCAATGGGTCTTCAATGTAGCGAGAATTCCCGCACCCGTAGGTGTCCTTCAGCTGGCCCCTAAACATATGTATACTAGTACAGTGATAATGGACGTCATACTAAACTCCGAATTATACACAAGAAACTAAAATTAAAAATCATACAAGACGAACAAAGTCCAGAGGCTCTTGACTTGGGACAGGCGCAAAATTGCGGCGGGGTTAAACATGTTTATCAGATCTCAACCCTCACCCTATACCTCTAGCCAATGTAGAAAAGTAAACGCATGACAATACGCACATTAAAATTCAGTTCAAGAGAAGTCCGAGTCCGATGTCAAAAGATGTAACAAAAGAAAATAAATAAAATGACAATAATACATAAATAACAACAGACTACTAGCAGTTAACTGACATGCCAGCTCCAGACCTCAATTAAACTGATTGAAAGATTATGTCTTCATCATATGAATATCAGGCACAATCCCTCCCGTTAGGGGTTTAGTATCATACTATCATAAAATATATAAGAAGAATATAACCCGTTTCATGCCAATAACTGTTTTTTTTTTTAAATAAATGTGTTTAGTTGCGATGCAAAGACCCTATAAGTGAATCAATATTAAACACAAAATATGCAGTTTTTAATGACCTGACAACAGTATCGTAACTATATCCCTTCTTAAGAAGTCTGTTTAAAGGTTTTGTAAGCTTTTGGGGTGAATACTGACATTTTTGTGCTTTGTAATGAATATTACCATAAAAGATTGGGTGTGAAATACCTGAACGTATAAGATGTCTGCATGTTGAGTTATATTTACGAATTATTTCCTTATACCGGTGATAAAATTTAGTAAATGTTTTGACTAGTTTGTGATATCGAAAACCCTGGTGTAACAATTTTTCAGTAATACATAAATTTCTCTCGCTAAAATCTAATACGTTGTTACATACACGAGCGAATCGTACAAGTTGAGATATATAACCACCATAAGATGGTGACAAGTGAACGTCACCATCTAAAAATGGATAATTAACGATAGGAAATGAGAAAAATCATCTCTTTTATCATAAATTTTTGTATTAAGCTTCCCGTTAATGATATAGATATCAAGATCGAGTAAAGGGCAGTTGTCATTGTTAGTATTAGCTTTATTTAAAGTAAGTTCAACAGGATAAATTTCTTTAGTATACATACTGAAGTCGTCATTATTGAGAGCCAACATATCATCCAAAAATCTAAAAGTATGGTTAAATTTTTGAATCAAATGTTGTTTCGACGGGTCTTTGTTAATTTTGTCATAAATTGTAACTTATAACAATACAAAAACAGGTCCGCAATAAGTGGTGCACAGTTAGTCCCCACTTGAATTCCAATAACTTGACGATATACGGAATCTTCAAAGCGAACAAAAATGTTATCAAGTAAAAATTCAAGCGCATATATAGTATCAAAGCATGTCCAATTAACATAGTTCTTTTGTTTATTGCTACTAAAAAATGACCTAAAAGAGAAATAAAAGTTAACGTGTCTGTGTCTCTATATATCTCGCCTCAAAAGATAATGAAATTTAGTTAAGTTTTAATTTGCTAATGACAATATCAATATTAGTGCCAATGTGAACTATATTCAGAGATCTTATTACAATATCGGTACGATAACCCTTACTTATAAGTTTAAAGGTTCGATGAGTTTACAAGGATCATATAGTGATTTCCTCGCTTTAAGTACAATATTATAAACTTCAAGATTATAAAAAAAAAACGGTTTTTTTTCTAAAGTGAACATTGATTGGTTAAATATTTCTCAGTCATGTCCTGTGTTTGAATTTGTTTGTTAGCTTTTTGGTCATGAATGAAATCTCTAATATTTAATTAACTGTGCATTTGTATTCAGATATCGCAGATCTAATTTATTCGATCATTGTTTAATCATACGTTTTTTGATTGAGTTAAGTCTGCCAATTGATATTTTATCGTATGTTTTTCTTTGTTGTGATGTTATGCTATTGTTTCAGAAAAAGGGAGAAGGTTTGGATCCATTAAAACGTTTAATCCCGCTGCAAATGTTTGCACCTGTCCTAAGTCAGGAATCTGATGTACAGTAGTTGTCGTTTGTTTATGTAATATATACGTGTTTCTCGTTTCTCGTTTTGTTTATATAGATTAGACCGTTGGTTTTCCCGTTTGAATGGTTTTACACTAGTAATTTTGGGGCCCTTTATAGCTTGTTGTTCGGTGTGAGCCAAGGCTCCGTGTTGAAGGCCGTACTTTAACCTATAATGGTTTACTTTTTAAATTGTTATTTGTATGGAGAGTTGTCTCATTGGCACTCACACCACATCTTCCTATATCTATTTAAAATGTTGTATTCGAATATCAACTATCTTCATTAATGAATTAAAAAAAGAGTCCAAAATTGAAAGATTTTTTGTCAGCTTTTTCCCGTTTTACCTATTTCAAACAGTAGGTATGGAGTGAGTCGTGGATGATATTACGACACTCATTCCAATTAATAATTGACGGGGGATGATATTTAGGTCCTTTACTGAGGAATGATTTTAACTCTCGGTCGCGAACGATGTTAAGGTCTCCTGTTATGACATGGGAAATGGGGCCATACATGTAGGTGTATTCGGAATTACTGCAATTACACGACATAGGTGTATTTTCAATGATGTTTATATCTTTACACAATTGGCTATAATTAAACACATATTTCCGGGTAGATTTCTTGTAAATATAACAAATAAGAGGGAGTTCAGTATTATCAAAATATCCAGGAATTTGGTCTTTAACAGAATGGTCGTTAAAAATACCGGCAGTATTTACAAAATCAAAACCTTTATTGACATACTTTGTTTTAATAAAATGTTTTTTTATGATCTTCAGGGCGGTCAATTTTTGGAAACAATTTAGAATAACAATATGCCATTATAATTTAAACAATTTCATATTTAGGACTGTAATATGAAATTGTGTTGCAATCCTTTAAAATTTTATTTAATTTATTTATAGGTTTATTAAGAACAAAGCTTGGTTAACAGATAATGTCTGCCGTGGTTTTTTTGAAATAGAAATTAGTTCCGAAATATTTGTATGGTTGGTCCGAAATTTTCTCTGATTGCGATTTTTTCTGCGTCCATGAGAACGAGTTTTACGAACAGTTTTAGAAACTATATCCAAAATGTTAACAGAATCGGTTCTTGATATATTGCCAATTCCCATGATATTATCATTAAGACCGAGAGGGTAGACTGTCTGTAATTTTTTAATCCAATTTAATTCAATTATTTTCCGTGATCGTACAAACTGTGAATGAGATTCACCAGGCTGCTTATTTACTACTTTTAAAGGTTGAACTGTTAAATATTTATTAGGATGACCGTGCTTCTTAAGATGTTGATAAATGATACTTTTGAATTTATTTGGTCTTTTAAAACGATACAGGTGTTCATGCGTGCGTTTAGATAAATATCGCCCAGTTTCACCTACGTACTGAATACCGCATTCCGGTTTGTTTCATGTGAGTAAATAAATAATACTGTTTGTTTTTCAAGTAATATCAGTTTCAAAATTTAAAGAAAATGTGCGACCATTAAACGTGGACCTTACCGTATTGTTGGTGGAAAGACGGGGACATCTAAGTCATTTTTGGCATGACACTTATCGATAGAAGGGTAACCACGATTTGTATTGTTAAAAATGTTAGCGATGGTAGTATTTTTAGATAAGTGATTTTGAAGATTGGGACGTGTAGATACCCTTTTTCCATGTATGTTCCCAAATGCCTAGTGTCTTTAGATCTTTTATTCAACCGCTGTTAGGTTGTATTACCAGATAAGCAATGGTGTTGTCTGCAAATAGTCGTATGGTGGAATTTAACCCAACTGGTATAGCATTAATATAAAAAGAAACAGATTTGGGCCGCCCAGAACAGATACTTGAGGCACTCAATACTTCAAATTGACATAGCCTGGAGTCTCCTCCTCTGAGATAACTGCTTTTGTACGACATGATAAAAATCCCTGTATCCATGCATTTGTTTTCCCCTGTATCCAATAGTATTTTAGTTTGTTGGTCAATATTGTCAACATCGGGATGTATACGATGTGAACGATGTAAACAGAAAGGTACAGACTTTATATATATAAATATAATATTAACACGATGTTGACACGATATTGTCAACATCGCAATGTATACGAGGTGAACGATGTAAATAGAACACGATATTGTCAACATCGCGATGTATACGATGTGAACGATGTAAACAGAAAAGTATAAACTCTATATATACAATATAAACACGATGTTGACACAATATTGTCAACATCGCGATGTATACGATGTGAACGATGTAAACAGAAAGGTATAGACTTTACATATATATATATACAATATAAACACGATGTTGACACAATATTGTCAACATCGCGATGTATACGATGTGAACGATGTAAACAGAAAAGTATAGACTTTACATATATATATATACAATATAAACACGATGTTGACACGATATTGTCAACATCGCGATGTATACGATGTGAACGATGTAAACAGAAAGGTATAGACTTTATATATATATATGTATATATACAATATAAACACGATGTTGACACGATATTGTCAACATCGCGATGTATACGATGTGAACGATGTAAACAGAAAGGTATAGACTCTATATATACACAATGTTGATACAATATTGTCAACATCGCGATGTATACGATGTGAACGATGTAAACAGAAAGGTATAGACTATATATATACAATATAAATACGATGTTGACACAATATGACACAATATTGTCAACATCGCGATGCATACGATGTGAACGATGTAAACAGAAAAGTATAGACTTTATATCTATATATACAATATAAACACGATGTTGACACGTTATTGTCAACATCGCGATGCATACGATGTGAACGATGTAAACAGAAAGCTATAGACTCTATATATATACAATATAAACACGATATTGTCAACATCTCAATGTATACGATGTGAACGATGTAAACAGAAAGGTATAGAACATATTGATAGGATACAATGTAAACACAATAACGACACTATAAAGTTGACATTGCGATGTTGACAATATCGACAAAACATCGTGCACTGGACCAAAATGACACAGACATTAACAACTATAGGTCACCGTACGGCCTTCAACAATGAGTAAAGTCAGTTATAAAGGGCCCGGATATGACAATGTAAAGCAATTCAAACGAGAAAACTAGCGGCCTTATTTATATATAAAAAAAACCGAACGAAAAACAAATATGTAACATATAAACAAACGACAACCACTGAATTACAGGCTCCTGACTTGGGACAGGCACATACATAAATATTGTGGCGGGGTTAAACATGTTAGCGGGATCAAACCCCCCCCCCCCCCCCTTAACCTGGTTTTGTTTTGAATTCTAGCCAGAATTCATCAACAATAAGTGCATTAACCTTTTCCTGTATAGTATGATGTGGATTATTTATTTATTTTGTAACAGTTTACTTGCATTGATATCCAAAACGTCATTACATACATGTACACAACAAACGATTTGTGGTATATGAACAACGTTAAAGAGTGCCAGAGAAAAATGAAAACATAACAAAAGGAAAATTTACAATAGTAATTTGACTATTAAATGTTAGATTAAAAATCAACACAATGAGTACATTAAAGATAAGAAATAAATAAATACTTGTTCTAAGTATGTTGCAATTCAAGAGTTTTTCAAAGATGAAATCTCTTTCTTGATAAAGACCGAGCCCTATGGAACCCGCGTAGACTAGCACAGTCACGGACATTTTGGGAAATGTTGCAGCCACTAGATCCCTATCCAAGGTTCGGGCTTATACTAAAAAATTGCCTACCTACACCACTGAACATGATACATTTTAATCATTTATCTGGGTCTTAGTGAGATTGACAGAATAATATAGTTAATAGTGAGTCAATACTGCAGAAAATGAAAAAGAATAGAGAAAACTTCAAAAGTATGACAAAAAAATAAATACAGAATAACAAGGTGCTTAATTTAAGAAATAATTACTTCATGTCATGCTCTATGCTCATTTTAACATGGGTAGGCATTATATTTGTCGATATTTTACACTGAGCGTTAGCGAGGTGTAAAATGTTGTCAAATATAATGCCTATCCATGTTAAAATTAGCATAGAGCATGACATGAAGGAATTATTTCGATTCTAATAGGACAAATACAGTATTCTTATAGGTCGAAGCGTAAGAAAATACCGTAAAAATGTTCAGCTGTTCCCGTTTCCTCCCCGAGGAGTCTGTACATTACATTTCATATTTGATAAGATTAAAAAAATACGAGTAGGGTAAATATATGTTGTTCGATATAACATATATTATAAAAGTTTATGTAAGCTACTTGAATGTGTATATTGTATATAGGATAACGATGGAAACCACTTTAATATAAACAGTAAATTTGTGTGCATGTGTCAAACATATTTTGTGCTCATTAGAACACGGCTTTGTTTACAAAGCGTAATAAGGACGTCATATTAGAATATAAAAAAATAAAGACTTACGGGCTATCAATTATAGAACAGACAAAAATGACCTAAATATAAAGGAAAACAGAAATGAAGGATCCCCCTTCTAGCATGTCTAAATTCTTATTTATCTTTAAAACAAGAATGTGTGCCAAGTACACGGATGACCCACTCGCACTATCATTTTCCATGTTCAGTGGACCGTGAAATTGGGATCAAAACTCTTATTTGGCATTAAATAAGAAAGATCTCATCAAACATTGTAAGGAACATGTGTACTAAGTTTCAAGTTGATTGGACTTCAAGTTCATCAAAAATTACCTTGACCAAAAACTTTAACCTGAAGCAGGATGAACGGACGGACGGACGGACGGGCAGACGGACGGACAGACGAACGGATGTACAGACCAGAAAACATAATGCCCCTCTACTATCGTAGGTGGGGCATAAAAAATAAACATCATGCTGTACAGTGACCTTCATGTATAATTAAGTCTTTCCACTTTTCTGTGGAAAGACTTGTTGGTTTTTTTCTTCAGATTATTATTATTATTATTTTCTTCTTCCGCCACAAGAAAAATGTAATTGTAACTTGTAAACCATAAGTGATAGAGACCTTTATAATTGAGGTCCTTGGTCCAAAAAGAAGAAAATAAGGTCAAGGTCAAAAGTCAAGGTCATGTTCTAAAGTCTGATTTTGGCTTATTTTCATAATGTTAACTTAAATGTTAGTTGCGACATGTTCTAACACATACATTTTGGTTGAATGGGTGCGTAGACATTAAATGGGAGTTTTAGCCCCTCTTTTATTTAAAAGTATGCGTATACATTTTTTAGTAACATTATAACTCATTAACCATGTATAATAAAGATCTAGGCTCTTTTGATTTGATGTCCTAGGTTTATGACCTTGAAAGTGAGATCAAGTTCATAGGTAAATTTGACGCTCTAGATTTTGACCTATGCTTTCACTAACTATTATTATGCTTGATAAGGCTATGGGACCTGTGCATTAAGTTGCAAGCCGTATGACCTTGAAAACCGGAAGTAGTTTTTTTCATACTTTGTACAGGTGGCAGGTACCAATTTTGGTGTACCAGAACATGTGTCCCAATTTTGTTATAGTTAAGCATTGAGGTATATAATATTTTTTCATTGTTGAAGACCCTCCAGCGACTATCAAGATTAAGAACTGACATAAAAGCCCTGTCAATTGATAATTTGTTTTTTTTTTCTATTTATTGACTTTGTGTGCGATTAAGTCCCGTGCACGTTTACTCCATATTCCTTTATTTTATAATAAAAGATATAAACACGACTTAATGCAAGTTTAACCCATCAATGTGAAAGGTCATATGGCAATATATTGTTTTTTTTCAAATGATTTGATACTGAGAGATTGGTGGTCTCACTTTAATTTAACCCATGTCATCTTCTTAAAATATTTTCTCGCAGAATGTGTGGACATCAGGATATCGGTAGACATGCAACATTGCCACAACACAACCGTTCACACGGTCATCGTAGATCTAATTTCAAATATTCTTACAATTTAATGTACTTTTTTTAATTAGACAAAATGTGCTCGAGAATAAGAAAACTCGAGTTTAAAACAAAATTACTAAATTTACAAACGAAAATCAACACTTAGACTATAGTCATAAAGTAGGACAATAAATAAAACAAGAACTATCTTTAAAAAAAGATTTCCGACGTATTTAAATTTGGAGTATATCATTTCGATGCACAAAGATTCCATTTAAATAACGTTTTTTTCTGTTTGTGTTCAGTATTCTCGGTCCTCGTATCTTTCTGTTTACATTCACCAAAAAACCCGCGGAAATCTCACATGCGTAGACGCGTTCTAAAAGTCATGTACGTTCGTACAACAAAGTTTACATTAATAATTATATAATTGTCCCGAATAAACAGCTGTCACGGATGCAAAGAGCTATTGGAGAAACAATTATTTTAATAAAAATATAAATCTTTGTAAGATCTAGTTCAAATATTTATAGTTTTTCACTTGCTTTCCATCATGATATAATTAACGAGACGTTTTTTTTTCAAACACAACCAAATCACCCACCATGACAGCATTTTGTCCAATCACAGAAAGGATTTTCGAGCATGCGTATTCTGTTGCTATATTTAAGCGTCCTTAAGTTCAAAGGGCACAAACCGAAACTAATACCGACTACGTCGGAAAAAGACAAACCCGGGTACAGATAAGACGCATAACTACAAACAGTAGACCACCAACACTGAAAACTAAAAGTAAATTAGAGAACATTGATCACAAAAACACGAAGGGGCGACGTCAGAGAGTGAAAAGAACTTGTTTCCTGCCAGACACACGCTGTGAAAACAATTCAATATATTATGAAGTGGACAAATTTTGTTTCAACTTTTTTTTTGAAAATTTCCAACATGAGGCATTTGCATCATTTGTCTCGTTGTAGTTACGGCCCTGTAAAGTGACTCTTTTGAGGAGCAAACATAGTTATTTCAGCAAAAGGTCTACATGAACCTTATATAAAAAATAAAAAGCTTTCTAGATTGGAAATTTTGAAAGATGTTGTTAAGTGTTGGTATATCTATTGCAGTTGAAGGGAGCAAGAAATACTTAAAAGCTTACCTTAACCTCTTCTACAAAGCCAGAAGCAACACATTTTATTCGAATTTCCCCATCTATCTCAACAGTATATGGATTTTGATTCAGTGGTTCCATTATCAGAAGTCTCTCCACATCTTCAGACTCCCCTCCCCCATGTTCCAGACAATTAACTAGCATCAATATCCATAGTAATGTTAAATAGTCTGAAAATAAATAAATAAAATAGTCTTCAACGGCTGACACTTTATTCAATATCGAGATTAGTTGACGCGTTTCCTTTATGAAAAGTTTGGATTTAGTATCAAAACTTTAAAAGTTAACTAAAAAATATTTCGCATCCAGATTGTTCACAGAAGTTATGATTATATTCACTTTGTTCCAATATACATAAAATGTGTAAGTGCTAAAATGCCCAAGCTACGTTGAAGCCATGTGAACATAATTGCTGCACGATAAGCGTAGCCATTCAGTTGAGAATGTCAGCATCTAAATAGGAAGCTCGGCTTCTTGAACATTTTAAAACTTAGAAAATAGGACGGATATGACTTAATTGATTAGTGCTGACGCATGTGCATTATGATTGATTGGTGGGTTGTTTTCTTATTGTCTAATAGCAAACGCATTTCATGCATGGTCAGGAAACAAACAAATTAACAATTATTACAATATATAGGTTCCATAATAAGCCTAAAGGTTATTGGGATAAATTTTGGAGGGTTGGGCTGTCATTGGAAAATGTATTTTGATCTTGCAAAATGCAACCCATGAACCCCACAAAGTGTTGTTGCCATGATCTTTACCGTTCAAGTTGAACAACCAGCCTAGATGGAACGGACTAGAATCGCATCAAATGCATTCAACGAATTATTTTAACGAGCTCATCTTGTTGTTTTCGTTAAGTGAACTTGGACCAACATCTTCTCTTGAGAAAGGCTCAAAATCGTGAAAAATAAGAGTTTTCGAAGTTTTTAATGGCTGTCATTTATTTTATTTTAACTTTATTTCATCTGGAAGAACGTGGAAATGCCTGGTTTTCAATTTAAAAAAAATGCTTTCAGATATGCGCTGGATAAATAATTTCAATTATGGCTTTGGTTGACTACAAAGTTACATTGTAATAGATGCAAATTTAACATTTAAACACATCAATAATAAATTAAAAAGACAGGGACTTAAGACGGTTTTGTGAACGAATGCGATGGTATAGTCATTATTTGTATTAGAGCAACAAACTCGTCAAATTTGGTGAAATTTATTTTAAGACAACGTATTTAGTAGGACATCGTCTTTATTTGGAGTTCTTGGAAACATTTGAAGGCTTACTGTTGTTTTACTTGTTCTTATCTATTAGGGAGCTACATGTAGCATTTGATTTTTATCGTGATGAAATTTGAAAAAGGCAGGATGAGCAACTTGGCAAAAAAGGCAGGATGACACTTTATGTAAAAAAAAATCCAGAATAGACTAATTATAAAATTCTTCGATGAGTGCATCCGAATATGACCGCAGAGGTCAAAACCCTGAACAGTTGGGGCATATTTGGACACAACATCATGCTTGATACCGTCTGAATTTGGAGTGTTATCAATATTTTAACATAATATAGGTTTCTGACACAAAATACCTGTGGTCAAAATTCTTTAAAATCTTTTGCGCCATACTGTACATTTGAAGATTTTGTCTTGAACTATTCAATAAATTTAAAATTTGTGAAATATTTTTTGAAAAAAGATAAACATTTACCACTTAAAAAAATTGGCGACCCCCTCCCCCGTGGTGCAATTACCCCAAACTCAATCCCAGCCTTCCTTTTGTAGTATGGAACCTTGTGGTACAATTTCAGGGAGATCCATACACTTAAACACAAGTGATTGTCTGGAAACTAAAAAAATCTTGTTATGGTCCCTTTTTTGCCCCCGATTCCTGCACCTTTTTTGGCAATTTCCCCTAAACTCAATCACAGACTTTCCTTTGTAATAAGGAACGTTGTGGTGCAAGGTCGGAGAGATCCATACACTTACACACAAGTTATTGTCCCGAAACTATAAACATGCTTATTTGTGGCCCCTTTTTTGTCCCTTATTCATAAACTGTTAATACCATAACCCCCAAAATCAACCCCAACCTTCCTTTTGTGGTATTGACCTTCCTGTAAAATTTACTAGAGATCCATTCTCTTAAACTAATAAAAGTTATTGTCCGGAAACCAAATTTTTCGGACGACGACGCAGACGCAGACGACAACGACAACATCATAGCATTATACGAACTCAACAAAATGTATGCGGTCGTATAAAATAAGGCAAAACCGATTAGAGTGCAAAATTAAAAGGCAGGACAGAGATTACAACTATAAATGCAGGACAATATTTTCATCCTAGACCCCCCTCAAGAAAGTAAATGGTAGCTCACTCATTGCGTAAAATATTGCTACGAAAAAAGCGTATAATAATATGTAATTATTATACTAGAACACACCCGTGATATCGCAGGTCCGTGACTGAATTAAAGTATATAACTATGAGTTGAACCCGTCGACCTGGAACTTCTCAATTATTGGTAATATTAATTATTTGAAAAACAAAAGGTCCTGGAAGGGAGTACTTTTTTTATCAACAGCATTGTCCTATATTCACTGTGCGTAAACGGCTGTGGGTAACTTAAGTTACCCACAGCCCAAGATTGCGGACTCTAAACTCGTTGATATTTAATTCATACAAAATGTACTTTTTGCGACGTTTTTCATGCAGAATGTAAATATTTATAGGATTATTGAATAAAGAAATGACTAACAATTACCTTAAATTTGTTAATATAGAGTTCACTAAAGCGCAAGGTCAACTTTAAAAAATGCATAAGATGTCCGTAACTTTTTGATCGAAACTAAGCAGACTGTCCGTAACTTTATTTTTAGATGTGGGTAACTTTTGATTTAAAATTTTAAGAATTATAATTTCAACAATGAGAAGACAATTAACATCATATTTGTAACCTTCGCGTTTATACTACTCATTCACCACCAAATGTGATTTGATTAACGCATCATACTTACACCACAGAAGTTTTATGTGGGGTTTGTGGTACTCCATCCTGGTTATGGTTTGAACTTTTATTTACTGATGTGCGTCTTATCGACGTTTTTCGCTTGTCAGACCAAGGCCTTTTCATACTCTTTAATGTTTTGAGTTTCATGTGCTCTCTCTTTTTATTAATGTCTATTCAACCGTTTTATGCTGAGTGCATAGTAAAATCCAGTCATTTTCACATCAGTAATATTGCATGGACGCATTCGCAGCTTCATAACAACAACTGCTTGCAAGATACTAGTGAACAGTCTAGTAACATCCAGACTTGATTATGGTCGGAATATTCTGCTGAACGGTATCAACAAGACTACATTAAACAGATTACAAAAAGTACAAAATACAGCAGCTCGTCTTTAATATCACCAGGACAAGAAAACATGAACATATTACACCGATACTTGCTGATTTACATTGGTTACCCGTCCAATATTGACCACAATACAAAATACTGACTTATGTGTACTGCGCTTTGAATGACATTGCTTACATTCGGGAACTAGTCAATCTACACGTGTCAAACCGATCTTTGCGTTCAAGCTCCACAAAACTACTCACCGTTCCAAAAGTAAGGACGAAGACGTACGGTGAAAGACAATTTGATTGGGCAGCGGCATCTCTATGGAACAATCTCCCAAACAGTTTAAGACAATACAAGTCCCTAAAGTGTTTTAAATCTCAGCTAAAAACTCATTTTTATCGCATTGCTTTTTAATTAGATTGAATTCTTTTCTCTATTATGGGCTTTTTTACTATTTGTATTCCGTTTTAGAGTTTTTGCTTGTTTGCATGCTTTTAGCCTATATAGTTAATTTTTAATTCTTTGTTTTAACATGTATTTTCGTATTGACCTTTTATTTTATGGTAGGCATTTTTATTTCAGTATTTGAATCTGACACGATGTATTTTTTATGTTTTATGTCTTTGTCATTGATTTGTTTTAATTACTATGTGAATGTACAGCGCCTTAGGGTAATTTTTATTTTTTATATAGTGCGCTTTATAAATTTTCATTATCATTACTATTATCATTATAAGTGTACTCAGATATCTAGGACCGTGTTATCGAAAGTGTCCTACGATTTGTCTTAATGCGGGGTTCACACATTGCCGATTATTACTCCCGTTTGAGATCAGACAGCGATACGACACGAAAAGTGAAAAAGTCGGATTAGTATCCTCAATTATCTGGAATGTTCTATTATTGTCTGAACGCAGTCGTTTTAGTTTGTAACAGATTCCTACTGGTCGGGAAGGGTCCGAATAGTTCGGCAAAGCACCCCGACAGTTAGGTGCGTCCCGTAACATTTGGGGAAACTCAGCCGATTTTGTCTAGTCGTATTACAATCGTGCCTATGTCGTGACAGATTCTGCTGTATCGGATCGAATTCCTAACAATTTTTTGTGTATTCGGGACTGTGTCATGTGGAACGGGAATGATCTAGAGAAATTTGTTCGAACGGATAACTTCCGTCACCGTCGGTTCACTGTCTTGTCACTATCTGATCTCTGTCGGATTACATTCGGTAGAATCGGGACGCAGTCGTGACAGACTCGGTCGAATTTTACCTGGCGAAAGATAAAAATCGTATTAGAAGCGGATTTAGAACGGGATTATCGGGATAAATTCGCTTGGAAACGGTTGAATATCGACGCTTCTTGAACAATATCTGATTGTTGTCGTGATTAAATTTTTAAAGTTTGAATTTACATCCACGATTCATAGGATCTTGATCAGACTTTTGATAAATTTTAATCGGGAATGGTCCTGTCAAGGACGGCAGTAAAAATCGTGAATGTGTGATCCCAGCTTAAGATATATCTTACGACAAATTATAGGACAGTCTTATGACTGTCTTATGACATATCCAAGACTGTACATCGTTAATCTAAACTGGGACATAAGATATTTTTATCATATTTTGTGTACAATGTCGTTAATTTTTTAAAGTTAGAACAGTCAGATAATATTTTTTTTGTAATTTCTGTCAAAAAAGAAATGTATTCTAGAATATTCAAATATATAAAATCTGATTTGGATTAGTTTTAGACTCAATGGAATTTATTACGACTTTTTGAATATTTGACTATTTTGAAATCGACCTTAAGGAGAATCATATTTCAGTTTGTGACAAAACAGGTGGGATTAGCTGCAGATCAATCAGACTTCATTTAGATGAACATGTCTTCAAAAAAAAAGTACAGTAGAAAAAAGAAATTAGGAGAGGCGGTAGTAGATTATTGCAAAGAGTAGCGTTTTTACTGTTTATTAAAACATTTTAAATTTAGGTACTAACATCTTCTTCGGTTCATCTTTCTCTAAGCATATCATTGAGGGAAAGAAAGGCAATTAATTTATACTCAATAACCCTTTCAGTTATGATTTTGCAAACACCGATTTGAAAATAAAAAATATGTCAAAGTCTTAATCGTTACTAATTTAATAAAAATTGTGAATTTTTTTTACAGAAACGATAAAAAAAAATATACCATTACTCGAAATTTTTCTTGAAATAGTGTAATAAATTAGGGAGATCCCTAAATATAAAAAAGTTAATTATTTAAAACTTACCAACCTTATACTACATAAAGACGTATTTCCCCCTTTCTTTACCCTACAGGAAACTTGCCCAGGAGCCGTGAATTGCGAAATATAATCCGCATATTTCTAAAACGGTCACGTAAATTGATGGTGTCATGTGTTAAAACAGTTATTGGTCAATCAAATCGGTATATGTGATTTAATCTGCACGACTCGTGTGACCCTTTAACCCGAACTCCTCCGTCGTTCGGTCTATAACTATAACATATAAACATTAAAAAGCACTACATTTATGTAAAAGAAAAGTTTTGAACAATATACAATCAATATCATGGAAAAGGACTTTCAAAGTATATAGTCATGAATGCATGCAGATGATATATACACGAGTATCATCTGTAGATCAGTCAAGTTATAGTTATTGACCAAGCAAGTCGGTATATGTCATTTAATCTGCACAGCACGAGATGACCCAATAACCCGAACGACGTAATATGCACAGCACGAGATGACCCAATAATATGGAACGCCGTAGCTGCCTTATGTGTACTTGTTTTTAGATACGCTTATACTTTTCAATATATGCACATAGTTTTTCTATATATGCACATACTTTTTCTCTATATGCACATAGTTTACTTTATATGCACATAGTTTACTTTATATGCACATAGTTTTTCTATATATGCACATAGTTTTTCTATATATGCACATAGTTTTACAATATATGCACATACTTTTTCTCTATACGCACATACTTGTTCTCTATATGCACATAGTTTATTTTATATGCACATAGTTTTTCTCTATATGCACATAGTTTACTTTATATGCACATCCAATTTTTTATGGAAATATTCTTTATAAAGCACAAAGGTTTCAGTATTCACCTCAGAAACTTACAAAACCTTTGAATAGACTTATTAAGAAGGGATATAATTACGATACTGTTGTCAAGTCATTAAAGATTGCATATTTTGGCGTTTATATTGAGTCACTGATAAGGTCTTTGCATCGGAACTAAACACATTTATTCTAAAAACAGTTGTTGGCATGACATGGGTTATGTTCTTCTCATATATGTTATGATGGTATGATACTAAACCCCTAACGGGAAGGATTGTGCCTGATGTTCATATGATGAAATCATAATCTTTCAGTCAGTTTAATTGAAGTCTGGAGCTGGCATGTCAGTTAACTGCTAGTAGTCTGTTGTTATTTATGTATTATTGTCATTTTAAAATTGAGAATGGAAATGGGGAATGTGTCAAAGAGACAACAACCCGACCACATAAAAAAACAACAGCAGAAGGTCACCAACAGGTCTTCAATGTAGCGAGAAATTCCCGCACCCGGAGGCGTCCTTCAGCTGGCCCCTAAACAAATATATACTAGTTCAGAGATAATGAACGCCATACTAATTTCCAAATTGTACACAGAAAACTAAAATTAAAATAATACAAGACTAACAAAGGCCAGAGGCTCCTGACTTGGGACAGGCGCAAAAATGCGGCGGGGTTAAACATGTTTGTGAGATCTCAACCCTCCCCCTATACCTCTAACCAATGTAGAAAAGTAAACGCATAACAATACGCACATTAAAATTCAGTTCAAGAGAAGTCCGAGTCTGATGTCAGAAGATGTAACCAAAGAAAATAAACAAAATGACAATAATACATAAATAACAACAGACTACTAGCAGTTAACTGACATGCCAGCTCCAGACTTCAATTAAACTGACTGAAAGATTATGATTTCATCATATGAACATCAGGCACAATCCTTCCCGTTAGGGGTTTAGTATCATACCATCATAACATATATGAGAAGAACATAACCCGTGTCATGCCAACAACTGTTTTTAGAATAAATGTGTTTATTTCCGACGCAAAGACCTTATCAGTGACTCAATATTAACGCCAAAATATGCAATCTTTAATGACTTGACAACAGTATCGTAATTATATCCCTTCTTAATAAGTCTATTCAAAGGTTTTGTAAGTTTCTGAGGTGAATACTGACACCTTTGTGCTTTATACAGAATATTTCCATAAAAAATTGGATGTGAAATACCTAAACGTATAAGAAGTCTGCATGTTGAGCTATATTTACGAATGATGTCTTTATACCGATGATAAAATTTAGTAAATGTTTTGACTAGTTTGTGATATCGAAAACCCTGGTGTAATAATTTTTCAGTAATACATAAATTTCTCTCGTTAAAATCTAAAACATTGTTACATACACGACCGAATCGTACAAGTTTAGATATATAAACACCGTAAGATGGTGACAAGGGAACGTCACCACCTAAAAACGGATAATTAACGATAGGAAATGAAAAATCATCCCTTTTATCATAAATTTTAGTATTCAGCTTTCCGTTAGTGATATAGATATCAAGATCGAGGAAAGGGCAGTGGTCATTGTTAGTATTAGCTTTATTTAAAGTAAGTTCAGCAGGATAAGTTTCATTAATATACATACTGAAGTCGTCATTATTGAGAGCCAAAATATCATCCAAATATCTAAAAGTATTATTAAATTTGTTTATCAGATGTTGTTTTGATGGGTCTTTGCTTATTTTTGTCATAAATTGTAACTCATAACAATACAAAAAGAGGTCCGCAATAAGTGGTGCACAGTTAGTCCCCATTGGAATTCCGATAATCTGACGATATACGGAATCCCCAAAGCGAACAAAAATGTTATCTAGTAAAAATTCAAGGGCATATATAGTATCAAAGCATGTCCAATTAACATAGTTTTTTTGTTTATTGCTACTAAAAAATGACCTAAAAGAGTTTGAACATATATATTCACATTCTGATTTTTTGAATGCCCATTTAATTAGGTGTGTGAATTTTTTCTTAATGAGAATGTCAGGCAATGTGGTATACAGGGTAGAAAAATCAAAACTTTGAACAGATTCAAAATCACCAATATAAGCATGCAATTTATCAAGTACTTCCAACGAGTTCTTGACACTCCAAAAGTAATTTATTCCACTATTTTCGAAGGCCTCATTTGAACAATTTATTATAAGGTTTTTAATTGTACCAAGTGTGCTGGTAAGAAGAATAGACAATTTAGTAGTTGAACATTGGCTTGAAGACGAAATAAATCTATATTTGTAAGGGGTTTTGTGTAGCTTCGGAAGCTTGTTTATTTTCTTTGGTTACATCTTCTGACATCAGATTCGGACTTCTCTTGAACTGAATTTTAATGTGCGTATTGTTATGCGTTTACTTTTCTACATTGGTTAGAGGTATAGGGGGAGGGTTGAGATCTCACAAACATGATTAACCCCGCCGCATTTTTGCGCCTGTCCCAAGTCAGGAGCCTCTGGCCTTTGTTAGTCTTGTGTTATTTTAATTTTAGTTTCTTGTGTACAATTTGGAAATTAGTATGGCGTTCATTATCACTGGACTAGTATATATTTGTTTAGGGGACAGCTGAAGGACGCCTCCGGGTGCGGAAATTTCTCGCTACATTGAAGACCTGTTGGTGACCTTCTGCTGTTGTTTTTTATTTGGTCGGGTTGTTGTCTCTTTGACACATTCCCCATTTCCATTCTCAATTTTATAAGGGAGCATTGCACTTGTGTCTAGTAAATTTCAAATTGTATAGGGGAGCTTTGCACTAATGTCCAGTAAATATCAGATTGTATAGGCAGTGGCGTTGCTAGGCCATTTTAAAGTGTACGCCCAAAACTCGGTGACAGTTCTGAGGGCCCCAGCGGGTCAAGGTCATAGCTGGTTGAGGGTTCGATGTGGTCGAAGCCCCCAGAAGAAGATTGCCCTAGAAGCTGACAAGTTATCGAGAACGAGATACCGTTTTTATGTCATTAAAAATTCATTAATAGCAATATTATTTAGAGTCTAATTTGTTTATCTTTTCTGTTTAATTTATTCGTTGTGTTTATTTGGAATCTATTGTCATTGCTTTTAGAGAAAATGTTTAAAAGGATCCGTGGCGTAAAGCAATTACTCCACTTAAACCCCTTTTATGTGCAAATGTCTTTAATAGACATGAACTAATTAATTGTCATAGATGTTGAAAGATTGTATAGGGGAGCATTGTACTAGTGTCTAGTAAATTTCAAATTGTATAGGGGAGCATTGTACTAGTGTCTAGTAAATTTCAAATTGTATAGGGGAGTATTGCACTAATGTCTAGTAAATTTCAAGTATATCCTTGAAGAACTATCAAGAAAATAAGGGAAAAGTATACACACGGAGAACGATGTGTATACATAGTAAACTATGGGCATATATAGAAAAACTATGTGCATATAGAGAAAAACTATGTGCATATAAAGTAAACTATGTGCATATAGAGCAAAAGTATATGCATATATAGTAAAACTATGTGCATATATAGAAAAACTATGTGCATATAAAGTTACCTATGTGCATATAAAGTAAACTATGTGCATATAGAGAAAAAGTATGTGCATATATAGAAAAACTATGTGCATATATTGAAAAGTATAAGCGTATCTAAAAACAAGTACACATAAGGCAGCTACGGCGTTCCATACAATAACCCGAACGACGTAGGTATGCAGATTAAATTACATATACCGATTTGATTGGCCAATAACTGCAATCAACTTACGTGAACGTTTTAGAAATGTGGACGTTATTCCGCAATCCACGGATCCTAGGAAAGTTTTTTGTAGGGTAAAGAAAGGGGGAAATACGACTTTGGTAAGTTTTAAATTAATATTTTTTTTATATTTAGACTCATTCTAAAATTGCGATTTAATGGTAATGATAAAGGATTGACATATGTTTTTGTTTTGTTTTCCCTACTCAAAATGATATCAAAATGTTATTAGAAATATACATATCATGAACAAATAGCATTATTAGCTAAATACATCTTTTCATTCAGTTCCATACTTCAAAATTTCCCGCTTTTTAAACCTTTTGGAATTATCTCAATATCTAATTATGTAAAGTCCAGAGAGAATCTAAATGATGTCAATAGAATAGAATAGAATAGAATATTTTTATTTCCCAAATTACAGGGCCCATAAAGGGCATAAAATCAGATACAATTGATTTACATAATTGGTAACAACAACAATAATAGAGGCATATACATATATATTTGGAATATAAGCATTAGTAGCTAGATATATATTGTGAATAAAGGAATAATAAAATTACATTATACATGTATATGTATTTATTCTCAAATTATTTACTTGACTTAGTGTCAGAGTTCATACCTGATCTCCTTAATTCAAAACAGTCACAAATATAACAGCCCAGTTTTTCCATAAGAGTAACATTTTCTTGGGTCAAGAGCCATAAAAATTTAGAAGATTTATTTAAATTTATAAAATTATAACAATTGTTAGAAATGTCTTGAAAAAAATCGTCCCTTTGAATATCATAAAGAGGGCATTCTAATAAAAAATGAAGCTCATCTTCAACTTTACCAAGTGAGCAATTAGAACAAAGACGCTCAGATCTTTCTATATGCTTTTTTGAATATCTGTCTGTCTCAATTTTTAAAGAGTGAGCACTTATTCTTAATTTACAAATTGACTGTCTTTTTTTGAAGTCCTGCAATTCTAAATATTTTTCTTTTTTAAAACAATTTTTTATAGAAAAATAAGTACCAAGCTTCCCTTTTTCGGAGATAATTGTTTGATACTTAAGTTTATTCCAAAATGTGAAATAACTTTTACATAGTTTATTTTTACATACTGACATAAAGAACCAATTGATTGGTCAAAATTTGGTAATTCAATCTCTCTCTGAATATAATCTATACTAGAATACTATGTATTTACATTAGAGCTATGTAACTGTTTACAACATATAAATACATCAAATAATAATCTTTCTTGCAAATGCTCCAGTCTATGACAATATTTTAACATTGATAAAATTATAGTAAAATACATAGGAAATCTACCAAGCTCTGACATTACAGCTATATTACTTGACTTTCTGTTTACACCAAGAATATATTTCATAAATTTGGTATGAGCTTTTTCAGAAGAGTCCTGTCCAATACAATGGGAAAATCTGAGTTCTAAAATTAGAAACTCCTGACACATTCGACAGACCTAAAAAACCACTTATTTGGGTTTGTTTCACATAATCTGTAAAGAATTTACAATAAAGATAATAATTTATAGTCAGAGGGAAGCTGACAGTTTTTATTTTAATAATTTTTATAATAATTCAATCACTGCGGGCTGGGTGTTGCCAAAGCTTGAGACGTATGCAAAAAAAATCCCGTTGACCGACTTCTGAGGCCTGCTACTAATGATCCCGATAACAATGATAGTCGTGTCATATACCATTGTGTAGATAAATCAATTTAGATTTACGGCATATTAAGTTTAAGAAGTTTGACAACCGAGAAATCGTAAAATAACGGGAACTTGGGACTGGGTGTCATTTTTCAAAAAATTTAGTTAAGTACCTTGTGTTATATTAAGGTATAAAGAAAAAAAAAATACTGAGACAAGTGCCTGTGTAATTAATATAAAAAAGAAGGTGTGGTATGATTGCCAATGAGACAACTGTCCACGAGAGACCAAAATGACACAGACATTAACAACTATGGGTCACCGTACGGCCTTCAATAATGAGCAAAGAGCATATCCAGCTATAAAAGGCCCCAATGTAAAACAATTCAAACGAGAAAACTAACGGCCTTATTTATATAAAAAAAGTGAACGAAAAACAAATATGTAACACATAGAATGAAATTCAAAACAGTGTGGCTGTGGCCATTGATTGACACATTAAATTCATCCATTGACTGGGACAATTTAGTGAACGTTTGTATGTAACAACTACTGCTCACTATGTACTTTTTAAAGACACCTAAACTATGGGGTCACCAAAGGTTCTCAACACCTTAATAAAGTAATTCGAAAAACTAATCAGAAATAACACGATGTTTTGATTTATATCAATTATATAAATCAAAACATAAAGGTTATTCCTGATTATTTTTTTTAATTATTTTATAATTAAAGGCGTTAAGAAACCTTTGGTGACCCCACAGTTTAAATGTCTATCGTAGGTACGTCGTGAACAGTGGTCGTTACAGACAAACGTTCACGTAAATTGTCCCAGTCAATGGATGAATTTAATGTGTCAATCAATGGCCACAGCCACACTGTTTTGAATTTCATTCTAAACAAACGACAACCACTGAATTACAGGCTCCTGACTTGAGACAGGCACATACTTAAATAATGTGGCGGGTTTAAACATGTTAGCGGGGTCCCAACCCTCCCCTAACCTGGGACAGTGGTATAACAGTACAACATAAGAACGAACTAAAAAATATGTTGGAAAAAGGCTTAACTCATCAGATGGACAAAAATACAAGTGGACGTGACCGGGTACTTGTACATCCCGAAAAAAGACACTAGGAACAGATCTGAGAGTACTCGCAGTTATCTGACTGCTAGTTCAAAGCCACTAACAACTAATAAAACAAATCATGCATCTAAGTTATCTTTTCGATCATTGCAGCAACATTTTTCTTAAACGCAACACACATTATAAAAATATCGATCTATCTTTTGCCCTATATTTTGTCACTGAACTTTTCGGGGTGGATGTAATCATTAGAAAAAAGTTGTTGATTGTATTACTTAAAGATTGAATATAAATTTTATGACACTAACGGAAACCATTTCTTTAGTCGAAGTATTTATCATTACGATGGTATTTCATCTTGTTCGTTTATTATTATATCATTGAATATTGCGAGTAATTTTTTTTACTGCACGAGCTTGCGAGTAGTATATATAATATACATGGGATGATGTTAACCAAATGAATATATCCATCCATTAATCCTTTTATCGTACAGCAATGCTAGAAAACCTCTTACTTCACAACGTATTTTGTTCACTGATTACGGCAATAATTTGACGCTATTTTTGCACTAATGCAATATGAATGTGTCTTTCTAATCCTTGGTACTGTTCTACAGGAAATACTATGTTGCTATACAATGGTTTTTGCACCATTTACAACTGATTTCTGGACTCAAAATTAGGGATCATTTTCATCGGTTGGCAACTTTTTCTAGATAATTTGTTCTGGACTGTATGTATCATGAGTAGGATCTTTCTCACTCACCTTACTGCGAAAAAGATATATGAACTGTTTTATTAAAAGGACATGTTTCTAAAATTTATATAGCATAGTGATTTAAGGAGTATTTTTTAAAGAAAAACTTCAAGGTACAGTTAATTTTTTGTTGATAATTTTTCTTTTTTCAATTTTCAATTTCTCTCTCTATCTTTCATATTTTGCTGTACACTTACAAAAGTAAAAACATTGCCATTTAAGGGCAATAACTTTACGACGGGTGCCACATGTGGAGCAGGATCTGCTTACCCTTCCGGAGCACCTGAGATCACCCCTAGTTTTTGGTGGGGTTCGTGTTGTTTATTCTTTAGTTTTCTATGTTGTGTCGTGTGTACTATTGTTTTTCTGTTTGTCTTTTTTATTTTTAGCCATGGCGTTGTCAGTTTGTTTTAGATTTATGAGTTTGACTGTCCCTTTGGTATCTTTCGTCCCTCTTTTATGCGTGAACAACTGACAATGCCATTTTCACTGACCTATTTGCAGATCCTGTTTTTTTTTTTTTTTTTATCAATTTGCTATTCAAAGTTTCTATCAAGCAAGGGCAATGACTACAACAAGTGGACTGATGATTTACGATTGCTGATAACTTTTGATTTTGAAGTAATTCTCTGTCTATTAAAGATTTTAAGATAATAAGCCGTATTTTAACCTATAACTGTTTACTTTTACAAATTGAGACTTTGATGGAGAGTTGTCTCACTGGCAGTCATACGACATCTTCTTATATCCATATAGAACAGAAGCTGATCTATGTATGTTACAGGGACTATATTCTATCTGTACACGTCATATCACAAGTTCATTATTTTCATAATTATACACTATTCACTCGTTTATTCCTCAAATATACAATTTCTTATTGACATAACTAATATTATAACCATTAATTTATTGTTTTTAATCTGTATACTTTAATATTTATTTTAAAACAGAAAAGCTCATAGCGACTAAATTTGCTTTAAATTTATTTCATCATTATGTTTTTGTTATTGAGGTCAATTTATTTTGTTAAAATAAATTTTATTTGTTCATGTTTTCTAAAAATTTACCATAAAAATACAAAACTTAAACACTTTATAGTGATATATAGTGATATAAAGTTATTACCAACAAAATTTAAATAGTTTTAAAATTTGTTTTGTAGTTTAGCTTCTTGTTGTCTATGCCGTTTTAGGGGTAAATAACTCTTAACTAAATACCTTTCGTACCAACGGTTACTTGCAACGGTTGTTTGAATGCATAATCGATTGCACACAATATTGTTTATTATGAATACAAGAAGTAACCACATGAAATTAGTACCAAATTACAGCTAAAAATTCTCAAAATAGTTATGTATATGATTCATAAAACATACGTTGAAATTAAGTGTTTACATCAATTATTTCCAAAAGTTAAATGACGGCTCCCAGTTCGTACTACGGTTGGTACGGTGTCCTATAGCCATTCTTCCCCCATGCCAAATTTTCCGGGGGGAAAGACTGGATCGATCCAATATTTCCCCCCGGAAAAATTGGCGTGATCCTACTTTTCCCCCTCAGCGTTATGGGGGGAAAACCAGGATCAGGCCAATTTCCCCCCCCCCCCCCCCCCCACAGTTAGCGTGAGAAGCTAAATTTTCCGCCTTGTAATATAACGTCGGCGACGTCACGGTAAGAACTTTTTATGAAAAAAAAAGAATAGTCACTTTTCTTCTATCAGTTTATAGTTACCAAAGCTTCATCGTACGACTATACATTTGATAGGTATTTATAGAGATATATATGTTATATTTATACACAAGAAACACAATCTGATGTGATGATCACATCCATTCTCTTTCGTGAACCCTTGGTATCATTAACTAGATGAATACAATTACTTTAACCACTTCTGGTCAAGTAGTAGATTTTTCCCAGGACAGACGTCTATGATGTCTCCAAAGTAATATGGTGAAATGACTTCACATGTTAAATCATGCAAAGTATAATTACTAAGTAATAGAACTCACCAAAAGCACGGATAGAGATGCATACTCGTCGACTTAAAGCTTTAATTCAGGAGAAGAAGTCCGATACGGATGAAACTTAATCCAACCCAGAGAAGATATGAACACCCTCTCTAGCCAGCCGGGAGACGTAGAAGTACAAGGACTAACCACAGTATAGTTTGAGCTGTACAAGATCTACAAAAAAAATCCAACCTGCCCTACAGATGCATAGGGTCGAACACTTACCAGCACTCATGATACAAATTCGACGTGGTAGTAAGTAATTAAAGGCCGCTGGTACCGTACGACTACGGCATTTCACAATGAGAAACCATCATAAATCATAGTCGGCTAAAATGCCCCGACCATAAAATTGAAAAAAATTGAAACAAAACTAACGGACTTATTTATAAGAAAATAATTTACGAAAAAAACATGACCGACATGAAACGACAACAATCACTGTACTACATGTTCCTGGCTTTGAAATAACACATAAATAATGTGGCGGCCTTAAACTCAACCCTCCTCCAACCGCAAGAAAAACTGTAAAATATCATCGGCAATTGAATTCACTAAAATGTTAGTACGGTGCACCATAATCACTTACATAAAAACAATAGACACAAAGCACCGAAATGAAAGTAAAAAGTACTCGCTTTTTAAACTGAAAGGTATTTCAAAGCCAGTAAAATGTAGTCTAGTCGGACTAGGGGACATAGACAGAATGGTAAACATGTAAACAGACTGATAAATATGTAGACAGACTTGTGGACATAGACAGACAGTTAAAAATGTAAAAAGACTAGGGGACACATAGAAAACTGCTGAACAGAAAGACATTCTAGTTGACACATTGACAGACTGATAAAATCGTAGACAGACTTGTGTAAATTTGAACGAACAACAAATTTGTATACAACTAAATATAATTCTAACACTGTTCGGTTTAATTTCCAGACATGCATATACATATATATTGAAATCTATATCATGGGGGGGAAGATTGGCATGGGGGAAAAGTTACTATATGTATACGTATTGTCAACTTTCCGCAGGGGAAGAATGACAATGATCCAAAATCTCCCCGGGGGAAACATTGGCTCATGCCAGTCTTTCCCCCGGGGGAAAAACTGGCATGGGGGAAGAATGGCTATATAGCAAATCGGGAAACCTCTAATAATACGTAGCAAAACGTAGTTGAAACGTAGTAAAGACTGGGGCTTTAGATATTCTTTCATGATGATTTCTCTCGATAAATCGAATGACACCCGTGGTGTACGTTAATGTCTGTTTTTACAAACAAATAGACTTATTCGTTTGCATGAAAAGGTATTTTTTCATCAAAAGAGAGGTGAGGTAAATGGCTATCAGTATATGGTACAGAAATTACTTAATAACCTCAAAACCAAATATGTCTTTAAATACTAACAAAAATGATTAAACAATGTTTTCATATTCTATCTTCGTAAATGTGTATTAACTCTGCGATCTAACATATATTGTGGACATACCTTTTCCATCCATTGCAATTTGTGGTAGGATGGGACAAGGTAATATCACATTCTTGTTTAATTCCTATTCAATCCAGGTTGTCCTAACAGAAAACTGCAATTATCGATAAACTCTCTATGGATTGCTATCATGAAACTAATGTCAATCATACAAAATGTCCGATCACGAAATATTTGTCCTCCATTACAACAACTGAACCGTAAATGTATTTAAACTTAAGAAAACCATACATAATACACATTATGTATATCAATACATTTTTTAAATAGGTATGAGTTCATGTCTAAATTTAGGAAACTTTAATTAACGGTATGTTGATAATGCTTTGTTGGCGATGTTAGTTGAAAATGTTTGTAAGAGGCTTCGACATTTACTTTATCCCAGTTCAGTCATACATACATGTATAAGACTAGGATATATATGTAGCATGCTTATCGATTAGGTTTTATACGGGTACTTCACTCAATCTGCTGAGTTTCCAAGTGAATGCTATATTAAGAATAGATGAATGATTCGTTCACAAAACAATGTCCTAGCAACACATTTTATTTGGATGAAATTAATATTGAATCGAAAAAAAAATGCAGGGTTAACAAAACAATTGTCAATACAAAAACGTGAATATAGTTTGACCTTCTCAACATGTTGGGCCTGTATCTGCGTGAGTTTTTTTTTCGTATGAGTTCGGGGTGTGTGATTTGTTGAGGCATGTTGAACTGTACAATATATTTTTTTTAATTGATAATGCCTGTTATACTTTATATAGGTTTAATTTAATTTCACAAAAAGTATTTTCTTGCTTTTTATTCTTTCAATTTTAATCATCTATACATTCTAAAGCCCCCATCAGACTAGACCAAAACTATGAAGTTTGCAGTCCCAAAATATTCAATCAGTGATTACTATCCAGGATGTATTTATCATAAAAGAGGGTTAAAAGCAAAATCATATAACATATAATAGATTCAGATTCAGATTCAATATTTTATTAAAGTCTCACTACTTGCAATACATAAATATACAGTACATACAGAGTATATACACACTATAAAACAGACAATACACAAATATAAATTACAAGTACCATTCTATTAAGAATTATGAGAGACTATAAAACAATTTCTATATAAAACTGGTTAAAATACATACGATTATTAAAATAATTTCATTTTAAGAATATAAAAAGGTATTTCTTCTACTTAAAATATCAAAGCAGGTTTTGGCAACCATATCATAACAATTAATGTTTTTAAATAAATAAACAAATTTATCATCATCAGACAAATCATTAAAATCTACATTATATTTCATAGCTTCGCTATATAAACAAAAGCGCAAATCTGCATATAAAGGACATGATAGTATTACATGTTTTTCGTCTTCTATGTTATCATTACACATAAAACACACTCTTTCGTCTACATTTTTATTTTCATACCGCCCTGTTTCAATTCTCAACGGAGCTACTCCGCATCTAAATTTAGCAAAAGCACTTCTATATCTATAAGATAATTTTTTAGATAAATATAATTCACTTCCGTAACTGTCTTTAAACAATTTATAAGTCCGCAATTTTTTACCAACATCTTGTGTTAATATTCTATTTTGCCAGTTTTCTATATACTTATAATATTCTATTTTGCCAGTTTTCTATATACTTATCAAGTAAAAATTCTTCTATCTGCATAATATTTTGTTTACACAGTACATTATTTAAATCAGTATACAAATCTAAATTACACTAGAACACACCCGTGATATCGCGGGTCTATGACTGAATTAAAGTATATAACTATGCGCAAGCCTTATTTTAGTATTATTTTTTATCTGATAAAGTCATGCCGATTATAGGATACACAGTTTTCTCTGCTTTCAAATCTTTCTGTTTGAACCCGTCGTACTGGAACTTATCAATTATTGGTAATATTAATTATTTGGAAAAACAAAAGGTCCTGGAATGGAGTATTTTTTAATCAACAGCTTTATCCTATGTTAGTTATAAATAAAGTTGAATTCTTTGATTCACTGTTTTATGTCATGCCCGCTAGCAAATTGAAAACGGTTCCTATATACACCTTATTTTTAGTCCAGATTTTTAGTATTCGTATTGTTATCTTAAAAAGTCTTACTGATTAAAATACTACAATAGGTAACAATTTGACAATGATTGAATTTAGTAGTGTCAACCCTGTGATTATGATCCGTGTTTATAGCATAATCCTAAATACACCGTTTGGTGGTGCACCTGTTAGATGCCGAACGTACAGATAAGGTAATAGGTAACAGGTGAATATAATATTGATATCGGTATCGGACCTGACCCGGAACTTCTTAATTATTGGCAATATTAATTACGTGGAAAACAAAAGGGCCTGGAGTGGTGTAATTTTTAATCTATACCTTTGTACTATATTAGTTATATATAAAGCTGAATTCTTCGATTCGTCGTTTTTACGTGATGACGGCTGATAAATTGGACCTCGTAATTTTAGTATTATAGATTCTTTAAACTTAGACATAATCCTAAAACACCAATTTCTTCTCTAATTAAGAGCATTTCTATAACACCATTTAAATATTCTATAATTTAATCTATCTGTGCACATTATGTTACACCTAGCCCAGTGTCGAAAAAACACAAGTCCACTGCTTAACACTTGGAGGTCTCCAGCCCATATCCCCTTGAATTGCATCGTTTGGGGTATATTTACCCACACCCATAAAAGACCTGATAGCTCTGTTCTGGACAGCATTTATACATGAAAAATCTCTGGTGCCCAAAATGGCTGCACCATAACTTATTACTGGCCAGACCAGGCTATCAAATAATTTAGTAAATGTACTGTTCTGGAAACCTCCATGGGCCTTACTCTTTACAATAATCAAACTTAATGCCCTGTTTGCTGATTTGGCTACAGCTTTAGCCATTACATCATAATTTAAAAATTCAGTTAATAGTAAATCCAGATATTAATAGCATTGTACAATACATATCTGCTTATCATTAAATAAAAACAATGTTGTTGTCTGCTGTACAGAAGGATTTCTAAAATGTACAATTTTAGTTTTCTCGTGATTAACATTTAATAACTTATTTTTACACCATATATTTTAAAACATCTAAGAGTAATTGCAAATCGCTTTCATTCTCTGCAATCAGTACAATGTCGTCTGCATACAACAAAATGCCAACTTTTTCACCATCAATATCAATACCAATATTTAATGCTTTAATATTTGTAACTAAGTTGTTTATAAAAATATTGAATAAAATTGGCGACAAAACACAGCCTTGTTTTAGGCCTGAATTTACACTAAACCATTCAGTCATATGCCCATTTAATTTAATAGCACATTCAACTTGAGAATAAATAGCTTTAATAACACACAAAAAATGTTTACTTATACCAAGATCATTAAGATCGTTAAACAATAAATTTCTATTAACCGTGTCATATGCCTTTTTAAAATCTACAAACACTGCAAACGTAGATAATTTTCGTAATTTTCTGGTTTCAATAATCGATGTTAGCGTACTCAAATGATCAATAGTACTTCTACCACCACGAAAGCCGTTTTGCTCATCGTGTAAAATATTTTTAGTTTCTAACCAAGATACTAGTCTATTATTTAAAATGCTACAAAATAATTTATAACTACATTGTGCCAATGTAATGCCCCGATATGACAAAGGATCCCTAGTGTCTGCTGTAGAACACTTAGGTATAGGTGTTATTATCCCTTTACTCCACATGGATGGGATTTTACCAAATTTAAAACACTTATTAAATAAATTATGTAAAACATATAAAAGTATATCATTTCTATATAATTCTATAGGTATCAAATCAATACCTGGCGCTTTGCCATTTTTTGCTTTAATCAATACATTTAAAACTTCATCAAAAGTAATTTCACAATCTAAAAAATCATCTGAAATATTATTTGTTATACTTTCTTTCGGCAAGTTTATCTTTACAATTCAATAAATTATCAAAAGAAATTTTCCATTTATTTAGAACTACATCAGTATTAGTACAAATTGAACCGTCATCATGTAACACTTCCATTGGAATGTTCTTCTGTCTTTCATTCCCAACACCAATTCTTCCTATTTTCTTCCAGAACTCCCGGGGGTTACCATTTTGGACGGCACAAAGTTCTTCTTGGCTACGATACCAGTATTGTCTTTTCGCTTGTTGGCAGTTTTTGTCAAAAGTTTTACGTGTCTTTACAAATACATGACGTGCACTTTTCCTTTCGTTACGGTTAGGATTTTTACGCCAAATACGTTCAGCTGCACACACTTCATTCCATAGTACTGTAAGGTTGTCATTCCACCAAGGCTTCTTCATCTTCCTTCTCTTATTACTGATACCATCCGCGCAATACACCTTCCGCTTATCTAGTTTAGAGTTCATTTCATCTTGAATAATATTAACAAGCTCGTCGTATTTATTGTCTATTTCTAATTGATTGTTTTCTGAATGTTCAAGATCAAGTATGAGTTGGTTTAACTTAGATACTACTTCAACATCTGTTAACCAATCATTTGGCACATTTTGTGTATCAAATTTCACATGTTCAGTTGTTTCGTTATCGGTCGACTGGGCATGACGAACCATAATTTGGTCATCATAAACTAAAGTATTAAATGTCCAGCATATCAATGAGTGATCAGGAATATGTTTTGGGTCGTACGCTCCTGTGGTAAAAGTACTATTAACAAGACTTTGAGCTCTAATAACTTCGAAATCTACAAATTTATTCAAATATTCATATGGCACTATACAGTAATCAACGACAGATGTTCCTCTAGTAGATATAAATGTATAATCATTGTTTAAAAAGTTCCTTCCGTTTAAAATACAGCAATTAACATTACTCAAAAACTCACAGAAAATGTCTCCGTAACTGTTGTTTGTAAAATTAACAACATTGCGCTCGGGTAAAATATCTATCCCTTCTATAAAATCCGGCATGTCGGATACTCGACTGTTCCAATCTCCAAACAAATAAAATGGGCTACCATTCGGGATTGTATATATATCGGAAGAAAGCGAGTCTAAAAATTCATAAATATTCACCGATCGTGCGGAGTTTTCTGGAGGCAAATATATCACACATGTATAAAAGGACGAGTCCGGGTTGTTTTTTTTTCGGAAAAACGTATCCATAAAATCCCATCAACAGAATCGCTCACTTTATCAACATTATAATTCACTAAAACATGGTTTCGTACTAATACACCAACACCTCCCGATCCCGTTCTTGCACGCACGTGTATATGTTTACGGTTATGTCCAAACCACGTGTAACCTTCGATATCAACAACTGATTGACCAACCAGGTGAGTTTCGGCCAACCCTAATATATGCAAATTACTCTTATGTATACATGAAGCTAGCATAGAATTCTTTTCACTATTTATAGTTTTGCTCCACCCATTAATGTTCCAAAACCCGCATGTAAGCTAATACCACCTCCCACGACCACGCCTACTGTTACCTTCGTAACTCTGTCGTCCATCCGAATAATCACGGTGTTGATCTCGATCATTATGTCTATTTCTATCGGTACGGGAGCGTGGATAATTGTTTGCTCGTTGACCGTTGACCTGTGGCAAATTGTGAACACTAGTATCATCAGACTGTTTCCTCACTACACGTCCAGATTTAATCATGAAATCGTTATCCCTGCCTAAGGCTTTTAATAGTGTACGATTGTTATTGTTATTAATTCTTTGCTGGAGTGGTAAATCGTTCTCAATATACACACGTGAATATTTAGTTGAGTTTTTCAGTACACGACGTTTAGCTTTCAATACACCTTTCTTGTGTTCCATAGTAGCGAAAGTTATTACCACAATACCCGGTCTATCGTCAGATCTGCTTGTTTTCCTGACTAATTTAGCTACATTTATATCTGCCAGTTTCAGACCATCCTTAAATAAAGCTGAAACCTTGTTTTTTAGTATTGAATTGTCATTTTTTTCTCGTTTGTCGAAGGGGAGGTTTTTCACAATAACATTAAGCTGATGTTGGTCTTTTAATTCAGAGTTAATAACCTTACCGCTAGATGCCGCAACTTCTGCATATGATTTTCCTATTGAAACAACCTTTTCTTTCAATTCATTAACTTCACTAGAAATTTGGTCTTCCAATTTACCTACTTCACTTTTTACTTTATCATGAATAACTTTGTCGAATTTAACAGTTAGGCGTTTTTCCACATTTGCCTCAATTTCAGACATTCTGCTCTCTAACCTACTAGCTACACTATTAAAATTGTCTGATCGGTTGCTTATCATTTGAACAATTGCATTAAACTGGGTGTTGTCAGAGTTTGGTAAATGCGTGGAGGGGGTGGCGGAAATACTGGAATGCTTCATCTTCTTATGTTCGACCTGATCTTGGTCTGTTTCTGAAAAATGACGTTTTCTAGGAGTATTTGTTGTCGTTAGATGTGGTTTATGTATCTGAGCTACCGTAGTTAAAGTACTCACATTATGATCTGTATTTTCAATTGGATTTGGCGCCATTACTTTTTGAACGAAATCCGGGGCTCCAAATTGACTAAGAGGATTTCCATCAAAACACTCAATAAAACTGGATTCAAATTGGCTAAGAATCATCATCAAGTCTATAATACACTAATATATATCCAAAAGTTCAACTTGAGTAACACTTTTAAGATTTAAACTAGGAAAATATAAATATTTTTCCTTACAGATATAAACACGACTGGCCACCTTAATCACGTGACAATCAACAAAACATTTCAACGAGACTGATTTTTTTTCACCATTTATCTCAAGTGTCCCCTTGACAGAATACTCAGAAATTGATGAGCCAGATGAATTAAAAAGCGAGTTAAACATGTTTATCAAAATGAGTGGATAAATGATGAAATTAATGATGGCATGAAAAAACTTGATTTTATCATAATAGAAAGGTATTCTGGAAAAACAAGGTTAAATACCTAAAAAAAAATGTATACTGATATAATAGAACATGAAAAAGGAAACAACCTTATGTCTATGTTTGGTAGAAATCCAGGATAGTCCAAGAAAGTTGTAAAAATATTTTTAAAAACTTTAACCACAGAGTGAATTGCATTGCATTTCCGCTAATTTTTCAAAGTTCTAATACTACGTTTCGGCAAATTAAAAGTATACGTTTCCAGAAATTATATATTTTTTTTTTACTTTTCCGGAAATTTACATGTGCCTGGTAGTAAATTGTTGATTATTGAATATATATGTTAGATAAATTATTTATTTCCCATTTGTATACAAAAAAGGTTCTGATATCTATAATATACTGAAATAAAAAAAAATGAAGGTTTCACCTTAGGGAAAGATGATGATGTCGGAATCGTTATATTTTTATGTTTCATCGACTTGAAATGTCTATGATCGTCTATATGTTACAGTGAATTTGTATAATCAGGGATTATGTAGAATCCCTGATTTTTCAGGGAATATGTAGAATCACTAAAATCATTAGTAATTATATATAATCCCTGAAAATTACCAGTGATTTTACATAATCACTGAACATTTTAATAATTATTCTACAAATTCCCTAATATGATTTCAGGGATTATGAATAATTTAATGATCCTTTGTTTGATAAAAAAAATAATATAGACAAATTATATTTTTTTCTTTCATTAATTCCTTGCTAGATGAAATAATTTTGCTTTTAAACACAGAAGATGATCTAAAAGATATAACCAACACAGGGTTTCGAGATAAAGTTGAAGACTTCAAAATTAATGATATCAACATTCCCTTTATAGCAATAGCTTTACGGTCCGTGTAACACTTATCAATTCAAAGTTTTAAAAAGTGTTGAAATTTCAGATTTTTGGAATTTTGATCAAAGTTTTAAAATATCAAAATTTCAAATTGTGTAAAAGTTTTGAAATTTTGAAATTTTAACCAAATTATTAAAATATTAAAATTCTAAATATCGTTTATAAATTTGATAGTTTAGGAATTTGATCAAACTTTTAAAATACTAAACCTAACGTGCAATGTTGATTATTTCACTTTTTGAAAGTTTGATTTTTTAAATTTTTGATTAAAATATCAAAATTAGAAAAGGGGCGAAAAGAGGCTGTAAACACTGATGTAAACACGGCTCTGATAACAATCATTCTTAGTTATAAATAAATAGCACGAAATATATCAAATCATTTTTAATTACAAAATAAATAATGAAAAAAAGAAGTCGTTTTTTTATGAAACATATTAGACATCACATGGGATAACAGTATCCTGAAATTTTAAGGTTGTGCATCTATCAAAAAAAAAAAAAACTATTTAAATCGGAATCAAGTAAGTTGATTTAAATCTTTAATATAAGGTTAGCGTTTGAGATAAATAATTTAGAGCTATTTGGTGTTCCCAGTGCCCAACATTTAGAAGTATCAGTGAAAACTGACCAACTCGCAGTAAACCAAATAGTATTATTCGCCTTTTTGACGTTCCTGGTGAAGGTAGATCCAGAAAGAGCGCTTCGGTCGCATGCAACTTTAAGCGTTTTGTTTTCTTTTTTTATCGATTGCATGACGATACTATATTGCCTTTTATGATTTATTTCAGTTCCAAGAAATGATACGGAAGGAATACTTAATGTATAGCGTCGCAATGAACGTTGTGCTAGGCGTGCTTCAGCTGGCCCCTAGACAAAAAAGTGTACTGGTTCAGTGATTATAGACGTCATACTAAACTCCGAAATTTAACAATGAACTAAAATTAAAATCAAACAAGACTTAAAAGGACAGAGGCTCCTGAATTGGGACAGGCGCACAAATGCGGCGGGGTTAAACATGTTTCGCGAGATCACAACCCTCCCCTATACCTCTAGCTAATAAAGAATGAAAAACACACAGTAATACGAACAGTAAAACGCACTAGAAAAGGAAATACAAGTCCTATGTCAGAATAGGAAACAAAAGAAACTAATCAAAATGACAATGCTAATAAATTAACAAAGGACTACTATATATAAGGCTAGCAGTTACTGCCATACGCCAGCTCCAGACCTCAATTAAACTAATTGAAAGGTTTTATATGTCTTCATTATGCACACTCTCTCCCTGTTGCATTTATTGCTAATTTGTTCCGGAACATTCATGAAATATTTGTCACTGGCAACAAAAAATCGATAATTTAAAATAGGTTGTTTACATACAAATTACGAAGAAACGTAGGATTCAATTCCCTTGGACAAAGTAGCCCTTATAGATGGATTTTGATATGTTTTAACTTCACTTTGGCCAAACACCTCTTCAATTGTTTCGGTTCTTATTTTTCTTGACTTTCAAATTTCAGTTCAGTGTCCGTAGGTGAATTCTTTACTTAAAATTCAACGTTTTACATTGTACTGGTTTTTCGGTGTACGGCCAAAAATGGAAAAATCCATCATGCAGCTGACAGTGTGGCTTCTCTTTACACGCCCCATTCTGACTGGATGTACATGCGTTCTTTTAGTTTGCTTAAAGTCGATTGTCGTACAATAACTTAAAAATGCTCAAATAACAATTTGCAGAACAATAATATCCCTTAATACAAAAAAATCCCTTTCCTTTTATTTACTATTTAAAAACAGTGGTTGATTTAGGACCCATGATGGAGCTACGTATATGATAACCAGTCCAAACGTTGTCTATAAGAGAGCAACCATTTAACTTTAAAACTGGGGTGTGATTGTTTGTCGAAGCGCTAACAATTTTATTAAGTTTTACATCGCTATTAATCAACTTGTCTGGTTCAAAATTTAACACTATAAGGCATAAAGAAAATTTGGATTCAGAATTTTTCTTTTGTCCTCTGCAGGCACAGCGGAATATTATTTTTTCATCAAATTGGGGATCAGAATATCTTAATGTACCATTATCGAAGCCCCTCGTGGTAGTATCAAAGTAAAAAAAAGTGACTATCTATATATTGGAATCCCCAAAAGATTACCATTTATCGCTAATATAAACTTTTGAACAGAATTTTCAATTTTCAAAATGCCGACACCTACAAATGGATAGATGGGCGCTTAATGTAGTACAGCGGCAACTATTACATAAATATGAATGCTAGATGGGCGCAATGTAGTACAGCGGCAAATATTACATAAATATGAATGCTCGTGAAAATAATGTTTATGACATACGTTTATATATGATATGAAAGGTTTCAACTTTTACAAAACCAGAGCTTTTTAAAGTACCAAAAAAATATTAACTATAATCATTGATACAACTCAATATAATTATGATCGTCATACAACCGATAAAAATGAAAACAAAACGTTAAAAGTTACGACCGAAGCGCTTTTCTTGATCGAACTTCTTAGGGAACGCTCAAAGCTGAATATTTAGGGCCAACAACTTACAAAGAACAGATTAAAACGTTAAAGATGATCGTATCCAACATGATTGCAGAAAGTAAGAAGTCGGAGAGCAAAACAGAAAAATTTTAAATCAAAAGAGATAATACACCGTGTATTGAGCCTTTTTATTGCTTAGAGATCAGTACAATATATATATACATGCTCAACCTAATCATACTATTTGACCTACTGCGAGTTGTTCAGTTTTTACTGTTACTCCTGTTTCTCCTAAAATATGGGTGCTAGAAAAATCAGCAATTAAAATTATCAGAGCCGTACGTCTGGTTTTGAAATGAATTCTCTTCTTTTGAGAAATATTTATTTTGTCATCCAATTTTTCACCGCTTACAACTGTCTGTCTGTGGTTTTATTTCATACATAAACTTTTAAGTATCAGTATGTTTTCAATTCATATTGTTTCGTTTCGTTCCGCTTTTATTTCGTTTCGCTTTTGCAGGTACCCCTCTTTTTGCCCCTTTTCAATTTTGATATTTTAATCAAAATTTAAAAAATCAAACTTTCAAAAAGTGAAATAATCAATATTGCACGTAAGGTTTAGTATTTTAAAAGTTTGATCAAATTCCTAAACTATTAAATTTAAAAACGATATTTGAAATTTTAATATTTTAATAACTTGGTTAAAATTTCAAAATTTCAAAACTTTTACACAATTTGAAATTTTGATATTTTAAAACTTTGATCAAAATTCCAAAAATCTAAAATTTCAAAACTTTTTAAAACTTTGAATTGATAAGTGTTACACGGACCCTTTACATGTATTGTTTGTTTATTAAAAGCCAGGGTCAAATGAATATTCAGGTAAAAAAGAAGAGGTGGTGTTATTGCCAATGAGACAATTGTCAACAAGAGACCAAAATGACACAGAAATCAACATCTATAGGTCACCGTACGGCCTTCAACAATGAGCAAAGCTCATACCGCATAGTCAGCTATAAAAGGCCCCAAAATGACAATGTAAAACAATTCAAACGAGAAAACGAACGGCCTTATTTATGATCTATTTTTAAATCCACAAAGCATGCTATTTGTGATACATGTAAAGCAAATGGTGAAGAAGATTATGGAACATCTGTTTTGTGTGGGTTTTTTTGTTGTTTAAATGAACAAGACATTCAAACTGTGAGAACTTAGGCATCTAAATGTAGGAAAAACAGGCAGAACTTAGGATTAACACATAGAAACAAATTTTAGAGGAAGCTTGCATTTGGTGTAATATTCTCATAGCAATTCCACATCGTAAAAAAGGAAAGGAAAACCCGAAAAAACATAATGACAATTGTTTAAAAAAAAAGTCTGAAAAAGGATATCGCCTGACTTCAAAACATGGTATCTTTCTTACTCGAACCGGTTCAAGGTTGCAAATTCCCATCTTTTGTTGGGGGGTACCTTCAGATGTTTTACTGAACACTTTATTTCACTTAGGCGTGTCGTTAAAATCTGATTCGAAATGTACAGGATGGGTTTTTCTAAAATGTGGATATTGTGGTAATAACAGATTTGAAGCATATTATTTTGATATATGGTGTTTCACATTTTCATGTAGTGTGTCTAACATTTAAAAAAAAATGGGTTATCATTTTGAAATATTGTGTTTAACATTTTACAATTTATGTTACTTTATAATGATGTTTTTATGTGATTTTGTAGAATAAATAATTTCAATTTTATTCATTTTCTTTATACATAAAACTATTTCTTCATTTCAGTTATTATGTAGAATCCCTGACGTTTTTTCTAGTGATTATACATAATCCCTGAAAATTTTAGTGATTATATATAATCCCTAAACTAGCCAGTGATTCTACATAATCCCTGAAATTATCAGGGATTCTACATAATCACTGATTATACAAATTCACTGTAACATCGTCTATATAATGAAATAACTAATATTTTCATAGATGGCACAGTTAATTCTTCGATACATGGATGTAAATGATGTAAAATGGTAACTGTATTCCTCTTGTGTTTGCGTTACTTTTTTTTTTTTATCAAAATGTGGGATCTGCTTATTGATGTGTGCACAACCCGAGGACTAAATCTCCAGCCCGAGGTATAGATCATATTGACTTTCAATGTGCAATGCATACTGCTGTTACAAAAAGTTCAATCTGCTACAGTCAACGGTTGTTGCAGGTTCATTTAGGACAAAGTTAAAGGTATTACCAATGTTATTTCAACTGATCGGGCGGAGCTTACGTTTAAATTTGCATAAGGACAGTCTATCTGAAGATGTGTGTGATAAGGATTATTGCCGTTATAATTTTAATGGATTTCTAATCACCTATCAGTGTCATCAAAGGAATTTACAAAAGAATGACTGGACACTTCATTGATGAGTTTTTTCTCGAAAAAGTAATAATTTATTTTTTTCCGGAATGGTTACTATTTTCACGAAAAAGTAAGATATTTATTTCCGGAAACGTAGACTTTTTTGCGGAAACGTTATCTTTTTTTCCCGGTAAAGTAATGCCAATAGTTTATTTGCCAATTACCAAATTTGATTCTGTTATTACGGAAACGTAAAACGCCGAGTGAATGTTATGTTAACTGGCAGAAATCTGAGTCCATTTGATATTAGTAAAATACGGATAAATACTATTTTATGATCACAAACAAGATTCTGTCCAAGTTTGGTAGAAATCCAGGATAATTTAAAAAAGTTATCAAAATTTCAAAAACTATAACCATAGAGTGAATACTTGTAGATACCACCGACGACGACTATGACGACGACAACGACGCCGACGACGGAATGTAGGATCGCTATGTCGCTTTTTTTTTTTTAAGAAGAAGTCTCGACAAAAAGCAGTTGTACCTTAAGGGCCAGTTTTATGTCCTATATTATTCTTAATAAGAATTAATGGTTTGCCATAACTTGTCATATTTAAACTTTATACCAGATATCAAATCAATATCTTAAAGAATCACCCAAAAAAATTGGATTTTGCTAAACTGCCGGATGGACAGTATTATCCTTAAGTCCCTTTCGGCTAAGGCAGACTAAGCAAGTAGGGGAATAAAAATGGACACAAATGGAGAGGAAATAATGACAAATATGATTATAATAGTTGTCATTATTCCCTGTCCATTTGTGTATGTGTTAGACGGTGCAAATGTGCAAAATGTGAAATATTATAAATTCGGATGAAACATGTATATGTTTTTCTTGCACTCTTTAAAATACCAATGTCTTACTTTGTGTAAGATTTTGATGAAAAGCAGCTAAACAAGAGTCGCAGACAACATTTGATAAATTAATATCAATACAACGCATACACATTTGATAAATATAATCAGGTTTCTGTCTTTTGACCTGTATCAATAAACTCATCATAGATAGATACCAGGATTACATTTTGTATTAACGCCAGACGCGTGTTACGTATACAAAAGACTCATCAATGACGCTCGAATTCTAAAAGATAAATAGGCCAAATAAAGTACCAAGTTGAAAAGGACTGAGGACCAAAATTCCTAAAAGCTTTGCCAAATACAGCTAAGCTAATCTATTCCTGAGGTAGAAAGCCTTAGTATTTAAAAAATTTAAAAAAGTTTTTTAAACAATTCATTTATAAATATGACCATATCAAAGATTCTTAGTTCCGAGTACATAGTTATTTCTTAGTGCATTTCTTTTAGACAATAAATGGAAATTAAAAAAATCTCAATTCTCAATAATATGTTTACAGTATGTTGCAATACTTTTCGGACAAAGTATATCAAAATTATTGAAAACTTCATTGGCTCTAACTCAAAATATGGACAATTTTATGCTAAGAAGGTCTTGAAATCTTTAGACAGCTTCCGAAGTGCTAATTTTTTCAGCTGAACCAAATCACAACTTTACTTAAAATTCATGCAGGCATTACACCCCTCTTCTTGCTATTCGAGGCATAAGACATGGAGAAATAAATTTGGAAGGGGTATAAAAGAAATTGGCAAGTAACACATTGTTCACACTTATAAGACTATATTCGTGGACAACGAAAATCAAAGTACCATAACTGTGTACTCGGACCTAAGTCATGTCTAGAACCGTAAAAGTGACGCTATACCAAAATTTGAACTCAAACTGAACTTTGTGGTAATGATATATAGTATATACATTTCATATTGTTTAGTTGAGACAAACTTAAGTAAGGGAATGGAAAATAAAAATTCAACAATTTTTATTCAGTAAAGGGACATAAATGGACTGCTGCGACCCGTCAGCCCCTAATTAAGAAAAAATGTATACATCATATGAAAGCTTAAATTAAAAGAGGCATAATTTGGTTATAGACTATATGTGCCGTAGTGACCATTAGAGGGGTTACGGAGGACCTAAATGGTAAAATATACATGAATATTAAGAAATAACCAATTTTGAATAATGAAATGGATATTTTGAATAATGAATTGGACTGCTGTGACCCTTCAGTCCCTAATTACAGGTATGCTCAATACCTCATTCGAACGCTTAATTATTACGAGAGGAACATAAGGTATATAGTCAATATGTTTCGCAACACATATTAAAAAAGGAACGAAGGACCTAAATATCGAAATACGCGTGACTATTAAGAAATTATAGCTTATTTGGAATAATAGAATCGACTGCTGCCACCCTTCAGCTCTCAAGTAAGAATATATGTATACACCAAATGAAAGCTTATTGAAAGAGGAATAAACTGATTATAAACAATATATAATGCAATGACCATTAGAGGGGTTACAAAGGACCTAAATGCGAAAATACGCGTGAAAATTCAGAAAAAGCCAATTTAAATAATGAAATGGATATTGTGAATAATGGAATAGACTGCTGCGACCCGTCAGTCCCTAATTACAGAAAACACTTTATACACTGTGTAATAGATAAAACTATAACATGGTGTTCACCAATTTATCCTGAATGACCCTTACAGAGTAATAAGGGGATGAAGGATCATAGCAGTCCATTCCATTGCTAAGTATTAAAAATACGCTAGTTCTCACATATTTCGACATTAGGTAAATAGTATGTCATCTAATAGGCTTTTCGGAACACATGAACTATATATCTTCTGTCCCTCTATTAATAAATGAGGTAAAAGGTATATCTGTAATTAGGGGCTGGTGGGTCGTAGCAGGCCATTCCATTTTTTAAAATAAGCTATTTCTAAATGTTCACGCGTATTTCGACATTAAGCTTCTTCGTTACCCCCCTAATAGGCGTTGCGAAACATATTTACTATATACATTTTGTTCCTCTCTAAATAAGCTTTCAAATGAAGGCATAAGGTATAACTGTAGTTAGGGGCAGTCCATTCCATAATTCAAAATATCCATTTCATTATTTAAAATGGGCTTTTTCTTAATTTTCACGCGTAATTTGACATTTAGGTCCTCCGTAACCCCTCTAATGGTCAATACGCCCCAATCAAAAAGTTAAATCTATAACTAGGGTGAAGAAGAACAAAGGTCAAGTGAAAGTTAAAAAAGACAATGTATAACATTTAATTTTTTATATACGTTTTGGTATACAGGTCGTTCATACATTAAACCATGAAATTTCTGTTACAATAATCAGAGAAACCCACTAGTTTATGAAGAGAAAAAATTCAAAGATTGATTTGATTTTATTTCTTATATTCATTTGAATATTTGTGAGATAACAACTCTAACGAATTCAGAGATACGGGATATAGTTACGTACTAGTGTCGCAGTCAAAAAAATAAAAAAAATATAATTGCATATTATATTCAACTTGAATACTGAAATATAAACTATTTCATTATTCATTATTCATCACTTAACGTTTCAAACAGTGAATAATGAACTATTACATTATTCATTATTATATTTTAACATGAATATATCTGATTATAAATTTCATAGATAATCATCTGGAAATGTTCATGGATAGGATGAATAGAATGTGAAGATCAATGCACTATATTTTATATATATCAAAAATAGTGATGATCCTTGGAAGATTTAGATATCTAGTCAGTTATATGCAACCTTAACCCAAACATGACATCCCAAAATTTTATACTTGATCTGTGTTTTGGGGTCTTAAGCATTGTGTATAAGTTTCATAACACTTGGTTGAAGCAAACTATAATAGTTCGAGAACAGAAAGGAAAAATTCAGCAATTTTTCCATTGTAAAGGGGCATAACTCTATAAAGGTCAAAGTGACGCTATCAAAATTCAAACTTGATCTGTGTTTTGTCGTAATACACATTTTGTATAAGTAAGTTTCATGACATTTGATGGAGGCAAACTAACGTTAGAGAACGGAAACCAATTGGGACGTATGTACGTACGTACTGACGGGCGGACAAGGGCAAAACTGTATGTTCCCTCCGCTACGGCGGGGGCATAAAAATTGACAAATTGCTTATTTCGTGCAGAATAGTACAGACTAAAGTCTGTTTCTGACTGTTCGTCAATGATGGAAAGAATGAACTAATTAATGTTTTACTGTTTTAAATATAGTTGACATTCCTGAGTGTTAACTGTTTGTTCTTAAATGTTAAGCTGTTACATCATCACATGTTACAGGAGAGTTTAGTACTTACAGTATGTGTAAGCCCACCACATTCTAACTCTGTATGACCAGCATTTGTAAATGTGTGAGGATCCAGATTTTACACCAACAAACTACACTTATAACTTATCACAACATTAAAATGTACAATGTGACAGTGAGAGATAAACCAGTTTTATCTGCATACAAACGGTATCCTTTGCAAAACAAACAACACCAAAAACTGCCAGCACTAGATACATTAACCAATATCTCAGGACCACTAAATTGAAGTGATTATAAAAGATTGCAAATAATTTGGAATGAGGGTTAAAAAATATAACTGCTCTAGTTCATTACTTTAGGAATGTTTATCTAAAAGTAGTATTTCAATATTCAGCCCCATTCTACTATTTAGTCAGCCATCAGTCCTACCCTGATATTTCCTATCTTTTTCGGGTAATTAATACTGATATCGTTTGACATTTTTAGCCGAACAGATTTATCAATTTTACATAACTTAAATCATTGTATGCTGGTTCATATTCTGGACGCCAGTCTTTGCTCCTTTATTATATAATTCACTAACAAAAAACAATTATGAAGCTTAGAAATGGAAAAATATTAAAAACTAAACTTGTTCAAAGGGTATCTACACGTCTCAATCTTCAAAATCGGTTATCTAAAAATACTACCATCGCTAACATTTTTAACAATAAAAATCGTGGTTACCCTTCTATCGATAAGTGCCATGCCAAAAAATGACTTACATGTCCCCGTCTTTCCACCAACAATACGGTAAGGTCCACATTTATTGGTCGCATATTTTCTTTGAATTTTTAAACTGATATAACTTGAAAAACAAACAGTATTATTTATTTACTCACATGAAACAAACCGGGATGTGGTATTCAGTACGTAGGAGAAACTGGACGATATTTATCTAAACGCACTCAAGAACATCTGTATCGTTTTAAAAGACGTTTTACCAACACCTTAAGAAGCACAACCATCCTATTAAATATTTAGCAGTTCAACCTTTAAAAGTAGTAAATAAGCAGCCTGGTGAATCTCATTCAAAGTTTGTACGATAACGTAAAATAATTGAATTAAATTGGATTAAAAAATTACAGACAGTCTACCTTCTCGGTCTTAATGATAATATCATGGGAATTGGTAATATATATAGAACCGATTCCGTTAACATTTTATATATAGTTTCTAAAACTGTTCGTAAAAACCGTTCTCACGGTCGTAGAACAAATCGCAATCAAAGAAAATTTCGGACCAATCATACCAATATTTCGGACCTAATTTCTATTTCAAAAAACAACGGCAGACATTATTTGTTAACAAAACTCTGTTCATTACCGGTTAATGAGTTAAATAAAATTTTGGAGGATTGCAACACAATTTCATATAGCAGTCCTAAGTATGAAATTGTTCAAATTATTATGGCATATTGTTATTCTAAACTATTTCCCAAAATTGATCGCCTTGAAGATCATAAAAAACATTTTATTAAAATAAAGTATGTCGATAAAGGTTTTGATTTTGTAAATATTGCCGGTATATTTAACGACCATTCTGTTAAAGAACAAATTCCTGGATATTTTGACAATACTGAGCTACCTCTAATTTGTTATATTTACAAAAAATCTACCCGAAAATTTGTGTTTAATTATAGTCAATTGTGTAAAGATGTTAATATCAGTGAAAATACACCTACTTCATGTAATTGTAGTACAATGTACCTCCGAATATATTTATGGACCCATTTTCCATGTTATAACAGGAGATCTTAACATCGTTCAAGACCGAGAGTTAAAATCATTCCTCAGTAAAGGACCTAAATATCGTCCTCCGTCAATTATTAATTGGAATGAGTGTCGTAATATCATCCACGACTCACCCCATACTTACTGTATAAAATAGATAAAACGGGAAAAAGCTGACAACAAATCTTTGGACCCTTTTTTTAATTCAGTAATGAAGATAGTTGATATACGTATTCAACATTTTAAAGAACATTTTACTATTAACAATAACCACAATAAACCTATTTCTCGTATCTAACATAAACTAAAAGACCTAGCCAAGAAATTTGTTTTTGTCCCGGTCGATAAAGCTGCTAATAATATTATTATTGTTTGATTTTACATTGAGGTTCTGAAAAAAGAAATCACCAATTCACCAACATTCCGACTGACTCCATTTTCAGAAAACGACATCTGTAACAAACATAAACTTTTAGCTACCGCTTTACAAGCAGAGCCAAATACAATGAAAGTCCCAACTATGTATTAGGTTCCGAAGCTAAACAAAACATCTTACAAATATAGATTTATTTCGTCTTCAAGCCATTGTTCGACTACTAAATTGTCTATTCTTCTTACCAGCACACTTGGTACTATTAAAAACCTGATAATAAATTGTTCAAATAAGGCCTTCGAAAATAGTGGATTAATTACTTTTGGAGTGTCAAGAACTCGTTGGAAGTACTTGATAAGTTGGATGCTTATATTGGTGATTTTAAATCTGTTCAAAGTTTTTGATTTTTCTACCCTGTTTACCACATTGCCTCACATTCTCATTAAGAAAAAAATCACACACCTAATTAAATGGGCATTTAAAAAGTCAGAATGTGAATATATATGTTCAAACTCTTTTAGGTCATTTTTTAGTAGCAATAAACCAAAAAACTATGTCAATTGGACATGCTTTGATATTATATATTCCCTTGAATTTTTACTAGATAACATTTTTGTTCGCTTTGGGGATTCCGTATATCGTCAGATTATCGGAATTCCAATGGGGACTAACTGTGCACCACTTATTGGGAACCTGTTTTTGTATTGCTATGAGTTTATATGTCAATTTATGACAAAAATAAGCAAAGACCCATCGAAACAACATCTGATAAACAAATTTAATAATACTTTTAGATATTTGGATGATATTTTGGCTCTCAATAATGACGACTTCAGTATGTATATTAAAGAAATTTATCCTGTTGAACTTACTTTAAATAAAGCTAATACTAACAATGACCACTGCCCTTTCCTCGATCTTGATATCTATATCACTAATATAACGGAAAGCTGAATACTAAAATTTACGATAAAAGAGATGATTTTTCATTTCCTATCGTTAACTATCCATTTTTAGATGGTGACGTTCCCTTGTCACCATCTTACGGTGTTTATATATCTCAAATTGTACGATTCGCTCGTGTATGTAACAATGTTTTAGATTTTAACGAGAGAAATTTATGTATTACTGAAAAATTATTACACCAGGGTTTTCTATATCACAAACTAGTCAAAACATTTACTAAATTTTATCATCGGTATAAGGACATCATTCGTAAATATAGCTCAACATGCAGACTTCTTATACGTTCAGATGTTTCACATCCAATTTTTTATGGAAATATTCTTTATAAAGCACAATGGTGTCAGTATTCACCTCAAAACTAACAAAACCTTTGACTAGACTTATTAAGAAGGGATATAGTTACGATACTGTTGTCAGGTCATTAAAGATAGCATATTTTGGCGTTAATATTGATTCACTTATAGGGTCTTTGTATCGGAACTAAACACATTTTAACCAGTTGTTGGCATGACACGGGTTATGTTCTTCTCATATATGTTATGATGGTATGAAGGATTGTGTCTGATGTTCATATGATGAAATCATAATCTTTCAGTCAATTTAATTGAAGTCTGGAGCTGGCATGTCAGTTAACTGCTAGTAGTCTGTTGTTATTTATGTATTATTGTCATTTTGTTTATTTTCTTTGGTTACATCTTCTGACATCAGACTCGGAATTCTCTTGAACTGAATTTTAATGTGCGTATTGTTATGCGTTTACTTTTCTACATTGGCTAGAGGTATAGGGGAGGGTTGAGATCTCGCAAACATGTTTAACCCCGCCGCATTTTTGCGCCTGTCCCAAGTCAGGAGCCTCTGGCCTTTGTTAGTCTTGTATTATTTTAATTTTAGTTTCTTGTGTACAATTTGGAAATTAGTATGGCGTTCATTATCACTGAACTAGTATATATTTGTTTAGGGATCAGCTGAAGGACGCCTCCGGGTGCGGGAATTTCTCGCTACATTGAAGACCTGTTGGTGACCTTCTGCTGTTGTTTTTTTCTATGGTCGGGTTGTTGTCTCTTTGGCACATTCCCCCATTTCCATTCTCAATTTTATACTTTAATGTAAGCTTGGTACAGTAGCTATTTATAGCTACCTACTAAAAGTGTGAATAGAAAAAGAAAATAAGGTGTCTTTTTTTACACTTATATCCATTTATCTCTCATACAATGAAGATTTTTGTTTTTGTGTTTATAATAAATGGAACAACTTTATAAAACACAATGTTTATTTATTTCCCTCTTTAGAACAAAATCTGCTTCAAATTAATCAATATCAGTTACTGATGATGTATTTAGACCTACTTTTGTTGATTTATATTTCCATCAAAATAATCTGTAAAAATATTATAATTGTACATATCTAGACGTATTTATACTTTTCGTACGCTTCTAATGTGTTTCAATATTGACAAAAAGTAAGTTTTGAGGTACAAAATGTGACATTTTTGTTTATGTTTTGAGAAATTACATACCAAAACATAATAGGAATGGTAGCTTTCTTAGTTACGGTAGAACGTGTCATCTAACCCTTCAAAAGATTTGTCAACGTCCAATGAAATCGTTACAAATAATTGCACTCGTCTGGGTTATTACAAAGTGAAATTATCCATGGTCAATAGAAACAATAACATGGTCAATTATCCATCCCCAATAGAAACATAGGGATAAATTTTTAAAACAACTGCATAACTTGTAATGAAGTGTTCAATCTCCGGAAAAGGGGAGGCTTTATTCACCTAAGTTGCTTGTCTATAAAACAAAACCTAAAAAGAGTTACTCATCGTGCACGTATTTAGTCGATTCCTCTAATTTTTGTAAGTCTTAGTCAAATATTTATGATATTGCGCTCCATATATTCAATTTCCCAACAGAAAGAAAATTGGAAAATACTTCTTTATAAGATTCACACAACGAAATGTAGTCACGATGAAAAATAACATATCTCTTTATAATATTTATTACAGTTATTGATATTTTAGTGTTCTATATAAAACTTTACTTGAAAGTTGTGACACACGTTATCGACATATGCAACAGCTGCCACAATGTACAACGTAGACTTATAAGCTAAGGTGACTGAAATATTTTTAAAAAAATCTGTGACAATGAATGATAATAATGTCATCGTCTTTTACGAGTATTTCCTTTTTTTAATTCTAGCAAGCAAGGTAAAGTGACAATTTATTTTCTTTTGTCAAATTGTGGTTGTTTTTTAATACAAAATGAATTTGAAACAATTTTAATTATTGAGATTTAACATTAATGTTTTTACGTGATGTCGAAAGCCTTGAAACCACGGGGGGTGTGAGGGTAACTTCGATATTTTTTTGGTAGGGGTGTGCCATTTTTGCCTCAAAAAACGTACCCATTTTAATATAACATTCACTGAAATTCAATACCTATAGTTATATAAATATTTAAGAATGACCTATACTTATATACAATATTTAAAATATGACCCACGCTTATATATAAGCATTAACTCATCATTACTCATAATTCATGATAAATATACCAGCTACCCTTAAGTTTTTATATATGAATTGACATCGTTTGGTGCAAAACATTATTGAAGATCAAATCAGGAGACAAATTACCGGGGTTCATTTCGGAACTTATTTGAAAGGTGTACTTTCAAATAAATTGATTTAATTTAATATAATAATTGACCATTAATAATGTAGGATTCTCAAAAGCATATTTATATATGATATGTAGATCATACCCCAAATCAATATACAGTTATCAAACGTAAATGCATTTTAATATAGGATGCCATTAAAAATGAGGGTCATTTTTATATAAAATATCGCAAAATTATGACCCATATTTTTGGCACATCCCCGTATACCCAATAATAGGAAGTTGCCCCCCCCCCCCCCCCCCACCCCCGTGTTTGAAACACTTGAATTTCCGAAATACAATAACACAAATTATTATTTGTGAACATAAATTTAATTTCTTTTTTAGGGGTGTTATTTGATTGTCAATGATCAATGTCACCATACACCAACTAAGTAGACGTAGTTATTTATAAGCATTGTAATTCATCAACAGGCGAAACCAATATGTCATATTAAGCTATTAAAGGCCCTGACATGACAAAATAAAAAAAAAAAGGCAAGCTGTTTTCTTTTCCTCGTATTTTTTTAAATGCAAGTGCAGACCTGCGTAATTTGTTAAAGATAAGTTAATCAATGTAAATCTTTTTTAAAACGCTAAAAGGAGGATAATATGTAAGTGCCCTCGTTACCGCCCAAAAGTATACACGAACGTTTATGTGATATTTAAAACAGAGGTCCAACATTATAAGATGCAATTTATAATAGCCAGTTAAAAATGTGTGCCTTTCTCTAATGAAAGTTAAGTTTAGATATGAGTGCACGTCACAGCAATTTGCATCTTATTAGTTATGTAGTGTGACTACGAACACAAAGGTTCCTGGTTCGATTCCCGTTCGGGATGAAAATTTCAGCAACTCAATTTTCGACTCTCCCTTGACACCATTTGCGAGTATGGTCTTGAGGAAACGATGATAGTCCGTCGGACGGGGACGATAAATGGCTGACCCGTGTTAAGAGAGAACCATATCTCTTGCACGTTAAAGACACCCTTGTAGATTTCGAAAAAGAGTAGGCTAATGCCGCCACAAGGCAGCACTCGCACCCGCGAAGTGGAAAGGGATTAATATAAGTTGCAAAACTTGTTTCCCAATCTACTATAAATAAATATGTTTGAACTAACCTGATTCGTTAGGCAAGTTCATTCATGTCAAAAAGCGTTGACTTAACTAATTGATGAATGGTTAAAATATTTAGACAATGGAGAATTCTAATATGACGTGCTTCTTTCGCTTTGTAAATAAACACATGCTCTAAATCCAATATTATTTTTTTTTGCACATGCGTATATGTGAAACTGTCTATTCTAGAGGTGGCGTGAATCAGATGTGGATACTTAAAAATTCCAAAGATCTTTTAGAGTACATACAATCTAACTCTCTTTCATCTTGTAACAGTATTCAAACATTTGACTTTTCTACTCTTTACACAAGTATTCCACATTCCAAACTAAAAGACAAATTGAAAGAGTTGGTATTACTTTGCTTCATAAAAAAAGAATGGCCAACGTAGATACAAGTATCTTGTCTTAGGGAGGGATAAATCATACTTTGTAAATAATCACTCTGATTCAAACAAAAAATTCTCTGAAACCGATATTATCAAGATGCTTGATTTCTTGATTGACAACATATTTGTAACGTTCAGAGGACGTGTTTTTCAACAGACTGTCGGCATCCCAATGGGAACAAATTGTGCCCCTCTACTTGCCGACTTGTTTCTTTATTATTATGAGGCTTACTTCATGCAGGAACTTCTTAGGAAGAAAGATAAGAAGTTAGCAATATCCTTTAACTCTACTTTCCGCTATATAGATGACGTTCTTTCACTAAACAATTCAAAATTTGGTGACTATGTGGAACGCATCTATCCCATCGAATTGGAGATAAAGGATACTACAGATATAGTTAAGTCGGGTTCATATTTTGACTTACATCTAGAAATCTAGAAACATTCCAGAAGCACCTGCATACGGGGTATATATCTCCCAATTGATACGATATTCCCGTGCTTGCATTTCCTATCATGATTTTCTTGATAGAGGATTACTGCTCACAAGGAAGCTATTAAACCAAGGGTTCCAAATGATGAAGCTGAAATCCTCCCTTCGTAAATTTTACGGACGCCATCACGAGTTGGTTGACCTTTATGGAATAACCGTTTCACAAATGATATCGGATATGTTCCTTACGTCGTAACTACAATCCCCTTCCCTTTCATGAATGTGACCTACCGAATTAGACTATTTACCGGATTTGTAATCACATAAGCAACACGACGGGTGCCACATGTGGAGCAGGATCTTCTTACCCTTCCGGAGCACCTGAGATCACCCCTAGTTTTGGGTGGGGTTCGTGTTGTTTATTCTTTAGTTTTCTATGTTGTGTCATGTGTACTATTGTTTTTCTGTTTGTCTTTTTCATTTTTAGCCATGGCGTTGTCAGTTTGTTTTAGATTTATGAGTTTGTCTCTCCCTTTGGTATCTTTCGTCCCTCTGTTCTTTGACTACTGCAGAAAAATTAATTTTATCAAATTTACATGCATTTAATATATTTCATTAACTTAAAACACTTCCAAACTCTAATCAGAATCGAAATAATTGATGCAAGCTATACTTTATTGTAGTTTTAACATGGGTAGGCATTATATTCCTCACTACTGCTCGGGCAAAAGTAATCACGAATATAATGCCTACCCATGTTAAAACTACAATAAAGTATAGCTTGCATCAATTATTTCTTAAATAGTTGGTTCTGTGTTTTTAGATTTCAGTAAGGCTTTTGACCTTATTAACCATGCCAAACTTTTAAAAAAGTTAAAATTTTATTATATCGAAGAATGATATTATGTATTACTGTCAACGAAACGTGTATTGAGAATGGCCATTCTTTCAAATTACTTGGAAATGACATTGGTGAAAATTTAAGCTGGGAAGATCATGTTGATCGTATATGTAAGATTATCTCATCTAAAATATCACTTTTTTATATAAAATAAAAGTAATATACTATACGTATTTGCCTAAACACACAATACAACTATTTTATAATGCATTTATTCTACCATATACAAATGTATTGACTATTGTAGTTCAGTTTGGGGAAATTTATTATTGAAAGAGAATAAAAATTCAAAAAAGAGTAGCAAGAATTATACTAAAAAGCGATATTTCTGTTCCATCTAATTTTATGTTTTCATCTTTAAAATGGCTATCTTTTACCAAAAAAATGAAATAGCAACAATCAATTATAATGTATAAAATTGTAAATGGACTAACACCTGATTACTTAGCAATCCTAAATATTTATGATGTGCAACACCACAAATTACGATCTGTCTCTCATGATGATCTATTTGTTCAAAGACCAAATACAAATTTTTATAAAATGTTTTTTCATTATTCTGCAATGTTGAATTATTCAAGAAACATTGTTCTTATCATTTTCTTGAAATTTATATGCAAGTCGATTAATTTGTTTTCTTTCGTTTGATGTAAGAATACGAAAATTTAAACAAAAATTTATCAATTATTGCCATTTATTGCCATATATGTTTGAATGATTGAATTGTCACGTATGGAACGCCATGACTGCCTTATGTTAATGATCAGCATTATATTCAGTGCTCACACCATTATATGCAGTGCTCACACCATTATGTGCAGTGCTCACAATATTATATAAAGTGCTCACAACATTATATTAAGTGCTCACAACATTATATTAAGTGCTCACAACATTATATGCAGTGCTCATATCATTATATGCAGTGCTCACAACATTATATGCAGTGCTCACAACATTATATTAAGTGCTAACAAAATTATATTAAGTGCTCACAACATTATATGCAGTGCTCACAACATTATATGCTGTGCTCACAGCATTATATGCAGTGCTCACACCATTATATGCAGTGCTCACACCATTATATTAAGTGCTCACAACATTATACTAAGTGTTCACAACATTATACGCAGTGGTCCAATTTGAAACATTATATGCAGTGGTCACAACATTATATGAAGTGGTCAAAACATTATATGAAGTGATCACAACTTTATATGTTTTTTTGTTGTATGATGAGATTGATGTATGATGAGATTGATGTATGATGAGATTGATGTATGATGAGATTGATGTATGAGGAGATCATTCGGTAAACTTCGTTTTTTAGCGGAAATTACCGAATCCATAAATGGTAAATTACGGTAAATTAATGCCCAGCAAACAAATTTCAACAGTTATTATTATATATGTTATCATTAAGGCAGTATACAATATTTAAAACTGATTGAAATAAGTAAATTAAGAAGTATGATCAATTTAACACAAATTTATTCCACACCAGGGCAGTTTAAACTTATTTTGAGGATCAGTTTCACCATATTCACAACTTAATATGTATATGAAATTATATTTGAGTCTTTATTAGATTGCTTCGCAGAACGCAGTTGGATACGACCGCAGAGGTCCAACCCTGAACCGTTCGGACAAAAATGGACACACTATTAACGCTTGATTCAGGTCTGAATTTGGAATGTAATTAAATATTTGACACATAATATTAGGTTTTTGACACAGAATAACTGTAGTCAAAGAACTAAAAATTGGTTATATAATTTGAATTTATACTTAATTTTTTGCTTTTGCACTACGCTGTTGCGAATTGCCCCACCCCTCCAAAAATTAAAAAAATACCCTCCTTTTTTGTTGTTTTGTGCAATATACTATGCTGTTGCATACTGACCCCAACCTCAAGAAAAGAAAAATGTATCCCCCACTTTTTTTCTTTTTAATTTCTGAAATCTGATATGGGAAAAAAAAATCTTTACACATAATTTTAAAGCAGTGTAAGGGAGGTAATCAAACATGTCCGGATTACCTTAATATATTTGGATTACCTTCCTTACACTGGTTTCAAATTGTCTTCATTGACCATTAACCAAGAAACCCTTGTTTTTTCCCTCTTTTTTGTCTCTAATTCCTAAACGGTTTGAGCCATAACACCTCCCCCACCTACCCCTCCCAGCAAATTATAACCATCCCTTTTGTAGTTTGGAAACTTGTGGTATAATTTCAGAGAGATTCATACACTTAATGACTGGAAACTGCAAAAATGTTTATTTCGACCCCCTTTTTGGCTCCTAATTCCGAAACAGTTAAGACCATAACCCCCCCCCCCCCTCCAAACAAACAAAAAAATGAATCCCAACCTTTCTTTGGTGGTTATAAACCTTGTGTTAAAATTTGTTTGATTTCTATTTACTTAAACAAAAGTCGCTGACGACGACGACGTGATAGCAATATGGGCGTTTTTCAATAAAAGCGTAACTTTCAGACCTAAATAAAATGGAAAAACAACTTCTCTAAAATTTAATTTCAAGAGTTATTTTGAATACCTCTATTATAGACATGTTTGTAAACAAAAAGTGCAATCTTAAATATTCTTTAAAATGATATTATTTTCATAATTTGTGTACTGTTTCGTAGGAGACTTTTGCCCCCTACGAAATTTCTTCTAAACACACATATATTTTGCAATTTTAAATGTTTCCTATAGACATTCCAGTTTGTTTACTTTAAATACTAGAAAAATCTCATTTGTTTTCTGAATTGCAAAACCATTTTTATCGATAAAGATTAGACAGTACTTCACATATGAAGGTACAACTCATGTTACGTAGTGGACATTTTGGTGCGTTTCGTAGTGGACAAAACCGTTTCGTAGTGGACAAAAACGTTTCGTAGTTGACATCAACCCTATTATATGTTAATAAAAACATAATAAAAATTACATGAAACTAACCCTTGTAATCTGTTTTGCACTACTATATTTGAAAAAAGATTTAAAAAAGACTGCATGGTAGTGGTAGTGTCAACTACGAAACGTTTTTCTTCTATACTTGTTTCGTAGGGGACCGTTTCGTAGGGGACATATTCGCATGTTTTATCCCCCCCCCCCCCCGCCAATTCCTATATTGCAATAGCAACAAGACTGATTGTATTCATCAAAGCATTTATTAAGCTGTACACTGATATTGTTTTCATAATTTTAAAAACAGATACTAAAGGAGAATTGACCCGTTTCGTAGTGGACATTAACAAAAATACGGTATCACTCTGGTCTATTTGATGTGCTCAATTTTTCTTACCAACAATTTAATTGCCGTTATAAAAGCATCACCTCTTTTGCCAGACCCTAATGTTTATATCTCTTGCAAACAAAAATTATATTGATTTTATAAAATTGTTTATTGGCAACTTTTAATGACTTCGTTTCGTAGTGGACATTTTGTGAGGGACACACCTTCTGAAATTAAAAATCCTATATTGAAAGCTGTTTATTAAAATATGTTGGCTCTGAACATACTTTTGAATTATTAAAGAACTTATGTAAAGTAAAAATAACATTTATTTCTTTATTTTTTTACGATATTTTAGAGTATGAATGTTGAACAGGCGGTCTAGGGACATGCCATTTTGGTTGTTTTGGACCATACTGGAGTCAATATCCCCTCTAAAAATAAACTGTTTCTTTGCTTAAAAATGTTAAATCTAATTCAATGTACTGATTGCACAAAAAATTACTTGCAAAGATCAAACACTTTTTTTTTAAAGTGGCTGGGACAAGAAAATACGTTTTTATTGAAAAACGCCCATATACGACCATTTTTTTTCTTCATTTTTTCTTGCAGTCGTATTAAAACATGTAGATTTATACACATATAGTGTGCATTTCTGAATAAATATATTCAGATTACTCCGGATTGTAATTAAGATATGTTATGACCCAGTATTTTTCAAGGAGAACCAAATATCTGTCAGAAGTATACTGTTCATTGCATTTTTTTTTATCAATGTTGGTCAGCAATTGCAAATAGAATTTTACTTGAACATTTACGATTTTCAATCATATTTTAAAAAGGCATGTCACAGCAATGTTTGGTGCAAAATAACAAGTTTGTGAATTTAAATTCTTTTAAGAATATAATTCGGACTATGCTATACGTACAAGGCAAATTAGTTTCGACAATTTTCCATTTTTTTTTCCGTGAGTGATCGATATCCATGAGAAAGAAGCCCCACAAAAACAATCAAGATCCGTCGTCAAAAGTAACTTTCCAGATAACGAAAAAAATATTCAGATATGAAATTTTCAACCTTTTACATTGATCCTAACATTGCATATGGAAAAAAAATTAGTAGCAAAAATAACAGAAATCCCCAGACTATAGACAAGCTTGTATGTGAGAAGAATTAGAACGCCAATAACAACAACGAGAAGAATTCACAGTAAAACAATACTAGAAGTTTTCCATTAATATAATTATATTACAATTATATATTGACATAATAACGAGTATCGGGTTTTTTTGTGCTTCTGTTACAAAATAAATTGTGTGGACTTAAAATAAAATCAAAGAAGTGCTCAGCAACAAATAGCATTCCTCTTTTATGTGTTGTTGCTATCAGCTGGACCTAAACACAAATTTGAATATTTTTTCGAGGTCCTTTGTTATCAAAGAAGTGCGATCTATTCTTCTATGACTTGTAGTTGATTATATTTTGTATCTTAATGTACCTTAACCAGAATTAATTTAGGTCAAGTAGTTATCAAAGGTACCAGGATTATAATTTAGTACGCCAGATGCTCGTTTCGTCTACATAAGACTCATCAGTGACGCTCATATCAAAATATTTATAATTCCAAACAAGTACAAAGTTGAAGAGCATTGAAAATGACTCTTTTACATGGACAATCGTTACTATCCAATAACAGTAAATGATTCTTTTTTACTCACAGTTTGTTTCAATCTTTACCTAAATGGCAAAACTTAGATGCATGTTTTTTTTTATTAGTTGTTTGTGGCTTTGAACTAGCTGTCCGTAACTGCGAGTACTCTCAGATCAGTACTTATAGTGTCTTTTTGTTGTTGGGATATACAAGTACCCGCCCACGTCCACTCTATGTTCTTGTTAGATGTATTTATATGTGTACCCATCTGATGAGTTAAGCCTTTTACAACTGATTTTCATAGTTCGTTCTTATGTTGTTCTGTTACGCCACTGTCCCAGGTTAGAGGGAGGGTTGGTATCCCGCTAACATGTTAAAACCCTCCGCAACATTCTGTATATATGTGGCTGTCCCAAGTCAGGAGGAGCCTTTATTTCAGTGGTTGTCGTTTGTTAATGTGTTATATACATGTTAGTTTTTCGATCGTTTGTACATAAATAAGAATGTTTTACATTAATCATTTCGGGGCCTTCTATAGCTGACTATGCGGTATGGGCTTTGCTCATTGTTGAAGGCCGCACTGTGGCCGTTTAGTTGTTAATTTCTGTGATGTCATTTTGTTTCTTGTGGAAAGTTGTTTCATCGGCAAGCATACCACTTTTTTTATATACATTAACCGTGCAAACTGACGAACAAACGTAGTAAACGTTTTATTCATCCTCACAAACTCAGTTTTCATAAGAGATGATAACTTTAAATGAAGATGTTAAACTGGATCTTGAAAGGGTAATTTTTTCTTATGGGAGTTTATGTTTCTATATAAGACTGTTGATCATACTTAGAAGACAAACAACTTGGCGTGCTAAAAGGCTTGTAAAAAAATGGAATAATTGATGTAAAGTTATGTTAAACACCTACAATGAAATGCTTTAAACTACATTTTCCATATCTGTTAGATACTTATTCATGTAAAAATGCCAAATTCTGAAAATCGATGCCAAAAATGACTCTATCATGACATACATGTATATAAGCTAGCGTAATATGGCACTTATGTGTTTTAGAAAGCTGACTGTTTTATTTAAAAGGTAATTAAACTTTTTAAAACTGAGTACGGACTGTAAACACGGCCGACACTCGGCTTACCGATAGATTGGTCGGTTCATCTATATTGAGTATGCGGCTATATCGGTGGTTGGTCTGTTAATCGCTCGGTTAATCGGGTTGCCTAAAGTCTGTTAATCAGGTGTTATCGAGAAAATCATTGACAGTTCAGCATGTTTTATTGTATAACTTTTTAAATATATTTTTATCATAAAAAATATTCATGTCTAACAAAACAATTCAATGTACTGAATCCAGTGGTGTAATTATTATTTTTCTAGCTTTAATGTACGATCTATAAAATGAAAAGGCGGGTTACTCATCAATAAATTTATACACATTTTACACACACAAACTGTACACAAAATGACACGTTTGTTGAATTTACGTGCATGCAATATTTTGAGCATTGAGAAAAGACAGGCATTATGTTTGTTAACCATAATGAAATCATTGTGTGAAAAATCTTCACGAAAATCTGTATTTTGGTGACATAAATCAATCTTTATTTAAAACCTGGTCTGTTAATGGGTCGGATGTATAAAACCCAGTCTGTTAATTGGTCTGTTAAGAGTTATGAATGGCAATGAAAGTATAATTTTATTGCTATATGGGGTGTTATCGGAATAAATGGGTAGGCTCAAGACGAGCGGCTAAAATATACGGAAACAACACATGAGCAATGAAACATAAAATATACGGAAACAACACATGAACAATGAACAATTTAAACAATGGAAATTGAAAATTGATAAAAACGGTTTCAAAAAGTGTAATATTAAAGTAATGTTAATTTGATCCAAGAATGGTCGCATATGTCATGTGGATTATGTTTAATTGTCATGAATGACACCAATTTGTCATCTACATTGGTAACCAGTATATAGATCAGAGATAAACATCGTAATGTAACTAAACATCAGTAAATAAAATATATTGGGATGCTAAAATATAAAGAATAGAGAAAGAATAATGAGTAAGATAAATAATAGGTAAAAGGAAAAAAAGTCACGGAGGAAACGTGACATAACAATTTAAAGAATACAGAAATAAACACCCCCCCCCCCCCCCCCCAATCCGAACCCTCATAGTATACACGATAATCTGGATGGAGTAGCAGAATATAGAATAATAGATAAGGACAGTAGAGAGTGATGCATTGCTAAAAAAGAGAGAAAAAATAATAATTGTTTAAGAAACATCCCTGGGTGTTGAAACAGTAACAGATTTCGATGTACTCTAATTGGTGACAAATTCTAGAAGTTTACATGCGGACAACTGCCGTTCTCCTCTACACTTATGAAGAAAGGAACTAAACGGAATAAAATGTATTAAAACTCAAGATGACCAAATGTAGCTGCATTCGCTCATTTCCAATTACTACTTGAGAATGATTTGTAAACAACATATGATTAAGTAATAGAAATAAAGAACCAATTGGACGATGCTTACGAATTAGGGTTAAAGTTCCAGTGACAAATATCATGTGCATATGAGAATGACAACACGTTATATTTACCCTGTGTTATAAAGACACTTTCAGTCGGATTTGAAAACGTGCTACTTTGAACAGACACAAAAATTGAGGCTGATTGAAAACGTTAATAATAAATTCATGCGTATTCCAGCGGCCAATCCATATCACACTATATTGAAGTGACACACCCTTCAATAAAATGCAAAGAAAGTCAAAATAAAAATGCTCTTACTAGTAAATCACAACCGAAATGAATGACAGACGGACATTTTTTACAAAACTTAATGAACAATTGAAATCAAGATGTTTGAGGTTTGCGTTATTTCGCAAAGGTTTGCGTTACAACGCAAAGGTCTGCGTTTTATCGCTAAGGTTTGCATTATAACGCAAAAGGTTTGCGTTGTAACGCAAATATAGGACGAAAAATTAAAAAAAAAATGTGTTGCGCTAATTCGCTTCCGTAGGATACTGTTGCACCGTATTATCATTTTTTTTTTACTCAGGAACATCTCATTCTTTTTCTATAGGAAAATATAAAGGTAGCAAAAATAACTGTGGCTAAATTACTCTTAACTGACACAATTACAATTGTCCAACCCATTAACAGACTTTATTCCCATAATTTTCACTAAAACGTGGTAATATTCACTTTTTATTACAATTATGAAATATTTACCAATGTAAATTTATGTTTTAGAACCAAAGTACTATTTTGTGTCCTTTAAATGATATCTAAAATTGTTTGTTTCGCCTTTTATTAAAAAAATTGCTATGCGTATAAGCATAAATACTACATACTTGCGCGACGCCTTTTGATTTTACTGAAAACTGCGTAGACTATGAAATGTTTTTACAAGTGGAAAATGTTCTATGATAGATATCATTTTGTAAGACATTTTTCTTTTTTTGATTTGGTTCTTATAATATGCCAAAAATCTTTATATTTAATAGAGTTTAACATTAAATTGTGCGTTTTACTCTTAACAGACGTATAACCAACCCGATTAACAGACCAATCTCCCATATAGCCGCATACTCAATATAGATTAACCGACCAATCCCTCGGTTAGCCGAGTGTCGGCCGTGATAAAGTTGCACCTTGCTAAAGTTCTTCAGTAGGAAATGAACTCGAGGAATATATCATACAAATTTTCCTTCGATATTTCATTAAATAAATATTTTATTATTTAACTTACATTTTGCCATTCGTATTTCTTACGACGAACAGAACTACTTCAATCATTCACCTCTTAGTCTTATTTCAATCAGTTTTAAATATTGTATACTGCCTTATGATAACATGACTTTAATAACTGTTTAAATTTGTTTGCTGGGCATTACCGTAATTTACCAATTATGGATTCGGTAATTTCCGCTAAAAAACGAAGTTTACCGAATGATCTCATCATACATCAATCTCATCATACAACAAAAAACGTATAATGTTGTAACCACTTCATATAATGTTGTGAGCACTTCATATAATGTTTTGACCACTTCATATAATGTTGTGACCACTGCATATAATGTTTGGACCACTGCGTATAATGTTGTGAGAACTTAATATAATGGTGTGAGCACTTAATATAATGGTGTGAGCACTTTTAAATATAATGTTGTGAGCACTGCATACAATGGTGTGAGCACTGCATATAATGGTGTGAGCACTGCATATAATGTTGTGAGCACTGCATATAATGCTGATCATTAACATAAGGCAGTCATGGCGTTCCATAGTCACGGTATAAACTAGTGATATATATTGAAATAAATATTGTATTTTAATGTATGAATATTAACTGTATACATGGGTTTTTTTAGGGCCTCAATGAAAATTAGACTAGTTCTAATTGAGTGACCCTCTTTCGATATAGAATTTATTATTATTTAATTATTATTATTATAATTATTATTATTATTATTATTATTATTATTATTATTATTATTATTATTATTATTATTATTATAAATGCATTTGCAGCGTCATTTGTATCGTTATCTTTTAGATCTAAAGCTTCGTTTAAAAATACAAACAAAGATGGGGGGATCAAAGATGTACTATAATTTTGTTTTTTTACTGTTCCATTTCAATATTACCTGTATCTCATTACAGTATTCGTCACAGTTTTCAACAGGTCTTGTAACTGGAATATGTATTATAAGCGAATCGAAATTGGTACATGATTTGCCAAATCAACAGGAAAACTAAACACTAAAAAAATGTGAATGGTCTTTTTTTTTTTAAGCTGACGTTCCCTTGGCATCATCTTGTGGTGTTTACCTAACTTGTTCGATGCGCTCGTGTATATATGTCACAACGGATTCGATTTTAACAAAATAAATACTTGTATTACTGCAAAGTTAAAACGCCGGGATTCTATATCACAAACTTGTCAAAATGTTTACCAAATTTTATCATCGGAAGTAGGACTTCAATGCATTGATATAAATCAACGTGCAGAAATCGTATACGCTCAGGATTTTCCAAAACACATCGATGTCGTCATTCACCTCAAAAGCTAACCAAGGCTTTAAACAGACTTATTCACATGGGATAAAGTTACGATACTGTTGTTCTATAGTGATCACGCTGTTCGTCCGTCCGTTCATCCGAAACAACTTGTGTCTGCTCTATATCTAGAGAACCATTAGAATTTCCTTATATTTACTTGACATGTATATTAACCAACACCCGAGGGTCATTATATTTGTACAACTTCCTAGGTCAAAACTTTAGATACAGTTCATAAACATATGTCCTATGACAAAGATCATATCTGCTCTATATTTGAGAACCGTTATGATTTCGAAGTATATTCCTGACATGTTTATCGGAGGGTGTGTTATAATGTATGTACAACTTACTAGGTCAAGGTCCGTTTGTCTGTCTGTCGGTCAGTCCCTATCAAATTGTGCCAGTTCAATATCTTGAGAACCGTTATGATTTCGAAGTATATTCCTGACATGTTTATTGGAGGGTGTGTTATAATGTATGTACAACGTCCTAGGTTAAGGCCCGTCTGTCTGTCTGTCGGTCCGTCCCTATGAAATTTTGCAAGCTCAGTATCTTGAAAACCGTTATGATTTCGAAGTATATACCTGACATGTGTATCGGAGGGTGTGTTATAATGTATGTACAACTTACTAGGTCAAGGTCCGTCTGTCTGTATGTCTGTTCGTCCTTAACAAATTGTGGCCCTCATGCAGCAAATTTTCAATTTTTTTAACATTTAAAAAGCAATATTTTGTGGTGGGTCATAATATATTGAAGGTATAACTTTGAACAATTGTGACAAATAGCTATTTATAAGCAACTTAAACATAACATTATTCAAACATCAACCCATATATCCAAAAGTCACCTAGTGACAATGAATTCACATCGTGTAGTCATATGACTATATAATTAAATTGCCAAATAGAACACTTTAACTAAAACATACAATAAATAAACTCATCATATATACCAGGACTAAATTTAGTATATACGCCAGACGCGCGTTTCGTCTACAAAAGACTCATCAGTGACGCTCGAATCCAAAACAGTTAAAAAGGCCAAAAAAAGTACGAAGTTGAAGAGCATTTAGGACCAAAATTCCTAAAAGTTTTGCCAAATACAGCTAAAACCACCCTCAGCACATCAGCTCATCAAGACTAAACTTTTAACACACATTATATACACCGGGGCCAACAGAGATGGCTCCCATCTCAATAATGTCTAGTTTATGATGAAATAATAGTACTAAAACCCCAACAGGATGGCGTGTGCTTGGTTTGCAATTGATGAATACACATATCTTCGATCTGTGTAATTGAGGTCTGAATTTGGCATGTCATAGAAGTCCTTTGTTAACATATTTTGATCATTGTCACATTGCTTACTTTCTACAATACTGTAACCTAGAATGAAATTCAAAACAGTGTGGCTGTGGCCATTGATTGACACATTAAATTCATCCATTGACTGGGACAATTTACGTGAACGTTTGTCTGTAACGACCACTGTTCACGACGTACCTACGATAGACATTTAAACGGTGGGGTCACCAAAGGTTTCTTAACGCCTTTAATTATAAAATAAATCGAAAAATTAATCAGGAATAACCTTTATGTTTTGATTTATATAATTGATATAAATCAAAACATCGTGTTATTTCTGATTAATTTTTCGAATTACTTTATTAAGATGTTGAGAACCTTTGGTGACCCCATAGTTTAAGTGTCTTTAAAAAGTACATAGTGAGCAGTGGTCGTTACATACAAACGTTCACATAAATTGTCCCAGTCAATGGATGAATTTAATATGTCAATCAATGGCCACAGCCACACTGTTTTGAATTGCATTCTATGTTAATATCGGACTCGGACTGCTTCAAAACTGAGTTTAACTTTGCGAATGTGTGTTTGTTTTTTCTCCGTTAAATAGAGGTACAGGAAGAGGGTTGAGATTTCACAAATTATGCTGAACTCCGTCGCCTTATTGCGCCTATCCAAAGTCATGAACCTTTGCTAGTCTTTTGTGTGTTTTTGTTGAATTTTGGTTTATTCATACTTTTCGAAGTTAAATAGGACGTCCATTTCCCTGAACTAATATACATTACAGTTGATGACCAGCTGTTACCCGACTTCGGAAGCTGGAGTTTCACCCTGCGTTGTAGACCCATCGTTACATTGAGCAGCGTCTGCTCTTTGGTCAGTGTGTCTCTTTCACACATTCCCAGTTTCCATTCTCAGATCTATCTTAAACATTTCCGTAATGTCGTGTCATTAAGTTCAAATTAAAAGCAGACCATCTATTTCAAAGTAATGAAATGAAATCCAGGATTAATTCCTCAGATGCTTTAAATATTCTTCTTATAATAATAGATTTAACAGTTATGAAAACGGAAAAAAATAACATATCTACTAAATGCTAAACCAAATGCAACCATGCGTGATTATCTGGAGTCAAGGCTAGTTTGTAAAGTAATTACAATTAACAGTAATATTCTACATTTATACTTCAAAGGACAGACACTACATGCATCGACTAATACTTAATGCTAACCACATTTACGGGGTAATGCGGCGTTCACACGGTGCCAAACATTGCTTCCGTTTGATATCAGACAGCGCTAAGACAAAAAAAAAAGCGAATTACTATCATCAATGATCTGGAATGTACTATTATTGTCCGAATGCTGTAGTAGATTCCTAAGGATCGGAAAGGTCGGACAAGCACCCCGACAGTTAGGTGCCTCTCGTAACATACGGGAAAACTCTTCCGATTTTGTCTAGTTGGATTACAATCGTGATTATGTCGTGACAAATTCTCCTGTATCGGATCAAAATCGTAACAATTCTCTGTGTTTGCTGGACAGTGTCCTGTAGAACGGGCATGATCTGGAGAGATTTGTCATTTCTGTTTTTTTTGCCGATTGGTCCAGATTGCTTTCTAATTGCGAACCGTCTTTGACTAAACCGTTCCGGAACAGTCCCCGTTATTAATACGAAATTCGGCCATAATACCCTCGTCTGAGTCCCAACAATTACAGAACACGATACTACGATACGAGCCCAGACAAAGCCGTTGGCCATGCGGTATAGCAGACTGTGATAGGAAATGCGTTCCGACAGTACCTGATCATCCCAAATATGGTGACAGTTTTCTTATTATTGTTCCCGTTTGAGATCAGACAGCGATAGGACATGAAAAGTGAAAAAGTCGGATTACTATCCTCAATTATCTGGAATGTCATAAAATTGTCTGAACGCAGTCGTTAAAGTTCGTAACAGATTCCTACGGATCGGGAATGGTCCGGATAGTTCGGCGAAGCACCCCGACAGTTAGGTGCGTCCCGTAACATTTGGGGAACTCAGCCGATTTTGTCTAGTCGGATTACAATCGTGACTATATCGTGACAGATTCTGACGTATCGGATCAAAATCCTAACTGTTACAATGTTCAGTGTTTTCTGGACGTTGTCCGGTGGAACGGGAATGATCTGGAGAAGTTTATCATTGCTGTTTTTCTGCCGATTGATTTGTCTCCCTTTCGCTACAAAATATTGTAAACCCGACACTAAGGGATTTTTTTTTCACATTTTTGTATTATGTTGTTCTTATTTAATGTTTTACAGGTTCTTATTTGTGAGTCGAGTGAGACAGTCTCTAAACCAATGTCTGTAATCGTGCACAAGGATGTTTGGCTTGACCAGGAGTATGTCAAAGTTATAAATCCACCGTCTGTTTTAACAAATGCGAGTAATTTGAAAGTTCAATATTCATGCTCAGGACAAAAAATAGTTTCTGTTGAAATAGAAGCTGTTATAAAATATGACTATAAGGATGTGCATTCAAAGTTATTTCATAAATCCTGGAAATGTTCAAAAGGAGCGTTAAAAACTCGAAATATACCACTACAACTTAATGAAAAAATTGTGTTCAGACCGGATTTTATAAACACAGACTTGATTTTTATTGATGATGATAGTGTTATCATCCGAGCCTGGATATTAAACACAGATATTTTATCGATTGCAAAACAGAACGACGACGGATATAAACGAGCAAGAGTGAAAGTGTTTTATTTATCGTCTATACCACCACCTTTCTCGCGTCCGCAAAGAAAAGTCTATAACTCATGTCTTAGCTGGAGATACACAGTTCTTGTGTCATTGTCTGTTTTGAAAATCAAGACTTGTCCGTATGAAAATGGTAAGTTTGTTTGTCTTCTATTTGAATCTATGGTCTGATCAAATTACAGCTACTACAAGTATTGCACTATTCTATGCATGTTTACATTAAAGTATAATGTGGACATGCAGCCAATGAATTGGCCTTTCCTTTCATTCTGTCGGTAAAAGAAACCATAAACTCTATGGTGATATAACAAATATACACATGTTAAATACTTTATTCGTTCATGCTGTGAAATAAGAGGGAAAAAAATTGTGAACGCAACGAAATTTAATATTTGATCTAGGAAAGAGCAAAACTTTGATTACACGGCTAAAACACAGAATAATCAGATTATCAAGGGATTAAAAGAGGCTGAAAACAGAAGGACAGTACAAAATAAACAATCAATTAAATCCAAAATAAAACATTACAAAAAAAAATCACCAAATCTCGTTCACGAAGACCGAGGCGCTAGACCCCTCGACCACGTACATGTAGGCTCTACAATAATAAAGTTTTCGGTGGTCGGGTGTTAACTTTCCTCGTCGGTTTTCATCAAGCGTCGTTACACACAGTACATAACATATAAGGCATGAAGATTGTTACAGATCAGCTGAATTATCTATAGTAAATGATTCTACAAATATATTTATATATACATGATAAGCAAGTCTAAAAGGGTACACAATCACAAAGAAAATAGTATTACCATGATCAAATATTGAATATTTTGGGAAACTTATATCCTTCATAAGTAAGATGTCAAATAAGTCTTATCCAGACATGTATTCGAACTGAAATTATTACCTTGAGCGTTATTCAAATTATCACTTATCAATACGCTGGTAAATTTTGATATTTTAGAAGAGGAATACCTTCATTAAAAGTGAAGTCACATTAAAACTAAAGTCACAGGAAATAATATAGTGTTATTAACTGACTGTTTCTGTATTGGCCCTGTTATAAATTCGAGGTTAGCTGTATTAAACCCGAGAAACAAAGGTTCGAGGGCCAGCTGATCGAGAATCTATAATAACAGGGCCAATACAGAGACATCAAGTTCATAACACTTGTATAAAATGATTTTAAGAAAATTAAAACCGGAAGTAATTAGTACATGTGCCAATACGGCTTTTTTTCATATTGACCCTGTTTTTTTTTTTTTTTTCAAGACTTTAAGATGCAACAAAACATTGCAAATCATTTAACCTGTTTACTTTATGATTTTATTTTAAAAAAAATATAATACAAATGATGTTATGAATATAACGAATACCACCAGAGTTATGTAATGGCGTAAGAAAATTGAAACCAGAAGTGAACGTCCCGTATTAGCCCATGGGCAAATACGACTATTTTCCGTATTGGCCCTGTTCCAAAAGCAATATTAACTTTTGATTAATATCGACAGTGGAACGTTTTCAGTATTGCACATGCTGATTTATCCGTATTTGGGCTGATTTGTATTATAACATTAATACATGTTTTTTTTCCATATCAGCCTAGGTATCATCCCTCTACCCATATCAGCACCTCGACTCCGTCTCGGGCTGATATGGGGGTCTCGGGGTGATACCCAGGCTGATATGGAAAAGGCATGCATGTATTAATCTCTATGTATTAAGATTTATATTTCAGAAGAAAAAAGACATGCATGCTTCATACTTTGCATTCTGCATGCAAAGTATGAAGCATGCATGTGCAGATACCATATGCTTCAAAGTTTCCGTCTTTCATATGTCTATTGTATTTGACAATATTTTCATAATTCAGTGAATGCTTGGAATATAATCGGTTGATTTTTCAAATGAAATATTCACTTATTATGATAACTTTACTTGGTATAATGATTCGTGGAAAGGTCTACATATCCATCCGATTTGATTCACCTGACCTTGACCTCATTACATGGATCAGTGACTAAGATTGAAGTAACGTGGTTAAGCTAAGATACTAAAGGCAATAGGTTTCTTCTGACCTTGAAGTAATTTTTATGGTTCATTAAACCACCAGGAAGGTCTTTGTAAAAGCGTACAGAAATCGTGTCACTCGTGGTAAGGTCTTATAAGACGCAATAAGAGTATTGCAAGATCGTAACTACATTGTAGAACATCATAGTAGGCTCTTCTCAGGATCATAGCTAGGTCGGAGTATGAACGTAAAAAACTATACACTGTTGAATATACTACAATGAGTTGTCTCAATGAGTTGTCTCATCGGCAATCATACCACATCTTCTTTTTTATATTTTTATACAATCTCACTTTTATCTTATTTTATAGAGTGTGATCTTCATAGTCGTTTTAATCAGCAAGTGTGCTGTGACTTTACATTCATTTCAGTCCAGGGTACTGTGACTTCTTGTACAAAAAAGTTAAATAACAAAAATACTGAACAACGAGGAAAATTCTAAACGGAAAATCCCTAAGCAAATGGCAACATCAAAAAGCTCAAGCACATCAAACGAAATGGTTACAACTGTCATATTTTTTACTTGGTACCGGTATTTTTCTTATGAAGAAATTGGTGGATTAAACCTGGTTTTATGGCTAGCTAAACCCCTCATTTCTATAACAGTCGCATTGAATTCCTTTATATTGACAACGATGAGTTAACCAGAAATACAGATATAATCGGTAAAAATATCAAAGACAAACCAAAAACTGTTCGAACAGATACATTTAGCAAATAAAATCAATGAATATAAAAATAAATCTGATTCATCGAATGTCAAGGATCATACTACGTTAAGAACTTAAAAGAATAAGTGTAAATTTTCAATCTGATTTTACATTATAGAATAAGACCAAATAAAATATATGTGTGGTTCGAATTTGTCCATAGATTTACGAGTTTTGAACAGCGGTATACTACTGTTGCCTTTATTTACCCTACCTACCCTACTGTTTAGCCTACTAGTATCTAAAGATTGTTTGGTCATTTTCGATAAAGCTCTGTTTTAAGTCAGAATGTTGCTCCAATAGACTCAATGTAAAAAAAGACATACTTTCAATTTTTATTTTTTTATATGTAACTGGAACCACATATACTATTTTAAATGGCCTTATTCATAACTATATGTTCTTTAATGTAAAATCAGATTGTAAATTTACATTTATTCTTCTAAAGTAATAAAAGTTGTATAGTACTATAATCCTTGAAATTCGATGAATCAGATTGTAAATGAACTAAAGATTTTACATTAAACAAAGTTGATGCTCTTCGACTTTGTACTTTATTTGTCCTTTTAAACTTTTTTGGATTCGATCGTCACTGATGTCATTGATCTTTTGTAGACTAAACGCGCGTCTGGCGTTAATACAAAATTTAATCCTGGTATCTATGATGAGCTTATTCGTAATAAAAAATTTCCCTAATCAATTATTGAATAGTTCATCGTGTGTTTTTTCAGTCTCATATGTTTGCCCCAGTGTTTCATATTAAGAGTTTCAGTCATAATTCCGCATGTAATTGTCATTTAGAGTACTCGTATATTGTGTGGTTAGCGTCATCGCACTATTCAGTAATTCGCAAACACACTCAGTCAGGATCTTGTTACACAATCCGGTCACCATATTACCCGGTGCCAGTACTCTCACACGTGGAACAGTCAGCCCGGTCATTGTTGAATGTCAATAATATGAAAACCGATATGAAATAATTCAGAAGACGCGATTTAAGGGTCACAATATCACCTTTTCATCTATGAGGTATTTATAAAGTTTTTACTGCTTAGGAAATGATGTTAGGACCAATATAAATATGATTTGCATTGCATCGTATAAACTTCCAGGAATATCATTGGTTATAAGTTAGCACAAAGGGCCGTGCGTATTCCGTTCTATTGTCGTAACTACAATTTCGTATAGTGTTTACTGCTTTACTGTTTACCGCAATATAAATTTATGCACTCAGTTTGATTTATAATCTAGAATTCTGGATGCATTTATTTTATCTATCATATCTTTATATTTTGTTCTCATGGTAGATGTTGTACGCGGTGAAACCTGTTGCATGCAATTGATTGGGACCTCTTATGAAGAGACTTATTTTGGTCTCATATAAACATCTCAAATTTTAAGGATTTCCTGATTTTACTTAAATCAATTCAAACATTATACAGGGAAACTTAGTTTTGCCGAAGAATTTTTTAATTCAGAAGTTTATGAATACCTTTACACACTTTCAAAATAACCAATTTATATAAAAAGGTATGTAGATATAAAAAGATACTAGAATTAAAATGATGTTCGCCAGACACGAGTTAAGTCTACAAGAAAAGTATTAGTGACGCTCGAATGAAAAAAGTTAAAAGGCTAAATACATTACAAAGTTAAGGAATCTATTCTTTGGGTAGACAATCCATTAAAGTTAGCTTTTCGAACAGTTCAAATTTATAATAGGACAGTGACTCAAAAAAAGAAACAAAATAGAAACAACTCGAGGTCAGAATATCGTTAGTAATGACCGTGCTTGAAGGTCACATGTAAAGCTCTTTCTGCCGTGTCCTGTATTTAGATAACAAAAACGAACATAAGCTTTCACGAGTGAATTTAATAGTTTTGCATGCAAGTAGCATTTTAGCGCACGAAATAGTAAATAGAAAGCATCTCACTGATACTCAGGAAAATCTAATAGTTGAATTCGAATGTCAAACGGTCTACATTAATTGTTATGACTCCAGATTCATTGACAATTTATCCAGATTTTTTTAGAACGCAAACCGATAGTGTGCTTTTGAAAGGTGATCTATAATGTGAATGAATCAAGACGTGTAGGATAGTTGGTCAACGCAATGAATACAGTTTTCAAACCCGTACCATAGTACAAGTATGTAGATGCTATATTTGAATTGCAATTTTATAATAAACTAACGATCCTGTTAGTAATTTTTTTCAAATTTTTTAAATATATATTAATATCAATAAACACGAACGTCAAGTATTTACGGATGGACATTTTATTTATCGAATGAATCTATTTTTAGATTCAAACATTCCACTTTGTGAATATATTACTATGCAAAATATAAGCAAAGGCTTCTAAATCCATACTAAAACAGTATAAAATAATCAACATTATGGTCGTAATTAAATTTTGTTGTGATAATTGTAAATTATTTTTACGGTTGTTGTGAGCTGCAAGGATTTAAAATCATGCTTTATGAATTGAAAACATACAAGCCAAGGCTCCGTGTTGAAGGCCGTACTTTAACCTATAATGGTTTACTTTTTAAATTGTTATTTGTATGGAGAGTTGTCTCATTGGCACTCACACCACATCTTCCTATATCTAAGTTTTTTTTATTCACGACCGTTTAAAATTTGAATATTTAATAAATTTATCTTACTTTCTGTTTTATGGATATATTATAATACAAAAAAAAATTACTCATCAAACCCAAATAACAAAATGGTATGAAATAATTAACGTAGGATTATTGTGTATAAACATTTTTTTTTGTAGGAGGCAAGAATTTATTAAGATTTAAATTTTATGTTTCCTGTACAAATGAGTATTTAAAAATACCAAAGCAGAGTATCTTGTCATATAAAATACTTATTTATTAATTGCAACTCTGAAAACATTCTGATTTCAATCATTGTTAGTTTCTTTAGAAACATATTTTTTATATATTTCTTTGATTCGGAATGAATTAAATAAATTTGATAAGAATATTATCTTTTTGTTTTCCGATCTAATATAAATATTTAAACCAGAATGTTCTCTCTCGTAAGTCTATGATGAAATACACAGTATCCCGTGGTTCTATCTTCAAACATAATTAGTTTTCATGTTATCGAGACAACAGACACTACCACGTTATGATTGACATAGATTCACACAGTGTACAGTGGTTGTTTTAAAACAAATATAATTGCATCGTCAAGGGCCATCAAGGGACCATATCAAAGACTTGATAACGACCTGTTAAGACCTGTATAAATGACCAAAAACTTTTTGGGACGTTCCGAGAAATTTATTCTGACTTCCGTCCGAGAGATATCGAGTGGCCCATAGACACATCCAAAACTCGCCAATATATAAGCATGAACCCCTCATGGGGTTCATGCAAAAATTTGTAAAAGTAAATTTTCAGATCTTACATTGTTGGGCTGATACCAACACAATCATAGGTTTGAACGTAGTTTTCAATTTAGACTTGTTTATATACATGTATATAAGGGGAGGAAGTTACGAATCAAATCTACTCTAACATCATGAGGTTGATTTTCTAGGCACCTTATATATATATATATATATATTTATATGCTGTAGGGGTCAATTTTCCAATTTGCTCTGCATGTAACAGACAATAATACCTAGACTTAACGATATCTTTGATGGAACAAGATTAAAAATAGTTTTTATGATGATCCGATTTTCCAAATATGAAAAAATGATTTCCTTTATTATCATTATTAAAACAGGTGAGAAATAGAAAAGAAATTTGCGTTATACTTACTGCTAGTCACCTGTGTTTAAATGTCTTATAATTGATCAGCGGTTAATTTTCAATTTTTCTTTAATTAGAAGTAGCAGATTTTCTAAAATATCCTCTGTCATTAAATGGTTTGCAATATGGAGTATACAGATCTGTAAATAAGTATATGAATAATGAGCTGGAGTATAAGAGAGTGCAGCTAGTGAATAAACCAAGGTTTGTAGTAAATTTCCAGCGTTTCCATCGAAAAATAACAGCTTAATAATCTAATTGTTATTCTTCTCAATGGTATAGTTACAGTTTTTTGCAATATTGAGATTCGCCTACTCATAAAAGTTAGCCCAAATTTGCAGATCCTCGTTAAGTCAAATACCATTAATTTCCCTTTTCATATTTTCCCCTGTATATCAATTGAAATAAAAAGACTAGTGTGGTAGAGTGCCAATGAGACAAATCTCCATTCAAGTCAAATTTGTAAAACATTAAGCAATTATGGGTCAAAGTACGTCTATCAGTACGAAGTATTGGCTAACGTCGAACAGCAAGCTATATAGGACTCCAAATGACTAATGTAAAACAATTCAAACAGGAAACCAAACGGTCGAATCAATACAAAAAAAAAACGAAAAACACTGATGAGCCACACAAAACAAACCTCATCACATTTTATGAACGACTACTTACATTTATAATCTTAATTTTGCCTAATGATATTTAATATTACTTATGGAGGGTTGTCTCATTGGCACTCATACCACACTTTCTTATATCTATTCAATTTAACCAATGAACAACAGCAATGTTTATTTCAGATAGTTATCACACTGTAACAAAAGGCAATTTAAAAATACATGTTTTTTCATTTTTTTTTATTATTTGTGGCGTCCATTATCTCTGTACTAGTAAACATTTTTGGTTAGGGGCCGGCTGAAGCTGGCCAAAGGGGGCAGGATTTTCTTGCTCTGTTTAAGACCCACTGGTGGCCTTGGGTTGTTTTTTGCTACTTAATCGGGTTGTTTTCTCTTTTACACATTCTCATTTTCTATTATCAATTTTATAAATGTTTATATATATGCGTCACAGAAATTTTACTTTTAGATTAGAATTCCACTATTTTACATTAAAAACCAACACTTATGTAATTATTTAATAGAAAAATGACCCACAAAAAAAGAAACATTGTCAGTTTATACAAATTATTATAACCTCTGATTCATTTTTACTGTCTTCGCCACTAAAACGTTGGCAGATCAACCACCACTTCAAGAAATTAGAGCTACATTGTAATTTGGAACCCTTATTTCGTGATTTTGTGCACCCGTCTGTCCGTCCGACAAGATTGCTGTCCGATTGAATACTTGGGTTTTACTTGC